>NW_028075269.1:13124691-13779562 GCF_014824575.4 Sturnira hondurensis | reverse complement strand
CAGCCCTCGTAGGTACAAGTCCTAGCACTGCTCAGTGCCTGTGGCCAACCTGACTTATGGCGAGGCATGTAAGGAGTCAAAAGTACCTTGAAGGGGATAACCAAGGGTTAGGGGTCCTTTCTCTGATTATACTACAGCCCCAGTTAGTCCTCAGCATCAGCCTCGACTTAAATATTTTGAGGGAGGCACTCCAAAGAGCACACATGGCCCCAGGCAAAAATGCCTCTTGATCTGGTCAAGGCTAACATCTTTACATCTTTAATATCTAAGTCTTATCTTTTTCATGAAACACGTACCTCCTCTATACCCTATTTTATATCATATTAATAGGTGTTATAAACAAAGTGATATCCTTGGAAGGATAAAGTTTGAAAATAGTGGGTTAAACCAGTTCAGAATGTTTCTTTACGGGTAAATTTCTGTGTGTGTATTATTTGAAATGAGCTTTGGAGTTCCCCAGAAGACAGATACCATAACATCAGAAGTTACATGTCACAAGGTAGATTACTCAACAAACATGTATAAATTTAAAGTAAATTTGGCAATAAAGAAATAAAAAGGCATTCAGACTATTGGTGTAGTGGGCGATAAAGAGCTGAGCATGGGGATTTAATTATCTTTGCACAGTCCTGGCTAAATCTCACTTGACATATGCCAATGTGTGAGTAACTAACTTTCTCTGTGCCTCAGTGTCTTCATTTAAAATTGAGAATAATATTACAATTGTCATGCCATTAAAGAATTATGAATAACAGAACATATTAAACAACTTGTTCAATAGTGGGCCCATAGTAGAGAGTTGACATATTTTCCTGACGCTGACTGACTCCTTCACAAGAGTTCTGCGAGGATCACACGAAATGTGTAGAGCCCTTTGAACAAAGGCTGGAACACGTAAAGTACTCAGTGATGTCAGCTATCACTACCATCTGTTCTTCTACAATTCCATTCAGTGTTTTAATGGCTTCAACAAAGCATCATACAAGGTCAACTTCAGCATCTCTATTTATTAGAAAATCCATTCCCTTTATTATTCCCTGTATGTTTTTGAAATGTAGCTTTCTTTTCCTTGTTGTATCTGTCTTTGTTCTTAAATATAGATGTTCTTAAATATAGTCACATCGTAGGCCAGTTGAAAATCATTCTCTTTTTTTTTAATTAGAGTTCAAAACACCTAGCACATACATTGCTATATGCACCAGTATGCACACTCTCAAGAAGCCCACAAAAAATTAAAATATCATGTTTCCCAAGTGAGCCAAAGAGCATACCAAACAGCCCCAGAAGCTGGAGCATTCCATAGATACCCATTGGCTTTAGACAAATAAAATGTTCTCCCATGTTTTGCTATTTATGGTGCCAGAAATGTCCTTGTGAAAAATAAATTGGAAAACTTTTATACAATCTCTTGCTTTGTGAGACCCACATTTTTTAGAGGAAGTCATTTTGTCTCTACTTCTGAGGGGGAGCAGAGTTTGGCCTCTCCCAAATAAGCCTTTTTGTGGGTGTCATGTCAAGCTCATTATGCTTAAGAAACATAAGACTGAGGAAGAGCCTTTTGCCTTGCCCTAATGGCCTAAATAATTCATATAAAATTATTCTACAGAAAATAATTGGTACAGGAACTGTGCTATCACCTTAGCCAATATGAACTATGAGTGGCAGACAGGGAGAACCTAGTAAAGTCTCTTTGTCAGATAGTCCTCTGTGTCCGATTGTTTCTGTGGCCCAGCAAGAACTTGTTTGCAAATGTTCGTGCTTTCACGTCTACCTCTGAATTGTCTATTTCCCCTGTGAGGTTCCCCAAAGGCTCCCTCTTTTGGGTTTAGAATGCCATAGAAACCTCAACTGCCAACTTGTCCAGGGTCCCACATTGTTACAGAATCCCCATATGTACATATGTAATTGAATTTGGCTGTTTTTCATCTTGATCAGTTAGTTTCATGCCAACTACGAGGGAAAAGAAGGGAAATTTTTCCTTTCACTACAGTTCCAAAATCTGCATGTGTCTTTATAGTAGAATTGATACCAAACAGAATTAATTTGAAAGTTTATATCCCATCTCTCAGGTCCTTCCTATCTCATTTCCTGAAATTAAAAATTTTAACAAAATTTAGAGGATTAACTTTAATTTAAATTTACAAAGCCTCATACATATGTTTTCTGGTTTTATATGATTCTATGGAATGAGGTTAAAGCAAGTTTCCTTTTTATGCATTCAATATTCAAAGCTGAATTTTATGTATTAATCATTTCATTTAGATAAATCCTCATATTTAATTCCAACTCATGGTTGTATCTGACAAATTCTTCTCATTGTTATTATTTGTTCAAACAATTGTTAAATCGTTCTGATTATTTCTTTTCCAAAATAACACCAAGGATTCAGAGAATCATCTGGAACATATTATCCTGACTAGGGAATTCTTATTCTTATTTCTAGAAATCACTTGAGGGCAGGAGGAGGGGAGTCATTTAGTTTATTTTGAAATAAAATTGTATATGTATTTTAAAAAGAATTCTTTTCATCAACCATCAATAATAAATTTATATGAGAATGGGTTCAAAAATATTATACTCGAGGCACACAGAATAAAATGAAGACACTGTTTTTAAAGTGTTTGGCATGTAATGTGTCCATTTGCACCCTGCAAGGTGTGGGATACAATGGGGGTCCAGACTTGTGTGTGGCCAGTTTCACCTGTGCAATAGAAAGTGACCAAGATGGCTTTCAGGTTCCTCTTGGCTGGACTAGAGCTTCGATGGGTTTCTTACTGACAACAGGCCCCTCCAGTATGTACTTCAGAAAACATGCAGTCGCAACCTCTTTCCCTGTCTCTTCTCCTGGGCAGAAAACAAAAACAGACTCAAGAGAGAAGTGAGAGAACTTTTCTGTCTCCTACTTTCTAAAACTGAGCTAGAATGAAGAGAAGACCTCCCTCACGGATATATTTATTTTGTGATACATTTTTCAATTTAGCTAATTGGTCATCTTTTACAGTGAAATTATATGAGGGAACAGTTAAACTCCTAACCATGACCCTGAAATTATATGTGCTGATAAAGGTGGGCATTATGTATATTTTTCTCATGTATGAGCCATATTTTTCATAAAAATATTTAAAGCCATCATTACTCAAAAGAACCAGATTCAAAGCAGAACTGTTTGGTATACTCTAGAGTAAATAACGTTTTGCAGCATTTTCATATGTACAGTCATATTTGATAATTCCATAAAATTTGTGAAATAGTTACAGATAGAGCTGATTGCCATTTTAAAGAAAAAAATAAACTATAAAACAAATAAAATTAATGGTGACTTATCTATGAAAAGAAGACAGTTGGTGGCCCAATTATACATGAATCAAATTCTATTCCCATTGATTCTATGCTATAATATTGCCTATCACTAAAGAATCGACATATCTTCAGAACACACAGTGGCAAGGGACTAAAAATTTACATGGTATTAGAGTACAAATCAAATGAAATTCTACCTACAAAATGATGCTAGCAATTTGGAACAATTAGAATGTTTTTCATTAAATCTTCTACAATATCCTCAAAGCACACCTGGAAAAGCGGATAAATATCTATTGACACCTCCCCCTCCACCCTGAGACCCTCCAAAGGCACCACCTTTGGAAATAGAAAAAACTCATTAAGACGAGAAATCCAGCACATACGCACACACGCACTCTCTCTAGAGCATGCTCACGGCTTTCCCCTCTGCTTCCCCCAGGAACATGTTCTTTGCCTGGCTTTCTCCTCAGGCAAAGAAAGGGCGCTCCAAGGGCCCTTCTTCTGCCTCTGAAACTTGTTTCCTGAGTCTACGCGGCCCAGTTAGCTCACTTCTTCTGCCTCTGATTTTCTAAATAAAATGTCACTCGTATTGAAAACAATAAAAATAAAATAATAAAAAGATAACGATGTGACCTTCATATGAAGTAAGCACACCCTGACCAACATCTTGCATATACAGAAAGTGGCTAGAACACAACATGTCTAAGGATGTCTTTGTGCTCTGTTGGTAAATTATCCAGTCTTCTAGGCATTGTAAACACAATACAGGCGACCAGTTCAGAACAGCAGAATTGGAGGCTCAAACCATATATCTGCCCATTGTTCCCTTTAAAAAGTATCTTCAATCACACTTACTATGAGCTTTATAAACCTTTTGTAATATTGTAGATTCCTGTTCTACAGTAAGAAGAATGTCATGAGAATTATTGGGATGATTAATGAGGCTTTAGGCTTTGCAGCAGACCCAGTAATTGTTATCATTCTTCTGCCAGAATCAAAACATATACTTGAACAGGAGTTTTCCTTCACAAGACAGGACTCCACCGAGCCCCTGAACAATCACTGAGGTGACAACGAGAACTTCAAAATGAGCTACGTGCTTAATTTTAGACAGTGTAATATTAATTGAAGGGTGTTTATTGATACACTTGTATGCTAAAAGACTGCACTAGGTGTTAACAGGAATCATTTCAAGAGAATAAACTAGTGGTAAAAAACTTAATTAATTGCTTATTTTTGACAAAGGTTAATATCGCTATCTGTCAGGTGTAATTAAAGCAAAAGGGGGAAGAGAGGGGGCACGGAGAGGAAACCAACAGAACAGTAGAATGGGAAAAGAAAGGCAAATATTGCCATCAGCACTAGAGACTGAAAATGACTAAATGATCTGTTTGAAAAAAACAAACAGACAGAGCCAATCCAGACTTTATCTCACATCTTTTTGACCCACCTTTTCATATCTCGGTCTCCCAAACAGACACAGGCCAGGAAAGGAGCAGGTCCAGGATTATGTGGCAGGGGAAAGATACGGTTCAGTTATCAGATATAATAACATACAAAAATAGTTTCGGTTTTGAAAGGACAGTCTTAGAAAAATGTGATGATGATAATATAATTAACCGCTATCAAGGGTTTTAGTAAATGGAAGATATTAGGCTAATTGAATTATACTCATTAGATCATTCCTTTCTTCCAGTTGTCCTATGCCATAGGTCAGGCCATTATCCCCTTTTTTTAGGTGAAAATAAAAAGCTCAACAAGTGTAACTTGTCTCTCTACAAATTTAGTAAGTGACATAGCAGAAAATCCAAACTAGGTCTATTCAATTCTGGAGCTTGGGATGTTAGGCTCAATTCTGTAATAACACAGTGTGGGTATAACTAAAGTCTATGAAAATATGTCCAATGTTGGGTATTTTCTAGGAAAGAACACATGTTTAGAAACTTCTGTTTTCTTTGATTTTTTCAAAGTTTATTACTTTTTCTTGGTTATAGAAGTAATAAAGCCTTAAGTGGCAGGCAATATCAAAATGCTCTTTATTCAAAATACATATTTCCAGTAATCTTTCATCACTGAAAATAGATTAATGAACCTATTACTAAATATTTCTCCTAAAATTCTTGGGGCCAGATATAGTTGCTGAGTAATTTTTTTTTTAATTTTAGCAAGGTAAGATAATGAAATACCATACCTGATGAATTACCATCAGGGCAACCACTACAATACCTACTAAGTAGTACTTCTTCAGCAAACCCAGGTGTATGTTTGTAATGATTAAAATAAATAACAACCACAAATCACTTCATGTCAGTTTAGGTCAAGATCTGGTGCTACATACATTCAAAACCAGTTAGATTTTGTTATTAAATTTGTTATAAAAATACCCCAAGCTCCGTGTTTCAGAATTGCAGGTAAGTGACTATGGACCTACATATTATACATATTTTTTTCTTTAATCTGATCTTTTCCACTTAACCATCTTCATGAAGATACATTTTCTGTGTGATTACATAGAAATTCACATTACTCATTTTAATAACTGCATATTATTTCATTTTATGGATGTACCATAGTTTATTGCTAGTGATAAAAATTAACTTTGGTTATTTGTCAAACTCATTTTGACCTCTTTCATCCATCGTCTGACTTTCATCATCTGTCATGATATGAATGGCCCACGATTCAATTTATTTTTATTAGGCCACTTTTCCAGACACATTTCTTATATAATAATTCAAAATTTAATATCCACCCTGAAATGTGCTAAGTAATTTCATCTTTGTAGCCAAAATTCAAGCCATTTTATGAAGGACAGTGCTATGTTGTAAGACACATAAGGACAGGAGCTTCTACTCTAAGAGATTTTCTTTTCAGCCTAGAATAGGTGTGGCTTTGCAAGCTTTTTAGACTACATTGGAGCAAATGATTTCATGTTTTAAATGGCAGAAGTCAAAAGAAATGGTTTTTAAAAGCATGTGTATGACTATAATGCAATATTTCAAATATCTTTGAGCCATCTTGAGATACATGGTAGCCAACCAGCTTGAGAGCTCTGGCTGCCCCAGGATCCCCTGTAAAAACTTAGGGGATCAATGTTCTTGGCCTAACAGTTGGTAAGTTGGGCAATAAAGTATCAGTGACATCTATTAGACTCCCACACAAGTGGTTTACTATTCAAGCCCAGTTATAGGCTTATAAAATCAAGTGGCTTTTACTTCCCTGGGAGTATTGGAAAGTTGGTTTTTTAACTAGGGCATGTAGACCTGAAGTAGGTCGAACAAAAGTCTGTGATGGTTCAACAAACGTATTAGAGATCAAGGCCTTTACTGTCACGTTGTTCTCTCATCCTCAACCTGCAGGTTTACCATGTAATAGTGCAACACGTTCCATGCTCACCATTTTGTCCAAACTCTAGCAAAACATAGGAGAAAATGTGTGTCTGCATGTGTGTGTGTGTGTGTATCTCCCCTTGAAGGACACTTTCCAGAATTTGTAACTAAAACTTTTACTTGCATCTCATTGGTCAGAAGTTAGTCTTATGACCGTTCTTCACAAGAAATGCTGGAAAGTGCAGTCTTCATCCCAAATATCTATGTGCTCAGTTAAAGTATCTGAACTTTACTACTAAGGAAAATCAAAAGAACAGATAATATGGAACAACTACAAGTACTGTTATTAGGGATGTAGGAAGTATACAAAGCTCTAAAAGAAGAGAAATTGATGCTTGATTATTCTGTAATACCATTTGATTTACAGACTTTACTGCCTTTATTACAAATGAAGCCAGGACTTTATGTACGAGACACATTTAGGGGTTTGTATTTAAACCATCACTCTTGTGACCAACTCCTGCGAGAAATTCATCAAGTCATTGAACTTCACTGACTCTCTAGTCTATCATCAGTAAAGCAAGTAATTACATGAAATAAACTTTATTGAATCTTCTAAATCTAGAATCCTGAAGTCTGGACAATGGGACATAAATGTCATCAGCTATCACTAAAATATATTACATGTAAATTACTTTTTTGGTTTTTTCTCCTTTTGTTTCTAATTTACATTACAGACTTGGTTACAAAAATTTTCTCCAACAGGGTGATAATATTTGAAAGAAAGACAGTACTTTGAATATTCTGTAACTAGAAAAATATAGCTTTTTGATCTATATGTAACTTAAAATGAATATATAAGTTCTAAAGCTTGAAATTTGTTTAAATACAATTTGGAAAGAATTGTGCATAAAAATAGCAATTCCTGTAATTTAGCTTTCTAAAATATCATATCATAACTTTTCCATCTCAAGTATTCAGCTCTAGACAAATATGAGTAGTTATATTTAATTACATTAAACAAAGGTAAAATCTATATAAAATGTTTCATGCAAAATTCTAAATATTCTAAACATTCCATACATTATTCACAAAATTAAATCCAAATGGATTATATACCTAAATGTAAAATGCAAAACTAGATAACTCCTAGAAGATATTACAGGAGAAAAACTAAACTACCAGGAGATGGTGAAGACTTTTTGGATATAATACCAAATGCACAATACATGAAAGAAATAACTGATAATCTGGGCTTCATTAGAATTGAAAGCTCTGTTCTACAAGATATTGGCAAGAGATTGAGAAGACAAGCCACAGACTGACAAAAAATATTTTCAAAAGACCTATCTGATAAAGACTGCCACCAATGATACACAAAAAATTCTTAAAACTCAGCAACAACAACCAAATGCAATCTTAATAAAAACTGGGCTAAAGACCTTAACAGACACCTCACTCGAGGTGATATACAAATGCAAATAAGCATAGGAAAAATTTCTAGTCATATCTCACCAGCAAAACACAAATTAAACAGCAATGAGACAACTGCACACCTTAAAGAATGTCCATATCCCGAACACCGACCACACCACATTCACTAAGGAGAATGTGAAGCAACAGAAACTCTCATTCATTCCTGGCTGGAATTCAAATTGAACATTTATGTCCACACAAAAAGCCGCACACAGGTGTTAATAAAGTTTTATTCGTAATTACCAAAATTGGAGCAGCCAACATGTTGTGAATGGATAAATAAATTGGGGTACATTGAGAGAGTAGAATATTCACCTCCAAAAAGAAATGAGCTAAAATGTCTTAAATATATGTAGTGAAATTCATATATTTATATGAAAAAGCCAATGTGAAAAAGACCATATATACTATGATTTAAATTTTGTGATATTTTTAAAGGGCAAAACTATGGAGATGGTGGAAAAAAAATCCAGGGTTAGCGGAGAGGGAGGGAGGACAGAAGGTTTTTAATGGCAGTGAAACCTGTGTGCATGATACTATACACATTATTATAGATCTGTTCAAAGCCATCACATGTACAACATCATATGCGAACCCTGCTGTAAACTATGGACTTTGGGTGACAATGATGTGTCAACGCAGGTGATTGATAGTAACAAAAGTACCACTCTGGTGAGGGGTGTTGACAGTTGGGGAGGTTGGTGGGTGTGCAGTGGCAGAAAGTAAATGAGATATCTCTGTACTATGGGCTCAACTTTGTTGTAAACCTAAAATTGTTCTAAAAAATAAAGTCTATTTAAAAAGCAAAAATAAGCTAAGATTATATAAGATATTGACACCAGGTAACATTGGGTTATAAATGCACTGGAATCCTTTGTAGTATCTTTGTAGCTCTTCTTTAAATTGAAAATATTTGAAAACAAAAAGTTAAAAAATGAACATACACTGGCTACATGATTCTGCCACTCCTCCCCTAGTTATTTGCACATGAAAAATATATACATATATATATTGGTACAATATATTGGTACAAAGACTAGCACAGAAACACTGCTGTCGGCTTTATTTTTAATAGCCAATACCTGGAAATAACTAAAATGTCTACTAGTTCAACAGATATACCTTCTAATCTATCCTTTTGACACACTACTATTCAGTGGTAAGAAAGAATGAACTATTATTAATAAACATATAAATGTGGGTGAATCTAAAAACAAACATTATAAGTACAAGAAGCCAAAGACTAGGAGTACACACTGTATGCATCTATTTATATAAATTTCTAATAAATGCAATCTAATCTATAGTGACGGGAAGCATGTGCCTGGGTGCAAACCATCTGGTAGAAAAGGTAGAAGAGAGGAATTACAAAAGGGCAGGAGAAAACTTCTGCAGATGATGAATATGTTTATTATGTTAATTTGTCATGATTTCAAAGATATGTATACAAGAGGGTATGTAAAAATTGAATTACCTTTTGGAGGGAAGGCCCCTTGTAGTATAGGCTTCCCCTGATAGATGAGTGTTCTAGGAACACATCTCTGTCAGTGTACCAGCCGGTGTTGTTATGAGAGGCTGAATTTGGCCTTAGTGAAACTCTTTAAGACTCTTTCAGCACATTTTCCCATTTGATAACGGGCAATTTATGATTAGAGCTACCCATGCTGCACCGGATGTTCACAAATTTTTTACTGAAAAGGGCATGGGCTCCACGCCCCACCCTCCCTATTCACCCACCTGATCTCTCCCCAGGTGACTATTTTTGTTGCCCCAGATGAAAAAAGTTCTCAAAGGGAACACTTTGCAATGTGGAAGAGTGAAACAAAAGCAACAGAAGCATAAAAAAGGCATCAAAATTGACAATTCCAAAACCCATTTTGAGCAGGGGGAAAAACATCTCAGTTGGTGTATTGCATCAGATGGA
Organism: Sturnira hondurensis; assembly: GCF_014824575.4. Classification (NCBI taxonomy): domain Eukaryota; kingdom Metazoa; phylum Chordata; class Mammalia; order Chiroptera; family Phyllostomidae; genus Sturnira; species Sturnira hondurensis. The sequence goes on along the minus strand of NW_028075269.1, from coordinate 13,769,530 downwards.
GAGTACTTTGAAAGTGACTGAAGTTTAAACATATGAGTAGATACACCATTTTTTTACAAATAAATTCTGAGTTTTTGAGGTCCCCCCCTCATGTGTGTTTGTGTGTATGTGTGTGTGTGTGTGTTTACAACTGCAAACATACTTACAGTTCTGTGAACTACGGTTGTGTGAACAACTGCAAAAGTATGTTTACAGTTGTTCATATAGAAAAAATACAATGATTAATAAATAATACAAGAATAAACTCACAACTATAAACCTATTTTTGCCTACTCATATACTCATACACACATATACTCATATATATACAAATTCATATATATACACACATATATACTCATATACTCATACGCACATATACTCATATATATACAAACTCATATATATATATACACATATATATTTAATAAATTATACATTCTTATATTTATATATATTTGATAAATTACAGGTATATAACTTCAAAATTTGATATGTTGACATATATGCATATCAAACATATACTAAAGCTTATCAAATGATTAATTTTACATACATGTAGCTTATTATATATAAATTAATTGTTAAAAGTAAAGTGAAAATATGTTCACTTAATTTTAGAAGAGTTCACTAAAAATTTTCCATGTTTCAAATTTAGTAAACACAGTTTTATTTTGTATATCTTCAGATAAGAATGGGCATTGTACTTCTCACAGGTCTCAGCCATCACACTTACAAACTAGCATAGATTATGAGTGGAAAATATTTATTTCTTTACTTCAGTCTCTCCAAATAAATTTGGTGTTAGGGTTATAGATTTTAGCTGTTTTCACAATTTATACAATTTTAAAAATTACTTTCAAACTCTATTTTTATACAATATCTTCTTGAAGATCACCTGGGTATGAAATTTACAGTTATGTTGACTCTCATCAGCCACCAGCCATGCATAGATTCAATTAGCATTTTGGAAAAGCTTTACAAGGATCTGATGAGCATTTCAAGTATAATTTCATCTTAATAAAGTGCTATTTGCATATTCTCACTCTGTGGAGAAGTGAATTTCTACTAAAACCTACACTTTTTAGGTCCTCGCAAAACCAGCAGTTAACCCAAATCAAAGCCTTAGGCAAAGCGGTTTTGCAAGGCATTTTTATGATTATGCAAAACTCAAGTAGTAATATTAGATGAATGTTTATTGCAATCTTTTACTCTAATTCTTTCCAATAAATTTACAATGAAAGATTCATAGAAAAAGTCCCTCAGAATTTTGTTTTTAGGTAAAGATTACAAATGATTAAGTTCACAGCTGTGAATTGCTTAGAAAAATGCCTGACGTAAATAACATACTACATATGTGATTATAAAAAAAAAACACTTTTTAATGCATACTGGGTTAACATGTTTCTGGTGTTTCATAAAAATTTCATAACTTGGGCTCTCCAAAATGGCAATATTTTTATGTTCTGTTCTTATGCGTATAACTAGCTTATTGGATTTTGAAGGCCTGAACTGAAAGGGGTAGACCAGGAAAGATAATTTATTGTCATCATCATTGGTTTCCTCTCTTTATCTCTATCTCCACTCCTTTCTTACTCACTAGGTTGGGCCTGGCTCTGCCTCCTAACAAAGGGTGGGGGGCAAAGAAGATGCCAAAAGATTGATTTGGTAGAAGTCGTTACTCTAGTGGTTGATTTTGAGAGATGCTCACAGACTGGTTCTTTCAGTGGTTGCCCTTCAGGATTATTTACACCCCTTCCCTGACTCCTTCAGTCACCATGAAAACCTACACAACCAGACAGAGTCCTCTCTTAGCTTCATTTCTGGTGTGGATTTTTTATTACACTCTTTTCAGGTTTGAAGGCTATGATCTCTGGATGAAAAAAAATTGTTCCAAATCTTGACTTGGAGTGATTTCATTTTCCACCTCCTTTCTGGAATAAATCATTGTGTGTGATAAAATGCTTTAGCAATCTGTTGATGAAATTATTTAAATGAATGCTTATTCCAGGAAACTAGTTACTCGTCTACACCTATGAATATCAATGAGGATCAGTTGATTATCACTGAAGTCTAGTGACTTTAGCCAGCTAGTCTTTTCTTTTCCTCTAAAGTCATTGTCTTACATTTCTCTTTTTTTTATTAAATGATGCAACAAGGCAGAATCTGTGAAGTAGCTGAGAAGTTATGTCCCCCATTGATTTAGCACTGTAATGCCATTTCAAACTTAGCTTGTAGGCTAAATCACGTGGAACAAAACTAGTGTTTCTTTAATAGAACATAAGACTACCCCCACCATGTTTGTTCCTGGCCCTGTATCCCATGCAGTCTTTCAGTTGTAGTCCCCAGGGCAACTGAGGGGCGTCCCTTCATGACGATGCATGTCTGGCTGGCTTTTGTGCAGTCTGCTCTGGACGAGAGAATATTTACCTTGCCTCATGGCTATCTCTGGACATGCAGTTCAGTCTCAGCCCTCTTTCTACCTTTGACATTTTCCAGGCAAAAGGTATACCCTGGTTTTTCTCTCCTTCATACCCCATATAACACATGGGAAGCTCTCTAAGTAGATATGTGAAAGGTCCATCACTTGGCTTAAGGTGGAAACTACCTGTTCTCATTTTGGTGGAGAATGGAGAACTAGGCAGTCAGGCATTCAATAACTCCTCTCCAAGAAGTCCACAATATGGGCACTGTGGTATGATTAGTTTTGTGCCAACCCCACCACCACGTTCGGCTTAAACCTGGGTACAGGCTCTGAGATCCAGAAAGCCTTGAGTCATTCTGAATATGAGTTCTGTGCAAACATATCCACTTTAAAATAAGGCATATTAACACTTCACTGTACTTAATTTGGAGACTTTAGCCAATAAAAAGATATCAAAAGTCAATTTTAACATTCAATGAAATGCACAGTTAATATAATGTCATTGGTGTTATGTTATCAAGGATATCATCAAGGATGCTTCTTACAAATATCACAAAAGCAAGTTCAATGGATTCTCGGATAATTAGTTTTAACAGGTTCTTATATGAGGCTAAATAACTTCAAAATGGAAGTGAATGATAATGATTGCTCATCAAAGAATGAAACAGCTATGTATCATCAAAAAAATTGTTACATATGACATGCTAAGTAGAAACCATTCTCTACTGTGGAAAGATTGAAGTGTTGGCCATATTTTATAAATAAAGAGCATTTGAAAGACAAATGTTTAGAACTGAAAAGTCACCCTCCTCTTGTCATAAGAAACTGAAAATCATTGAATCTATAGTACGTTCCCCTTAGCTGATTATTTCCAAGCTTTATTTGTTTGAGCCTTTCCATGGGAAATAATGTATAGTTAAGGGAAACATACTTCTCTTATTTTTGAGAGTTCTACTGTTGCCATAATAAACCCCAAGGTGTCCTGGAAATTAAATATTTTCACATTCAAATTAGAGCTCCTACCTACTTCTATTACTAAAATCTTTTGTCAGGTCACCTTAGAACGTTCATCTCTCATGTCTAGTTCCTGCATTACTACCCCACTCTTCTGTCGAGTCCTACCTGTGAAGCACACATTTGTTTTCTGCGGCGTCTCAACAATCAGCATAATGATTGATTACTATGAGCATAGATTTTTTTCTTGCCTATTTTCTGAAGGACTTAACATGACTATATTCATTTTAGAAGTGTACACAGTGTTTCACACCCTAGAAATGCATCTACTAACAGTGTGCAAGTTTCAAAGCATTTTATAATCTTTACAAAAAACTAGGAGATGCTTTAGCTCAGTATTAATCTTGTCATTCTTTTCCCCATGTACTTAATTTGATTACTGAAATCCTTGTTTATGCTAACTCAGGCCTTACCATGGCATTTTAGGGGGGAAAAAAAACAACAATCATTAGTATTGCCTTCAGTAGCAAATAAATGAAAGTATAAAATCATATTTTCACACTAAAAATGAAGTTTATAAGGCTTGCAAGTTATGAGTTCTACTGAACATGTTTTAGTGCTAGTGGCATGAGTTTTACATTATATAACTTTCTTATTAAACTTTTTATCCACTGCAGGGAAATTGAAAATTTCTATCTTTTCAGTTATGTTATATAAGCCCCAGATTAGTCTCTTCAAGACATCCAAAAATATCAAGAGCACTTATATTAGATTTAACAAAAGCTACTTTATTTAAAAACAGAAAATGAAAAATAAGGTTCTTTGCTAGGGTTTAGTTTAAGAATATCTGGATACAAATTCTAAAAAACTTTTCTCATCCTTAATCCTAATCTACCTGTATGGCTTTGAAAACGTTTGAAATACTTAAAAATTTCTGAGTTATATTTCTTATCTTTATAGTGGAATTAATATTTATTTGTTTGACATGCTATATAGAAGATTACATAAAACAAAGTAGTTAATTCTATTATAGTTTCTAGAACAGTATTGGTCAAACTTAAATAAACATTTAAGCCACCTGGGGGTTCGGGGAAAATGTGGATTCTGACTTAGTGGACATAAGGAGGCACCCAAGATTTTATGCCTCTAAGGAGCTCCCTGGTGGTCCTGACACTTCCCTTTGAGTAGCAAGGTCCTCAAAGGCCCCCTTTAAGTAGCATCCATTATAATTTTGTAATAATTTCATTCTAGAGAGGCCAAAATATTCTCGTTCCATACAGAAATAACAAAGTCTCCATTTTTATGTTGTAATCCATTACTCTCAACTTTCACAAACAAGTTATCTCATGTCAAAATTAAACATGGAGTAGAAATACTAATGTCAGGAAGAATTTTTGCTACCTATGACTCAAGTTCTAAACAAAAAAAGAAACCCTTTTATAAAAAAGCTTAAGTAGGTGTGGTTGTTAATAACTGTGAGTTTGCTGTCTTTTTACTGTTCATATTTTTATCTTCTCTTTCTTAGATAAGTCCCTATAACATTTCATATAATAAGGGCTTGGTGATGATGTACATGCCTTTAACTTGACCTTATCTGAGAAACATTTTATCTGCCCTTCCATTCTAAATGAAAGCTTTGCTGGGTAGAGCAATCTTGAATGTAGAAAATATATATTTTTTTAAAAAAGCTTAAATAATGGTTACAAAAGCAGGAGACACAAATGCGGAGATCTGAATCTGTTCTAATGTCATCACTTGCTAGAAGGTTTTATAGACCTTAGGATATTCTGCAAAGAGGCAAAGACAGATTGACATTGTTTTTGTTGTTCAGATGTTTGGTTTATTTTAAGATACTATCTACACAACACAGTGCCATAAATAACGAGGAATCTGACAGAACATCAAATACCCCTTCAAGGTAAAGTTGACAAGATGCAGGCAGGGGAATGCTGAGAGGCAAACGAAGCGACTTTAGGAAATCAGAATAAAAATTGCCACCTGATGGAATGCAAGCAGCAAGAACCTCATTTTCTAAAATACTTGATGACTTCTATAGCATTATAGCAACTGGACTTTATGTTGTATGGTAGTCACCTAGTGACGAGCTGACCCTCTTCTCCCCCAAGAAGTTATCAGTTCTCTGTAGAAAAGTAATTCTGTGGCTGTCTTGCCAAAGATGAACTCATGAATCAGTGATGTGGGCAGAGGTGGCGTCCCAGACAGCATTCTGAAAAATCCATTAACTTTTTTAAGAGAGACGGTTTCTCTGCTGCTGTCAGGAGCTATTATGGCTAAGTCATGCAATTCTTTTTGGAAACACGAGGTGGTCTGGAAGAATGCCCTAAAGCAGCTAAAAGAAGAGAAAACTCCGAAAGTAAAAATGCCAGGAAGACAGGATATTTTATAATTTCAGAAAGGTCAAGAAGAAAGATGTAGGTCACGTCACTACTCAGTAACAGTTCCAAATGCTACAATTTAATTTAAACCTGGGCGGTATTACACTGTCAATGAGACATGAAGTTTTAGGGTCAATGAGTAATATGTTCTAAGTCGAATTTTAAAAATCACCAAACAAAGGGCTCCAGACTGGGAAAAATAAAACCAACAGCGTCTAAGAGTTTCAGTATTTTGAAGAACAGAACAGCATGGCTACACGTTATCTCAAGTGGTACCTTGTTTTGTATTACCTAAAGATCGTATTATATATTGTCCAACTATTATATATTGTCCAACTATATATATATATATGTGTGTGTGTATATATATATACATATATATATATATACACATACATATATATATATATACTAGGAAGAAAGAAGGAATCAGTGATTTTAAGTGTAGGAGTTGGTTATACCAATCTATCTTTGATGTAATAAATCACGAGAAAAATAAAAAAGAAATACTGTTTGAATCTTTTTTTTTCGTGTTTTCTTTTGCCATGGATAAAAGTGCTCTGCGTTTTACCCTGGCTGTAGTGGCTCAGTTGATTGAATGCTGGCCTTCGAACCAAGGGGTCACCAGTTCAATTCCCAGTCAGGGCACATGCCTGACTTGTAGGTTAGGTCCCCAGTAAGGGGCTCATGAGAGACAGCCACACATTGATATTTCTCTCCCTCTGTTTATCTCTCCCTCCCCCTCTCTAAAAATAAACGAATAAAATCTTTTTTTTAAGTTTTCTGGTTTTTTCAATTGAGGTACAATTGACATATTATATTAGTTGTACAGGCACAAAATATTTATTCAATATCTGTACATATTGCAAAATCATCACTACACTGAGCCCAATTAACATCCATCACCATACATAATCACAAATGTTAAAGTTTTGTTTTACTTTGTGTTGGTACAGAGCTAGTTGTCCTCTCTCAACTTCTTTTTGAAATGCCCACAAAAACACTGTAGAGTCTTTTTGAAACCACAAAAGCTTTCAAAACTAAGGATATTGGCAAAGAGTTACCAATCTCTGGGATGTTTTTCACTAACGAATACACATAGAGGCTTTAAAAGCAGTTAAGATCAATCCTTTACAAGGGCAAAACAAATACTTTAATTCCATTTTACCTACTATTTTTCTTTATTAATTCTGTCAGCCAACATATATAACCATATCCTAAATTGGTAATAAAATCATGATTGGCTGGAATGATGTAGCTAGATTCTGTTCTCACAAAACCCAAAGACAGAAAGAAAATCAGAAGATGATAATTAAAAATAGAACATTCAAGATACTAAAAGAGATACTGAGAACTACCAGATTGCTATAAGAATGCAAAAATGTTACAAGCTAATATAAATAATATTTTGAACAAAGATCAATAACAGTATGTATTTAATAGTGAAATTAACTAGAAGCATTTGCATTGATATGAAGAAAAAGAATACATAGTATAGTCACCACTATTTCACCGATCTGGGGGTAATCCCAGACAATTTAAGAAGATAAAAAAATAAATCTTTAAATATTATAAGGTGACATAATTATTATAAATTATTTATGATCAAACTGATAATTTAAACAATATAGATTTAAAGAAATTATTTTAATACTTTAAATGTATTGAGCATATGACTAGTGACAAAATAAATATATAAAACTCATAGTTTTTATGTACCGTAACATACAAAATGTCATAAAATAAAAATGGCACTCTAGAGCAAAGAAATTCCTTTTAAAAACTTCACAGGTACATAAACACACACACAGTGATTAGATGAAGAAAAATGCAACATTTTCCTGAGTGGCATAAAAACAAAGAAGTCACATAGAATGGAGAATCCTTACTCAGCAAAGAGAGAGAGGAAAGAATGAGAAAGTGCATGATGGAGAATGAGTCTTTCTGACGGGTCCACACTAAGAATATTCCAATCAATAAGCGCATACTGCAAAGCTTTCCCCAGTTTCTGTTCTTCAACAAATTATTTACTTTCTGGTATTTGTTGATGGTGGAAGCATCTTACTCCTTTAAATTAGGTGTAACATCTGGGAGTGCTTTGTCAAATCAATACTAATGTTCAAAACCAGTTATAATATTTTCTAGGGTGCTTGTTGCAGGAGATGGAAGAATTATAAAGATCTGTTGTAGTTCTCTTTGGTTCTAAGAGACAAACATCTAAGTATTGTATGCTGAAGACTTACGGATAGCAATTAGGTGTGTTCTGCTGTCTCCTTTCCTCTATTCCTTCACCAGATATTTTTGCTTAGAGACAATAGTGTTACTTGAAACTGGAGGTCTTCTTTTTAAATATCAGAGGCTAATGAGATGACACTGGGTTCATTTGCACACTAATGTTGAAATGGGACTGGGACAAAGGGGTGAGACTAAATGATGAACAGAGTGAGCTGAATGACTTAGTTCCTCAGAGTTATTGTGTCAGCTGGACCTTTGTCTCAGACCACATCAGTCATAGGAAGTTGGCTCCCTGGTGTTCTGTTGCCTCAACCGGAGGGAAGTAAGTGGCAGCTATACTGAATGGCAAAAGATCAGAGAGAAACAAGTGAATGATTTCATGCTCATGCTGATGTTAAAGAGATAAGAAAAATTCTGCCGAGAACCATGGGACAGAAATGTACCCCCTCTGTGTTTAAGAATGTATAAAGAAAATTTACAATTTTAGTTTATTTAAGAGAGTGGTAGAACCTAAAAGCATATGCTCCCTTTTTTCATTCTGTAACACAAACTCAGTATTTCCTATCAATTCAGCACAAATACTTGGACTACTGATTAGGGTTTGGGTAATGTAATCTAATCTTCTAAAAGGTCTTTGGTGTGATGAATTTAATTTGGGAGTGAAAGACACGCTAAAAAAATGGCAGCTTCCAAGACTGAGTGACTGAAATTAACCATTTACAAATGATTCAGGGAGTGTCTGCTCTGGTATTCAGGGTCAATAAATATACTACTATAATTAAACCTATTGACAGTGGCCAACTTTTATTATAAACCTGGCTGTGTGTCCTACTTTTATATTGATCTGCTAACTATCCAAAATATTTCCAATGTATTTTTTTTTGTTCATTTATTCAGAGTTAGCTTCTCTTACTGACAGCCAAGAATCCAGACTAATACACAATAAAAATGTATTTATGCTCACATCCTACATTCATTGTAGTTAAAATCACAAATAAAATACAAATTAAGTCAACAATATTACTAGATATTATTCTGGAAATGTAGGCTTATGTAAGAAAAGTGGATATAAAAAGGGATAATTTTTGAGGAAAATACATAATAGAAACCAATTCGAGTACATAAAAAATATATATGGATTTTCCCAGTCAGAAATATAAATGCCTACAAGAATTGAAATAAAGCAAAACAAAACATCAATAAAAAACCCTACTAGACTTCTAAAATGCGAAAGAATGTGAGGTTTGCTATGGTTATATATGGTTATAGACTTAAACAAAATAAACCAGCTTAAATTTCATGGCTAAGCTAAACCCACAGACTTGGTGAGTGAAAGCCTCTATGCCAGGCTAGGAAATTACACAGTATCATGCCTGACTCATTCCACCTGAGAAAGACAAGTCACTGAGTCCATCCTACAAGGGCAGGAGAATGAGGGCCCACCTGTTGAAAGGGGAGTGGTAAGGCCATATTGCAGAAGAGCGTGTGGGATGGGAGATATCGATGTGGCTATGTGTGGGATATACAACCAGTTATAGCTACATAGTCATTTTTTACTGCACATGAAACTAAGTTGAAAATAATGCTAACAATCAATGGGGAATAATTTCCTTGATTTTAAGATATAATTATTAAATAAGCCAGGTGTTGAAGGACAAATACCATATGATCTCACCTTTAACAGGAAGCTAAACAACAAAACAAACAAGCAAGCAACATATAACCAAAGACACTGAAATACAGAACAGGGGGACAGTGACCATAGGGGAGAGGGGAGGGAATTTCAGGGGAAATAGGGGAGGGATTTAGAGGAACACATATAAAGGATGCATGGACAACAACTAAGAAGGGTGGAAATGGGAGGGAGGGGGGAGCACGAGGGGGTGGGATGAGATGGGAGTAATAGAAAACTACTTGAAAAATAATTAAATAAATTAAAATTTTTTTCAATATATAAAAATTTATAGGTATATTATCAATTTAATAATAACTTTTCTAGAGAACATGGATTTTAAATGTGATATGCAGCACACCTTCAGAAAAGTAGAATTTGGGTACTCATGTATAATTTATTTGTGGCCTGAATGTCAACTAGTGCCTTACAAATCTAATTTAACTGTAGTCCTACAGCAATACGGTGAGTGGATATAATATCCTGACTTCATAAATGAGAAAACTAAATTATTGCACAGATACTAAAATGAATAATAAAGTTATAAAAGTGAAAATGTCATGTCAGCACAAACCAGACTAATCAAAATAATAGTCAATGTTGCTCCCTAATAAATTTTCCACAAGCATGTGTGTGTGTTAAGTCTAAATGGAGATTGTTTGGTTTGTTCAACAAATAGAACTATAAAATTAATTCTAAATAATCTGGGTGAAAACTAGTATTAGTAGTGTTTTTGTATTTTTTGTAAACTTTCATTTTTAAAATAGTTGTACATTTATAGAAAAAGTGTGAAGATAGTACTTTACACCCAGTTTTTCTTATAGTTAACATCTTACAGCAGTGTGGTGCATTTATCACAACTAAGGAGCCAATATCATGACATTATAAACTAAAGTCTATACTTTACTCATATGCTCTTAGATTTACCCAACATTCATTTTTCTTCCAGGATCTTGTCCCAGGGACCACATTGTATTTAGCCATCCTGTCCCCTTAAGCTCTCCTTGGCTGTGACAGCTTCTCAGACTTTCCTTGTTTTTGTTGACCTTGACAGTTTTGACAATTACTGGGCAGACATTTTGAAGCATGTCTTTCACTTGGGATTTATTTGCTGTGTCTCCTGTGAGTGAACTGGGTTTTTGAGAAGAAGACCACAGCAGTCAAGTGCCACGTTCATCACATCATATCAAGGGTATTTACTGGAACATCACTTAAAGCCTTGATGTTGACATTCATGACCTGGCTAAGGCAATGGATTCTTCACTGTACAGGTATTCTTTCTCCTCCTTTTCACACCGGTTTGAAGGAAATCAATATTAATAGCCCACAATTGAGGAATGAGGAATTACGCTCCATCTCACTATCTAGGTTACTTGAAATTCTTCAGTATAGAAGATTTTTTTTATTCTCCCTGCTATATATTCACTCAATCATTAATCTATATCAGTATGGACTCATGGATATTTGTTTTATCTTCTGCATTATAATCCAGTACAATCTTATTAATCTTATTGTCAATTTATCCCAGTTTTGGACACTGGAAATTCTTTCAGCTGGCTTCTGAGTTCCTTTAGAACATCCCTATCTTGGGAAACATTCTGAGCACTTTTTGACTTTCTGGCACTTTAAGACTCTGCACATCAATTTGTATATTTCTTGCCTCAGTCTTGGAATCAGTAATTTATCTAAGGAGACCTAGACTCCTTTACCGAAGAATAGTATTAGAAGCCCAGATTTGAATGCTAGATCACTTTTTATAATTTTTTAAAAAATTTTAGCTATTTACTGATTCACAAAGAAATGTAAAAATAACACAGAATTCCTTCATACCATTCATAAAATGTCTACTCAATAATAACATTAAAAATTACAGAATGGTACTATAACTAGAAAACTATACTGTTAATACTTATTTGACCATATAAAATGTATGTTGTTTGAATTATTAAAGATTTTGTTTACCTTTACCTGGTTGAGCATAAGCTAATATATAAATGCATGCAGAATAATTTCCTAGAACCCAGAGTTGATAAATCTTGGCTATGAATAAAATAAACAAAATAGAAGTCATCACGATACCCTGAGAACCTAAGAATGCTATTTGATCTCCCATTCTTTATGGAGATTGGTAAGAGTTATCTTCTCAACTTTATTCTCTATATCTGCTTGATTTCATACATACACATGGGTGCATACTTTTCCTTTGATTGTTGATTTAAGTCACAGTTCTCATTAAATTTCCTTGCTATTCAGCAATATTCTTTACTATTAGTGATATTGATTATCCTGAGATGCTCTGGATAAATTTTCTTCATTGTTAATATCAAGGAAGAACTGGAGATTATAAGAACCTTCCTTTCCAACATGTCCCTCTGACTTTTTAAATAAATTTCCTACCAGTTGCCTACAAGTTTTTGAAATCCTTTTCCTAAAGAGAACAAACAAATCAAAAAGCAAACTGTAAAAGCCATAAAACAGTATCTTTACGTGTGTCCCTATTCATTTGTACCTATGAGAAAATGCAAACCCTGCATGATGAGTATGACTTTACTCAGCTCTAATTTTCTGTTTTGAGGAAAACTCTTCCTCCTCAAGCAAAGAGAAGAATTGTAATGACACCCTTTGAGCAAATGCCTGCCCCTCTCTGCACACAGATCCTTGGCTTGGTCTGAAGCTGATGAGACTGACTACATTAATCACATAGCAACCACACAGAATGCAACAATTTTACATGAACTTTGACAGAGAACCAACTACTATGGTAAAGCGATGGTAACTTACACTAGTTTGAACACTTTTACACAAATCAGTGGTATTCTATGTCTGTACTAATCAAACCCCTCACATCAATTATGTAGTGAAGAAACACTTACTATTAAAGTAATAAAACTAACATTAATGTTTTTACTTTCTGAATTTAGTCAAGGTGATAGGATACACATTTTTCTTGTATAAATCTAAATGCATCTATTTTCAAGACAATATGGTATTTGACAGACTTGAAATCAACTCTCATCACTAACTAGAGTAATCAAGTTCAAAATAGCTAAAGATGAAGTTAGAAATGATCATAGAATTCCCACATCTCCCTTTTAATTAGGTTTTAACTTAGTCATCCCTCGTCCTCCTTGTCCACAGCCCTTAGAATTTGAATAGCAGCCCTTGCTAAATAAATGAAGGGCAAAATCAGATGAGAAATCTAAAGCCTCTTGTTTCCATCCCTGGCTATGTTATATCATCGTGCATTACAGCCATGATTGATGAGTAAACATTAAGTGCCAGAGAATTAAATAACAATAGTTTGTTAACGATATACAATATTCATCTCACAGACTCCAAAGCTTCTAAAACAAGTATTTCATTTAAAACCCCTTTTTTGTTACTAACAAGAAGAACAAACTGGATTCTACAATGAAGGGGAATACTAACAATTGCAGACCTTATTATTAGGTATACAATCAACCTACAGCATACATAAACAGAGGTAAGAAATGGTAGAAAATGAATGAAAACAAGTAACATTCTCCTAAAGAGAGAGCTTTAACTGTGATCTGAAACAACCTCATGAAAAATAAAATAGAGAATTTGAGGGTAAATTTGTGACTAGAAAAAAACTGGCATGTTTTAAAATGTCACTGTGATAGATTTCTACCTATTCGTTTTGTGCTTTTATCACCCCCAGTCTATCCCTAAAGTTAGGCAAAGCAAATAGCATTCATTGCTCAATATCATTCATTTGGTCACCTGAAATGGCTACTAAAACAGCTGCAAAGGGTGGAAATGTTTTATGGATCAAAACAACACCATTAACAGGATCCCTGACTTTCATACCACAACCAACTAACTCTCTTTTTCTTTCCTTCTTGCATTTGCATTTGTGCAGTTCTGTGTCATGCTCTATGGAATTCTCACTACAAGGGAAATCTGAAGATGTTCTCTGGCACTGAGACTTCGCCAGCCTTTTCTTCCCTTTTTAAAAGGTTTCTCCTTGTTAGATTACTTTGAGTCTAATTTTCTGATTTTATCTCTGTAAAATATATATAATTATTTCAGCCATTAGCTATAATTTCTCCAAAAGAATTAACAAACACTAACATTTTCTTTTTTAAACATGAAGACCAGCATAGGGAAGAGCAGGTGGGTTATAGTGGATTTTTTTTCCCTTGGTGAAGGACAATGTACATTTCAAAAATGGTTTGCAAGGTATGGAAATTGTATATCTCCAAACATGGGCATGAATTACTGCATTTTGGTTGGAGGAAAAAGAATAACAAAGTAAAAATTCAGTAATAGTAAGCTTTATATTCTCTTTCTAAATACTGCACCTTACCTTTCTATCTACATTTTATCTTTCCCTGTAAAAAGAGATCTTGCTCTAAATGTCTCACTTCCGGGTCATCCACTGAAACACCAAAGCATTTCATTTCTTCTTCAAACTAGTTAATCTGCAGTTTAGATAGTTTGCCACCAATTTACAATCTAGAGTCACATGGTTCAAATGAGAAGGCCCCAATTTGGTCAAATACATAAAGGGAATTTTAGTATACCTAAAAATATTTATAACTGTGTATTATCTATTAACCAAAACACAGAATATTATACACTCATTATACAGTAGCTCCCTGACTTTGAGAGGAATTTGGTTGCTCTCTGATTTCCCAAATACCATACAGATTTAATTTTCTCAAGTCACTGAATGCACTCCTGTCTCTTGCGGATAAAGCCATTAACCATCTGTGTTCACAGGGCCCGATGGGCAAAGTCCAGAGTGGACGCATTTGGCCTGCACAATCTCCCCATGCAGGGAGAGCTCCATGGAAAGCAGGTTATAGAGAAACTATTTCTCACTCAAAATATGAACACACAGTTAGAATCAGCTGATCAAAATGGCAGCCTTATCACCAAAGGGAGAGCCACCCAAACCTTGAAGTGACACAGAGGAGGGGTGGGTGACAGCCTCAGACAAGCCAGAAGTTATAAAAATATAACCAAAACTAATCAAGAACTTTAAAAAGTTATGAGTCTGACCTATATCCTACTGTGGTTTCTTTCTTCATAACCATGATTATTTAAAAATAGTGTAAAGCAAAAGATATAATAAGTTAATGTATGCAAAGCACTTAGAACAATGTCTGGAATATAGTCAACTCTTAATAAGTGTTCTCTATAATTCCATAATCTTCTCATGGCCAGAACAAGTTCTATAGACACTAAGAAGTACAGCTTCATTCAGGTTTCAATTCATGAAAAAGTGAGCTCTTGCCCTCTAAAATGTCCAAGTATTCAACATTTTGCAGAACATGAAAAGAATATTTGTGGGTACTCTCTCCAGAATGCCCATAATTATTTGGACAATGTTAATGACTTTGGAAGGAAAGAAGGATTAGGCATAACTCAGTCAAAATATCCTACAGTGAATCTGATTATTTCAAAATACTGATTTTTGTAGTGGAAGCCAGACACTGATAGTTACAAAATTCATCCTGGCAGTACAATGTGTTTGCTAAGGAGATGAACACATTTTAAATCCATTTCCTTAATGTATAGGAATCCCATCCCAAGTTAAATGTGTTCTTATATTCTGCTTTATTTACAAATACAAAGAGGACTTCTTGTTCAGGCAATGCATGTTTCTGGGGTTATTTTTTTCCCCTTGCTTGTTTGCTTTTTTTTAAAAAAAAAAAAGATTTTTTCCACACTGCCAACACAAAGTTAAAAGCACAGTGCCTTCAAAAAGACCTGACTTTAAAGAAACTCTTTCATTTAGGACAAAAGTCTTTAACATAAAGTAAACCCATACATAGAAATGTAGCAGGCAGCTAATGGACAAGTTAAAGATCCATGCTACGCTCAGAGAAGAGAACGGAGACCCAAGAGAGAGTCTTCGAAGCCACAGCAGATGGCCCTGTTAAGCCCGAGCAGGCCAACTAAGGCTGTATTTGGAGCCCTCCGTTACCCCTGGAGGACAGGGACAAGAAAGAAAGCAGGAGGCTCTGAATTTAGTAACTGTTCAGATTGCAGAGCCATGAGAAGTGTGTCTCTGGGAATGAGATGCTTTTCATTTGGACTGTGACTTTTATTTTATGCATTGTGATCAGCAGTCAGGGATTCTTGACTATGCTGAGTGTTATTTTAACGTTTCAAAGAAGCACAAATGAAGCTCCGCTCCCTGCTGTTGTGTCTTTATTTAGTCCACATTTACTCCCTAGGACATGTGTCTTTTTAGCAGCCCTGATAGCAGGGCTCCTCCAGAAAAAACAACCCGAAGGAAAGGGAGAGAGCATGTCACCAAAGATTTTTAAGCTACTTCTTAGAGAGTTGGATTGAACCGATCTCAGGAAAAAACAGTTTTCAAACATTAATGGCTTCTCTAAGCTACCTGTGTGGTTCTGCCTTCTCTTCAAAAGTAATTGTATATGAGGGGGAAAAAATCCAACAACCTAGTGAGAAAGTGCTTTAATTATACCCTATATACAATTGTGGACAGACACAAATAGTCTAATTTTACTGGGGCAGGGGGAGAAGTACCATCATACAGATATGACCAAATAGCTGAAGTTGAAACACTGCTCAGGTACAATTTCAGGGAAAAAAAAGATGCTTTTTTATCTTCCCCTGTGTGACTAAAATTTTCACTTAAGTGATTTATAGGCACCAGAGGCCATTAATGAAATTAAATGCCGTTTGAGAAGGATGTTTCAGATTGATAAACTGATCGTATCGGAAGAGGAGATGATATGTGTTAACCTCTTTCCATGTTATTGCACATCAGTCTGAATGCCATACAGTTATCAGAGGGAGACTGGGATGGGGGTCTCCTTTTATGATTTAACTATAAGCTTGAATGGGGTCCCTAGAGACCTCACTTCATTTACCTGGAGATGGAGCTTCCATGCCAAGTAAACTGCACATCACAGCAGCTGCTGCTGGAAGAAGTGCCCTGAGAAAATATTTTCTCCCCCCGACCGTTGTCTCCCCCTTTGCTACTTTGCCAGCCCACTCTGTGCTGCTCCAAGCAAATGCCATCTACCTCTTACACAAAAAGCAACCATTCCAAACATAAGTAAGCAATTTTACAAGTTTGTGGTAGGAAATTTTGGACGTAAAACTGCAGTTAGAAGGAAAGAATCCACAGCCTACATCTTGACACACCTTTTCAATCGATGCTTTGATGACTCTTTGCTTTCTTAAAACTGCTTCTTACTATGCCAACGGGAACTTCAGGATCATCGTCTCTCCATGAGAGTGAGAATGAGGTCTTGAAATTAAATTGGTCTCAAACACTTGCATTTACTCTAAGTGACCATGTGTGCAATGGCAGTAAAACACCAAGTAGGCGTACAAACAACAAACGTCTTCAGGTTTCAGGTTCTTAATTGCTTTCTTTGGTGTTCGAAAGAACAGTTATTCCAATCATTTGTGAAGGATTCATGAGTACACTAAAGCTTTCACAGAGTTTGAAAAGCAGTTGGAGCAATGGTAGAACCCATCCGTGAACAGTGATGTGATCTTATGTAAATTATATGATGTCATTAAGCCTCATCTATAACAACGAGTGGGTTTTCACATTAGATGATATAATTCAGAGTGATTCCTTCATAGAGTAGCATTGAAGATTAGATGATATGCCTCAAGTACATTTCTGGGTATATAATAATCATCCAAATCTTTACACTTTATGGCTTTACTCAGGTGCCATTGACCTGATTTCTGATTCCAAATCAAACAATTTATTTGCATTCATTATTCATCTGAAAATAATGGCTATGATGATATATACCTTTCCTATGTCATGGGATTTCTTTAAGAACATCAGATCACAGGGTGAATGCTCTATGAAAGGTGTAAAACAATCTATAAATGTTGAGTGTAATTATGACTTGTCATAATCAATGGTTTAGAGTTGGCCTAGTGAAAGATAATGCTGGAGGCGTGAAGTAGAGGCCACATTATGAAGAGTTTAATAAACCATGATTTTATTGATATATAGATATATGCAGATGTATAGTTAGTGGGTTGTATCAATATCAATTTTCTG
Organism: Sturnira hondurensis; assembly: GCF_014824575.4. Classification (NCBI taxonomy): domain Eukaryota; kingdom Metazoa; phylum Chordata; class Mammalia; order Chiroptera; family Phyllostomidae; genus Sturnira; species Sturnira hondurensis. Next base: position 13,751,831 of record NW_028075269.1, on the reverse strand, counting down.
ATTGTGGTGGTGAGTTATAGTTATTATAGCATTTTTCTATTGGGGAAATGGGTAAAGAATACATAGGACCTCTCTGTATTATTTCTTGCAACTGTGTGTGAATTTAACAATTATCTCAAACTTTTAAAAATGGATGTAGAAAAAAAAATATGTGCTTTAATAGAGGTAAATCAGTAGCTTTTGATAGGTTTTATATAAGTGACTGAAAAAATCAGATTGTTATTTTAGATTCTTCTGGAGGTAAATTAAAGGGGAGAAAAGAAAAATAATGGGGGAAACATTGGAAGGCAACTAGAATTTTCAGGGAGGATTTTCAAGTGTTTCCAGTAAGAGGTTGACACGAAGAAGGGAAATGATGGCATGAAGAGAATACTTTCGTTTGAAACTCATGTAGGATGAGGGTGGATAAGAATTTAGTTTGTTAAACCTGATCATAAGGCAGAGGGGTAACAAAGAAAGATGACCCCATTCTGTCTTGGACACTTAGGCGATGGTGGCTCCATTCACCCACGGGGACAGTAGGGGAGGACAAGAAGGTTGGGACAGGAAGGTACAAGACAGTGAATTGGGAAGGACTTGCTTTAAACATTTCGGAAGCAAAATGAGATATTCATTAGGTAGATAGATATATACTTCTGGATTTCAGGACATATGTTGAATTAGTTTGATTGGTATATACCCAGTGCCTGGAGTTTTGGGAGTGGATGAATTTGCCCCAGAAGTGAGTATGAAGTAATAAAAGAAGACACTCTAGCATAGAATGATAAATTGTACCCTCCCTCATTTGGGCATGTAATGAACAAACTTGTCCAAATAGACTTACAAAATATTTAGGGTGCTACCTACCCTGGATTAATCCAGAGAAGTAACAGTATCAAAAAAGGGTATTATACTCACATGGAGTCTCCACAGCAATAAAATTCTTATATAACATGTAGAAAGAATTATATACACACAATGTAACTTAGAGAATTGTTGCTGGAAGGTGCTCATTCTTAGTGAACTGATCCTTGTTTCTTGCTTCCCTAAGTTGTCACCTCTTTCTCTCATTTCAAAAATTTCGTGTCCTACCACACAAGACAATAAATGAAGCAAACTTGCTTGTGAAGTGTTGAATTCGTAATGTGCTGCATTTAATACTAATTGCTACTTGTTTTTCTCACTTTCTTTCTTGTCATTAATTTACTTTTTCTGTTTAGCTCACATTTTTCTATATCATTATTTTGAAACCCATTAACAACTTGTTTTCTGAAAACATCTTGGGTGTTATTTTTTAATGATACTATTGTTCACACGAATGCAATTTCTAAGAACTTATTTTTAGAGCAGTTTAAAGTCCACAGATAAATTAAACAAAAGGTACAGAGATGTCCACGCCTCCACACTGGCAGAACAGCCCCCCCATTGTTAATATCCCCCACCATAGTGATATGCTTATTATAACTGGTAAACCTACACTAATATCATAATTCAAAATACGCAGTTTACATTACAATTCACTCTTCCTTTCGTACAAGCTAAGAGTTTACAAGTTGGTATGGCTCAGTGGATTGAGTGCCAGCCTGAGAACCAAAGGGTCACTGGTTCAATTCCCATTCAGGGCACATGCCTGGGTTGCAGGCCAGGTCCCCTGTAGTGAGTGCATGAGAGGCAACCACATATTAATATGTCTCTTCCACTCTTTCACCTTCCCTTTTTCTCTCTCTAAAAATAAATAAATAAACTCTTTTAAAAAAGAGTTTAGACAAATACCAGGTCTGTCCAGAAAAAGTCTAACCATTATAAATATGAGAACAGTTTGCATGGTATCTATATAGCCTGGCAGCCAAGGAAAGTGGATGCATGGACAATGATGACTCCATTGCACTTGTCAGTGGGGTGGTAGAAATCACTGAGTGAACACGTGTACTGTGTGGCTGTCACATTCAAAATGACTGAGGGAGTAGAGCCACAGATCGGCATCAAACTTTGCATTAAGCTTGAACATTCCTCTGTGGACTCTATTTCGATGACTCAGAAGGACACAGCTATGGGCCACTGGTGACTGGCAGCTTCATCACTACAACATGCTCACTCATGCATCACATCTCACATACAGTTTTTTTGGTGAAACATCAAATCACCCAGCCCAGTGGAGTTTTGGTGCCTTGCAGTTTCTAGCTTTTCCCCAAAATAAAATTGTCCTTGAAAAGGAAGAGACTTCAGACCATGGATGAGATTTGGGAAAATATGATGGGGCAGCTGATTGGGAGGACTGTGTGAGGTCTCCAAATGCCTACTTTGGAAAAGACTGAGGCATCATTGTGCTATGCAGAATGTTTTTTTTTTGTATTTTCTTCAATAAATGTCTCTTTTTCAAATTACTGGCTGGATACTTCTGGACAGACCTCCTATATAATGTATCCATCATTATGATATCATACAGATTGTTTTCACTAAATCTAAAATCTTCTGTGCTCCACCTATACATTCACACTCTGAAACTTCTGGCAACGACTAATCTTTTAGTATCTCTACAGTCTTGCCTTCTGTAGAATGGTTTATGGCTGAGGCTATACAATACATAGCCCTTTCATAGTCATTTCTTTTACTTAGCAATATGCCTTTAAGCTTCCTCCATGGCTTTTTGTGGCTTGATAACCCATTTCTTTGCAATGTTCAATAACATTCCATTGCCTGGATATCCAAGTTTATCCACCCACCTCCTGATAGATCTTGGTTGCTTCAAAGTTTGGGCAATTTTGATTGAAGCTGTTACAAACATCTGTGTCCAGGTTGTTGAGTGGATGTAAGTATTCAGTTTCTTTGGGTAAATGCCAAGGAGTATGACTGTTGGCTTATATGATAAGAGTATGTTTAGTTTTGTAATAGTAGCCAAATAGACTTCCGAAGTGGCTGTACCTTTTTGCACGTCCCCCAGCAATGAATGAGAGTTCCATTTGCTGCACACTCACTAGCTTTTGATGTCTCTATTCTGGGTTTCAGCCATTCCAATAGGTGTGTAGTGATATTTCATTACTTTAGTTTGCATTTCCTTGATTGCATGTGATGTGGAGCAATATTTTATGGTTATTTATCACATGTGTATCTTCTTTGGTGAGATGTTTGTTGAAGTCTTTTCCCATTTTTATTGGATTATTTTCTTATTGTTAAGTTTTAAGACTTCATTCTATATCTTGAGTAAAAGCCCATTATTATATGTGTCTTTTCCAAATCTTTTGTCCCAGTCTGTACTTGTCTCAAATTTCCTTGACATTATCTTTTACAGAGGAGAAGTTTTTCTTTTATTTTAAGGAATGCTAGCATATCAGGTATTTCTTTCATGGACCATGCTTTTGATGTTGTATCTAAAAGTCACCATCATACCCCAAAGTCATATAGATTAATTCCTAAATTATTGTGGGGATTCAGAACAGGCCTCCTTCAGATGTACCACTGGCATGTGAGTTATTTTGAGCTAGAGGCAATTGAGACTCTCAGACTCAGGGAAAACTTTTAGCTCCTCCTTAAAGAATTTAAATTAGGGGCCTTGCCCATAATGATAGTATCACCAGAAGTTATGTTCTCTGATTTATCTGTAGGGCAGAACATACTTCTAATTACTGAACATCTGTTCTTCTTAAGATCCCAGGAATGACCTTCCTCCCCTCTGAAGCCCTAAGATACTTTACCTTATCCTTAGTTCAGAAAGTCATATATATCTTACTTCCTACTTCTGTCTCTCATTCTCTTCTGTAAGCAGGGTTTCCATACATAAATGTGTAATTAAATTTGGTTATTCTCTCTTGTTAATCTATTTTATTAACAGCTCAATCTAAAAGAAACTTGAAGGGTAGAGGAAAGTTCTTTCCTCCATCACATTACCTTCTAGAAATGGTATAGTTTTGCATTCTATACTTAGGACAATGATCCATTTTAAGTTAATTTTTGTGAAGGGTGTAAAGTCTGTGTGTAGATCCATTTTTCTGTGTGGATACCCTGTTGTTCCAGCACCATTTGTTGCAAAGACTCTTTGTTTCATTTTACTACCATTGATCCTCTGTCAAAGACCAGTGACTACGTTCAAGTTGGTCTATTTCTGGACTTAATATTCTATTTCATTGATCTATTTGTGTGTTCTTTTTCCAGTAGCAATGTGTTGATTATTTTAGCTTTATAGTATGCAAATGCATTTAAAAATGTTTCATATAATTCCCAAACCACTATTTTTACCAATTTAGTGCCATATTATTCCTTTATTAAAATGTACACATACAATACTCTAACTACAGGTGTAGAATAAAGTATATGGGACCAATTGTGTAGAAATTCCATATGCTGTTTATGCCCCATGGGATTCTCACTGTTTTGCATATCCCCCTCACATACATAGTTGATGGGTGAGTGGTTCATTAATTCTGTTGCTTACCTCATGCAGGTGGTAAAACCCCCCCAAAAGGTTTTCAAGCTATTGTAACTGCATCCTAAACCAAAAGACATCTATCATACAACTTCATTCATTCATCCAAGAAACTTTGTTGAACTCAACACAATTAAATAAAAAATGAAAGCTAAAATTTTACTCCAGAGAAACAAGTAAGTCAACAATAAATGAAGGACCAAGGTAAGATCAAGCTTTAGTGGAGTAAGAGACTGGCCATACTCCAATGTAGAGCCTTTAAAAAATTCATTAAAATATACTATGATTCATCTATTGCAATTCAGTTTATTTGTAACTCATTTATCTGCAATTGCAGATAAATGGCTTTGTGGCTTTGTCATTGTGAGAGTATGTATTGCAGTGCTTCTTAATATACATTCTTTGTAACCATTGTCATTTAGCTTCATAGCAATAAAGTTAAGATTTGCAATTTGGCTTCCTAAACCCTGAGACAATATTTCTGAGACAAAGGAAGAAGACACAGAGCAATTTTACACCAAACAGAAGCAAGGAAAAAAAGAACAGATGCTGCATTGCCTGATAGGATGCGAAAATGATAACAACCTAATGGGTTACCACCAGCAGTACTTGCAGGTAGAACGTTCTCTGCGGAAGTTGTGGTAGATAGAGCACAAAGGATATGCACACTTAATAAGACCAGAATTTCTTGGTATGTAAATGCTTCCAACAAGGTCATCTAGTTGTGTCCCAAGTCACTGGAATAGCCACTACGGAAAACAGTATGAACGTTCCCCCCCAAATTAAAAATACAGTTACCATATAACCCAGCAACACTTCTTACGGGTATCTACTTAAATTTTTTCAAATATTTATTTTTAAAGATATACATACCTCTGTGTTCATAGCAGCATTATTTACAGTGGCCAAGACATGGAGATAATTTAAGTGTGCTTTGACAGATGATTGAATAAAGATGTGGTACATGTATACAATGGCATACAACTCAGCCATAAGATGAAATTCTGCCATTTGCAGCAACATGGGTGAATCTTTAGAATATCATGCTAAGCAAAATACGTCACATGGAAAAAGTCAAGAACCATATGTTTCACTCATGTATGGTATATAAAACTGAAAACAAATGAATGAATAAGACAAGCAGACAAACAGAGACTCATAAAGACAGACAAGAGTGTGGTGGTTATCAAAGAGAATGAGTGCTGGGAAGAGGTAGGCTAGTGTAAAGAGGGTTAAATATAGTTGTATGGTGATACAACGAGGTTTGACTTTGGATGGTAATATCTGTATATTACAATGTAATATACAGATAATGTATTATAGAATCGTGTACTTGAAAACTACCTAATTTCATTAACCAATGTCACTCCAATAAATTTAATAAAAATATTTACAGGGCAGTTGTGCTTTTGAGCCAAATCCCATCAGAAGTCCCAGAGGAAAATTCAGAGGCAATGAGCTAAAAAGCAAGGCCACCACTAAGCAAAGCAGATTATAAGAATGAGAAGAGTAGGTGGCCAGGCAGGAAAATGAACTCAGAATGATAAAATGATGATCTGAGAATATCTGTGGGGCAGCTGCTTTTCAACCTTAATAGACGCTGCTTAAGAAGTGAACATGGAAAGTGGTCTAAAAATATGCCACACAGAAGGAAGGGGAAGACCTAACAGTTCTAACACGATCCAACAGTAGGATGAATATTCTAGTGTATTGAGTAAGAGCTCAGTAGAATAAAAAACTGTTGAGATAAAAGATACTGATAGCTTCAGAAGTGTGGCCTGAGCTACATTCAAGATTACAGTCAAGCAGAAAAGAAAGATCATATATTCTTATTCATGTATTCATTTACTCAACAAGCTGCTGCCACATCCCAGGAACTTTGCTTCCTATTGGGTGTAAAGTAGAGAACAACCGATAAAGCCCTTGGTTCCAGGGAGCTTCTATTTAGTGAAGGAAAACAGATAATGAACCAATACATATATAACAGTTGATTCGTTATACATAATAAAAAGAAGAAATCACATATGAGAGATACATTTTTCTGATGCTAGGCAGGTAGAGGTACCACTTTCCATGAGTAATCATGAAAGATCTTTAGTGTGAGTTGACTTAAGCGCAAAGCTAACAGTTGAGTGTGAGTGGCTCCGAAGGAAAGAGCCATTGCTTGTTTCTGATCTTTATCGTGTTGAGATACCCTCCCTCTACTCCCACTTTGCTGATTGGTTTTATCATAAATTGACTGCTGGACATTATCAAATACGGATGACATGATAGCGTACATAGAAAATCCTACAGACTCCACCAAAAAACTACTTGACCCAATAAGTGAATTTGGCGAGACAGTGGGATACAAAGTCACTATTCAGAAATTGATGGCTTTTTTGTACACCAACAGTAAAATATCAGGAACAGAAATCAGGAAAACAATCCTATTTGATATAACAAGAAAAATAAAGTACCTAGGAGTAATATAACCAATGAGGTAAAAGACCTATACTCCGAAAACTATACGGCACTGAAGAAAGAAATTAGGGAAGACACAAATGGGAGCACATACCACATTCACAGAGTGGAAGAAATAACATCATCAAAATGTCCATACTACCCAAAGCAATGTATAGACAATGCAATCCCTATTAAAACACCAATGACATATTTCACTGATATAGAACAAACATTTCAAAAATTTATATGGAACCATAAATGATCCCGAATAACTGCAGCAATTTTTATAAAGAACAAAGTAGAAGGGATCACAATACCTGATACCAACTCTATTACAAGGCCACGGTAATCAAAACAGGCTGGTACTGGCATAAGAACACATACATGGATCAGTGGAACAGAGTAGAGAGCCCAGAAATAAACCCAAGTCTCTATGGTCAACTAATATTCGACAAAGGGGACAGAAGCATAAAATGGAGTAAAAATAGCCTTTTCAACAAATGGTGTTGAGAGGTCTGGACAGCTAAATGCCAAAAAAAAGGAGGGGCGGGGGAGTAACTCAACCCCCAGCTTACACCACATGCAAAAATAAAGTCAAGGTGGATAAAAGACTTAAATACAAGTTTAAGACTTAAATACAAGACACCATAAAAGTCTTAGAGGAAAACAGGCAGATGAGAAAATGTCAGAAACTTTACACCAAAGTATTTTGACTGATATGTCTGCTAGAGTAAGGGACATAAAGGAAAGAATAAACAAATGGAACTTCATCAAAATAAAAAACTTCTGCACAGCTAAAGGAATAGTCAGCAAAATAAAAAGGGAACCAACCATATGGGAAAATATATTTGCAAATGATACCCCCAACAAAGATTTTATCTCCAAAGTATATAAAGAACTCACATGATTCCACTCCAGGAAGACAAAGAACTCAATTAAAAAATGGACAAAGGACCTGAACAGACACTTCTCTAAGGAGGATATACAGAGGGTCCAGAGACATAAAAGGCTGTTCAGCATCACTAGCCATAAGAGAGAGGCAAATTAAAACCACAGTGAGATACCACTTCACACCAGTCAGAATGGCCATCATAAACAAATCAACAAACTACAAGTGCTGGAGAGGTTGTAGAGAAAAGGAAACCCTAGAGCACTGTCGGGAATGCAGACTGGTACAGCCACTGTGGGAAACAGTATGGAATTTCCTCAGAAAACTAAAAATAGATCTGCCTTTTGACCTGGCAATTCCACTGCTAGGATTATGTTGTAAGAACCCTGAAACACCAATCCAAATGGATTGGATCAAAAAACTGCGGTACATTTTCACAATGGAATCCTATGCAGCAGAAAGAAAGAAGGAGCTTCTACACTTTGCGACAGCATGGGTGGAACTGGAGAGCATTATGCTGAGTGAAATAAGCCAGGCTGTGAAGTACAAGTACCATTTGATCTTACCTATATGTGGAACCTAATCAACAAAGCAAACAAGCAAGCAAAATATAACCATAGACATTGAAATTAGTAACAAATCGACAGTAAACCAGAGGGGAGGAGGGAGGGGGAAATGAGGGAAAAAGGGAAAGGTCATCAAGGAACATGTATAAAGGACACATGGACAAAGCCAAAGGGTAGTAGGATCAAGGGTGTAAGGTGGGGGGGTGTGGGGAGAGAGGGAGTGGGGGTAGGAAATAGAAACAACTGTACTTGAACAGCAATAAAAAAAAAATAAGAGCCATTGTCAGTTACATGAACCCATAACAATAAACGAGATAAACAAATAACCCTATGGACAGAATCCAAAACATAAAAATAAATCCGTTTTATAGGCAAAAGTTTTTACTTCCAGAGAGTAATGTGAAGATTTCTCCCTTGGGTCCTTGTAAATAAGATACCAAGTGGTATTGCAGAAGATGTGCTTATGTAAGTTTATTTTAATACAAATGTTTCTTGCAACACATTTCATTGTAAGACAATGGTGCAACAATATTCTTTAATATCTATTAGGACCAAACAATGTGGCTCAAATACATAGTTTGTGTTATTTTAACTTGATCCATGGTGAAATAAAAAAATATGGAGAAATGTATCGACACTAATCATTAGCCATAAACATGATGCTAGCAATGCTTCTGAACCCCTTACTTTAATGAGAGAGGCAGAGAAAAGAATGTGACCATCTTCTAAGTCTAGATGGCATCTCTACCCAGTGGAATATTTCTGTAGAGAATGTCTAAATCAGCACACAATGCATACAGAGCTAGAAATAGTCAAGAAATTATTTTTTTAAAGAAAGGAAAAGCATTTTAAATTTTACTCCTACAGTGGAAAGTAAATTATAAATCCACTCCAATCAAAAGGAGCATTGTTCTTGTCTTTGATGTGATGCTATTTTATATTTTGTAATTTCTTAAGAAAGCTTGGATTTCCATTAGTGAATGAAAAATAGTGCAGCTGACACTGGAAAAATATCTGAAAGGAACTTCCTCTGATGTGACTAAACTAATCTCACACTATAATTATCCTTTGACCTAAAGTACTGTGAGTTTTTAACATTTTCACCAAAGAACTTTTGTCAAACAATTTGGCCCTAAGAACTAAATATTATTCTTGCCATTCTGACTGAATATATGAACAAACACACACGGACACACACACACACGGACACACACACACACACACACACACAGGAGTCCCTAAGAGATAAGGCAGTGGTCTGTGAAGCACAACCTTACATTCAGGAAAGCAAATGAAGGTTATATCTCACAAATTACCATCATTTTACTTGGTAAATGGAAAGATCACAGAGAAGTTTAAAAAACCAGGCCAAACAGACCTATAGCCCCTTACAAATTATGTGGACTTGGGCCTATCTGACTCATCTTCTCCAAATGTATGTTTTTATCTGTCCAATGAGATTATCGATGATATTTTTTTCTTGGGATGGATGTGAGAATCAATTTCATGCAAATCTCCTGGTTTATACAGGCAATATACGCTGGTCTCCTTTCTCTCATCTAATCTGTTTCAAGTCATGTTAAGTAGCATTAGCCTAATAACACAACAAAGAAAGTATTTTGCATGAAAAACTAAAATTCAGATGAGTTTGCTTTTTATATTCTAAAACTTATGTTATTTCTGCATTTGAAAATTTCTGAAAACATTGTGCTTTTTATAAATATGCTTAATGTGAACTGTTTCTTTTTATAAACCTTTGTTGAATATATGATGAATTTTCAAACAAATTAGAGTAAGCACCTTAAAGGAAAATTGTACTTAAAAATGCAGTACATTCTCCAGAGTAGTACTCTAATTACTTCATATATATATAATAGCATAATATATGTTATGTTATATCATCATGTCAATCTCTTATCAGATGTATATAAAATAGAGATCCCCAGCTTCCATTCTTCCATGTTATGCTTGTTTTGAGTTTCCATGCCTGAGCTTCTTTGAAGCATTTTTTCAAATTAAGCTTTTAATTCCTGAATGCTACTAGTTAATCAAAAATCAACTATGTCAGCATTAACCAAACCATCTGGGGAGGAGTGACCCATTCTCCCATCCTTCTTGTAGTTAATGTAAATGCTCTGCTTTATCAGATCATAACTCCCAGCAGCATGTCCTTCTTGAATGGCGGTAGAGCGACAGCCCCTGAAGTTGACCCATCTGTCTGAATCTGACTGGCTGAAACTGTCTCTTTCAGAGGGCCAGAGAAAGTATCCACGTGGCCAAAAGTCCTTGCCATACCAGCCACGGCACTTATTTTTCAAAACTTAAGTTTGCTTTGTTTCATTTCACATTTAAGTCTCTGGCTGATGCCTTCACCTCTTTGTCAGAAGAAATAGAACGTGCAACTATCATAAGCCAAAAAGAAAAAAACCCAACACAGTCAATTTAAACAGCGGAAAGAAGGTCACTGTGTCTGGAGAAGGAATTAGTGGTGTGAGATGGACATAGTGAAGTACACATTGTGAAGGGGACACATTATGAAAGGATTTGGGGCCATGCATTTTATGCATTTTATAATATATAAATAAAAATGCAAATAAAAATAAAAATGCATTTCCAATAAAATAAAATGCAAATCACTACAGGTTTTAAGTAAGGTAGTGCAATATTTTAATTTGCATTAGAAATACAAGTGGACTAGACAATGGAAGAGAGTGATGCTGGCATAGCAAGATGGAAGTCCCAGTTCCGATTTTTTTTAAAAGATGTTATTTACTTATTTATAGAGAGAGGGAAAGGAAGGAATAAAGAGAGGGAGAGAAGCATTGATGTGAGAGAGAAACATTGTCAGTTGCTTCTCTCATGCACCCTGACTGGGAACTGACCCCACAACCCAGACAGGTGCCCTGAACAGGAATCGAACCAGCGGCATTTCAGTCTGTGCCATGACACCCAACCAACTGAGCCACACCGGTCAGGGCCCAGTTATGATTTTTCAGGGAATGAAAATAAAATTTAGAGAACGGTGATGATAATATCCCTATGGAGATCTAGATTCTATGACTTTAGACTGGAGGGGTCGTCCTTAGGATTCTGGATTTCACAGAGAAGTGGAAGGTGGTGTATCAACTAATATGTTTTTGAGGGGTTTTCATTGAAATAGCTATTTCATCTGCCTTCTGATGTATCCAAATAGCTCTGACTGAAGAATAATGTTTTCCTGCTCTATTTCACGCAACTTCTCTCTTAAGTGGAGAACATTAGAACAGTTCATTAATGCGCTGGACCATTAAGTGACCCACCTAACTTCACCCATCCAACTGGAATGAGAAGCGGGCTACAACATAAGCGCCTAATTCCAGTCTCATCCTTGTAGCATATTCCACTACATAAAGCACCTCTTTCATTATGTCTACTTTTGTCCTCAAAACTTTTAAAACTTGACATTTGCTTACCATTTGTAATCCACACTCTTTAGTGAATGGCACTAATTCTATTTGGCCTCTCTTTAACTTCCCATTTTACCCATAATAGTTATGACTTCACTGTAGTTTAATGATTACTAATTACTTGAGCTATCCTGAACTATCTTACTATCCTGCTGGGACCTCTCAATTATGTTTTCTTTTGTGTGTACACACACACACACACACACACACACACACACACACCCCAACAGGAGAAAGTCCTTTCTTCCTACGTTCAATAGCACTTTCTTTTGTTCACTCTGATTGATAGCGCTCCTCAAATGAGAGTCTGGTTGCTGATGGTTTTTAGTGGCCAGACTTATTTCCATTATTAGACTGGGTGAAGAGTAACTTGCTTCTCATGAATCTCTTCTAGGTACTATGTGTCTTAGAAAATGCATAAATATTATTGATCGAATACAAATGTGAAATAACCATTCAAGCTTCCACACAGTTGTGGTGTGGATAGCAGAAATTAAAAAACAAAAACTTTTATATGAAAGGGTTTACCAAAACGATTGAGGAGACAGGAATTCGGTCATCTTATAGTGAAAGAGGTTACATTTCATCATTAAATCACCTCACTCATATAGATTGAACAGGTTTTTCCCCCTACTTGTGCTCTGCGTTTTTCAAGACATTAAATCCCTTGCAGTTGTTATTTCATAAAGTAACGAAGCGCAAAGTGGGGAGTTGTTTGGGACCTGAAGAGAGGAAAATGACACGCCCAGTCAATCCTGAATACCAATTCGGTGGTCTGGTGATGGGGTGACTCCACATAGATCACCAGGGTTATCGATTCTGCAATAAATCACATGCAATAAATTAATTTTAATAACAAAAAGGGCCCTCATGGAGCAACCTGATAAGGAATATTTTGCAAAATCTTATTACAATATTAACTGGCAATGATGACATGCTAACAGTTTTAATAATTGCATATTCTAATATAATGGCAATATGTAATTCGTGGTTTTACATATTAGATTAAAGGAGTATGGTCCCTTTGTGTCAAAATAAAATATAACTGAAATTTGTTCTGAAAAAACACAAAACAAGACTTTTATAATTAATACATTTCACATCTCCCAGCTGAAGTATATATTTAAGTCTTTAGCAAATATCTGTTAGTAGAAGAGTGTGAAGAAGTAAAAGTTTTATTATGTGTGAATTTACCAGTTTGACAGATGATTATTTTACACAGTTATAAATACAAAGTAGGGCTTTGTGATTCTGATATGAAATTGCTTTGACTATGATTGCTTTTATTGGGTAGTAGGTAAGGGAACTTTTATGGTAATTTTTTTGTTTTAAAGAGATTAAGTGATAGCTAATAAAAGGAAAGTGATGTAGCTAATTAAATAAAATAATGTCTTAAAGTCAAAATTTCTGAACTAGAAAAAATACTTGCACAAGGGAATATTAAATATAGTTTACTCTGTTATACCTTATAAAAATAAAGTATACCTTATAGAAAGTATACCTTATAGAAATAAAGTAATGTAAAGTGATGTGTCAGTAGTATCGTTTCATGAAGAATCAAATTATTTTATGAAAGTCTATCGCATATTCTTCTGTGTTAGAAGTATGATGATCAGGAGATGTGTTTGTTATTTAACTCTCAAGTAGTTTAATTTGAATTCCTGGTAAACATCTGGTAAATTCTTAGCAAATCCTTGTGGTCAGTGCCAAAGGATTAATGTTTGTCCTGTGTCCTAATTGGTATGAAACAGCCTGATGCCATGGAATAGCACTGGACATAGGCGGCCATGAGAACTCAGTCGGGGTCTGATTTTTAACAAATTTAAGGAGCAATCTAGGACAAATTACTTTATCTTTCAAAGTTCCGTTTCCAAGGCATATAATGGATTCAGTAGAACTATCTGTTTACCTATAAAATAATAAATCATGGCACATCATAATTAAACATATTAACTAATCACTCAATCTTTAAGCACATATTTAAAATCTCTTTCCATGTACCTACTTCAAATATTTTTTATTTAATCTTTATTGTATAGAGCAGATGACACCTACTTCAAATATTTTACAATTTAAGAATGTAAACATGTAATTACATGACATGTTTAACAAGAGAGTTAATAGAGTAAGTACAGAGTGTGTGGGAGTGGAGAAACCACAAGTAACTCTTCCCTGAAACAAAGGAGAAGGGTCCAGTCTCTAAAATGATACCATCAGAACAGGTAGGAAATCACTAAATGAAGGGAGCACTCCAGTCAAGACAGCTGCACCAGAAAGGCCAGATATGTTAACATACATGTGACGTTCACACTCAGAGTTAGAACCAGGGTCCTAGTTCATTTTGCATTGCTCTAGGTGTGCTGTAAGCAGGAATAATTCACCCAGCTTTTTAGCATCCTGGAGTTAGCAGTTAAATGATTCCAGCGGAACCTGAAATATGTGTGCATCAATGCAATGCTCTTCCTGGTAGATGCCTGGTTGTGGCAATTCATCACCTTTCCTTGCCCTGGTAATGCTACGGCAGCCGGTACTTATCTACCATATGTGTGTACACCTCCGACGACGGGGCCTTGGTGCCTTCTGTTCCTCTGCTTCCCTAAAGTCCAATCTCCTGTTTCCATTATAAATGATCCAAATACTTAAACATAACCACCCCTTCCCTGATTCACATTATCCATTTTTTAATCACTCTTCAGTATACTAAGCTTAAACATGCTTCTACCCCAGAACTCTTTCTTCTCCCTATCAATTAACCAAGTGGTTTGTATCATCACTTCCTTCCTGTCTCTGCTCAGCTGCCACCCTATCTACATCCTCCTCCTGAGTAAACATATATAAAATACCTTTTCTTCACTTAACATTCTCTAGATATTTTTCTAGATAGATAGATAGATAGAGCTACATAGATATATACACACACACACATACACACACACACATACTCACTGTTATATATGACCAGGTCTGTCCAGAAAGCATACAGCCATATACTATGAAAAATAGAGACATTTCTTGAAGAAGATACAAGAAACACTGCACATAGGACAATGAAGCCTGAGTCTCCTCCAAAGCCGGCACATTGGGACCTCACACAGTTCTCCCAGCGTCATTAGCAACTGCAGCACAATGTGTCCTTCTGCTCTTGTAGCAGAAGCCACAGAATAAATTTTTCTATGACACATTTCATGTCAAGATCCTACATCAAAATCTTGGACACAGTCGTGTTTGGAATCCCCAGATCAGCTTCTAGTTCTCACATTGTCAGTCACTGATCTTTGTTGGTTGCAGCCTGTACAGGTTCAACATTCTCAGGTGCTCTGCTTGTTGAAGGCCTTCCAGAATGTAGATCATTTTCAACAGATTCTCAACCATCTTTGAAGCATATGTGTCGCACTTATTTGTGATGCACTCATTGCATCGTCCCTAAGAACCTTTTGAATAATCTGAATAGTTTCCAAGTTTAATGCTTAGAACATTTGTTCAAGCTTAATGCTAAATCTGATGCAGGCTGATTAGTCGCTCAGTAGTTTTGAATGCAATGGCCACATGGTACAAATACTCAACAGCATCTACTGCACCCACTGGCTAGTACAGTGAAGTCCTCATTGTTCATATATGTGCATTCCAGGGCACTCTCCTTGGCTGCCAGGTTACATCAATGTTGCGCAAACTGTTTTCATTATATTAACAATGGCTGGACTTTTTTCCAGACAGATCTCGTGTATTTTTTCTGTACTCTGTGTATGGTTTTGTTTATCCATTCTTTGTCTTTGTCGCTAAAATGTAAATTTAAAGATGTCATAGACTTTGTATATTTTGTTGTCTGCAGTTTCTACAGAATATAATACCTAGCTAATAGTAATCCTCCAATAAAAATTATTGAATGTGCCCTGGCTGGTGTAGCTCAGTGATTGAGCATGGGCCTGTGAAGCAAAGGGTCACTGTTCAATTCCTAGTCAGGGCATATGCTTGGGTTGCAGGCCAGGTCCCCAGTAGGGGGACATATGAGAGGTAACCACACATTGATGTTTCTCTCCCACTCTTTCTCCTTCCTATCCCCTTTCTCTGAAGATAAATAAATAAAATATTTAAAAAATTATTGAATGTGTTCATTTTCTATCCTATGAGAAGGAATTATTGTATAACTTTGCACATTTTTATCAACAGCTTAAAACTCTATATTCAATAATATGTTCCAAGGACATTTCTTAGCTGAAATTAAGATGTAAGTATGTCGTGGAAGTGATATTGATGATAACCCCTCTTTTGAAAGTTTCCACTCACTGATTTTCATGATGTTTACCTAATGGAAAATATTTCAAACAGAATATGGGGTTTTAACAGCTATGACTACATTTGGATGTCTGTGGGGAAGATTATAGCAGTGGGGAGTCCTCTGAGAGCATTTGGATGAAGAAATCTGTTAAGATGATTCCAATAGAACCTCTACAGTGGTACTCATCAAACTTCTTCATCTCAGTACTATTGCAGAGTTATAAACATTATTGAGGCCCCCAAAGATGATCAGTTCATGAGGTTCAGAGTCAGTGGCATACTGGCAGCAGCTAGTTCTGGCCCACAAGAGCCAAATATTTGGTGCTTCTCTTCTCAAATTTACATTTAGTTATGTTACCTGGTAGCTTGAAATTGGCCATGGTGGGAATTTTCATCCAACTTAAACTGAATTGAAAATGCTAAAAAATGGGCCTTTTTAAAAGAGTTCACAAACCTTTATTTATTGTGGTTCTCTGTGTTTGATATACCAGAAACTAAACAGAGGAATTTTATTTATTTTTAAAAGATTTTATCTATTTATTCATTTATTTATTTATTTATTTTTAGAGAGAGGGGACGGGAAGGAGAAAGAGAGGAAGAGAAACATCAGTATGTTAGTTGCTTCTTGCACACCCCCTGCTGCGCCCTGACCTGCAACCCAGGCATGTGCCCTGACTGGGAATTGAACCTGTGATGTTGGTTCACTCAATCCATTGAGCCACACTAGCCAGGGCAAACAGAGGAATTTTAAAGCAGATGGACATTGTAAATTCACAGGAGAAAGAAAAATGTAAATGATTTCATAGTATGTAGTATGTGGACATTATTATGGAAATTGCTTTACTCATGTAGACCCTGGAACAGTTTTAAGGACTTCCTGTGGTCCCTAACTGTCACAGTTGCAGCAACGGTTCAGTACCATGGTGGCTGGAATCTGAGTCTATCTCAACCATCCCACCTGTAGCCCATGCACAAAGAACAGAAAGTTAGCTCTCTCAATAAGCCAAAATATATCATTATTTCTTGAAACTTAATAGCCAAGGGAACTAGCTTATGGGATTTATTTATCTGAATATAAAACCACAGAGGCATCCTGCTTCCCACATAGTAAGAAATGGCTTGTTTCTTATACATGTTAGAAAACATGGATCAGAAAAGCACCTTAATCTTCAGTGATCTTCATGTTGGAACAGCGAAGACCAGTGGTTAGAGCGCTGGCATTGCTCAGATCACTAAAGATCAAGGAAGTATTTGGACAAAAGGATGCTTTAGTGGCAAAATGTGTGACGGACTAATCCAACAAGGATTAGTAAGAGAGAATGGCCAGGACTGATGCATGGATCGTTGAAACACAGCCTTATGGAAAAGGGAAAAGATACTTGGATGCACATCGTTTATAAACTGTTGAAGTTTTTATATAACAAGTGAGTAAATGCTGAACATGAGTGAAATTTATTTTAGTCCATAGAAGATTTTATTGGTATTGATGAACATGGATTGACAAATTTACCCACTGCAAATCTTCCCAACCATATTCACCACACCACTGTATTAGTTTTCTGTAGCTGCGTAACAATTTACCACAAATATAGCCTCTTAAAACAACACCTGCTTACACCTCACAGTTAGCTTAGCTGGGTTCTCTGCTCAGGCTCTGACAGCACCTTGCCTTTTCACCTGGGGGCTCAACTAAAGAAGAATCTGCTTGGAATGCTGTTGGCAGAATTCATGACTTTTTTGTCTGCGGGACTGAAGACTTGGATTCCGGCTGGTTGACAGCTAGAAGCCGCCCTAGATCCCAGATATGTCCAAGACAACACCCGCATTTCTCAGAGACTGCAGTTTGTAGAAGCTACCTATAGTTACATCCCTCGTGGGCTTCCTCAACGTGGCTGCTTCACTTCATCAAGCCAAGAAAGACAACCTCTCGAGCACGTCTGCTAGCAGAATGGAGTCTCACCTAACATAATTACAAAAGTGGCATCCCGTCACTTCAGCAATATCACATCACCATGAATGCGCCATCCTTGTTCATGTTCTATTGGTAAGGAGCAAATCACAGATGCTGCCGACACCAGAGGGGAGGAGATCATAAAGTAAAACAATTACTGGAGTTGGAGACCAGTGGCGTCCCTGTCTTTCTGCCACGTTAACACTCAGAGAAACTGATGACATTTGTAAAAAATACTGGAAGAAACTAAAGAAAATGTGAGGTTTTTAGATGGCATTGGCACACACAAAAAAGGCATATTCATATCAATTATGATACAAAAAATGGTCATAAACTATTAGGAAATATTAAAATGTAGATTTTATAAAATTTACAAATAAAATATTTAAATAAGAAATCAAAGCATCCTTCTGTTCACCTAAAATTTCTACATATTTTTTTTTATTTTGAATGTTCACAAGAAATTTCTAAGCCAGATTTTTAATGATGATTTCTTCCAATTCTTGAAAGTTACCATCAACGAGAAACTTTGCTCAAAAAGAAAGGTGATAAAATATTTAACACCCTTTTCATAACCACTGAAAAATTTAGATCATTAAAAATTATTTTTAAAGGACCTAACAGCTCTGCCTTTTCTTTCATGATACATATAATGGCAAAAGTTCTTGTGATAATGCAAATGGCTATTAAATTCACTGGAAATTTTATGTCAAATATATCAAATTGTCAATGAAATCCCAATTCCCAGATATGTCTATTATTATAAAGCCACCCTAAAGCTGGCTTTTTGCCACCACAGTGACACATCCCACACAGAATGGATAAATGTCATCTGATGTAGGAGAAGAGAGCCATTTGCATCAAACTCTGAACTCTACTCAAGAGTCCCCGTCCAAGATTCCCTGAGCTGATTACCTGCACACCTTGGGTAACTGAAATGAAACTGATACACGAACTCCATAGATCCCTTTTCTACCAAGAAGCATTTGGCAGTTTACAGATAAAATAAAAAAGCCTCTAACAGATTAAACTCTTTCTTGGCTATCTTTAGTGTAGGATGTTTGAGCAGCATGTGCCGACTTTTCCTCCATGGGAGAACCTCAGCATGTGCCGTGAGCCCTGGGTTGTTTGGTATGTACTCTGAGAGTTTCTGCCGAAGAAGTCAGCCTAAAAGGGCCAGGTCCATGCTTACAGCGAGCCCCAGACAGCGGGCCACCCCAAACTAGCCCCCAAACTGAAGGGGATCTGTATCTTTGAGTATCACTTGCATCAGCCCATGGGCAGCTAGCCTTATTCTGGAAAAATTCAAATAGCATTTAAACAAGTAAACCAACAGCCTTAAAACGCTCTTCAAAATGGTTTCTATGCCCTGGCTGGTGTAGCTCAGTGGATTGAATGCAGGCCTGAGAACTGAAGGATTATAGTTCGATTCCCAGTCAGGGTACATGCCTGAGTTGCAGGTCAGTTCCCAGCAGGGGACCCACGAGAGGCAACCATGCATTGATATTTCTCTCCTTCTCTCCTTCCCTTCCCCTCTAAAGATAAATAAATAAAATATTTTAAAACACGGTTTCTACATTTTCCACAATAGATATGATGGGAAATACTTGTTTCAGTATTTATTCTATACCAAACCCACAGCTTTATATGAATAATTTAATATCTCTCTCTCTCTCTCTCACATACACACACACACACACAAAACCAAGGTTGGGACGGTAAAATAACTTGTTCAAGAACGTACAATAAAAAGTGGTGAGTATGCCACTTTATATTTTGACTTAGTGTCATTTTCTTGAAGAATAAATGTCTAAAATTAGGATTACTCCCCCCTGTATTTCTGTATTTTGTACTATTTGTAGAAAAAGCATTAAGACGTGATTTTATATATATGTATGTGTGTGTGTGTGTGTGTTACATAGCTAACAATTTGCATTAAATAATTTCTTAAAGGACTTTGAATTGGTCTCTAAAGGTCATGTCTAGAGAGTTCGGTGAAGATTGTTGGAATGTAAATGTCACAAATCCTATTTCCAAACTGGCATATAAACAAACAAAATAGAACAAAATTTAAGTTTGAGAAACTCCTGTATTTTATTTGGTCTCAAGCAAATTAGATTTTAAACCCCTTGACAATAAAGATTATGTCACTTCTGTTTGTTTCTCCCTCTCACACTTTTACTTAAATAACCATGCAATTCAATGCCACATTCTGCTTTTTGTACTTAACATATCACAAGCTTTTAAAACTATGAATGGCTTCATGACCATGGTATAATCCATTACATAGTTTCCCCCCACTAAACACCTTCCTTATTATAAGACTACAGAGTATTTTCCAAATCATTACTCATAATAAACACTTCCTGTATTCAGATTACGTTGTTATTTGTAGTTGCTTGTTGCATCTTGTATTGTTTGGAAATGGGGTGAGGGATGCCTACTAAAAGCTGTTATCCAGGACTAAAGGCTATAAATTTTGATAGTTCCTTATTATATTGCCAAATTGTTATCTCTGTTGATTGGGCCAATTGATATAGCTATTAGCAATAAATAAATTCTAAATTTTCTAAATTTTCTCTACCTTTTCCAGTTGTGAGTATTAATCTTTCATAATTTGATAGATAAAAAATGGTACCTCCTAAATTATTTGATTGCTTGTAAGGATGACTGTTTTCTTAAGTAATATTTACAGTCCATTTTTATTATAAATTCAATACAAATTAATGAGAGGAAAATTGACAAATAGAATTGCAGTAAATATAATTTAGTATCCAGTGACCTTATTACTTACTCAAAAGTTATTATTGTTAATATTTTAGAGTGTATCCTTACATTTAACTTAACAACGATAATGTATATCTGCACCTGTATCTATGGCTACAACTATATCTACACCTACATAGGCATATAAACACACTTTAAAATATGAGCCACATTTATACAAATGTTTACATAAATATTAGAACCTACTCATATAGTTCTTCTAAAACTTGTTTCCTATGAAATGCATATATAGCAGCTTGGCACTTCTGTGAAAGTGAGCTGAGTATTTCGGCAGACGGGCTTTCCGGAACGATGCGGTAGTGAGGGCGATGGTAAACAATTTAACGGTAGGTAGAATAGTCCCCACGTGCCCACCAACACACATATTCTCTCTTCTCTTTTTCTCTCTTCCTCTCTCTCTCATAGATAGATACACATCTGTAGGTGTAGAGATACAGGTGTAGATGTAGAGATAGACATAAAGCTAGAGATAGCTATTAAAAAGGGGATGTATTCTGAGTTGTAGGGCTTGAATGTTTACATTACTCAAGTATTCTCTGGAATGGTTCAAACATAATATGACATGGCATAGCATGACATACATGATGACGCTTTGAGCATTTCTAAAGGCTAGGTAATGGCAAATCTCTCCAGCAAGTTGGGGCAGGTGGGCAAGATAAGTAAAAGATTTTTACACAGTGTTTTCACAGCACTCACTGGAATGCATGCTGCATTGCGTTTTCTTTGAACTTCACGTTGGTTTTATCATTCTAATTGGTTCATCAGAACTACTATAATTGGCCCATAATGGCCTGTATTATTATTCATTCATTTTGATATATACTGAAGACAGAGCCCCCGATACTTTAAAGAAACAGAATGTTATCCAAAAATTATGCCTGCTTATATGCTTTTTGTTAACTGAATCACCTGTCCCAACATCAATATCCAGGAACTAGATCACCATGCTTTTGAACTTCATATTACACATTCCACTGATTTCATAACAACATGGTTTTATCACATATAAATTGTTTGTGTTTCCTGCTTCTGAACAATCCCTGAGGCAGCAGAAGGCAAGAGCCCAGGTCCTGTCCTCTGTCAGGCTAAAGATAAGATCTTTACCTATTATGTTTCAGCTCCTGAGCCTAAGGTGAAACAACCCCAGGGGCTACTCTTCCAAGAAACCACACAGAGGACACTGGAAAACACTTCAGAGCTGTCCTCAAGGCAGGAAGAAATAATTTATTACCCTTACCTCACCTCTGCCAATCCGCTCAGAAGGTGACCTGGAACTGCTAACCCACCGTGTGTTGTGACTTCGCCCTATATAACCCGCAACCTACAAGCCACTGGGGAGTCAAGTCTTTGAGAGCATCCGCTTTCCCACACTTAGATTGGCTAAATCTATAATAAACTTCCTTTCTATACAGCAAACTCCTGCTCATGTACTTCTTTTGGACAGTGTGCGGAGGCAGGTGAACTCAAATATTGGGACTCAGTAACAAATGAAAGCATTTTAATAACTTTCATTTTTGGTTATTAACGAACAATGCTATTATGATCATATATATGTTTCCTGGGCAGCAAGGCCCAAAGTTTTTCATAGGCATACGCTGGCAATGCAATTGCGATTTCTTAGTGTATAAACATTTCCCTTTATAAGAGAAGGTTAAAATCTTCTCCAACGTGGTTACATAGATTTTTATGCCCAATATCAAGTGATTTTACTCAATGTAGGAGCCAACACGTAGTCATGTAAAACTTCTTGATGTGTGCTAACTATATCAATGTTAAACTGCATCTGCTTTGATGGTGTTTTGAATTTCCCTGATTTTTAATACATAAATAAGCATATAGGGCAGGTACTGTTTATACAAGAACAATAAACAACAGACACTAACAACATGAGATAAAAATCCAATTTAACTACATTACAGCGAAGGGCTTAGGTTGATGGAAAAAATATTCCTTTAAAAAAATGAAAACTGCCCTGACCCTTGTCTCAGTTGGTTGGAACATCCTTCCACACACCAAAGGATTGTGGCTTTGATTCCTGATCAGAGCACTTGCCAGGTTGCAAGTTCGATCCCTGTTCGGGGCCTGGATGGGAGGCAACCAATTGATATTTCTCTCTCACTAGGATGTCTCTCTCTCTCTCTCTCTGTCTCTCTCTCTCTCTCTCCCCACCTTCCTTCTTCTCACTGTACAATCAACACACATATCTTCAGGTGAGGATTTTTTTAAAGGGAAAAAAATTAAAAAGTGAAAACATAAGCCATAAATTCATTTTCAAAAACTTGCAAAACATAAAAAGAACCGAATTAAAAGAAGTCTTATAAATCAAGGAAAAAAAATAGAACAACCTACTGGAAAATGTTGGCAAAATACATGAGCAGACATGTCACAGAAGAAACACAAATGCCCAATAAACCATGAAGATAAGAAATTTATTTTAGAAGGATCAATAATTATAAATTTCAATTAACATGCAAAAAAAGGCAATGAAACAACCAGGAGGAAAAAGCTGTAAAATGCAGCTTTTTTTTTTTTTTTAAGGAAAACGGCCTTTCAGTCCATGCTCCAAAAAGATTTTGCTTCACAAAACATGTACAGACTAGTAAAATGGCGAAGGATTCCTAATTCCAGCATTTCTCACAGCCTAACTCTACCCTCTTCCACTGGAATTTTTGAAATGCTCCCGTCATGCTAACAATGGAGGGCCTATTCATTGAAATGCATACTCCTAACTGATTTGACTTCAATGAGCTCGAAGCCCCTCGGCTTTCAGCAGTGGTGCAAGGAGATGAAGAGCTGCATTACCGTTTTCCCAAAGCCCTGGGCATCAGCTGCCCCACACTTTGGTAAGCGACAGCTTGAGAATGTGTTATTTTGAGACTGGTGAAGAGGCCACAGTTAGGAGAAAACCAAAGGACAGGGAAAAGATTGGACGCCAGCCTTGCTTTGATTATTAGTGTTACTGCCTTTCTTCTTTCTCCCTTTTAAATAATGATTTTTTAAAAGCACACTTTGACAGTATACCATGTACTTCGAGACTATATTTATACAATTCTGTCATTGATGCTTTCTAGTCTGCTTACGAAAGGTAAATGTTATCAAGAGAAAAATTGTTACAAAGTGAAGTTTTTCTATTTGAGAAAGAAACCTGTAACTGAAATTCTAAAAGCCAAGAAGATGCCATTTAGCTGGTGAGTTTCAGAGTAAGTTGCTTTTCTTTTTCATTGAAGTTTCCCCCAATATGAATTACTTCAGGTGAAATTTTCTAACTTTAAAGTTATATTTTTCTTAAATTCTTTGGAGGAGACAGATGCTATTTATTCAATATGATGAAATAAATATATACATAAAACAAATGCATTAAATATATGCATTCTATATTTATATGCAAGTTTTTATTTTTATGTATATTTTACGTTATACCTTGTTTGTGTATGGATATAGGTACTTATATGAATGGATATGTGCACATTTATGCATTTGTACACATACATGCATTTGTACACATACACACAATTAGCTATGCGGTTTTCAAAGGCAAATTTCCCTTACTCTGTCTCCCAAGGAGCGTGGACTTTCTGAAATGGTCAGAAATCTATATTTCCTTTGAATATTTCCCAAAACTGTATAAAAATGCATAACTGTAATATACAATGCCAGGAAACTTTCTCATGAGGTGAAAATCTCCTCATATTTTGTAAAGGTTATTCTACCTTAATTGTTGTGAGTAGGAAGTCTTAGCCAACGAATATTAAGTGAAAATGTATTAAAATTAAAGTTATTTATAATTGTAACCCCACCTCATAATTCAAAACTCCTTTACTCTGTTCTTTTTTTCATAGCAGTTATTACTTTGTAATTGTAACACATATAATATATATATGCTGTATAATTTTCTTAATTACCAATATATACTATTTATTTTCAATCTCCTTTCACTAAAAAAGGCAGGATTTTTTTTGTTCTGTTTACTGATATATCTCAAATAATAGGACAGTGCTCAATAAATATGGGTTAAATTACTGACATCATTCTTCTCTGTGAAAATGTAGGGTGAGCAGAATGTGCAGAATTTCAAGCAGGGTTCGAAACTCTCATTCTGGCTGTATGATGCGGAGCAAATTATACAATCTCTCTGACATCTACTTTCTGTATATACAAAGTAGGGATAATAGAGCCTACGCAGAATGTCTGACCCATAGAAACAGTAAGTGAGAGTTGCCATTACTGGTTGGCCAACAAACATGTTTACTTAGTTCAAGCAGAGGCATCGTCTGAAGTCGAGAGTGTGTGTTCTTCTCTCTTCTAGGAGCCCTCGCACCCGCTGTGTCTTCAAGGCAAACGTGCTCTTCTCCTGTTTGTTACTCAACATCAATTCCCCAGGAAGCACTTTTTACCCCACTGTATATACAATAAAACATTCTACCACTGCACACAATTCTAACCTCTTTTCCTATTTTATTTTCTCTCTGGTACACCCTACTATACAACCAAAAACATGCTACTCTTTTTTTTTGGAGTAATACATATCCCCTACTAGAATATGCATTCTCTGAGGCCAAAATACTTAGTACAGTTCATTGCTATACCCTCAGCTCTGGGAAAGTGGTGCATAACGGATGCTCAATAAAATTGTAATAAAAAAGCCACCATCGTTATCACAATCATGGACATTTAGGCATAAAAAAGTGTTAAATAATTCCTCAGGGGACTAATGAGTGACAGATACAAACACAAGTAGTGTGTTCCTTGCCTCTGTCATCTGCCTGATTCAGGTCTTTCAAACTACCATTCATATAAAGAAGTTCATTATTCTGTGACAGACTCTTAGCTTTAAAATCTTTAGAATCCCCAAACTTTAGCTTGGAAATAAGAACATAGAAAAAGATCATATCTCTCAGCTTCCCGTGCAACTAGTGTGTACATTTGACCAAGCTTTGGCCAACGAAGTATAATTGAAAATGGTCTGTGCAGCAACTTTCCTTTTCTGACAGAGGAGGTGGTTTGGCTTTTTCTTCCCTGATGCCTGTCATGCAGATGTAATGGTTGGAGCTGGGGCAGCCTGCTTTGACCATGAAGATAACTTGTGAGTGGAAACCATGCACAGCAGAGCAAAGCTAGATGACACTGGGCCAGAAAACACAAAACTCAGTAGTAATAGCCCTAGACCATCTACCTGGATATTTTGGTGAAACATGTCTCTAATACAATAACTAAGAGATTTCTAATATAGTCAGAAATTAGACTAATATAACTAATATAAATTCGAATAGATATGTGTATATCCCAATAGCTAGAAAAAATGTCTCTCCCCACAGTAACTATTGTATGTAAAAATAGAATATTTCAATAACAGCTGTTTGCTTTTATTGAGCTGAAAGTAATCATTTCAAGTATCTCTTAAACTCAAAGACTCTGACTGTCAAAAATTTCTGTCAAGAAAGTAAATTATTAATTCAGTAAGCTATTTTTATTTTCCTGCCAAGAGGATCCTGAAACTGAAAAATCAATGCCACTCAAGTCACATTTTTGGTTATTTAAATTTTTTATACCATTTTCTTTTCAATGTATAAGCTACCCCAGAGAGATGGGATGTTAAGATTATAGAAGCAACATAGACTATTTATTCATGAAACAACGTAAAATAATTGTGAATATTAGGAAAAACATATTTTCAAATACTATACTGATTTCGTTTTAAAATTTGATGTTAAATTTAAGATCATATATTCATAACCCATAGAAACAGGCAACAGTGTGGTGAAGGCCAGGAGGGAGGGGAGCCAGAAATTGAGTGGAGGTGGGCCAAGGGGGAGAAAAGAAGCACATCTGTAATAAGGTCAAAATAAAAATTAAGTTAAAAATAGCAATACTTTTAAACTTATATATTTATGCACTTTATCGTTGTTTGGAGTTTTACACACATACATTATGCATGAGGTCTGTCCAGAAGGTATCCAGCCATGTTGTATGAAAAAACAGAGACATTTCTTGGAGAAGATGCATGATAAAAGAAAATGTACATAAGACAATGACACCTCAGTCCCCTTCAAAGTAGGACCTTGGGATTTCACACAGTTCTCCCAATTGCCATCAGCTGCCCCATCATATTTTTCTAACTCTCATCAATGCTCTGAAATCTCTTCCCTTTCAAAAGTCATTTTAATTGTGGGAAATGCCAGAAGTTGCAGGGCATGAAATCCGGGCTGTCGCAGGGCTGAGTCATCTGGGTGATTTGATGTGTCACCAAAAAACTTTGCACGAGACATGATGCATGAGCAAGCGTGTTTTCGTGATGAAGCTGCCAATCACCACTTGCCCATATTTACAGCCTTCTTAATTATCCAGTTTCTGTGCAGGAATGTTCAAGCTTAACACAAAATTTGATGCAGATTTGCTGCTCTCCTCAGTCATTTTGAATGCGAGGGCCACACAGTACACAGGCTCACTCAATGGCATCTACCACCCCCATGGACCGGTACAGTGAAGTCATCATTGTTCACACATGCACATTCCAATCCACTCTCCTTGGCTGCCAGGTTACATAGATGTCCCGCAAACCATTCTTGTCATATTAACAATGGCTGGACTTTTTCTGGACAGACCTTGTGTTTGAGTGTATATGTGTGTGTGTATGTGTGTGGAAACACACACACCAATATTTATTTCCATCTGATGAGTATTCCTTTGTGTATGCCCTTTTACAGCTTTTTAAAAGGGCTACACATTTTCCATGCTGTACATCTGCACCAAGCAGTTCTTGGTGAGCCTGTGATAAAAAGAAAAACTCGTTCATTATCTCTACTCTGAAAATTAACTTTGTGAAGCAGTGAAGAAGGCCTTCTATTATTTGTTAGTTACTTTGTTTATTGCTTTATTGCATTGGCTAAAACCTGTAGGTACTGTGACAAGTGAGAGGTAAAAGAAGACATTATGGCTTTGGTTTAGATGTTAAAGAAAAAGCATTCAATTTTCACCATTAAATAAATGTTGGTTGTAGAATATTTGGACTTCTTTACCAAGCTGAGGAAGTTTCTTCTCTATTTTGATTTATTTTAT
The DNA here is from genome assembly GCF_014824575.4 of Sturnira hondurensis. NCBI lineage: Eukaryota > Metazoa > Chordata > Mammalia > Chiroptera > Phyllostomidae > Sturnira > Sturnira hondurensis. The sequence continues at coordinate 13,724,017 of NW_028075269.1, read as the reverse complement.
TTACTTCTTATTTTTCTGAGAATTCTTTTAACATAAATGAGTGTCAAATTTTATCAAATCTTGCTTTTGTCAAATCCTTTTCAAAAGGAACAATATTGGAAAAATAGTAAATTAGTGATATTTTTTATTGCTAAGGGTTTACTCCGGACAATATAACAAAAAGCCTTACTCATGTGTTTATCATTTAGCTGGCAACTACTTTATTTTTTTAAAGATTTTATGTATTTATGTTTAGAAAGAGGGAGGAAAAGGAGAGGGAGAGGGAGAAGAACATCCGTATGTGGTTGCCTGTTGTGGACCCCCTGCTGGGGGCCTGGTCCCAAACCCAGGCATGTGCCCTGACTGGGAGCTGAACTGGTGACGCTTTGCTTCACAGACCCGTGCCCAATCCACTGAGCTACACCAACCAGGGCTGCTAGTGATTACTTTGAAGCTATCCTTTACTTAGTACATTAGAAGCATAAACATCTTGTGAATTTAACTCATAATTTTTATTTGGGATATTAAAAGAAAATCATATAGTAGATATCACAATCTTTGAACAGATTTAAAACTATTATGAGTAGAATATATTCAGGATATATTGCTAAGGTTAAAATATCAAAATAAAATTATATTATCACCATATTACCAATTTTATTTAAAATTATATACATGTGCCAGGCTGGTGTAGCTCAGTGGATTGAGCATGGACTTGCGAACCAAAGGATGGCTGGTTCAATTCTCAGTCAGGGCCAATGTCTGGGTTGTGAACCAGGTCCCCAGCAGTGGGTGCACAAGACATGAGAGGCAACCACACAACGATGTTTCTCTCCCTCTCTTTCTCCTTCCCTTCCCCTCTCTCCAAAATAAATAAATAAAATCTTAATATATATATATACATATATATATATATATGGAACTAGAAAACTAAACATAATGAACACCTACTTTCTCGGCACTAAGTATATGCTGTTATTTTACCCCATACTTTTCTCTGATTCCCAAGTTTTCTGTTTTCAGTATAAATTGCCTTTAATGTGAATAAAATCACTAAATTATTAAATTAGAAAAAAGCAGTCCTACTTCTTCAGCTTATCAAACTGAGTACATTGAAGATAATGCCCCTGGTTTTTGATAACTCCATTAATTATAACCCATCATTAATTATTCTGCTGTCCTATAAAAATGAGACCATCTCGAACACTAGAACAGTGTCCTTCCACTAAACGGCAACAGATTGTCTGTTATTTGAGTTTGGGAATCTGTTTTAATGCTGTCTCTCTTTGCTTGCTGTTAATGATCAACTTTTGTTACAGGACTTTCCTATTAATAAATGAGTTTGTTATACGGAAACCAGTAATATATCACAGATGCTCAAATGCAATGTTGATGTAAATATTTACCTTAATGATGGTTTGAGTTGTATAAAATAAAACCTTGGACCTCTAAAAAATACAGTCAACCGCATCGTTCTTCAAAATCTACCCTGAGGTGCCTGTAATTCTGAATTCATAGTCATCATGCTTTGTTTTTTTTTAAAGTGCAGCTTACTTGGATCTTTAGGTATTTCTTTTCTTAATATTATTGTTTTTAACTTTTAAAAGAATTTTATGCTGGATTTTAATCTCAAATACATTTTATCACTTAATATTCAGTGAAACACAATACCTAATGTCAATTCATCAGTTATAACACATGTACCTGATATCATACATTTTAATAAAATGTATCTGATGCATTATGTCAATAACAGGGGATGTGTACAGGAGGCAGGGGAACTCTTTGCACCCTCTGCTCCATTTTTCTGCAAAACTTAAAACTGCATCAAACGTAAGTGTTTAGTTAATTAAAAATAAAAATACAAAAAGTGTACTCATATGATTGGTTTTTGTGAATCTAGATTTTTATACATCACCCTCTTGAGTACATGTGTCTTGCCAAGACCCCGGTGCGCCAACCCTGTCCTCAGTGTAAGTAGCATGAAATCATGAGCGTAGTGAACCAGGATGAGGTTCTCTGGAATGTCTAGTTGTTCTAAATATTCTTAAATGACACTGTGTCTAGGCAGGAGTGTTAACAGAACCTTAAAACTAGACTTCAAATTTATATTGTTATCCTTTCTGACTAAGTGTAAAGAGTTCGGGTCCTTTTTCTGATAGAAACAGATAATAATGTGTTTACCAGATCAGTATCTACATACATACACTTGACACTATTTTCACCTTGTCTATCAAAAACATCACACCCGACAGAGCAGCTGGAACTGGAACCACTCCTTGCTTGAGTTTACATTCAGCCTCTGCTATCCTTCAGGATCTGCCTTGTCTGTGCAGGGCCCAGACTGGTGGAGATGAGACGTGGACCAACACAGGTGCATCCTTGAGGTTTTTAAGGATAGCATTCATTTTCTGCCACTGTGCCAAGGGCAGAGAGCAATGTCATAGTCTTCCTTCAGCATCTCCCACTACAACAGATTTTACCCCAGAGGCTAAGAAGCCAATGTGCAGGTTCTGCCAATTGCCAAGTATGTCTGTTCCGATTCCATCTCCAAAGACGATGGAAATTGCCATTTAAGCCACAGTGAACGGTACCTGGACCAGGACTCCATTTATTAACTGTTTCCCACTTACTGTTAGTGGGGGCATAGAACTAGGCCTTCTCCTATTATCGGTGGGTACTCAGACCTGATTCCATCAGTCCTCAAAGTGTCGGGATAGCCTCCTTTCCACAGTATATGCTTGGTCATAGACCTCATTTATAGTCCCAAAACTCAGGGCTGAAAGCTGCGTAAGGGCTTGTGACATTGTGGGCAAATCTTTTTCATATCCTGATTGTACATGTTAATTAACTTTGATTGCCTCAATTGAGCAGTACTCTCGATGTCTGCCTATCTTTTGTTTTACCCCTAGAGACACTATGTTTTATAAATCATCTTCAAACTCTCTCTTGGTTAGCCCATTCCACCTTAATGCCATTCTGCCTTTGCAGTTTATTGAAAAACTATATCCCTCTGGCTTCCAAGAGCAAAATGCGGCCACTGGCCTCTGTTCTTCCAAGAGTCATAGCATATCCATCAGGGGAGCATTAATTCAGACACGCCCACCCTGTGTGTGTTACACTCTTGCTTCCAATTAAATTTGTAAGTAGTCTAAACCACGACATTATCTCTCATCCAGATTATGAGTCTACCTTTTTTAAAAAAATATTTTATTTATCTATCTTTAGAGGGGAAGGGAAGGAGAGAAGGAGAGAAATATCAATGTATGTTTGCCTCTCATGGGTACCCTGCTGGGAACTGGCCTGCAACCCAGGCATGCGCCCTGACTGGGAATTGTACCACGATCTTTCGGTTCACAGGGCCATGCTCAATCTACTGAGCTACACCAGCCAGGGCTGATTCTATCTTCTTAAATGGCCTTTCAATCTCCCAACCACTCTAGCCTCTTCCATTTTATTGGGTACATAATATATAAGGATGGTCTTTTGAAAATCCAAATCAATATGGTTTCTCTGTTAAAATCTTCAAAGCATTTTCAATGTTCTTAAGTTAAAGAAGAAACAGTGATCTCAAAATCAGTGTGGTTTGGCCATAGCCTATTCTTCCATCTGCATCTTTTAACACTGATCACCTTTTAACACTTTCTTCTCTGGCCTTCTTATTTGTAGTACTTCTTGCTTCTTTTCATTTTGTCTAGTTTTTGAAAATTCTATTTCCATTGTACATAACATTCTCCATCCTTTACCTGCTTTTATAGTCAAATTCTCAGTTCAGATTTCAGCTCAAATATCCACAATCCACAAGGATTATTCCTTGAGACCTCAGATTCTGACAAATCCTCTTGTTGCTCAAAAATTCATATCATGTTTATATCAATTCATGTCAAATAATTTGTCCACGTTGGGGGGAAATAATTACATTGTTTAATGTATCTACCTTATTCTACTTTAAGATCCATAAGGATAAACACTGTATCTGTCATCTCTGATCACTTTTACTCTGAGGAACCAACACAGTAAATGGTTTAAAAACACCTATTGATTGAAAGGTATTCCCTTGGTTACTACGTAATTTTCTGTCTCATCTGCTACCATCCTATTCCCACTTGGGGTGGGAGAGAGAAATAGGGGAGAAGAGGGAGAGACAGAAACAGAGGAGGGGGAAGCAGTGTTTACAAAGTGAACTTCATCATATTTAAGATTCCAAAGTTCTAAATCTGTCATTTGATGATCTCTTCAAGCAATATTTTATTAGACATTTTCCTATATTTTACTTAAAATACTATAATGAGCAAAAATTAATAGTTTATTTCCCTTGTTTAGAAAATCCAAGAATACCTAACTACTTTCAGATACTTAAACTTTACTCTGAGTAAAATCTTGTGAAATTAGAACTTGCTAGTAACAAACCTCACCCAAACAACCTTCATTAGCTCTACAGTACACTCTTCTCAACCATAAAAATCTATTCGGCAGTTACTAAAAAAATTCCTAAAAATATCACTGTGCTAAAATAATAATTCAGTGCTACAAAGAAGCATTATACTATGAATAGTAGTATATTAATTTAATTTGTATTAATGAGGCTCTAAAATATTTCCTCCATGGATGATAATATTTCAGCAAATTACACGACCACTTGTTATTTATTTTTTTTTCTAGGCATGGAATTGTTCATTCGATTGGGAATCACAGATCTAATTTAACTCTGTCTCCAGAATTAAATTAACTTATCCCTTATTCTTTTCTTGTATAAATGTTTCTAAGTTCTTGGGGTCACAAACCAAAGCTTTGGACATATTTCCTGAACATTTTTCTTATTACAATATATATTTTTTAAAATATGGGCACCTCACTATTTCATAAAAATAGCCTAAGTTACTTTCATTCCTTAATATGTAGATTAAAATAAACATTCCCACTGTCACATCTACTAGATGTGACATCTACTGCTGTCTCTATGACTGTTGTGGCGACTATTGCCACTGCTGTTACTTTATTACCACCACTGACATCACCACTGTTACTGCTGCTACTGGGTGTTGCCATCTTCTGGCCTTTTTACAGTGAATAATTTCCCATCTGTGAAACAACCCTTCCAACGTTCATTTCGCATTTTACTGATGAGAATATTAAGACTTAAGAGTCCCTAAGTTTGTTAACCAAAGTGACTCAGCTAACAAGTGTTAGGGTGGGGAATAGAACTGATATTATTCAGATCCCTAAACCTGAGTGATCATAAATGTTATTCCATACTGTTTGCATTATTTGGATACACACATTGTATCCTGCATAGACTTATGCTCATTTAGAAACAAAACAAAAACATCACTAACTTTATTTTTCCTCGGGACAGACAGGTTGTTTCCCGCTTTAGCTCCTGTGATTTGAATTGTTCTAGTCCAAGACTGATCCTATGAAGGCTTGTGTTTTAAAAAAAGGGAGGGAGTTTATTTCATCCCTCTGATACATGATCAAGGAGGCAACTCCATATGCGCTTGACCTTTTCAAGATTCTGCTGTGGGATTGGATGACTGCCTCCCTGATCACCTTTTACAACCTCGGCTTCATGCGAGAAGGCAAGGTGGATTGGTGAGCCAATCACACGTGGAATATTGAAAAGGTTACAGCAGCGCTCAGACTACAAGCGGTGCCAGCCCACAACAGTATTAACATCTGGGCACCTCATTCCAATGACAGAGTTTGTAATAAGAGCAGATGAGGCCGAGGCATGAAGTTTACCCTTTTGACAAGGATCGGATGCGAAATGGTTGAGTGTGGAGGACTGCCGCCTCCTTCGGTCATATAGCTGCCTGTTTACAAACCTGGGAATCAACCGCAGTGTCACGAATGGGGGTCATGTTGACATAAATCAGGACCAGAGGTGCATCTTCCTGCACATTGCTTTGGGCTTCTTTACCATTATAATGGCCTTTTTCTGTGCTTTCTCTCCCTTGTCCTATTTCCACGTGGCATTTAAAAATGAAATTGGCTTTTGAAATAGTGTCTCCTTTGTTTTTCATTAGGACACAGACTCCCGAAAAGAATCAACCAGAAATGCCACGAAGTGGCTGGTAGAAGAGCATCTTAAAGTTTTATTAAATACAAAATCAACTTTATGACTGAAAGCCATACATGATATTAAATTCAAATGGCAGGCTAGTGCCTGTACTGCCATAGAGGTCTAACTTTATTACTGGAAATTTTACTCTATTTATTTTTTTTTGGACAAAGCCTATCACTAGAGCTATTTTATACTATGTATTTTCCATATACTTTGTTTAAAGAGTTTTATTTTTGTTTGTTTTTACTTTTTAGAAACTTTTGTATTTCCAAATACTTTGAAGAATGCCAGGGGACCAGCCGTTCATGAATAATTTGAATTATGCTGGCATGGCTATGTCCTTGTTAAATGGAAGTGGAAAGACATATTTTTAGACATAACTAAAACTTGAACAAAATAAATTAGGCCTATCTACATATTCCAGTTGATGCTGAATATTAGACGTCTGATTAAACGGGGGAGAATCAAATATTTCACAATATTCAGCAACATACCAGGATATGCAAACACACAACTGTGCACAGGGCTGTTGTGGTTTTCGTCCATGTAACAAAACAATTTACTACATCCTTAGGACAGAAAATATGTTTTTCTGATTAAATTCTCAATTGAATAAATCTTGCATCCATCATCCATTTACAGCAGCTTTGAAGAAGAAAAAAAATTTAAAAGATCCTTTCTTTCCTTATAGCTTTAATTAAAGGTCATTTCAGAATTTCACAAGCAATTCTTTCTGAGTTTTCTAATCTTGGTGAATATGTGACTGTCCCACAGCTGTGCCATGAACCCCGCTGTCCAGAGCTCGGATCTGGCTGTTGTCATCTCCACAAAGCTGGCAACCTCTTTTAAGATCCAGGGCCCCCCAGGGTGTAAAAGGCACACAGAACCATGCAAGACAGACCAAGTGTCGAGCCACCTGCCTTTTAGAGCTGTTTTCACAAAACAGGAAGGAGAAATAACTGACCATTACATAAAAATACTTTACTTCTGGTCCTAACAAGCAAAAAAGAAAAGGTTTCTGCTTGTTTTGACTCATACCAACAATCCGTTAATTCGCCGAACTCAGTCAAGGAATTGACTTCCCCTTTCAGCTAGATCATTTTCTTCCCTAAAATATGTCCTATTCTATTCAAGCATTTTCTACTTAATTCTATCTTAGAAGTTTAACTACAATATTGAATAAGAGCCTACTGAATCATGTACATGCACAGGACCTCTCTTAGGGCAGCTTGAAACAGCTACTGAAGCTGCTACACCTTGCCCTGCAACACAAAGGCCAATCCATAAATAGAAAATTCAGGGTAATATGCGGAATGCCCTAAAGGTCAGAATCACTTGCCCTGGTCTGGTGTTCATTACTCTCCTGATCACCAGCTTCGCTACTTTTACTTTCATCCACTGAGGCAAACCACTGTTCTCTGGAATTGACCTGTCTGCCCTTTTATCTAAGATTCAGATAATCTACCATAACTATATTCACACTGTTTCATTTACTGGTAAGAGGCTGAAAACAGATCAAATTTGGTGAAGAATGTGGTTACTGTCTTCTTTGTTGAGCTTAGACAATGTCAACAGATATTTTTTTTTTGTCTCCCTAACTCATCATTTTTTGCCCATTTTAATTATATTCTCTGGTAAGAGTCTTTCATATAGGGAAAAACAATGGCTACTAATTACTCAAGAATCGTATCTTACAAATTCAGTGAACCCAGGAGAAAGAGTGTCTTTTAAAAATCATTCTGACAAAAGCAACAAGAAGTTCTCACACTTACTTAGCTTGGGTCACAGACCCCTCCAGAACATACTATTGCAGTCATTGTGAAGTCTCTAATTTCTCAGCTGGTGTAACAGATCCTGTGCAGAGAGAGGGGCTGTAACAATAGACCTAGACTCGCTGTATGGACTAAACTGGGACAAATGGTGTGGTAGGCTGAGGGTAGTGCCCTCTTTCTCTATGGAGATGTAGGTGCTCTACTCTTCACGTCTGATCTCTGTGAGTATTACCTTCTACGGGAAAGAGCACTTTTCAGATGTGATTATGTTAAAGATCTGGTAATGGGGAGCTGATCCTAGATCATCCAGATGGTAATCAAATGTAACCAAAGATCCCTATAAAAGGGAAGTAGGTGAATCAGGTTCAAAGAAGAAAATATGATCACAGAAATAGTCAGAATGAGCCGTTGCTGGAAGGGGTCTGCGAGCCCAGAACAGAGGGCGGCCTCTAGACGCTGGAAGAGACAAGGAACGTATTCTACCCTCGAGCCTTCAGAAGGGTCTCAGCCCAGTGAAGATCTTGATTTTTACTCATTGAGACTTATTTTGAACTTCTATCCTTCAGACATATAAGATTATATTTGTTTTAAGCCATTAAACTTAATTTGTTACAACAGCAATAAAAACCAAACATAGATTGTTCTTCCAAAAGATGTTGGACAGAAAAAAATATTTGTTAATGAAATGTGGAAAATACCTTTTATGTTCGGACTGTCTGATAAATTGATTCCTACTCTAAGTTGCCCTTAATATTGAGTTGGCCAACTCCGTATGTTTTTTCTTTCCATAAAATAAAAGGCACATTTTTTCTCTTTTCCCCAATAAATTTATTGTTTTGGGTATTTTGAGTATGTTGGCTATGTTCTATGTGGTATAATGTTGGATGTTCTCAATTAATGTCTCGATTTGCTCTCTATCAACTTCAACTGGTCTACCTGACCGTGGAGCATTGTCCAGGGAGAAATCTCAAACATGAAACTTTACTTAGCTCGGGTCACAGACCCCTCCAGAACATACCATTGCAGTCATTGTGAAGTCTCTAATTTCTCAGCTTTGAGAAATTAGAAAAACCACTTTCAGATGTTCAGTCAGTCACAGAATCTTCTCCATACACTGCAAGAGTCTTTTCTTTTCTTTTTTTTTTTAAGATTTTATTTATTTATTTATCTTTAGAGGGGAAGGAGAGAGGGAAGGAAACATCAATGTATGGTTGCCTTTTGTGTGTCCCCTGCTGGGAGTTGGCCTGCAGGGAACTGGACTACAACCCAGGCATGTGCCCTGACTGGGAATCGAACTGCGATCCTCTGGTTCGCAGGCCCGCATGCAAGAGTCTTTTTTTTTTCTGTTTCAGCTGTGCTTTTACTTTTCTTGAAATAATAAAGCATAATATTCTGAAAATGTTGCTTATTTTCCTCCATCTTCAATATGAAAATAGCTACATAGAAATTCATCTGTTTTAATAAGTTGTTTTTAAATGCATGCTGACATGACAGCTGCTACAATACAGTCTATCAAAATGGCTTTAAATGAAATTAAAGACAATTAAACACTACTAGAGCCATCTTGGGGGGAAAAAACCATATGAACGTTCTAGCCAACCCAATACTAGATAAATTAATTACAAACCTTTTAAGAGTTGGTACTATACCCTGATCATGTTTGTATCCCAACTTGGCCCACAGTCATGCATATATAAATATTCATTAAGCATACATTATATTAATTTATTTGGCATTAGCTAATCACATAGACAATGAAAATAACAAGAACACTTCTTGGGAGTCAAACACAGAGTTTAAAAGATAAGTCTGAACAAGACAGAAAGAGACAGGAAGTGAAGCAAAGAACAGCTACGTAGTAGAAAAAAAGACTCTGCCTCGAAAGTATTTCAGGCCAGGATTCAAGACAGAGTCTGGTACCCGGGGCTGCATAAGCAGTCCAGGGTGGGATTCATCACAGATAAGAATAACACATCACATTTAATTTAGACGGACAGCAAAGAGGCACACATAACTTGGTCATGGAGTACCAGAAATGCAATATGACAGTGTTTCTGAATTTAGGTGTGCTTATTTCAGACCATGTATTTCTGATTTCAGGGCGTCATCTACAGGTTGTATGTTCTAAAAGGGCCACTGAAATCTGCCTGGAAACAAACATGCCGGAAGATTTGATCCAGGCGATCACCAGATGACTTTCTTTTTTAAAAAATATTTTATTTATTTATTTTCAGAGAGAAGGGAAGGGAAGGAGAGAGGGAGAGAAATATCAATGTGTGGTTGCCTCTCATGTGTCCCCTGCTGGGAACTGGTCTGCAACCCAGACATGTTCCCTGACTGGGAATCGAACCGCAGGCCCGCGCTCAATCCACTGAGCTACACCAGCCAGGGCAGCCAGATGACTTTCTAACAAATGGTGCTCTGAGGCAGTGGCAGGCAGTCAGGGGAAGACAAGGCAAGCTAGTCTATCCAAAATGCAGAAACGTGTCTCGGAGTCACTAACCCAGAGGAGAGCTCCAGACGTATGAGGCGACAGGGGATGTGAAAACCTGATTTTAATGCTGAGACCATTCATTTTCTGCCACAACCCCCAAACTAGATTCTCTTTCCACTGGAATAGGACTACAGAACATGAAGAAACTTCTAATGAGGGATTCACGACACTAACCACTTTGCTGATGGTGTAGCTCATGAACCAGCTTCATGAATATCACTGGGGAACCTATTAAAAATGCAGAATCTAAGGCTACACCCCAGTCATATTAAAGTGAATTTACATTTTCACCAACTCTCTACGTGATCCACGAGCACATGAGAATTTGAGAAACTGATTGACAGGCTCATCAACCACCTCCATTTTTCAAGCAGCATAGTTTATAAACCAGTCTCCTGATCTGATAGGGTGAGGGCATAAACTCTATAATAAAAAGGTAATTAACAAGCTTCATTAACTATTGATTTAAATCATAAATATTAAATATTAAAAACATGAAATACGCTCTTTAGAAGAGCAGAATAGTTTCAAAGTCCTGCTTCCCATGCCCCAGTTGTTTTAAAAANTACAAATTCAGTGAACCCAGGAGAAAGAGTGTCTTTTAAAAATCATTCTGACAAAAGCAACAAGAAGTTCTCACACTTACTTAGCTTGGGTCACAGACCCCTCCAGAACATACTATTGCAGTCATTGTGAAGTCTCTAATTTCTCAGCTTGTGTAACAGATCCTGTGCAGAGAGAGGGGCTGTAACAATAGACCTAGACTCGCTGTATGGACTAAACTGGGAAAAATGGCGTGGTAGGCTGAGGGTAGTGCCCTCTCTCTCTATGGAGATGTAGGTGCTCTACTCTTCACGTCTGATCTCTGTGAGTATTACCTTCTACGGGAAAGAGCACTTTTCAGATGCGATTATGTTAAAGATCTGGTAATGGGGAGCTGATCCTAGATCATCCAGATGGTAATCAAATGTAACCAAAGATCCCTATAAAAGGGAAGTAGGTGAATCAGGTTCAAAGAAGAAAATATGATCACAGAAATAGTCAGAATGAGCCGTTGCTGGAAGGGGTCTGCGAGCCCAGAACAGAGGGCGGCCTCTAGACGCTGGAAGAGACAAGGAACATATTCTACCCTCGAGCCTTCAGAAGGGTCTCAGCCCAGTGAAGACCTTGATTTTTACTCATTGAGACTTATTTTGAACTTCTATCCTTCAGACGTATAAGATTACATTTGTTTTAAGCCATTAAACTTAATTTGTTACAACAGCAATACAAACCAAACATAGATTGTTCTTCCAAAAGATGTTGGACAGAAAAAAATATTTGTTAATGAAACGTGGAAAATACCTTTTACATTCTGACTGTCTGACAAATTGATTCCTACTCTAAGTTGCCCTTAATATTGAGTTGGCCAAGTCCGTATGGTTTTTCTTTCCATAAAATAAAAGGCACATTTTTTCTTTTTTCCCAAGAAATTTATTGTTCTGGGTATTTTGAGTATGTTGGCTATGTTCTATGTGGTATAATGTTGGATGTTCTCAATTAATGTCTCAATTTGCTCTCTATCAACTTCAACTGGTCTACCTGACCATGGAGCATTGTCCAGGGAGAAATCTCAAACATGAAACTTTACAAACCACTTTGAGATATTCAGTCAGTCACAGAATCTTCTCCATACACTGCAAGAATCTTTTCTTTTTCTGTTTCAGCTGTGCTTTTGCTTTTCTTGAAATAATAAAGCATAGTCTGAAAACGTTGCTTATTGTCCTCCATCTTCAATATGAAAATGGCTACATAGAAATTCACCTGTTTTAATAAGTTGTTTTTAAATGCATGCTGACATGACAGCTGTTACAATACAGTCTATCAAAATGGTTTTAAATGAAGTTAAAAACAATTAAACACTACTAGAGCCATCTTGGGGGGAAAAACCATATGAACGTTCTAGCCAACTCAATACCAGATAAACTAATTACAAACCTTTTAAGAGTTGGTACTATCCCCTGATCATGTTTGTATCCCAACTTGGCCCACAGTCATGCATACATAAATGTTCATTAAACATGCATTATATTAATTTATTTGGCATTAGGTAATCACATAGACAATGAAAATAACAAGAACACTTCTTGGGAGTCAAACACAGAGTTTAAAAAATAAGTCTAAACAAGACAGAAAGAGACAGGAAGTGAAGCAAAGAACAGCTACGTAGTAGGAAAAAAGACTCTGTCTTGAAAGTATTTCAGGCCAGGATTCAAGACAGAGTCTGGTGCCCAGGGCCGCATAAGCAGTCCAGGGTGGGATTCATCATAGATAAGAATAACACATCGCATTTAATTTAGACGGACAGCAAAGAGGCACACATAACTTGGTCATGGAGTATCAGAAGTGCAATATGACAGTGTTTCTGAATTTAGGTGTGCTGATTTCAGACCATGCATTGCTGATTACAGGGCATCATCTACAGGTTGTATGTTCTAAAAGGGCCACTGAAATCTGCATGGAAACAAACATGCCGGAAGATTTGATCCAGGCGATCACCAGATGACTTTCTTCTTTTTCTTTTTTAAAATATTTTATTTATTTATTTTCAGAGAGAAGGGAAGGGAAGGAGAGAGGGAGAGAAATATCAATGTGTGGTTGCCTCTCATGTGTCCCCCACTGGGAACTGGCCTGCAACCCAGGCATGTGCCCCGACTGGGAATCGAACCTCGATCCTTTGCTTCACAGGCCCGCGCTCAATCCACTGAGCTACACCAGCCAGGGCAGCCAGATGACTTTCTAACAAATGGTGCTCTGAGGCAGTGGCAGGCAGTCAGGGGAAGACACGGCAAGCTAGTCTATCCAAAATGCAGAAACGTGTCTCGGAGTCACTAACCCAGAGGAGAGCTCCAGACGTATGAGGCGACAGGGGATGTAAAAACCTGATTTTAATGCTGAGACCATTCATTTTCTGCCACAACCCCCAAACTAGATTCTCTTTCCACTGGAATAGGACTACAGAACATGAAGAAACTTCTCATGAGGGATCCATGACACTAACCACTTTGCTGATGGTGTAGCTCATGAACCAGCTTCATGAATATCACTGGGGAACCTATTAAAAATGCAGAATCTAAGGCTACACCCCAGTCATCCTAAAGTGAATTTACATTTTAACCAACTCTCTACGTGATCCACGAGCACATGAGAATTTGAGAAACTGATTGACAGGCTCATCAGCCACCTCCATTTTTCAAGCAGCATAGTTTATAAACCAGTCTCCTGATCTGATAGGGTGAGGGCATAAGCTCTATAATAAAAAGGTAATTAACAAGCTTCATTAACTATTTATTTAAATCATAAATATTAAATATTAAAAACATGAAATACGCTCTTTAGAAGAGCAGAATAGTTTCAAAGTCCTGCTTCCCATGCCCCAGTTGTTTTAAAAATGGATCAGAATGAGTGGGTGGGTGGTACAAACATCCGTAGACAGTCTTTTGCTTTCGTTAATTCCATAAGCCCATCTAGTTGCTCTAAGACAACCTGGTTCTTTTTCTCTATAACTTCTTGGCAAATAGTAATAGTGTAGCCCCGAGAGGAACCCACAGTCTGATGAGCTGAATGTTTCAATGACTAGATCCTGGTCTGCCAAAACGTAAAATAGTAAAAAGATCTCCATGGATGCTGTTTGGCCTGGATGTCAGAAAGAAAGTGTGGAACCTGGAAAGCTAGATATTAAAAACTCTAGTTCCTGGTGTAGATTGGAGAGAAGAGATTTCTGTGATTTATATTTATCCACACACGCACATGTACACACACGGCTGCATTTAACTATATCTTTGAGAGAATCTGAGATAATGCCTATTCTATCTGTCCAACATTTGTGCTGGCAGAAGATAAAAATTCATTAGCTACCATAAACTGGCCTTTTTTTTTTTTTGCCTTTTGAAAGTACATTTGTACCTATGAGAAGGTACCTATGATTAAACATCCTAAATCATACTAAGTTTTTAATTAAATTATTTTATAAAACCTCTAAGTGACTCATAGCTTCCAGACACTTACACGTTCTGTAGAAAACATGCTACAACGCCTTGATAATGAGATAAAGGTAAATGAAGTATTGTTACAACAAAGATGGTTCATTTAGACTCACTTCGTGAGCACGGGGGTCGGGAAAATGAGGGCAAGATTGGATATGGAGACAACAAGGACATAGTTCTTGGCCTCCAGACAGTAGCAATGTTAAAATAAAACCTAAATATTCAAATACAGCAGAAGGAAAGTCAAAATAAACAATACTAAAGAGAATACATTTTTTAAAAGATTACTTTGGTAAAACAAACAAAAAAATTATTTCTATAGGACAATATATCAGATTGCATTAACATACATTTTATAACCCAATTTACATTTTAGCAGGGAGAAAATGGAGAAATAAATAGCATAAGAGAGAACTCAAAAACATGAATATTCCTGCATGTTTGAAAAATGTATAGAGAGGTAAATGCAGGTAGAAGTTAAGCTAAGTGAAATGAGAAGCTAAGTGAAAAAATGTTTGTTAATCAATTGTATATATTGCTGTATTATGTAATGACATAATGAAAAGTGATCATTATATTTAATGCAAATAATGTTGAGATTAAAGCAGATGAAATATATAAGAAAAGCATTTATGAACTTGAAAAAGTAGCAATTGAAATAATCTAAAATAAAATAATGAGAAAAATAATTAAAAATAAATAGAGCATCAATACAGTGAAAGACAATTCATGCAGCTATGCCACCAAATACATGTTTCCAGGGTGGGCTGGGAATAAAAAAACATATATTTGAAGTAATCATGGCTAAAAGTTACCCAAGAAGTTCAATGAACCTCAAGCACAGCAAATGCGGGGAAAAAATACAGGGCATACCAAAAGCAAATTGTCATAATGAAATGAGAAAACTTTAAAAAGAGTCAAGAGAAATGTAACATGTTACATACAGATATAACAAAGATTAGAATTTTAGCAGACTCTTCATTGGAAACACACAAATGAGAAAACAGAAAAAATCTTTAGAGTACTTAATTCAAAAAGTCAATCCGGAATTATTTGTGAAATAATTCTATTTGTCAAATAATTTCAAATGAAAATATCATTTAAAAATAAGGTGTGATAAAAAGGCATATTTGGACAAAGAAGAGTTGAAAGAATTCATTAGCACTCATACAACAAAAAATGTTGGCAAACGTCCTTTGGTCAGTAGAAAAATGTCAATGGAAACCCAGATCTACATAAAAAAATTGAAGATTAACAGATATGATTACTTGTTGGTAAACGTGCCAGCAAGATCTTCTCCTTAATACCCAAATCTTCAAAATAGATGGTGGTCTAAATACAAATTTTAGCAATGTAGTATGGGAGTCATATAACAAGTTACATGTATTGACAATGATATAACAAAAAACATAGGGGAGCCATAAAATGGTAACATCTATATGTGAATTGGCCTCATAACACTTGAAGGTAGATTGTGATAAGTTGTATAGATGCATGTATGTGACAAAATGTATCAAAATGCACAGTAAACATGCATATTATTGCATTACAATAGTTATTTTAAATAAGAAAAAACAATATTGCATGGTAAATGGTACATTAACTGCATTTTTTAAAATGACCTGTTTTCACGTAATTTGCAGAGTTACATCAACACCAATAAATGTGCCCCATGCACTCTTTGTGAAGGACGGGTTGTTTCCACCTCAGAGATCATTTTTGCTCTCATTTACCCAGTATGCCTATTCACCTGCATGTTGATACTTCTTTTTCTACAAATAACATGTAAGACTGATCCACTGGGGGTGGGTGGAGAAAAACAACAAATGACCCCTTGCAGGTGTGTAACAACACCCTTGTCCACTCCTACATCAAATAGAAAAGTTTGAGTTTGGAAAAGAGATTGGCTTCATTTCCTCCTTTGGTTCAATTTTTTCCACAAAGTTCTAGTACAAGAGGCAATACACTTTAGTATAGTCAAAAGATGGGTAAAGTGTAGGGGAAATGGAGATAACTATTCCTGAATTGTCAGAACAAGACAGAAAAAAAATATTTCAAAATATGAAAGTTAGGAAAATGATTCCAGCTTTATCCCTCCAGAAAGCTCATTTTTCCTTTGCAAACATTTTGTGAATGCTATGAAATTGACTGAGTTAAATGAATCTTCTTCTAGACAGTTCCTGCAGAGAGCCTTACATTCTTCTTACCTGCCTTTTTATTCATATTTCCTGAGCTTCCATACTTCCATTTTCAAATCAGCTTGTTACTGACTTTGCTATATCCACAGGTGTCAGTAGAAAGTACCTAACTGAGACACACGCCATTATGCCAAGGATTTTGTGAGTTTAGT
Organism: Sturnira hondurensis; assembly: GCF_014824575.4. NCBI lineage: Eukaryota > Metazoa > Chordata > Mammalia > Chiroptera > Phyllostomidae > Sturnira > Sturnira hondurensis. The sequence goes on along the minus strand of NW_028075269.1, from coordinate 13,707,333 downwards.
AAAATGAATAATACATTTAAAATATTTGCAAAGCCTGAAATGTATAATCAAAACAAATCAGAAGATCCTTATCTTTGGGTAATCCAAGTTACTGGAATAAGCCAGTTTAATAAAATCTCATTATGTGATCTGGGTGAGGTTCAAGAACATTATACCAGAGAATTTAGAACACTGAATAAAACTGAGATATAAAGAAAAAACTCTTCAATATCTATTTCCATCTAACTTTGTGTCGTTATTTCTCATGCTTCCACTCTTTTATAAACAGTAGTAACACAGGTTGTCCTTGAAAAAGTCATGTCTTGTATAGAAACGCCCTTGTCTTTCTGGCATGTCCATTATACCAGTCCTTTTCTAGTCAATATGGTCTCATCTTTCAAATTGGAGATCACATGTCACCCTTTCTAGGGGATCCTAAATCTCCCATAGCACCCTACCTCAACAGAATTAATCACCCATCTATAGGTGCCTCATGATGTAATAAGACCTTTAAACTCAATACATATCATCTAATGAACCTCTATCTTTTATCAGCTATTTTACTCTTTTTTCTGTACATATGCATTTTCTCACTAGATTAAAAGCTTGTAAAGACTAAAGAGCATGCCACTCATTTTGTATTCATGAAACTCATTGAATAGTTAATCATATAGAATATGTAAAAAACTGCATATTCCTCAAAGGGAGCAAAACATAAGTCAATCACATTTTCTGTATATCAGAAAAACCTTGACCCCCACATATGGACATCTTCACACATCTTCCATCATGTTTTGGAAAGCATTCACCTTACAGAGAATCATTACGATATGTTGTAAGACAAACAATATGTTGCTTGGTGAGTGTAAGCATTGAACAAAATGTGTATATGAAAAAATATAAAATTAATAATTACTATAGAATCTTAGTAATACTAATACTTGTATTTACCTTATGTTCCAAGTACTCAAGTACTTTAAACAAAAAGATCAATTGATCAAAACCACCTGCCCAGCACAAAGTTGAAAGTATTCATTCATGAGCTCCAATAAAATTTTAAAAAACATTTATGCATGTTATTTTTCTTAAGAAATGTATAGTCTAACTAGAGAACTCAAACTTGCCCATAGATAACTATTAAATAAAAATATGACAGAGGGTTTAATCATACAACATATTCTGTAATTTAGAATATGATATAATAGTAGTTCAGGAAGAGAAGAGAAAATTGTGCATTACAGAATTTTTTTTTTTTTGTCTTTTTGCAGGGAGTGGTATGACGAAAGGCAATACGTGAGAACTGGCTCACCTAAGAGATTTGCAGACAGGCGAAAACACAGATTGGATCTCATCAAATATGATATCAAAACAATAATTTATAACATCCCTTTTTCTCTCTCTATCAATTTACTAGAGACATTGTGATTTTAAGCACACTAGACCAACCACACCTGGACAGTGGCTTTGTTGTATTGGCTGAAGTCCTAACATTGATGTAGGTAAATATCACTGCAATCAACTTCAAAAGCATTTGCTAGTTTAAGTCTCAGGGAGTCATTTATTATCTATCAACTTAGGGTCACTGACTGCAAGCCCATACACTGATAGACTTCTTAGAGGAAACCAGAAACACTGTTTACTATAGAAGAAGATGACTAGATCATGATTATTGTCACATTTTCTTACATTGCGATGCACTGATCCAAAAGGAATTGAGATTGATAATGCTCACAGTTAATCTTGTTTGCCTACTGTTTGTTATTTGATAGTAAATATAATAATTAAATTACATGGAATTCTCTGCAGAGATTTCTAAGAACAGTTACATAGCAAATTGCCATGCAAAAGAAAAGAAACATGCTGGGATGAAGAGAACATTGATGCCGCCTGTAACTGACATCACAGAAGAATCCCCATTTATAATGATTTCCACCAATTATAAGTACCCTTGGAGATATTATCAGGCAGATTGGACCTGACAAACTTGGAACAATCACGTATACATTTCTTCTTGTGTTTCACCGTTTCCCTTTCTTCTTCAAGTGGTTGGCTATCTACTTACCGTCTTGCTTTAGGGGAGATAGGTGAGTGATAGGAAAAGTGACATTAAATATAAGACATATTCCTCTCTGGATGCTGTTTCTAAAAATCAAGCCTGGAGGAAGAACATGTTTCCATGCACTGATGTTCAAAGATAAACAGAGACATGGCGTGGAGCAGAGGATAGAAGAATAAGTATTATTCTAAAACAATGCTCTTAACAGTGGGCCCAACCTTAGCCTAAAGGACTGTGCAATGCACTTAAGAAGACCAAACCCTGGGCACTGAGATTCCCGACCTGGAAAGTGACACAGAAGCATTAGGTTCAGTGGACGTTAAGATCAAGGTCTGCTGGGGCAACAAAGGGGCTTCTCCAAGGCTTTAACACTTTGTCTTTACTCCCAGGGTGTTGGAGCTCCAAGAATACCTGATGTTGAATTCTCCATAAGCCCAAGAGTATGAAAATTCAGAGACCAAATCAGATCAAATGCGAAAAGACTTCAAAATGCGTATGTAGTTGTGAACTGTACTTCAAAATGACACACACAAACTACCTCCATGAGTGGTCATCATGCACCCTCACAATGAAGAGTTTTAGCATCTTCAGCATTTTCTTATGGAAAGGCCTGAGGACACTGAAGTTCTGTCACTCTACGGGGGAAAACTAAAACAGCATGAATGTCAACCTGCCACCCACAGAGTTCATTTCTAACGTTCCATTTAGAGAAGTCAGAAAATGCAGACTTGTTCACGGCATATGTGATAGATTGAGTCTGATAGTAGCCTTGGAGATTGTAGGCATTTTTCAAGGGCAGTGAGAGTAAAAAATGCCAACGTGGGGGAAAACACTGGGTGTGGGAAAATTATAAACATTTCCCAGTAACTTTTGTGTGCCAGGGACTGTGCAGGAATGCCTCCAGGTTCATCTCTACTGTTGCACGCTCTGTCGAGAGTGATCGCCCCCTAGTGACTGGCGTATCTTGCGGTGGCGCTTCCTTCAGACTTTTACGCAAATGTCACCTTCGTAGGGAGGCCTTCCCTCACTACCTTATCTAAAATGGCAGCCCCCCTGATGCTTTCTATCCCCCTCCTGTAATTAATTTGTCTCCTGAGCACTTATCACTACTTACCATACTGTATGTTTCATCTATCTTGTTTACTAAAAGTTTTATGCTTCTGGAGCCAGTGATTTTGGCTCTTTTTGTATAGGCTTGTGTCCCCAACGCTAGAGCTGTGTCTCACACAATGTGAAAGCTGCATAAGTATTTGCTAGGAAAGGGGATTAATATTTGAATGACTCACTGAAGGAATGGCAGCTATTTATCTTCATTTTTCCAGATGGGGAAATCAAGGCTCATACAGATTCAGTAATTTACCCAAGGTCACACCAGTGAACTGAAACTGAAATGTATGTTTATCTGACTCTCCTGTTTCTGCTCTTTTCAGCATGACATCATTTTATTTCTTTTAAAATCAAGTCATTTGAGTATGCACTTTTACACCAAACCAGGGGCTAAAAAGTAGACGATAAATAGGTGACTTAGATTCCTTACTTTCTATATTCAACTTACAGTGAAGGAAACAGGATAATAAAGAGAAAATTTCAATGAAGACACGAACTTACACTGGCAGGTTAAATGCTTATTGAACTACAGGGAAAGAACTAAAGCTAGACTCAGGCGGGGGGGGAGGGGTGGGGCAGCGTGAAAGCTCATTAAAATTACTGATGTTTAAACTGAGAGCTGAAGAATGAACGAGAGGTGAGAAGAAGTTAAGAACAAAATTAAGAAGACGAAGAGCAGGCGGAACAGTCGCTAGTTCACAGATTAGCCCATGACCATGAGCACATGGGTAGATTAGTGGAGCTGAAAGAGTTTGGTTTGGAGTGACATAAAAAGAAAATATTCAGTAATTAGACTGTGAGATAACCAGAGACCAGGCTACAAACATATTTGCTACAAAAAAACCCACCCATTTAATAGGACAGAGATGAGGAATTTTTAAAAAGCAGATGGTGACTGCTTGGGTTCATTGCTGTCTTAGTAACTATTCAAACCTCCCGCATATTGAAAAGAGGAAGTTGACTCCTAAATATGTTTACCCCCTTCCTTCGGGCTCGATTATCTGCCTTGGGCTTCCGTTATCCCACTTCAGAGAATAGGCTTTTTACCAAGACCTCTATTGAGGAATCTACTTTCTACGCCAGTTAACAATTTGCTGAGGTATATTTGTTAGATTTTGCTGCATAAAAAAACAAATACCACCAACTTAGTGTCTTGAAACAACACACACTTATTATCTCAATGGGATGAGAAGTCCAGAAGAGATTTACCTGAGTCCTCAGCTTAGGGTCTCCTGAAGTTTCCGTCAAGCTGTTGGCCGCTGCTGGGGTTTCGTCTGCACCGCTACTGGGAAAGTGTCTGCTAGTAACTCTTTTGGTTGTTGCCAGAATCCAGTCCCTTGCAAGTGGCTGGAAAGGGGGCTTATTTCTTATTGATTGTAGGTTACAAGTAGCTCTCAGCTCCTGGTCATATGGCCTTCTTCATACAGATTCCACAACATGCAAGTGTGCTTTTTCAAAGTTAGCAAGGGAGAGAAATTCTCCTTGCAAGATGGGTATTACAATTAGATGTAATGTAATTACATACACGTAATCATGTGAATCCACTAACTTTGCTACCTGCTGTTGCTTAAAAGCCAGTCGTAGGTCCAGCACACATTCTACAGGACAGGAGTTTATAAGGCATAAATACCAGGGCATGGGAATCCTGGGGACCACCAAAGAGTGTGTCTGCCACACAAGGTTTCTCTGTTAAACTTCAATGAGGTGATTTGCTAATCGTTCCCCTTCAGATGAAGTGAGTTCCATCTGTCTTAGCTCCATCTGTCTTGGTCAGCTCCATCTGTCTTAGTTCAGCCTGCTATAACAAATTAGCATTGACTGGATGTCTTATGCTAATTTGTCTTACTTATTTCTCACAGTTCTGGAGGCTGAGAAGTCTAAGATGTAGGCGTTGGTAGATCCGGTGTCTGGCATAAGGCCTCGTCCTGGTTTGCAGATGGTCATCTTCCCGTTGTGTTCTTACTTGGTGGAGGAAATAGAGACAAAGCAAGCTGTCTTGCTCTGGTGTCTCTTATGAAGAGCATTAATCCCATTCACCAGGGCTCCACCCTTGTAATTACAGGCACATCTTATGTTCATCAGCTCCTTTATTGCAGTTAACAGGTGTTGCACCTTTTACAAATTGAAGGCAATTTTCTTCACCAACAAAAAGTTTGAGACTTGCTTTATACTGTGATGAGTAGAGAACCTTTATGTAGTATCTTTAAGTAGGTACATTTAAGTACCCTAAGTACCTAAGAGTACCTTTATGTAGTAGTCTGTAACCAAACTTGCAATGGTGGACTAGGATTTCAACAGACCAATTGGAAGGAGAGGCACAAGCATGCAGTCCATAGCACCATCATACAGTCTATGGAGTAGCTGGTTCCGAAATTCAGTAGTAAATCTCTGAGCAAAACTTCTTCTCAACTCCCTATTCCCCACCTACGGCTGAGCCTCTTATGTTTGAACAATCCCTAGAGATAAGGTTAGTCCTATTTCACAAATGATTAAACTCACCCATGCTCTGGGGATGCAGTAATTGCAGCCCTGGTTAGTAAATGAGAATAGCCCTTATGATTTATGGCTCCTCCGTTTGAAGCTTTTCTCCTTTGGTAATTATAATTTCTTGAGGCAAGAAAGAATTTGGCAGACCAACTGTTCTGTGTAGCTATGTAAAAAAAAAAAAAAAAAAAAAAAAAAAAAAAAAAGCCATGGAGAGGAGGTTAGTAGGGAGAGCAAGCAGCCAGATTTCCCCAATTTATGTGAAACCTTTAATCCATGAAGACCTCATAGGCAATTGTTTTGTAAAATGACACCCAAACAGTTGTAACTGCCAAAAGCTATTTTTGTTCTTGACATCAGTTCTGAAAACATCACTTGTGAAAAGTTCGACATTAGGCACTTTCAATTGTTTTCTTTTTTCTTTGACTGTAGATCCAGTTCATGTGAAAAATACCAATTGGCAGAAGAGGACAATTAAGGACCCCCGATGTGATAGGGGACATGGGAGATCTGGAGGGCAAGAGAGAGGACACTGAAGTTAGAAGACCTTTGTACTGCTTTGGACAAACTCAGATTCCCAGAAAGGCAATGAACTTCTCTGGGCCATCATTTCTGATGTGTAACATGACAGAAATACATGATTCTATGTAGTCCTTTGATAGTTTATAAGAAGCAATGAAGCAGTATTTAAAAATAAAGGAAGAGTTTTTATTACATTCCCTACATATAATTCTTTATTGTTGTCTTGGAGGGGAAAAAGAATGAAATAAAAAATAAAGGATTAAATGTTTCCAGAACTGCATCTGATTATAAAGCTTTACGGTGTGTGATCATGCCTACCACCTGCTATGGTGATGAATTTGGAAAGTAAATTGGTCTAAATCAGCAAATCTGAAACTACCTGTCTCTAAGAACTACCTGAGTGTTTGCTCCGAAGGAGGTTACCATATTCTATTTCCAGATGTTCTCAAGTAGGAGGTCATGAGTGGGCTTCAGTAGTCTGCATTTTCAGCCAGTGCAGTCTGAAGCAGCTTTCTCCTAAACTTCATTTTGCGATGCCCTTACTGAAAAGTACAAGAATTGTAATCATTACCTCTTCATTTCTTCCCCAGCCAAGGTAAACTCCAAAAGGAGCCTTTCATGGAATGGAACTGTTAATCTACCCTGAAAACTCTCCGCACTCCTCCTTTTCTCCTGACTCACTTAGATCATCCTTGAGGTTTCATTTTAATGTCACTCCCTCCAAAGAACTCCTCCCTATAACCACACACTAGTTTCATTAGGCCACTTGTATGCATTTTATGACACCATGGATTTTTTTAATGGAAATTACCATAATCATAGTTCATTAATATCTGTATAATTATTTACGCACTGTCTCTCACCTCTCCAGGATATAAGATTTCTGAGACTAGAGACTTTATTTATTTGATTCTCTAGAGTCTGGAAAATACCTTGAACGTAGTAGGTGCATCATAAATATTTGTTGCAATGAGGAAAGAAACAAGGAAGGAAGGAAGGAAGGAAGGAAGGAAGGAAGGAGGNGCTGAATAGATTCCATCTCAATTCTTTCATGTAATTACTTAAGCTTTTTCACATTCAGACTGTCTTAAATTATTCTACTTTTGTAAATAATAATAATTTATTATTATTATTTAGGAGTCACATCACAAAGCATACAAAATGAGTTTAAGCAGAACATAATCTCTTTAAGAACTATTTATTACTCCATAATTTGAAATGAACAAAAAAGCCCCATAGCAAAATGGAGAAAGTTCTCAGTATTGATCTAGGTAAAATGCATTTCCAGTGGCTAGGCATGTGAAGCTACGCACAGTAGATTACCATTGACAAGGTCAGAACCAATATTCGGTAAGTTATTAGAAAAATCAGTTGGAACCAAGAATCATAAAAAATATATACGTACCTCAAATAATTTTTCAGACTAAAATGTGTTTGTGTGTATACATGCAGACACACACAAGATCTGTCCAGAAGGTATCCAGCCATGTAATACGAAAAATAGAAATTTACTGAACAAGATACAAGATACAAGAAACATTGTACATAGGACAATGACACCTCAGTCCCCTTCAAAGTAGGCACTTTGAGACCTCACACAGTTCTCCCAATTGCCATCAGCTGCCCCGTGGTATTTTCCTGAATCGATGGTTGGAAATCTCTTTCCTTTCAAAGGTGATTTTAGTTTTGGGAAAAGCCAGAAGTCGCACGGCACCAAATCTGAGCTGTAGAGAGACTGAGTCATCTGGGCGATTTGATGTTTTGTCAAAAAACTCTGCATGAGATGTTATTTATGAGCGGGCGTGTTGTCATGATGAAGCTGCCAATCACCAGTTGTCCAGAGTTGCGGCCTTCTGAATCATCCAAATAGTTTCCACAAAGGAATGTTCAAGTTTAATGCAAAATTGGATGCGGATTTGTTGCCCTACTTGCTCAGGCATTTTGAATGTGTCAGCCACACTGTACACATGCTCTTTCAGTGACATCTACCACTCCCACTGACTAGTGCGGTGAAGTCATCACACACATGTGCACTTCAGTCCACTCACCTTGGCTGCCAGGTTATATCAATGCCACGCACACTGTTCTCATTTCATTAACAGTGGTTGGACGTCTTCTGCACAGACCCCATGATGTAGAACCAAAGTGTCTTTCTTGAATGAATCTGCTAGGCAAGAACTACATAAACTTTCTTGCCCCAAACCCACACCATTAATACATGTAATTGCAAGATACTCCTCTCATCTTTACCAAACCACATTATCTCTAAGTAAAAAGCCAGAGTCTTCTCTATGTCCTGTCAAAGGTTTTTTGTTTGTATCGAAACCAAGTAACCTAACATTTAGCAATTCAAAAGTGGCAGGGGCAACACAAGTAGAGGCACCCTTGGGAGACAGGGCCATTGGGGAGGTAAGCAGTGGGGTTTTGAATTATACAGATAGGAATTTATCGCTCCAACCTGCCACTGACTAAGAAACAACATACATACTGAATATCACCTGAACTTCTGATGGAGGGATGATATTCATACCACAGTGAACAAGAGCTGGTACAAACCACTGCTTAATAGCAAACCATTTCACACACAGTACGTTAAAAGTTGTCACTCTGTAATTAGTATGTATCAATATTTTTAAAAACTAATTTTTTGTTATTTTTCCAAAAACAACTATCTCTTAGTTAAAAATTAGGTTATATGATATATTCCCCTAGAACTGCTCTAACAAATTACTATAAACTAAGTCGTTTACAACAGAAACTTATTCTCCCACAGATGTGGGAGTGAGAAGTGCAAAATCAAGGTGTTGCAGGGTCGGTTCCTGCTGGAGGCTCTGAAGGAGAAACAGGGCCATCCCTCTCTCTTTGCTTCTGCTGATGGTCAGCAGCCCTTTGCTTACAGCTCCATACCTCCTCCTGCCTTTGCTTCTGTCTTCACATGGCTTTCCTCCCAATTGTGCCTCTGTCTCAGTTTTCACTCTTGTTCCTCATAAGGGCACCCATTATTGCATTTAAGGCTAACCAAAAGTCTGAGATGATATGACCTCACAACACTTAACCTAATTCATCTACAAAGTCCCTACTTTAAATTAGGTAATATTCACAGATGATGGGAGTCAGGACTTGATTATATCATTCTGTAGTCATTTAAGTGACTACATATGTATATGTTGTGTATGCTATATTGTAGCTTCTTCGGGACTCTTACTGTTATAAAGAATTGAGCTTATGAAAAGATAACCAGATTGGATTATACTAGGATACTATTTTCTGAGAAGTCTAAAATATTTCTCATAGTGGCATAGATTTTTTCCTTGATGCATGAACATCTGCTCATGTCTTATAAAATAATTTGTACTCTTACAAATGGAAAACGATCATAAACTCAGACAGGTGGCTTTTCTTGTAGGAAAAGATTCAGAACTCCTTAGATTTCCCTTTCAGACCTTAGTGATGTTGAATTATATCAGAGTCTGTCGTTAGATTGACATATTGTCTTACAACAACTGTGTGTGTCAGTTATTGGTTTTAAGGTCATTCATTCTCATATGTTTCCTTTCCGTTGTTTACAGGTTATCAATCTTCTAGATGCAAGAGCCATCTATTTCTATTACAGCACAACTCCATTTCTCTTGACCTCATGGTTGCATCTACAAGTCTGAGTTTATCAGTGTCTATGCTCCTCATTTGTGCAAATATCTGTCATTCAATCCCAATATTTATCACCTTTTGCATTTACAGAAGAGTTAAGAGTAAATATCCATTAAATTTTTTTTAAATGTCACTGAGAGACACAAAGAATAAAAAGGTATTAGGAGCACAGACTGATATTTAAATGAACAACTGATTAAGAGAATAAATGAGCATAAGAAAATAAAATAAAATAAAATTTAATGTAACAAGCATTTATTGTGTGCCTAGCATGTGTGATATTTGTAGGGAAAAGTAATAAAATTTAGTGTCTGCGGAAAAATAAGATACACACTAAACTAAGAGTTAGGGACACTAAAATTTAATATTAAATCATCATTAATTATCAGTATGACCCTGAGTAAATCAGTTCAACTCACTGAGTCACAAGTTTTCCGAATCACAGTGTGATGGGTTTGTACTGGATCATTTCTAGAGTCACTTTTAGCTTTGACAGTTATGGTCAGATATTAATGAAATAATAAAAATAGAACACATGGAAACATTCATTGGAGACTTCTGAAAGGAATATTTTCTTGCTTATGACTTGCATATTATTTTTCGACCCTCATTGATATTTAAGCCCATTTGCCCTAGCTTATCCCTACAAAACATTGTATTACTGGAGAGGCTGAATTTGCCTTTATTGTCATAAAAGTATAAATGACAGTCCCTGTGGCATTTTCCACAGTCCCTTGTGGAAAAGCCACGGTTATAGAGAAGAGTTCTTGCAGGTGCTCCTCTACAGGTCTGCACTGTGACTATCACACGCCTGTCATATACATAATATAATGCTCAGCAAATGCCTGCATATTTGTGCAGGTTCTCCCAGTGAATTGAGTTGAAACTTAGGTACAAAGTAAAATTTGTGTTTATTTTAAATTTTGTTGTAATGACTAGTTACACATTTGAATAAATCAAAGAGCCATTTTTTTAGATTTGCTTCTAATAAGCAATTCAGGATGAACTGATTTATGCCAATGGAAGGAATCAAGGGAAGAGGCACACAGCTACGAACAAAGGAGCCTTCAAAACTGAAGCCACAACAACTCTTTGTATCCACACCTTCTCTAAAGGGCTAGCTGGTACCAATGTATATATATGAGCAGCTAGAAATGCCCCTGGGGGAGGCCAGTGTTTTATTTACTTGCATAATAAATAGCATTTAGTTAGTTCAATTGTTGACCTTGAATTTAACAGAACATTTTTGTGCACAATGGTCTTCCATATTCTATAAGGTAAACAACAAGGCATATTTCTGACCTCCCAGGATTCATACTACAGGAGCCTGAATAACAGATTAACTACAGGCAGGAAATTATCATAAAAATATTATGTACAAAGCAGAAACAAATCAAGTTTTGAGGGTCTTAAAGAAAAAAGAGATGAATATTGAGAAGATATTCAGAAAAAATATATGGGAAACTAGACAGATGTTCTGGACCTTGAAAAATGAGTAGATTGCAACAGATATATTACAGCCTTGATATGACTGAGGTACCCAGATGGAATGTGTATTGAAAAATAAGACTACACAGATATATTGGGATAAATAGATGGCCTTGAATGCCATTCTAAGCTTGAGAAAATTACTACTGGAGCATTTAACAGACTAACTTTATATGGAGGCCAAAAGACTAATAGTTTGTAGTACTGAAAATGAAAAAGAGAGGATACACTCAAGAAGAAATACCATAGAAGTAAAATGTGCAGTTGTATACCTTGTCATATACATTTGCATTTCATACTTCACACTCTTCTTATTTCAAATATTTTTTCATCACTAAGTTATAATAAACATTCATTAGGATTAGTAAGTCAGGCAAAAATGATATGCAAATCACCACTTTTCAGGTGGATTGCATAAATATACTTTTAACAGAGCAACCCTGCTCCGTAAGTGTTCTTGATATTTTCTGCACCTTTTGTAAATATTTAGAAGAAGCTTGGGATTTGATTTCATTGTTATTTAGTTTTTCTGTTGTGATAGAAAAAAAAGTGATAGTTTTCCAAAACGACTTGTCATTTCTCAAGGCAGCTGTATCTGAGATATCATAAATCAGGGAGTCTTCGTAGCCAGGTTTCTTTTTTTTCCATAACTTTTGTTCTACATCTTAGGTCATCAACTAGGGTATCAATAGCATTGCTACAGCTGTATTTCCTTATTTCCTCTTGACAGTGTTCTTGAAGTTGATAAATGGTCCCAGCTTGGTGTGGAAAATATTTATTTTGAAGCTATATATAAGTTGAGGAAATCACTGCTTGCTACAGTGACTGAAATAGGAAATAGGGTTATATGCCACCAAATTTAAGACCACTACTTTTAAGATTTCCTACTCATACTCTATTTTACTCTTTTGTAATCCTCTCTTGTTGCTTCTTAGCCTATCATTCACCCTGAGAATTTCTTGCTGTTGATATATTGGAAACAGTGGTGGAAAATACAACTTTCTTCCCATCCTTCTAGGTCTTTGGCTGGGCTAATAATCAAATTAATGTGAGATGGATTAACAGGAGAAAATAATCAAATTTAATACATATGTACATGCAGGAGTGCCATAAGAACATGAGACCTAAGGGTGCATTGGGCAGCTGAGGCTTGTATGACATTCTGGAGCTGAGACGAAGAGAGGTTGTGTATGATATGAGACTTCAAAGAGCAGAACAGCAATTCACCTGGACATAGAAATAAACAAATGTTTGGTAAATAAATGTTCACTGGGTCATCTTGAAATCATGCAACACAGAGAAAACCCTAATGAAATGGACCTTGCCAGGTTTCTCTCTGTCACACACAACTGCAAAAGTTTATATTAAAATATGACTATCCATGGTAATATCGCTGTCCCTGGAGCAGGCCCTCAATCTAAATATTTTTAGGTTGTAGAGGGGAAGGTCAAAATTCTTTCTTGTGTCTTCTGTTTCTTAAAAACAAACCAGCTTAAAATAGTCAATATCCCAATGAGGCATAACTGGGGGTGGCAAATTCTGCTCCCCCCCAGACACAACTCTCACAGAATTATTAACATGTTCAGCGTGCTCAGACGTAAGATCCTTCTTCCCTTTATCCCTTCAGGGTTCCATTTGACATCACATCCACCACCAAAAACTGGCACCCAAACTAGGACCTTTTATTAATACCACAACAAATACCTATTAAATTTAAAATGTATGTTTTGGTAAAAAATCCATTTACAAAACATAGATTAAAGTAAAATTAAGACAGAATCTATTTCCTTAGCCTGATATTGAAAGCAACCTACAGTTCAAGGCTGACTCGACTTGCCCATTCAGTTGTATGCAGAAGAGCCTGTATATAGTCAAGGTATAACAAGTGTCCCTCTGTGGGCAAGTCCTGTCTGGTCTCCTTAGTACAAAGAAAAAAAGAAATTCACCCTGGCTGGTATGGCTCAGTGGATGGAGCACTGGTGTGTGAATCAGAGTCACCAGTTGGGTTACTAGTCAAGGCACAGGCCTGGCTTGCTGTCCAGGTCCCCAGCATGAGCCATGCAAGAGGCAATCACACATTGATGTTTATTTCCCTTCCTTTCTCCCTCCCTTCCCCCCACCTAAAAATAAAAATAAATAAAATCTAACAAGAAAAAAAGAAATTCAAGGGAATTCAAAAGGAGAGAACAGAACTCAGATCAAAGAGATAGAAGCCAAGTTCTTGTTCTAAGAAAACCATAAACTTATACCCTAGTAAAATGCAATCCCATATTTCATGCCAGAAACAATGAGACTGATTATTTCCCCAAGAAGTGAGGATCTTCAGTGAAAATGCAACAGTTCCCTCCCCATACACCGTCTCCATAAGACGAGACGGTACAAGTTCCACCTAAAACATGGCAAATATCTGTTCATTCTTACACAATTAAGTATCAGTTAATGAACTAAACTTTTTGTTTAAAAAATTAAATAAAAGGTGATAGACACAACTGATACTATGTTTTGACATGTGGTATTAGAAGATCATGCTAAGTGAAATAAGCCAGGTGGTGAGGGACAGATACCATATGATCTCACCTTTAAGTGAAACCTAATCAACAAAACAAACAAGAAAGCAAAATATAGCCAGAAACACTGAAATTGAGAACAAACTGACAGTAACCAGAGGGGAGGTGGGAGGGGGTAATGGGCGGGGGGGGGAGGGGGGCGGGTTCAGGAACGACTGTATAAGGCAAAGGGACAAAACCAAGGAGGGTAGAATCAGGGGAGGGAGGGGGGATGGCTGGGGTTGGGGGAGAGTGGTGGGGGAGAGAGGCAGACAACTAACTGCACTTGAACAACAACAAAATAAAAATAAATAGATAAATTTTTTTTTCAAATGCTAGGCATGAAAAATGGCCAGTGTACATCTGCTTCATTAGAACCAAGTACTACTTTGGGGATTGATCCAAGTAGTAACTATTTCAGTAATATGAACATTAAAAAAAAGAAGATAATTTTCATCAGTCTCTCATGTTCCTACATACTCAGGTATTAACAGACCATGTATTTCAGACTCTCTTTTTCAAAGTGATCGCACGAGCGAATCACCTTGGAAAGACAGAGACGGTGATCCTCTGTGGATCGGGTTTCCTTCAATTCCAGAGAGTAAAGACGGAAACGTCTCCTGTCCTAGGGACAATGCGGACCGTAAAGACAGGCACATTCTTTCCTCTCTGGAGCATATTTGCTTGCATTCCAGGTGATGAAAATAATCTCTCTCTCCTAACAGATTTGCCAGCAAACCCTCTATCAGATTCAGTCTTTCTAATACCAGGTCCTTCTCCAAACATAGACCTTCTTCACTGAGTGTGCAGGCAAGAACATGCTCTCTACTTTGCCTGTAGAAATTAAGGCTTGGAGAACAAGCATCGAGATTGTACTCACTTGAGCCTGTGGCTGTGAGTAACAAGCTGCCTTTTGTCGCTGACTCAGAGGCCTCTCGTTCTTCTACCAGTAGCTATGAACCTATAGCATCCTGACGTGTTGGCTTTTGAGTAGGGAAAGCTCAGAGTCTTTAGAGTTTCTAGCATGACAGTTTAAAAGATTTCTCTTTAGAAATTTATAAAAATTCAAAAATTCAAAAAGAAAATGAAAATAATGTTTCTTGAAGGCATACACATTGTATTATTCAATCTTCACAATGACACACTATGTTTGCAAAGGTGTGGACTTTCTCTGTCTTATTTTCTTCATTTTCTCCAGTGTTTAGCACAAAGTCTGGCACAAAACAGATGCTTGATAACTATTTGTTACATAAAAAATGAATACATATGAGGTATTGAGTGCTTTTTTTTAAGGATGGTAGATTGTTGTTCAGAAATTTAGAAGAAACTATTTTCCTTGAGCCACATAGCTAATAACTAGCAGGCCTGAAATTTGTGTTCAAATTCAATGGGACTGCATAGCCCTTATTGTTCGCACAGTTATATTTGAGTGATGTGTCAGCTGATGCTGATATTCACTCATCTCAGGGTTTTTCTTATAGCGAAGCTGAATCAAACAACTCCATACTGAACTACAGCTAGAACAAATAACAACATATAAAGAGAATTAAGATACTTTTCACTACAAATATGTGTTCTTCGTAACCGGCCTGAAGCAAATACTTTCACAACTATACCTTGAAATCTTTTGCATGTAATATACCCTAATTACATATAAATATTTCAGGTAATATGTCTCTGCATTAGACTATTCAACATGTACAAAATACAACATTCACTTAATCCATGCAGAATATTCAAATTATTTTCACATAAATTACCCAGGAATGTCCCTATGGTATTCATCATTTACATGGTACCGAGTTCTGTTTCAGAAAGGCCCAGAGCTTACATATAGCATTATTTAGATAATCCTGAAATAACAATTGAATATACCGTGCACTTAATTATTTTCATTAAAAAAAGAGTCAATCTAATTACATGATAAAATGAAAATTTTATATTATTTAAGTTTGGAAAAAGAAGTTAAAGCAGTCTGTGATCCATTGCTTTCTCAACTACTGGAACCCTCTGATGAAAGAAATAAGGTGGATGGCAGTCTAATCTTGTGAACACTCTGATTCCTGGACCACTGATAAATAGAGGAACGATATTTGATGGGAGAGAATACTTCCTTATGGAATGTTCTTAGCAGGGTGTCACTTACTTAGGATTGGTTATGCTAACCAACCTCATGTAAACTATACAACTATAGCTTATATTGGGTTGGCCAAAAAGTCTGTATGTTGTTTTATATAAAAGACACATTTTTCATTTTCACCAATAACTTTATTGATTTGGATATTTTGAGTTTGTCGGCTATCTCCTGTGTGGTATAACATTGATTGTTCTCAGTTAATTCTTAATTTGATTGCTATCAACTTCAACAGGTCTACCCGACCAGGGAGCGTTGTCTGGTGAGAAATCTCCAGCACAAAACTTTGCAAACCACTTTTGACACATTCAATCAGTTACAGCAGCATCTCCATACACTGCACAATTTTGTGTGTGTGTGTTAAAGTTGCATTTTTACCTTTCTTGAAATAATAAAGCATAATATACTGAAAATGTTGCTTATTCTCTTCCGGTCAATATTAAAATGGCCACCCCCAAATTTACCAATTTTGATAGTTTTTTTTCTACATGCACGCTGATGTAACAGTTGTCACAAACAATCTAACAAAATTATTTCAAATGAAGTTCAAGACAACTAAGCATTACTAGAGCCACCTTACAGAAAATAAACAAAAACAGATGAACTTTTTTGTCCAACCCAATATAATAACCTAAACACAACTCACTGTATGAGGCTTACTTTTGAAGCTAAAGAATGAAAGGACATGGACCTGCCCTCAGTGTCTGAGACCGTGTTTAGCCTGTACCTTTTCATTGCTTACATCCTCGAAGTGATTCGTGAAGCTTGGTTCTAGATAAGATCTCTGGTTTGCATGACTCTTATTTGACCACCTGGTCCTTTGTGTTAGCTCATGAGCCACATTTATTTTTCATTTTTAAGTTACAGCAATGAGAGTTGAATGATAAATCTATTACTTAGCAAAATGCATTTTGTAACTAGATGATTTCGTTCCTAGAACTCACAGAAAATGCTGCCAAGTACCAGGCTACAGTGGGTTTAACAAGCATTTACTTAGACTTCTCAAATTCCAAATAACACAGTAACTTGTAAGTTCTACTGGCTGTTTGCATTGTGTCTTTTTTTTTTTTTGCTATTGATCCAGAAGTATCTGTGAACACTGCTGTACCACAGTGACTCTCATGCCCCTTTACTGTGTGTGACTCTTTACTGACGGAGCTAGACTAGGCTGATACAGACTGACAGCGCCACCAGAGCAGCACAGGCAGAACTGTTTTCCAATGCAGGATCACTTCTCGAGGTCTCCTTTTCTCTCCCTCGTGTGCTTCTTCAAGCAGATCTTACCTATCAACTCAGTTTTCAGGCTGCTTCTTCTCAAAATGAACATAATATTGCTTGCCTGTTATCAAGATGAAAGTACTGTAATAATTCACGTAAAGCAGTCTTTGTGCACAAGCATGTGTGGCTTTTGGGCTTTAAGAAATATAATGGTTTCCAAACTATAGGCTCGGGCAGGGCTGAGAGAGGCTTCCTCTTACTGCCATTTTACTCAGGACAATGTCTAGTTTGATTCATACTCTCCCTCCCTCTCTTTCTCTGACTCTGTCCCTCCCTCCCTCTCTTCTCTCCTCTCTCTTTCTCTCTCTCTCTCTCTCTCTCTCTCTCTCTCAATCTCACTCTCTCATTTCCAAAGTGTAAAACTGATTTATTTTAAAGATATGGGTAGGTTAAAATATTAATAAGACATTAACATTCAACAATTTTCACTATCACATTCATGCACCTTATATTTGTTATAAAAATCATAGTTTGGAGCACATTTCTAAACCATTGGAGAAAAGTACACTTAGTGAGTGTCTGTATCAGTTAAAATGAAGTAGAAGATTTATTTTTATTTGTGTCATCTTAGTACATTAATATCATCATGTATGTATATCCAGGGAAACGCTGTAAATATAAAATACTATGTGGTGTTAAGTACCGTTGATGAAGTAAATGAATAGAAAATTAATTAGTGGTAAATAAATGTCTATAATTTACAAGGTACATAAATGGCTATACCTGGGTTCAGGAAGATCAGGGTTAACCAAGTTGTGAGTGTCACAAAATAGTGAGGCTCTTACCATGCCAAACCCTCTAAGATGGTGGTTTTCAGCCTTTTTTAAAGCTCATGGCACACACAAACTAATTACTAAAATTCTGTATCACACCAAAAAAATGTTATATTTTTTGTTGATCTCACAAACAATGGCTGAATTTTGATTCATTCACACTGAATAACTATTGTGGTGTTGGCTGTTGTTATTTTATTACTTCGAAGTAATTTGAGGGATGATCTAAGGGAAAAGAGGGCAGTACCCCGGACTAAACTGTCAGGTATTGCATACGTTAAAGATTCTTGTGGCACACCCGTTGAAAATCTCTGCCCTAATAGAAACATAAGTAGTGCAATTGTGTCAGAACCCTAAATTACTTGAGAAATAGTTAGAGGCTGTGTCATACTAAGTGTAATATGATAATACTCTCATTAAGCCCTAGTCAATCACCATGAGTGAGTCAGAATCATTTTAGAGCCCAAACTAGTTGGTTGGATAACTCATTTCCAAGAGCCCACTGTGGCACAATCCTGCTGCAGCCATCTGCGTCGGAAGATAACTTGATTCCCGGCTGTATTACTGAAACACCATGGCGATGTCAGCGAATTTGCCAGAGTGATTTCCCTGTGGTCAGTCATTTCTTTAGCCAAACAAATGGCTGTTTTGCAGGTGGCAGATGTTGTCGGTTGCAGGATACAGCATCATCTCAAGTATCTTCTCTCCACTTGCAATTGAGAGAGGGGGGCAATGTGAAAGAAGCCGGGTGATCTAAGCTTTATGAGAAGCAATTTTTTGTTCCTGAAACTGTCCTGTGATTCCCACTAGGTCATATCCTTAGATTGCCCCTGAATATTGATAATTTTCCATGGCTTTCTATTTGGAATGGTGCTTAGTAGCATTGCATAATCCAATCATACATGACTAGGGTTTCCAAAGGGTTTATTTACGGCCAATACCTGCAGGAGGTAACACTCCCAACCTTCACTAATTCTTCCCTGACCCAGTAGTACACAAACTCTCCACATGCTGAATGTGTGTCTCTGTAGTCTGGCCTCCTCAGTTAGCTGAAAGCTCTCCATCACATCTAGTGCCGTGAACTTCTTCCTGTCATTTCAGTTTCTGTTCATCATCACCACCTCCAGCTTGTGGTGTTCCTGCTTTTGAAGAAAGTTGAAGCAGAAACTGTACGTTGGCTCAAACAATGCCTCCAAACAACTCTCTTTTCATCTGAATATCTATGCTAGAAAGACTAGATAGCTCATCTTATACCTGTCTAGCCTTTAGACTAAGTGATAGAGTTATGTCCAAGAAATCATAATCGGAAATATTCAGAAGTCCACCTACCCCTGCCTCTTTCATTTTGCCTGGAATCTCAGACACAACGCAGTAGCCATTTTGTGACCATGAAGGAAAAGTAAGCCAAGAGTCCCGAAATCAACATCAGCATACATCTGCCTTCAGACGTCTTGCTGTTTCAGGAAAAAGGTCCCTAATTTCAAATGAATATAAATGTATCTGGTATTTGCACTCAAAAGCATTCTTAAAACAGAATTTTTCTTGGACAAGCAGACTCGTCAATTTGGTGGTAAAGTCAACTCTGACTTTCCAACAACAAATGGCGAGTTGTGCTTTTGGTCTATTTTTATCAGGTCGGTATAGGGGAAAAAAAGGTCTTTTATATTAGAAACGCAAGGAAACAGCATTCCTCGGATATACCCCTATGCTGTATGTAGTGAGGAGGTAGCTCCTTTCTGAGCGATACCTGCACGAGCAGCAAATGTCTTGTTTTTTGCATTCACCACTAATATCTCATCAATCTGACAGAATAATTCTAATAGTCTAAAATACATCATTATATATATTCATCAAATGAATACAAATAACCTTTGTACGTTCTTTTAGGGAGAAAACAAACTTCTGCTTATGATAAGTATGCATGACAAATCTGTTTCTGTTTGCTGATTTATTTTCATTTTCTATTTGTATTTTTGTTATTTATTCCATGTCTTCAGCTTAACAACAAAATAAATTCTTGGAACACTTCTTTCCAAGAAGAGGCATATTTAACTTCTCCTCCACTCCCTTGATTTTGAATGGCCTCTTTCCCAGAGTTCTCAACAGTTTCTCATGCCTCCTGCTTTTTCTTCTCTGATTCCTGCACAGGATCCTCTGCTGTTAGGATGGTGTCCGGAGCATCTTCCTTGGCTGTTCTTATCATGAGGCACGTTCTTCTGGAATCACGGTGTTCACCAGCATGACTTTAATTGTGTAATATTGGGAATCGCGAAGTTTATGTCTCCAGCCTCTCTCTTGAGATCAATATGTGCAGTGTTAAGAGGATCAAATTGCTCTCTATAGGGAGAAAGGCATAATTTGGATCATTCGCTGGTTTCTGTGGAATCAGTACCCCCTATATAGCAAATTTCATGCTACCTATAGTTTAACAACTAGCTCGCTAAATTCCTGAATATTACCAATTGGCTTTTGAAAGTTGATATAAGTGGGTTCCAGGGCACCAGAAAGCACCTATGAGATGGACATCATTAGCTGTCTTCTACAATAGTCATCACTTGGCTGTTGTGAGATTTCAAAATCAATATACCCCAAGCTAACTCCCGTTATCTTCTCTCCCAGCCTTCTCCTTCTCAGCGATTATTTCTATCACTTATTTATTTGCTTAAATCAGAGTCCTGGGGGCCATCCTTAATTTGTTTTTCACCATCATCCCTCACATCCAATCAGTAACCAAATCTGCTATTACTGCTTCATCTTCAATATCTTTTAAAGTGCTCCAGGCACACTGACTAACTGCGCCATCTTCGTCACTGTCTTGGATAATGACAAAAGCCATCTTATTGGTCTGTTTCCTTCTGGCTCCTAATTGATACTTCATGCAATGACCAAAGGGATCTTTCTATAACACAGTAATAATGATGTCACATTCTTATCTAAAGCCCTTCATTGGTCTTCCGATGTAACCTGGATAACACTGAAAATCCTTCAAGATGATAGAAGCCATTCCCAACCTGATACTTACTAATCTACACAGCATCATGTCTTACCCCTCTGACCACAACCAATATCATATGTCAGATGAAATTAACTACACTTCTTCCTTTGATCCCAAAGCTCTTATTTTGTTACATAATTTAGGAACACAGAGATAAACCAACTTTTCCAAGATTACATAGCTAGTAAGTGCGAGCACTATACTACACAATTGTTTCTCAATGTCCCACCCCCTCCAACCCTTAATCGTCACTACCACCTCTACTCAGGGTCCTTGCCCTTCAGGAAGCTAAAATATGGCAATGTCTTTCCAAATACCCTAAAGGAATTGTTATGCTTGGCATAACTATTGCCAAGCATAACAATTATCCTAGGAATTACGTATTTATTTGTCTGCGACTCCAGAAAAATGTCTTCTTCCCTGGGACAGGGCTGTTCTTCCTGCCATTGCAATTGAAGCACTTCTTAGTATGGTCAGCACATAACAGGAGTAAATTCTTACTTGTTAAATGAATAAATATTGAAAAGTAAGAAACTGACACTTGAGATCAGTAAGGTTCAACAATTGATAGACTCATATAACTGCATTTGACATTGGAACCCAATAACGCATGCAATAGAAACCCACCAAAGGCAAAGAAGAAGAATACAATTGTAGAAATATAGATTATGGATTATTAAAGAAAATTAGAGATCTTCCTGTGCATACCACTAACTCTATAACTAAGGAAACTGAAGGCAATATAAATAATGAGATCTGTCCCATCCTTTTATTTATTCAGCTTTCCCATGAAATTAAACTAGGGAGAGCAAAAGGTTGTTTTGTAAAATAATAAGGACATGGATAAAGAATAAGAAATAAGGACTGAGTAATCGGATCTGGGCATTTGACACTAAATTGTCGATCATTTGATACTGAAAGCTGTAATCACTACTTTGTTATAAACATTAACTATAAATATGATAATTGATGGAAGCTAGAGTGGATGGGATGTAAACAAAAATATATAAATTTATCTCAGGTTGCTTTATTTTTCTGTTTTTATATATATATTTACATGAGTAAAAATATAGTCTCTGGTATTTTAGGACAGTGAACTTTATTGCCTGGTACTTCTTCCATTTCTGTAAATTGAGGATAGCACAACTATTCTCAAAGGCACTTTATAACAAACAACTACATTAATTCTATAAAACTGTAAGCAGTATCTATCATTTAGTAGGCACTCATTAAACATTTAATGAATAACAAAAATTTTCCTGACTTTGAATATTTTCTTACTTTCATTTTAATAATGATATTTTTGTGTTTTTGTTTGTTTTTGTTGCTTTTGATTCCAAATGTAGTTTTATTATTGCAAAGAGTCTAAAATTGCTTTTTCACTTTCATACCACCATCCCTGAAATCACTATTCAGAATATGCAGTGTAACATGAATATTGTAGACATCCCCAATAAATTCTGTGGAAAGGTCTGTCATGAGAAATTAAGTTCTGAGCTCTTAGGCTGCAATTGTGAAATGTGAATCTAAATTTTTTTAGAAGAATTTCTTACTTTGTCCTTGAGTATAGCCATTTATTCCTTTTTTTTTTTCAAAATAAAGGGCTTAAATCTTGCACCAAAAATTAAATCAAGCATTTGAAAACATTCTTTTCAAAAACCAATCTGCTAGGAATAATTTACTGACCCACTCTGTGGAAAGTTTTATTTCCTTCCCTTGCTTTCTTCATTATTAAACACAAAGCTAGAGCACAGCAGGATGTCCCCGTTCAGAACTTCATTTGTGCCCATCCTTCATTTGCTCTGCCATCAGAATCATTTTCTTAGTTGCAAATTATGATGGAACGTCACAGCAGAATAAGCAAAACACTAGCTTTCATGTACTGGGGGATGCCACCAATGCTTATTTATATTCAGGGACTGTGGTATAAGGGCAATGCAAAACCCAGAGAAACTTTAGCAGGTACAAAGAAAAGACATCTTTCTAGGCCTCCTCTAAAAGTAGGTGAGGTATATCTGTGGAACTGTATTAGGTAAGTCAGATTTGCTACCCCTGCCAGAGGGCAAAGAGGGGAAAATGCACCCCTTTCTCTCCAGTGAGCTACTAAGGGTCTTCCGTCTTCCTGCCACCAGAGCTGGGACAGGGACCCAGGCAGTGGTTGATAGTGCATCGTAAATAGCTGTCTTTTCTTCACAGAAATAGCTCTACCATTTGCATCCCATGCTTCAAATTCATGTCTGTCTTCATTCTTATTCTTGAATATTGTTATCATTGATATAAGAGGGACCATCCATTATTTCCAGAATGGCCCCTAATGATATGCATCAGAGTGAAAATAACACTAAATCAGGTCAGGTGGTGTGATGTTATATAAAGAACCTGTCTGAGCAGTAGACAATTGAATGGAAACCTGATTTTTTTAAAAAATCTATGTATCGGTAGAAAGAGTGCTCAAGGCAGAAATTCAAATCTCTGAGGCCCAGAGACATGTTTGACTAGAGTGCACTGGGATATTTCAGGAATCATAAAAGGGGGAGTGTCTCAGCATCATAAGAAGCAAGGAAAAGAATGATAGACTATAGTCTGAAGAGCCAATTAGGGTCCAAATCACATAGGATTCTGTAGCGTCTGGTAAGGAACTAGATTTTATTCTATTTGCACAATGGGAAGCAAATAGAATACAAGAATGACTTTATTTGGTTGATCATTTTAGAGAATCTCTTTTTTTAAAAAACAAAGTCTGCCTTCAAGAAGCTCACAAATTATTTTTTTAAGATTTTACTTATTTATTTTTAAAGAGAGGGGATGGGAAGGAGAAAGAGTGGGAAGAGAAACATCAATATGTGGTTGCCTCTCATGCACCCCCTACTGGGGACCTGGCCTGCAACCCAGGCATGTGCCCTGACTGGGAATCGAACCAGAGACCCTTTGGCTTGTAGGCAGACACTCAATCCACTGAGCCACACCATCCAGGGCAGTTTTAGAGAATCTCTTCATAAGCAACACACCATCACACCAAAAACAACAAAATGACATAACCACAAAGACAGTAAAGATATTCTTATTATTATAGCAATACTTACAATCATTTGTTGGAAGCACTGAAATCAAGAGGCTCAAGCAAGGAAAAAACTTTTTTTTTGGGGGGGGGTTCTTTTGTTTTTGCTGAAACCATTTGTACCTGCTTTGCTTCTTTCCCTGATCCTGGTCAAAATATCAGAAATATCCCACTATTTTTATTAGGCACCATTAAATAACTCAGTCCTGCACTGAATTTCAGTGCTAAGAAGAATCTCATTTTGGTAATTAAAATGTCCAGTCAAATGTACAGGAACACAGTTTCAGAAACACAGTTTCAGAAATTCACTTCACACTGAGTCTATACTTCCTTTATTCTCTCTTTCATCTCATTTATCCAATCTGTGTCCCTCATTAAAAAGGCTATGAGGACAGGAATTTTTGTCTCTTTTATTCTCTGCTAAAAACCCAGTGCTGATAACAAGCAGGCACACAGTGGGGTCTCATTCACGCCTCTTGTAAAATAAGAAGTGTAAATGAGACCACCTAGAGAGGAAACATAGCTGGTGAAGGACAAGGGCTCCATGCTAATACGATTGATAAGAGGAGTAGGAGCCCCCAGCAGAGATAGAAAGCAGAACCTGCGTGGTGTGGAGGAAATGAGCAGGTAACGGAAGGGGGGGGGGTGGTCACTTTTCCCAATCTACCAAGTGTCTGCATTAATGAGACCTGAGAAATGACCACTGAGTTTTACAAGAGACGCTACTTGAAAAATCAGAGATTCAGTTGAGTAAAGACTTAAATCTGCTATTTTCAAATACTCAGTCCAAGTCAAGAATGAGTATGGAGAAAGCACTAATTTCCACTGCACGAACTGGTTTCAGCAGGTTTGCTGTGAATTGCAGAAATGGTAAGAAGAATGATAGCTAGAAAGAAATATTGGGCTAAGAAAAATGTAGTTAGTAAGAATAGGAAAGGTCATACTGAAATATGTCATATTTATATTTGTCATACTTATAAGTGTTTCTTATATATGCTTATAATATTTAATATGTAACGTGTTATTTTATAGAGTATAAATATATGTACTATTTATATAAATATATGTACTATTTATATCATTATTATGAGATAGCTCAGATCATATACTTACTTATATTTATAATCATCAGTGGCTTTGGTTTTAAAGTCACATCACACCCAGGCTGACAGGCTATGACTCTTGCTGCGGCACTACCTGCTACAGAACATTTGGCAAGGCAGTGGACAAGGAGAGAAACAAAGCAGTAGCACAAGCATTTTTAATTTGAATAGTGGGCGATTGAGCACTGCTAACATTAAACTAACCACACTGATCTTCGGGAAGGTGAGGTTACGGGATCAGCAGGACATTTTTCAGGCAGCGCGCGGAGAGAGTGGGGTCTGCGGGGGAGCAGTCTGAGCAGGTGTTACAACCAGGCTCACAGGTGTGTGAGCTGTGGAAGAACTGAGACAACTCCAGCCATGAAAGGGAGTGAGGCCACCGAGAGAAACACCGTGAATGAAAGGACTGAGGTCACTCTTCTGTGGTAACAAAGCTTTGCGAGAAACAGAAGAAGAGAAAGTAGCAAAAGAACAGAGGTAGGTGGTTAAGGACAAAGGTAGAAATCAGAGAAAGTAGGTTTGGGATGAGGAGAGATTTAAAAATTTTCACAGTCAAAAAGAACAGATAATGCAGAAAGATAAGGCTATTGATTCTGGTATTTCACAGGGGGTCTTGAGAGGAGTAGTTTGGGTTTCTCTCCAGGGGTGGAGGGGACAGTGCAGACATCAAGGGGCCCCTCCACAAGAGGGCGAGGACTTCGGAAGCCCAGTTTTCCTAAGATTTCAGAAATGAAGGAACTCAAGAAAGGGGGAGGCATAAGATAAGAAAAGCCTCTTTGTGTAGTCTAAGGGAAATCGTAATACGATTTTATGAAAGAGACAGGAGCTACTGAGTAAGGAAAAATGAAAGGATAGTGGGGAACCTCTATCAAGGGAGAGGACATTTCCACTTAGAAGGACCACAGATAATTTCATTTCAACATGTTCTGAAAGCAATTGGTTTAGATATTTCTCTATAAATATGCTAAATGTTTCAGGAGTTTGCTTATATGTTAAATTTACATATATTCTCTTTTTCCTAGCAACCTCATAATTTGATATGCATAAGATGATCTTCATTATTAGGAAACAGGTAATAATTTGCATTTTTTTCATTGTATATTCACATTATTGTCCTTCTAAGCATTCATTACAGTGCCATGAATTTCTCCCTGGATTCATTTATCACAGGCAGATCTTAAAAAATATTCAATTTGCACATTTTTCTCTCTTGAATACTTTTCTTTATAAACCAGTGGATTACACATTCTATCATATTTTATTGTCTGGGATAGCTGCTGAACAAGAAAATATATAATTTTCACTCTTGCACCTAGAGATGAAATTTATCATTTCAGCACAATTTAATCTGATGTAAAACCCAGAATGTTTTTTCTTTATAGATGTATTCTATAAAGAAGTAGTCTGTAAAAGAGTATTATTTTATTTTCTGCAAAGCAGATCCATTTAATATAATAATTAAAAAAATACATTAGGAGTAAGTTCAATTCTATCTTTGGCTATGTTGAACATTGGCCCTAATCCTATTTTGCAAATAACCCATAACCATCCCTCATCAGTTATACACTGTGTTTTTTTTGTTAACACAAACTAGACACTCATTATTTATTTTATTCTCCATGAGTGTTTCGAGGATGGATATGAATGTGTTCTTTTTAGAAAACAGATTTGATATTGACATTCTACAGATAAGATTAGCTTTCATTTACTTTCTCCAAAAATGCCGGAGGAAAAAAGTTAGCAATTCTCCAGGTACTACCAAGAACTATGTCTTTGTGTAATCTACATAAGATGTGTATTTTTCTAAGAATTCTCATACTGTGATTTCTTCTACATACATGGCAATATAATAGGCATGGTAGACAATGAAATTGTAAAACAGACATAACGGTAACAATCATATAAGAAAGTTGTAGTGGCTAAAATTGGTACCTAGATCCAAATTGCCTGAGACTGAATTGACTTTGCCACTCACGAGCTATTTAACCTTTGAAAACTTAATTAATTTCTCTATGACTCAGTTTCTTTATCTGCAAAACAGGAACCACAATAAAATCTGTGTTACTGGATTGTCATGAGAGTGAAAAGAGTTCATTGAAAGTGTTAGAGGCACACCTCGTGTGTATTAGTGACATGTGTTAGGAGTTATCACCATTAGCTAACATTCATTGTGTGCTGGAGGTATCCCTAAAAGTTTCACGTGGATGAACTTATATAATTCTCAGAATACAGCCACAAAATTGATTCTTATTTTCATTCTTATTTTGCTGACAGTGACCAAATCCTTTGCTTAAGCTTACAGCTAGTGACTGTAAAATTAGGCTGCTCATTCAGTGGGCTTCTAACTGCTACAACACCTCGTTCCACCAAGTACAGCTAGGTGGAGTCAGATAAAAGCTGAATAAGTAAATTGATTCTCGTGAAGTCATGAACTAGTTTCACAAAATACTGGTGGAATTTTATTTTCAGCGGCTATCCTGAATGCTAAGCTAATAACACTGAGAAACTGCAGCTTCCTGGAGACCTATGATGAGAACTCAGTCGGAAAAGCAGATTCTAGAGATGTCAAGGGCATTTATTAACTTGCTAAATATTTAAACTGTAACTTATATTTTTCATATATTTCAATGTCAAGGATCTGACTGTTTCAGAGTCAAGGACCTTTGAAGAATTTGAGGAAAGATAGAGAGATCCCCCAGAAAGGCACACATACATGTACAATCTAGAATATGTTGTTAGGTGTTTCTGAGCCCCTCTGAAGTCAGTCCCTGCCCTCCAGGTAAGAGAAGCCTTGCCACACATCATGAAAAGTACTGTCTATGCTAGCACACTTGTATCTTATCTGAAAACTCAATGTATCAAGAGAGAAAGACATAAAAATGTATCTACTTACAAATTTGTTAGCCCAGACTTTCAGAAATTAAGCCTGAATAAGTGCTTTACGGTTTACTAGCTGATTTTTTAAAAACAACAGAAAAAGGCTCTGACTGGTAGGACTCGGTGAGTTTAGCAGGGTCCCACCAACAAAGGGTCACTGGATCGACTCTGGGTCAGAGCACACGCCTGGGTCAAGGTGTGCAAGAGGCAACCAATCGGTGTTTCTCTCTCACATCAGTGTCTCCCTCCCTCTCTGTCTTCCTCCCTTCCCCTCTCTCTAAAAATGAATGAATGAATGAATGAATGAATGAATGAATAAGTAAATAAATAAATTTTAAAAAGAACAAAAACCTTTCTTTAATTTCATCATACAACTTTCAGAATGTTAAAGTCAAAATATACTCACCAGGAGAGAGTATTCTGACTTTTTTAAGGTTTTTTTTTTTTAAGAATAGTTGAGAAAAGCAACTTATTTTCTGTGATTTTTGACAATTTGATAAGGCTCTCAGGTTCCTCTCAGGTTCGCTTTGGGAACTTGGTGTCTGACTTCCTGAAGGAAGGAGCTCCATCCTCCTCCACATCACCTTTCTCCTCGGGGCCTGGTGTCCTTTCTGGTGCAGATCTTACTTCCTTTTAATGCCTTTTCAGGCTCTTTAAATTCCAAAGGGTCTTATAATCACCAGCATTTCAGAAGTATGCCCTGACATATCTCTTCAGCATCATAGGTTTTTCACATATACAATTTAGGTTAAAAAAACTATCACCCTAATAATTTTAGCAGAGAAAATAAATTTTTCTTAGAAATAAAAATGCATAAGTGATTGTCATTTTGTGAAAATCATATGTTTCCCATTCCAATGTATAGGATATTTTGTGTAAAAGTAAAGATTTGGGGAATTTGAGGATTATTTTTTGCAAGTGTAAGTCACCCATTTTTGTCACTAGCAAATTCGAATGCCCATGTAAAAAAGCAATAACTAGGCAGTCTTTCTGAATTGCAATATTAAAAAATAATAATCTATGCATGGTAGTATATATTATATGTTTATTTATTTAAATTTAGTGCAGTATTTATATCCTTAAATATTAGTTGTGGAGATTTAAGTTTCTTTTGCTTTCATTTTTTTCTCAGTTATTCATTCTGAAAATTTAAAAATGGCACACTCATGTGCAAACACGTACAAATAAACCAGATTAGACAGTGTACAAAAAAAAGAAAGAGCAGAGTTTTCCTTCCACTGTGTAAATATACAGGACTCTAAATAAATATTGTTATCACCACACAGAAATGCACGGTAATCTTTAAAATGGTATTAATTTGGAAAACAGACTTGAGAATTTACATTATTACTGCTAAAAGATTGTGAGAAATAAATAAGATTGCCAGTTATTTGGCATTATATAGCTTCCTGCTAAAATGTTTATTGGCATTTTGACATACAGAATGCTGGAAGAAATGCAATTCACTTAAAGGGAATGAATGTGTAAAATGGAGAACTCTGCAATCACGTTTCATGAAGGAGCTGGGTATATTTGGAGACTCTTACAGTACTCTTTAGTTTTATTACTGATTCAGTGTAAATCCTATAGTTTTAAAGATCTTCTTTGATAGAAAGATAAGGTTCATAAATATGAGTGAATTCAGTCTCACTCCATTTAGTAAAACTGTTGCTAAAAATAACAATCAAATGCTGTGTTTTGGTTACCTACACTAAATAGATCAGTTGCAGAATTAGCTGTCTTCCTTCTGTGATGTTTCTTTTATTATTTCAGAGGGCATGGGACACTCGAAAGCTGTGGGACCAAAAAATTCCCCCTCCTTTCATTTGACCACAGGAAAAACTTTACAGTCATATGTAAGCCTGGTATCTGTGGACTTATCTTTCACACGTGTTTAAGGAACACATTTGAGCTAACACTATGTAGTAATGGTTGGCAAAATAAAGAATCAAAGGCTTCACTATTGAGAACTCACAAACTCTGAAATGCTTTGGGTGGTTACGCAGACTCAGGAGTGTGGGACTGTGGGTTTCCACGCCCACCCTGGCATCTCTGAGCTTCACCACATTGGGCAAGTTAACCTCTCAAAGAACCCATTTGTAATTTGTAGAGTAGAAGTGATAACAGCAACTATCTCCAAAGTTTGTGGTAAGGAATAAACAAGCTGGTACAAAGGTGTCATATAGTAAATGCAAAATAAATACTGGGTGTTGCTACTAGGCACGTCTGCTCTGGGATTTATTTTTCCTCGTTTAAGCACAATCAGTGATCTCCAGGTCTTTATCAGCCACTTGCATTTCTTTAACCACAACAATGAGTAATGAAATTACTAAATTGGAATGTATTCAATGCTATTCCTTAGAAGGAGATTCACACAGCTGTGGTAACAACAGATAGTGACTCTGGAACCAGGCTCGGTATTTAAGTCCTGGCTCTACCGCTCATGAGCTGTGTGACTTTGGATAAATCCATAACTGATGCCTCAGTGTCCCTACCTATGTAATAGATACAACAATGCAAACCACCCTTTATGGTTGTCACAAAAATTAGAAGCCTTACTGCTTAAACAATCATTAGAATAGTGCCTGCCATTTTAGTAAATACAACTTAAGCAATTGGTAAATAAAGACAAGCAAGTGCAATACTTTGTGGGCCTTTTCCTGTGTTAGATATTTTTATATCTCAGTTTCAAATATATTCAACACAAACATATCACATGTGTATGAATTGCACCGGAAACTTAATGTGGAGCCAGCAGGAACCGTGCCCTTTTGGGCAGACAGGTATAGTTCTGAACTTCCAGTGCAGAATCACGACTGACCCAGTTTTATAGACTGCTTAATTCGACATTGACTCAGCAGAGGATGCCTTGGGACCATATTTGGCAGAATCAACAAGTCCTCTATGTTTCTTTGGCTCACAGAATGTTATTATTTATTGAAATACAAAATGAAAAAAGTAGGGGAGTCAAAGCCCCAAAACTGTTTTCTAGTACAGCTCACCACAGACCTGATTGTCAACCTCCCAAACAGTCAACAGTAATGTGGGTACCACGCAGACCCGCAAGTGAGAAGTGCCCCTTCGGAACCGTTCTTCCCCGAAAGGAGTACATTTGCCTCAGTTACTTGTGCTGACAAATCTCATTTTTGCAGTTTATAATTCTCATTTTAAGAAAACACTAATTTTTTAACAACTTATTGTCTTGTCTGTGATATAATTTCAGGCCTCATATCATTCATGTAACCCTTTACTAAATTTCTTTCCAAGTCACACATTATCATTTTTTTAAAAATGCATAGTATAATAACTAATAAGAGGGAATATTATTAACATTTTTGAGTTTTTTAAAAAACACATCACCATTTCCAAGCCTAATATAGTTTTCCAATAAATTGCACCGATATCCTCAACAGGAGATGGGTGAGATAAATTAAAGTGCTGTAGGAAAAACTGTGTTTGTGTTTAGTGACACATTGCCTGCCATGTCTCAATGCAAAAAAAGTCTTTTAGGATCCTTCATACCATTCTACTTGCTCTTGCTCCAAACCATTGGAGAATTCTTTAAGTCTCTGAAGATGTACAGAGATCATTATTTTTATGAAGGATAAATCACTGAGAGAGGCTTAAGAGCTACTTTTGGCCCAAAACAATATCTAAAGCTGTCATTGCCTGTCATTACCCTGATCTAAAAAATCATGAGATGGCCACTCCAGAGGACCCTATCTAAGGTGCTTGTTCATGCACTGATTCAGAGTGTTTTTAAATGGAAAAGTCAGTAAAACTACCCCTGCGAGCATTCTAAAACCATGCAAAATTATAATTTCTGAACACTTTCAGAAGGGCCGGCCAATAAAATTGAAATGTTCACTTGGAAGCTTTTAAATATATTTGTGCCTGATTAAAAACAGGCAACTCATAGAAATATGTAATGATATGTCTGACACAATTCAGTGATTAATTCATTGTGAATATTTTTTGAACACAAAATACATGACCAGGGTTGTGATAACTTTTTTAAAGGAGTAAGAACCATTTCTTTGGAAGAAATGGAGTTTGTTATTATTTCTTGCTACTAAGTTTCTATTTAAGTAAATTGGTGGTGGTTGGGGGTGGGGGACCCTACTTCAGATTTTAAGCAATTTACTTCAACATCAAAAACTTTTCACATATTGTCCTGGGCAATGACCCTAGGCACTTCAACTCGGCTGAACGATTGACTTAGCACCTTTGGAACTTTAAAAAATGTACTGTTAACATAAGGTGTGTACACATGCTTTGCTTCTTCCTCGGTTTTCTGCTCCCTTCCCTTGTACTACAAGCTCCATGAAGTCAGGAATGTTTGCTCTCTGCTCTGATGTAGTCCAATCCTTGGACAATGCATAGTGCATATAGGCACTCAAATAAATGTGGGTGATAACATGAAACCCTCCCTTTTAGTATCTATGCAGATTGTGGGTGATAACATGAAACCCTCCCTCCTTTTTAGTATCTATGCAGATTCACACCATTTTTTATCTGTCTTTTTTTTCTTTATCAGTCGTAGAACATAGTTACAGGAAGTGCCTATGCAGAGGCAGACCAGCTGAACTGAAAGGTCAGTGTCGCTACTTACTGACAGTGGAATTAAGGGCAAGTAAACCCCCTGTGTTCAGTTTCCTCAACTATAAAAGGGAGATAATAACCGTCTTTCTTGGCAGGGGGTGCTTGTTGTAGCAAAGATTAAATAAATAGCATATGTCAATTTTTTCTTGTATAGAAAACGGATCTAAAAAACAAACTAAGCAAACATGAAGAACAGATTCAGAAATGGTTATGGAGAGTTTGGAAGGTTGCCAGACGGGAGGGGCCCTGGAGAAATGCCTGCAGAGGAGAGGGGATTAAGGAGTACAAGGAGGTAGTTACAGAATAGCCATGGGGATGTAAATTAAAGTACCCTACAGGAAATGGAGTAGCCAAAGAACTTATTCCATGACCCATGGACATGAACAAAGGTGTTGGAATTGCCTGGGGGTGGAGGGTGCTGGGTAGAGAGGGTGGCAAAAAGAGAAAAAAATTGGGACAATATTTTATTATGGATTATGTATTCCTATTATAGATTAGGTAATGGCATAATCCATAAAACAAAAATTTGTTAAAAAGGAAAAGAAATGGCACATTGTCAGTCCCCAGTAAGGGTAACCTGTTATTGTTATTTGGCAGTCTAGCATTCAAACTATAATCTTATACCACAAGAAATATATTCACTGTCTGAGTTTTTCTATGCCTGGTCATCCTCTGTCCCTGGAATACCATTTGGAACAAAGCAGGGAAACCTGATCCCTTCAAACAGAGGTGGAATTAGATATTTTAAGGCTGTGGATGGAAGCACATACAAGGCATCTGCTCTGCTAGTCTGATGTGAGTGGAGAGGCCTGGAAAAATAGACAAGACAACATGTTTGCTGAAGTACAGTGGGACTAGATCATAAAACACACATCCGGGTCACCAGCCCCCAGACCACGGATGGACACTGGCCAACGGTCTGTTAGGAAACAGTCAGCCAGGGAAGCTCGCCGGAGCTGGTGCCAAGATGGCTGGGGACCACTGGCATCAATATATGACACTGGACATTCATGACACATGGCATGTGATAAAGGACGGATGGCACGTGAGTGAAGGTGTTTAAAGAAGTTCATTGTAGTTTTTCTCTATAGCGAGGATTAGTATAAAGTATTTGCGGCTGAAGGTGTAGAAAAGGGGTTGAAACAACAATGTTTGCAGAAGTGGCATCTCACCATTTGTGAGTGGATTTGGACATTCGTCTTCACAAATTCACCTGCCTTTACGGGTCTACCCCTTACACACAACTATTTTTATTAAAACATATACAAAAAATCAAAACATTAATGAGGGAGCTATCTTACCCCAAAACACGTAAATTCAATTAAAAAGGCAGGTTCAGAGTCGGGAAATCAATATTCAGCCCACACATATCAACTGTAAATGTTAAAGTGAAAATAAGGAAATGGATACAAAGGCTATCTTAGAAGACCAATCAGTATGACTTGATACTTGGCTCTATAAGGAGGATTAGGATGAGGCACGTGCTAGTGGGGATAGCAACATTCCAAATTTGAGTTGCAGGAAAATGATGGGTGGAGAGGAAGAACCATGAAAAGCAGGTTCGTTTCAGGAATACTTGGGTTTCTCGCTGGCCTCCAGTTTAGGAGCACAACATGTACTGAAGCCGAGGTTTTTAATCGAGATGGTACAAGCTCACCTCCGAGATATTGCGGGCTCGAATCCCGATCACCGCAAAAAAGCAAGAACCCCACTAAAGTGGTTTGTAATCTTCTGCAGGGGTGGGGAGGAGTTTGCCTTCACATTTAAAAAAAAAAAGCAACATCTGTGAAGCAACATAAAGCAAAGCGCAATGAAATGAGGTATGCCTATACATTATTATAGTTAGCATCCAAAAAATAGGAACAATTTTTTGTTACTGAATTTTTTGTTTCTAGCTTCTTGAAACTAGACATATTGCCAGATTTTTAAACAGTTTTAAAAATCTATACAACTAATTCCAATATTCCCATCCTCTATCATCTTGAAATTTTTTATCACTGAGTCAACATCATATTTTTTCTTCTATAAGGCAGTTTTACTGAGGCTTAACCTTTGATGTCACTAACTGAAAGTGATACATGACTCATATCAAAATGGAAGAAAAAACAATCTCCGAACTCCATTTTAAATAAATAGAGTTTACAGCCCCTTAGTGAGATGAATAAGCTTTCTTTTGTTTTATTGGCTTTTGACAAAGTTGTAGATACAAACGTGTATTGGCTGATGCAGCAGAAATTTTGCACTTTAGTAGTTCTAAGATTATTATATTGCCCTTGCTAAATAATATACATAACATCTAATCTTCTTTTATGAAATTAAATAGGCCCCGTAATTTTCAATGAAAAGCTAAGAGATGCATTTCTATGTAAGGATGTTATTTCGGAATAATTTTACCTGGTTAAACATTCATGAAGTAGTTTTATTCTCTCATAATTCCTTATTATGAAGATATCTCTTGTATAAAGACACTACCTTTTCCTACATAAATCATTCTATAGCACTATAACTTGATATTTTGCATCTACGGTGAAAAAATTGTCTAAGAAAGCTACATCATGTCAAATAGGTACTTAAATGATGTTTACAAGAGAGGCATTTTAGGTTTATAGTAAAATCATAAGCAGAAGAGATGAGCACAAAATTGTATACACAGTGTGGTCATTTCAGAACAAATCCTCAAAATTCTTCAATATTTTTGGTACCGGGAGGGTCGGCCTACATACCTATGCCCTGGAATCTGGGTGAGCTTGTGAATGCTTCAATTAACAGAACGTAGAGGAAGTAAGGCCATGCAACTTCTCAGACTCAGTCAGAAGAAGCCGTGCTCCTGAGTCGCCCTGAGTCAGACTACCCTGAGACCGCCACAAGGGAGAAGGCCCTTTAAGGCACTCTGATGGACAGCCCCAGTAGTCAGCCCATGTCCGAGGTAAATGAAGAAGCCATCTGGAAACTGGACCCTCCATCCCAAGTTGTTCTAGTCCTCTCTCATTCGGGGCTCCCTCGCTGAGGACCCAGATGTAGTGGAACATGGAAAAGCTGACCCACCCATGTTCTTTGGGAATTTCTAAACAAAATACTTTGGCACAGTGAAACGGCTGCCTTACATGGGGCCGCTGTGCTGCCAACAGTCCACATCGGCTTTTGAGAAATGATTGTCACGTTTGCAAAAAATTTGTAAGCAAAGTTCTAAAAAAATTACAACCTAATGAGTTATATTTTAAAATATTAATAAATATTCAATACTCACTACATCATTATTTGACCACTTCAAGGTAGAAATTATGCATGAATTTATTGTTTTCTACCATTTGTCTTATTTCAATTTAAGTAGTAACATTCCAATTTATGGTTTTAATCTATTAAGTATTTAAAAATTACTAACCATGACAACCATAATGAGATTTATAATAATTTCACAATCCATCATTAAAAGATTAAACACTTTTAGGTATATGTGCAGTGTTTGAATATGGAGGGAGGAATTAAGAGGTGGCAGAGAAAAATATAGTGGATTTTTTCTTTTTTAAGAGCTCAGACCAACAGGTACCTTGTTGAATCAGTAATATCTGTTAGTTTCTAGTGATTGTTTTAGTGAATACATACCAAATATCTTAGTAAAATTTTTTATACTGTACATCACTTATATCCACTTAAAAGCCTGTATACCTCTTATAAATTACCCTGCAGTCCTGATGAAAAATACTTGGCCAAATTATATTTCACTTGACCTTCTTATGAAATTAATTTTAATGGCTAATCATGCACTAGGTCTTTTATGAAAGATTGGGTGAAAAGTTAATGTTAGGTATTCAACATTAAAAAGAATCTCATGTCAAAATTATAAGGCACAGAAGAAAGAAATTGAAAAAGATACGATAAGTAAGTAGAAGCATATACTATGTCCATGGATAAGAATTGCATCACTACAATATCCATACTACCCAAAGCAATCTACAGATTCAATGGAATTCCTGTGGAAGATAGGAATGGAAGATACTAAGGACAGATTTTACAGATATAGAACAAATATTCCAAAAATGTATAAGAAACCACAAAAGACCCTGAATAGACACAGCAATCTTAAGTAAAAAGAACAGAGTTGGAGGAATCCTACTACCTGATACCAAATTATGCTACAAGTTCATAATAATCAAAATAACACAGTACTGGCATAAAAACAGACATATACATTAATGTAACAAAATAAAGAGCCCAGCAATAAACCCATGCCTTTATGGTCAATCTGCCCTGGCTGATGTAGCTCAGTGGATTGAGCACGGGCCTGGGAACCACATGATCATGGTTTGATTCCCACTCTGGACACGTTTGGGTTGCAGGCCAGTTCTCAGCAGGGGACTCACGAGAGGAAACCATACATTGATATTTCTCTCCTTCCCTTCCCTTCTAAAGATAAATAAATAAAATCTTTTTAAAAAATATTTGATGTAGGAGGCAAGAAGAGAGACCATAGGGTAAAGACAGTCTGTTTAATAAATGGTGTTGGAAAAATTGGGTAGATACATGCAAAATATGAAACTAGACCAACTTCTTACACCATACTCAACAGTAAACAAAATGGATTAAAAACTTAAATGTAAGACTTGAAACCATAAAAATCCTAGAAGAAAACATAAGCAGTAAAATCTTAGACATTGCACACAGCACTATTTTTCTGATATATCTCCTCAGGCAAGGGAAGCACAAGAACAAAAGTAAACGAATGGGACCACATCAAACTCAAAAGGTTTTGCACAGGAGAGGAAACTATCAACAAAATGAAAAGACAATGACTAAACTGGAGAACATATTTGTAGATGATACATCTAGTAATGGAGTTAAATTCCAAAATTTATAAAAAGCTTATAACACTGGAGTTATTGTTCCATAACATGGTTGAATCCCTTTTATCCATACACTTTGTGCATGTCAACTTATAAGCTGTGAATAGATATTTTGAGAAAATAAGTTTGAAAGCAAACAGAATGAACTCTAAAAAATGTTTGTCCACCTCTCGTAGCTTTTGTTTTGAATGTTCATGCTCAATATTCACGTTCAAATGTTCAATATTCATGTAGTATATATGAGCAGGGAAAAGTAAATCAATAAAGACAATCAGAGAGAGCTACAGTTCTCAATATTCCCAGTAGAAACTAATATTTTCCAAGTCACTAAATTCACCCATCTTTGCTATATTATTATCACTTGTTAGGGTGGGTATATTTCCTATTGTCACTATAACAAATTACCCCAAATGTAGTGGCTTTAGACAACCCAGGTTTATCCATTTACATTTCTGGAGGTCAGAAGTCAAAATTCTTGCTGTCAGCAGAACTGCATCCCTTGAGAGGACACAGGGGAAAAACACATGTCCACTGTGTAGAAACTACCTGCATCCCCTGGCTGGTGGCCCCTCCCTCTGTCTTCAAAGACAGCAGCACAGCATCTGCCCATCTCACCCTTTTGCTGCTTCCATCATCACATTGTCTTTTTCTCTCTGTTTCTGATCCTCCTGCCTCCCTTCTATAAGGACCCTAGGATTACACTGGGCCCACACGAATGACTCTAGATACACTCCCCATGGAAACAGCCCGAAGCTAATCACATCTGCAAAGTCCCCATTACCATGTAAGGTAACATTCACAGGTTTCAAGGATTAGGAGGTGGCCCTCTTTTTTTTGGAGGGAAACATCATTTAGTGAGTAAGAGAAAGTCATCACTATTACATGAAAGATCTTTGTAGAAAAACTTGGAAAATTTTTAGTTGGTCATCTTTCTGGACAGACACTTCTCGTTATGTTTAGATCACAGAAGCTGAGGCATTGGAAGGACCTTAGAAACAAAGTATATCATTTTAAAGACAAATGCTAAAGCTTCTTGGAATTGCGTCTTGCCAAAAAATAAACTGCTGCCTTGTGCCATGGATCCAGTTCTTGGTCTCCTAATTCTCAGCTATGTTTACCTAAAAGAAAACGTTTAACTCGGATATTTGGCCACATTTTTTCTTTAATAATAATAAACTTTACTCAAGTGGGCAATAGGCATACTTTGGAGAAATTTATAACTACCATTAGAATAATTTTTGCAGGTAACTGGATAATAAAATGATCACACCCCTATTTTTTTGCAAAGTAACTAATATATAGGCAGTCTTGAAATGGAAAATAAATATGACTAACTTATTCACTTTCATCTTCCTATCATTCTGGCTATATCAGCTCCTGGGAAATATTTGAATCCTTTCCCCATGTCTTTGAAGTTTATAATTGCTAAGGAAACTACAAAGGTTTTTCTTTTTGAAAACAAAGCTACAACTTGTGATTTATAATAAGAATATAATTATTGCAATGAGTAAATAAAATATTCTTGCAGGGATTTCTTGAGAGAGTATCTAAATGAATATGCAATAATTATCAAAGACATGATATGTAATTAGTATAAAATTTAGTAAGCATTCATGACATAACACAAGTAACATTTTGAATCTCAGGCTCCTTATTAAAAGATGTGAAATCAATTATAATCTTTTATGAAAAGCAGGAAGGACTTTTGCTTCTTCCACATTCCCATTTGTACCCAAACTCACATAATCATGCCTACCATGTGATTTCACTTCTCCAGACAACAGATTTACTGTAGAAAATGTGACTATACACCATCATTAGAACAAAACTATCTCTTTGGTTTTAATTGTATTTATTCACCTTTTCGTGGAACCAGAAACTTTGAATTCGTGCATGAATTATAATGAAAATTGACCTATAAAATCAGCAATTTTGCATATCTTTTAAGGCACTAGTTTTGATGAAATTTTTATGTGTTACAGCATGAAGTGATAAGAATCAAGATTACTACTACTTTAACATTAGGATTATCTAATCAGTATCATTAACACTTGCGATATACCTAGTGCATTTCCCTGAAGTTCTGCGTGCCCAATGATTGGCTTGCATATACTCTCAGCTAGATGATGTGTATTCCCCCTTTCAGCCTCTGGACATGGAAATGAAGTTCAAAAAATGTGTCATTTTCCTGAACTCAAGCCATCAGTTTTCAACAGGTAGGATTAAAAATGCTTCTTACCTCACCTGTCCATCATTAATAAGAGAGGTAATGGTCATAAATGTAAAGCCGCTTTGAAATGCCAATGAAACAGTTACTTTTTCCTGAGATGGACACATGCAAAGTTTTATGATAGTGGGCTTATAAAGTATTTATTAATTACATGTACATCATATTTTTCACTTTCCTGAATTATCAAATTAAAAATCACAACAGGTAATTTCTAAAGTGTTGTAACAATATTAGATTTCACATCTTCCTATAAGCATGCTTGTTCTTTACTTGCTGACCAACAAAACATTTTAAAACACGGTTTCCTGATTAATGATCTTGTTAATAAACTAATCTAAATGCATGCCTCTAGGCATCTCCTAAAGAAAAGAAGGTTCTGAGAAAGCTAGCAGAAGAGAAAATCAGCTCATGAATAATGCATGCGTTTGTTCACTTCTATCTCCCTGCCTTTTGCTTGTAATGATGTTTTGATAGCTGTAAATAGCAGGGATTTGTGGATGAAAGATAACTGCCTACCTGAAGGTATCTTACCATTTCAGAGATTTGACATACCATTAAGTCACCCCAATAGAAAAATCAGCAAATGCTTTTTAACCTTATGCTGTGAAATGGTAATAATTATATAGTAGTTTTACTAGAGATGATAAATATTTCGCAATGAAACCTCCAAAAAAAAAAAACACCACCACCAAACCTAAACCGTGGGATTCACAGACCTTCTGACCGGCATACAGTTCACATGCTGTGAGGGTGGTACCTCCCAGCTCCATGGGGACAAAAGCCCCTGTGCTCAGAACCCTTCTGCGCCTCATGCTATGTCCAAAAATACAAAAACAGAAACAAAAAACATTTTGCAAAATTGCGATTGCATTCATCGCTTTCAGTGGCAACAAGTTCCAGTGAGACACATGGGATTTAGGGGAAGTAGACCTTCGAAAACCGTCACCCCTTAATGAGGGACATGGCATTTGTCAAAAGATACATGCTGGATGTTGTGAGCCTTACAGGGACTTAGACAATTTTCATTTTGTAGTTTGCCTAACAGCCTTCCGATTTTGACTGACTTCTTCCCCTTGGAATATTAATAGTTATGATAGGTTGATATCTAGGCAATGTGCTAGACATTTCGTAAATATTATTTCTAGAACTACATAAAACCGTGTTGTTCCCAGAAACAATACAGAATAATAAGGATATAATGACCAATTAATGTACCTAATGTCTTATATATATATATATATATATGTATATATATATGTATTTTTTAATTCTTTATTTATCTTTAGAGGGGAAGGAGAGAGGGAGAGAAACATCAATGTATGGTTGCCTTTTGCGCATCCCCTGCTGGGAGTTGGCCTGCAGGGAACTGGCCTGCAACCCAGGCATGTGCCCTGACTGGGAATCGAACCGCGATCCTCTGGTTCGCAGGCCTGTGCTCAATCCACTGAGCTACACCAGCCAGGGCTCCTAATGTCTTATATTAATACAGGTTTCTTAAAGCCTATTCAAACACCAGTCCCTACCATAAACTCATTTTAATCTAAAAACAATCTTTTACTGCCATAAACAAGTCATTGTGTCTAGTACAAGTGGGGAGAAATCAAGGCCTAAAGAAGTTGTCATTTTTCCCCCAAGGGCAGAGGATAAAGCTTCCTAGTGTCATTGCTCAACTTACCCTTCTTGTATTTATTACCCATTTACTTCTTACCTTCTGCATTAGATATCTAATGCTGTTTAACAAATTATCATAAAATCCACTATCTCACTCTTTCTGTGGACCAGGATTCCAGACGGAGCTCAGCTGGGTCCTCTGTTTCGGGATTTCTCACATGCCCACACTCATGACATCAGTCTTTTCATCGGAGGTCATGCCTGGGAAAGTCTGCATCCAAGCTTAGGTAGTTGTCAGCAGAATCCAGTTCCATAGAGATCACCAAACCCAAGGCCCCCGTTTCTTGCTGGTTGTTGGCCAGAGACAACACGCATCCCCTTGCCACGTGAACCTCTCTATACAGCAGCTCAAATCATGGCAGTTTGTGTCAACAAAGCCAGCACAAGAGATGCTGGCAAAACCATTTTATAAGTGTGTTTTACTTCATCTTGGAAGTGGCGTGCCCTCACTGATGTCTTCTCTTGGTTAGAAGTAAGTCACAGGTTCTGCCAACACTCAAGGGGAGGGGAACATACAAGGGTGTGAATGAGGTGGAGCTACTTGGAGCTAACCTTTAGAGTTTGTGTACGATAGCCTCCTTTGAAGTCTGTGGAAAAGAGCACAATATCTTCACCTTATCCCCTGTCACTGGTTGTCCCTGTCCCCATAAGAAACCTTGTCACTCATACTACCCATTTCTGAGACGATACCCTAGATTTTGCCATTACTCATAATTGAACAACCTTCCACTCCCCCACAGATTTCGTACTACATTCTCATCAATCAAGTGTCAGCTCCTAAGTAATGTTTTCACAGAAGATCTGTATATCCATCCCACCACTGTAGATAATTTATGTCAAATGTTTTTACACAAAGATTGTGAGCCTTGTCAACATTTTACTTACAATAGCTGAAATTTAAATTTATTTGAGCTTTTTAAAAAATAACATCTGCACTTCAGGTTATAAGTTCCATGATGATACCCTTTCCCCTGCAGTTAGCATAGGGCTTGCCAAGCACTGGGATACAATTGATATTCTCGACTAAATTAATGAAACGACGGTTCATAGTTTGGACTAAAATTCGCCATTGGTCTTCTATTCCATCTCCGTCTTTCTTATTCACCCCCAAGCCCTTGAAATAAATCAAACAAACTCAATATGTGTACTACTTTATCATCACCCATCTTGCTTTCTATTTGTTTGCATATCCCATCTTTCTCACTAGCTAAGGTGATTTTCCAAGACCTAAATTTATTTAAAATGCTACTCAAAAGAGGTACTCAAAATTTCTCAAAGATTATTTTCATTAAATAAGGTATTTTGTATATATCTGAAAATATAGTTTCATGCATTAATTTATGTTTAAGTGATCTTATTAGAAAAATAATGTTTTTACTTAAAACAGGCAATACAAAAAATAAGACATTTCAATGATTTTCAGCAAAAAATGAGGTTTTATTATGCGCTATTTCTCACTTATTAGAGATAGAAGGTATATGCAGAGTGGTTGACAAAGAAACAAGAAAAAAACAAGGATTTCTTAACTTAAAGCCATTCTGGTTACCAGGTAACCATAGGCTGGTTGAAATTTAAAGGTGAACAGGGAAAGAAACCAGACTTTATCAAGTAGTAGCATTTTCTGTCAATTGTTTCAAACATACATTAGAAGCAGATTAGTATCAAACTGGTTTGGTGAAGTCATCCTTTCTAAAACAGGCAAAATGGTTGAATTTTTTTTTAATCAAGGTATTGAGAGACAAAAGTTTAAGTTCTCATTAAGAAATGCTTTAGGCAAATATTGTAAAACAAGTCAAAACTGC
The DNA here is from genome assembly GCF_014824575.4 of Sturnira hondurensis. Taxonomy (NCBI): domain Eukaryota; kingdom Metazoa; phylum Chordata; class Mammalia; order Chiroptera; family Phyllostomidae; genus Sturnira; species Sturnira hondurensis. The sequence goes on along the minus strand of NW_028075269.1, from coordinate 13,664,139 downwards.
CCATAAATGTTACAATTCCTGCTGTAAAGTTTAGGGTACAATGAAAGACTTTTAGAGTTCAAATCCCACTGAAATTTTATGCCAGGAGACACTTTATTCCAGTAGAGGACCCCGCTTTATTTTCAGTGGATCCACAAATGAATCCTCAACCAAAGTAATCCTCGACTGAAACACAGAAAAGCCAAGACCCCTGTATTCAATGCTAAAACGTACCCCATCACTCCCCTACTCATCAGGCCTACGAGGCAGTCAAACCTACTCAACATCGAACAGGAAGACACTGCACATGGATCACAGATGCCATGGACCTTGTCTAGTGAATGAAATCATTTTTCTACTGCTCGAAGTGACAGAAAAAGATTAAAATAGCCACAGTAGAACTTCGTCTGGAATACTTATACCTTAGACAACACTGCCCTGAGCTGTACACTAGAACCCTGTCCTGGGCCCTTCACCCTGATGTTTGCTGTGGTGCTGACTGTTTACTCGGTTGGAGGCATCTGGAGAAGCATTGTTATATTTTCCTTCTTAAAAAGTCAACCATCACCGTTGACCTTGTTTGAAGCCTTTCTTTTCCTCCAGGATCTAATGTAAAAAAAAGGAGGGGGAGCAGATTTTATACTGGAAAAGGTAAAAGACAAATCATTAGAATTGTCATCCCGTAGCAGACCAGAGTCTAAGGTATGATAGTAACACAGTGACTTGTTATTCCGTATTATTACTCACTGTTAAGTTGTAGGAGAGTTACAAGTATTTTATAGGCTATTTTGCATGTTACTTTATTTGATTCTTTCAATGCTGCCAAGTCGTTTTCTCTCTTTTAATAAATGTGAATGGCAAGGCTCAGAAAAGTAAACTAGGACAGCTCATCCAGCTAGCTATCATTTGAACCCAGATATATGTTGGATCTTTCTTGCCTGGTGTGTCTACTCTTTGGTGATGTCATAGGAGAAAACTAAAGGGCTTATAAACTTGAGAACTCCAAACTAGGGAGAGGCAGACAATGGCATGCTGGTCTGAGACATCTTAATTGATGGAATCTAATCTGATTGGGAGAAAGAGATTTCAGCACCAGCACAGGACTAGAACAGGGTGAATGGAGGTGCTATACATCCTTCGAAGTACAACAAGATATCAAGATGTGTCTTTCATATTCTTATATGCCTATAATATTCCTTGGGGGACTACAAAGATACTTCGCATTATACCTAGTGAAACTCAGGAACTTTTGTGCCCTAAAAGGAAAATATGATAGCAAACTAAGAGGAAAAACAAAAAGAAAAGGCACAGTTTTTAGCAAGAATCTGTCCATGTTGTAGTAATGGAATATACATATAAACTGACAATTTTTTGTGCAGTAGCACTGGCAGCAGGGTGTGGGGAAGATGTGTTCGCTGGGTAACTACCCACTGATGAATCTCATCTTGTTGAAAGAAGATGTTAAGAACAAATGACATGAACACCAGGACAGATTCAGGCTGCCTCTACCGGGAGGTCATAATGAGCCCAGGGACAGGTAGCCTTTCAACATTTTTCGAATGTCAACCCTTACACAAAACACTTCAAATCAAGTATATTTTCTTCACATTTTTCTCAACAAACTACAAAGGCAAAGGATGTCTTTCTTTGGGTGTAAATAATTACAAACTACTCTGCCCTTTTACCCCCAGAATAATTCAAAAATCATCCGAAACAACTACTGAATTAATTCCTTATAAGACTCAACCTGAAAGAGGAAATGCTGGGCATTAGCATATAAAATATATGTGGATGTTTTTTTCATTAAAGTGAATAATTTAATATATGCAGTGCTGGAATACGGAAACAGTATATTTTGTATTTCCAACATTGTACAAATGTGTATAAAACCAGTGTGCTTCATCCCATCTTCTATCATTTCCTCAATGAAAATTACTCAAAACTACTTTTAATTTTTTAAATTAATATACAGGTTTGTGGTATGTTTTGCACTGAACATTTGGAAGGGGGATGAGATGAGGGGGAAAGTACCAGTGAGTGTTCTTGGTATCCTTGACAAAATAGATGACCTAGCTTTGTGACCCGGGTTACAAGTGAGGCCGAGCAGCTCCCATTATTTTAGAATATAATCATCAGAAAAATAGGGTGAGTTTTTCACCCTCAGGGCCAATACTTCTTTCATGATTTGCAATGATTTATAACTATGTATAGTCACTCTGTATTCCTTATGACTATATGACATGGCAGAAACTACTACATTTCTAGGTAAAAAAATTGGCGATTCAGGAGTGATTTACTCATCAACCCTCTCTTGCTAAATCTCAGCGAAAATCATGCAATCAGCTTCCAGAGTTATACGGTGGGACAAAATGAACTGAACCTCAAGTAATGGGTTTGCAGGGGGAGGCCTAAGGAAAATAGAAGGTATTCCGGGCAGGTTTCACAGCACAGAGAAATGAATTCTAACACACTATACAATGAAACCCTTTCTCGAGTTCTTTGAGGCCAAAATGCAATAAGCTCTCATTAAGAAGGTGGAGTTAAGCTGAAATTGCCTTCGAATTGATTTCTCCTTGCATAATCGGGGAAGAAATTAGCCATCTGCTCTGCTCCATTTCCAAACCCAACCTCATCAAGGTGAGGATAAACATTCCCTGGAAAGTTTCAATTTTACAGGTCATAAAACCTAGTATAATAAGTCAAATTTAGTTTTGACTTCTCTAGATATTAATTGATCTCTGTATATACTGTGAAAATGCATCATATTACATATAATTTCCATCAAGTATACAAAATACAATGACATTTTTCAATAGTTTTCCCATCCTACCAATGCTACTCTCAGTCAGGAGCCATTCAGGACACAAGATTTTCTTTAAGTTTTTTTTCAATTTCAGTGAATTTTCAGTGAAAAATGCTATATGTATGTAATATTCTTTCAGTTTAATTAACCCAGCATATAGCATATTTAAAAATTACAGTCCTTTATGGACATCATAAAATCTATGATATCATTCTCTTAATAATATTATCATATAATGCTAACTACAGCCTTATACTTAGACTGATATATTCAAACAAATATACAGGGTGAGGCAAAGTAGGTTTACATTATTCGTATGGAAAATAATATAATAATTAATAAATAGTAATAAAAGAATAAACTTTGTTTCATGTACCTACAACTGCAGCCCCACCCTACACAGTAAACTTTGGAGGTGGCAACTGAGTGAAGTTTTGGAAGATGTGAGTTAGTCGAGCAATACCTAGGGGAAGGTGCATTCCGGGCAATGGAAATAGGTCCGGCTTTTTCGAGAACATTACTACCAGGTGGCTGTAGTGAAACAAGTTATGGAAGAGAGGAGGTCACACAGGACAAAACCAGGAGGACTTTATTGATGATTTTTGGACTAAGGTCAGAAGTAAAAGTTTGTCAAATGGAAAGCAGGAAAAGACTGTGGTATTAATAGTAAGACTGATGATTGTCACTCAACACTGAGCCAGAAGCTTTACACGTGGTATTGTCTCTGGCCTTTATAACAGCCTGGCCAAGAAGCTATTTTTATGCTTATATTAATGAGAAGAGACTGACGCAGAGAAAAATAAGGTATCTAGGCTTCCATGGCCATGAGAGACCACTGCCTGACAAAACTGAGATGAGAACTTGAAGGTAATACGTTACCCCTCTACATGACATACCATTATTTCAACAAGGGCATTTAAGAAACTTTAAAATTGAAGTCCCATAGTCAATCTGCCATTATGACACTGCTGGGTGAAAAGACAACTCTACAAAGCCAACATACAGAACAAGATAAAAAATTAAACATCAACTTAAAACAGAAGTGATGAAAGAATTATCAGAGATACATGGAAAACATGGAACAATAGGATTTTTCAAATACTAAAGCATATGTACCACACATGTTCTGGAAATACATGATTGGTCTTACTATTCAGTTTATACTTATTTGTTTGAATAAGAATAAGATATGTAAGCTTTTTATAAATATTAAAACACTATAAATATTTAATATTATCATTAAGGAAATATATACATAAATAAATATGAAGTTTGCATTTGGAGACATACCTCCTGGGATATCTTTATCAATTTTGTATATGTTATTAAGGAGTAAACTGTTTTTGTTCCATGCTTTTAATATTTCAATATGAATTTAAATTGTCATACTGAAAATAGGCATATTATTTGTTGATGATAATTTATTACTAAATCTCCTTGGTAATGTAGAACTAAGCTCTGGAGAAAGGATTTATTGAAGTTAGCTGAGGCAAGAATTTACTCTGATGCCAATATATTGCCAAACTCCCCATGCCAATAAACATTGAGAAATACTATCACATTGAATTCGTTTTTTAGTTAACTTCAGGCCAGGGGTGTCAAACTCGTTTTCACTGGGGGCCACATCAGCCTCATGGTTGCCTTCAAAGGGCCAAATGCAACTTTAGGACTGATAAATGTAACTACTCCTTAACAGTTCAGCGAGAGCTCAGCATTGCCACCAGGAAGAAAGAAGGTGCGGGGCTGCATAACACAAGGTGGCGGCGGATTTGGCCTGTGGGCGTGTTGGCCACCTGTGCTTCAGACGATCTCTTTCAAGCAGGTCATTGGTTTCAAGCTCAGTGTTTAACATTTCAATTCTGCCTTTTCATTCAAAATGCCTTTTTATTCACCTACTATCACACCAGAAAAATTTCATCATCCTTGTCATTGACTTTTTATGCCGCATGGAAACATTAAACAAATATTATTGAAGACTTGAAATAAACCATGTTAACATGAATTCAAATAGCCATTATGATATTATGAGAACTCTAAAGTTTTCACCGAAATACCACAAAGATAGACAGAGTGGAGAATTGTTACCTTTCAAAAATCTTAAAATATTTACCAAAACATAAAAGCTTGACTTCCATCCATAACATATTTATTACATTATGTTGATCAATTTTTCTTCAGAAAATTCTGAATACTCTATTTTACTAGAGTATTCTAGTATTCAGAATACTAGGATATTCTATCTTACTAGCTTTACTTATAATCAACATACAACAAAGTACACAAATCTAAGTATACAGTAGCTTAGTGCTTTGACATCCGAATACACTCACTGAAAGAAGTACCATAATCAAGATAATGAAACTAATTATCATTTTCAGAAGTTTTTTCGTTGACTTTTTTATAATCTCTGTGTTGGCTCCTTCTCATACCACCTGCCTCTACTCTTCCAAGAAAACCACTGCTATCCTTTGCCACTATAGATGAGTTGGCATTTTCTAGAACATTGTATACCTAGAATCATAGTGAATACATTGCGGGGGGGGTGGGGGGTTGGGAAAGGCGGTAGGGGTCAGACTTCATTCAATTAGCATAAATACCTTGAGATTCACCTATGTTCTGGAAAATAATATTAGTAAGTTCTATTTTTATAGCTGAGTAGTGTTTCACTGATATATTTATCACAATGGTGTATGCATTCACTTGCTGATGGACATGCAAATTCTTTTTCTTTGCTTTTTTAGCTCTTGCAAGGAAATCCACTATAAAAGTTTATGTACAAATTTTTATTTCATATGTATTTCCACACATCTGCTAATGAGTAGGCAACTAAACAGCCAAATCGGGGCCCTCTGAAAATCTCTCAGACTCTCTCTGGGCCCTGTCTCATCACCCGTATTCTGTTCTCATCTCCTTTTCCTCAACACAAAGATGCTTCTAGATTCGCCACAGTTCCTGTTCTCTGTGCCACAGCCAGACAACTCTCAAGGAAGTGAGTCAGGGCAGTCAAAGGACTCACCTCTTTAGTTTCCTAAAGGAAACGGTCTCTGGGCTTTCATTACCTGATGTCTAATTTTGTTAGTTAAATGATGGGTCCATATATGTCTGGAAACAATGTAGTATTTGCTGGGGACTTAAAATATTCTTTGAAAAATCCAATGAGTAAATACTACATGCCACATACAGATTCATTAGCACAAGATCAAACTACTCAATCATTCACAGACAGTACATTTGACTTTTCTCATTTTATAAATTTCGAGCAAGAATTTGTTTCACAGGCAGCTATTAAACATCGAAAATATTGTTACATGACTTTTGAAAAGGCCATTTCCCCCTAGCATTGTTTCTTTGAATCCGCTCCTATCTTTAGTGGTATTCATTTTTCTCATGTGTGTGCATGGGTTCTAAGATGATGTCATCATCAATGATATTGTAAGAAAGACAATTGTGTGTATTTGCCAAACAATTCAAGTTAGATTTCAGTTTTGTGGGCCTGATCAGTGTGTCTCAGTTGGGCATCCTTCTGCAAAGCGCAAGGTCACTGGTGTGACTTCTAGTCAGGGCACACACCTGGGTTGTGGGTTCAGTCCCCAGTGCATGTACGAAAGGCAACGGGTCAATGTTTCTCTCCCTCTCTTTCTCCCTCCCCTCCCCTCTCTCTAAATACTACTACTACTAATAATAATAATCTTTAAAAAGAGATTTAAGTTTTGTTGATACTCATTTGGAAAATTCTTTTAAAAAGACACTATCAGAGATATACTGTTAAAAAAAAAAACACCTTTTTTGTAGTTAGAGATATCAGAATTCAAACCCTAGCTCTACTATCGGGCTACAAATTTTATAAAAATGTCTTACCCTCTGTGAATTTATTTTAAGTATACTTTATTGATTATGTGATTACAATTGTCCGTTTTTTTCTTCTCTTACCCCCTTCTGCCCTGCACCCCCACTCTTCCCAGGATCCTCCACGCCTCGATTCACGTCTGTGGGTCGAACATTTCAGTTCTTTGGCTTCTCCATTCCCTGTACTATTCTTAACCCCCCCCTGTCTTTGTACCTACCAATTAGGGCTCTTACTCCCTGTACTTTTCCCCTCATTCTCCCCCCTCCCCACTGCCAACCCTCCAGGTGATCTCCATTTCTGTGATTCTGTTCCTGTTCTAGTTGCCTAATTAACATTTTAAGGGTTTTTTTTAGGTTCAGTTGTTGATAGTTGTGAGTTTGTTGTCATTTTATTGTCCACAGTTTTGATCTGCCTCTCTTTCTTAGATCAGTTCCTTTAACTTTTCGTATAATAAGGGGCAGGGCTGGGAATACAAGACAGAAAACTGTACTTGAACAAGAATTAAATAAAAATTAAAAAAAATAAGCAAAGCTAATCCAGCAAAGCTATCATTTAGAATGGGAGGGCAGATAATGCGCTTCCCAGATCAGGTCAAGTTGAAGGAGTTCACCCTCAACAAGCCCTTGTTTATTCAGTTTTCATATCTATGCATTTCAGCTAATAATAATACCTTTTTCTCACAGTTTTTTTTAATTATGTGAGAAAATCATACATGTAACAGGTATTCAATGAATGGTAGAATTTTATGCATCGATTATCCTGAACAAAGGGTTTATGATGTTAACTCTTCTATTGGTTCACTTTTATAAACTGTGAATTTCAATGCTATTGACTAGATTTTTCTTTTTGCTTATTGATTTTTTTGTTTCAGTTGAGTTCTTTGTAAATTACCAATAAATGTTAAAGTAAAAGAAAATGTAAGAGAATTCCTGTCTATAGTACACTAATTTTAATCTGCTGTGTATAAACAATTGCTATCATTAAGAATTGCCCTGAATTCTTCTTTGAGTAAAAAAAAATGTATAATAACATCAAAGCATGATAGATCAAAGGTTTTCATTCTATGTCTTTACATGGCTGATGTTTGACTTTAGAAAAGTAATGAATTTTAATAAGTGCTGCCTTTGTAATTCCATAGTTACTACATATAAAAAGAAATAGAGTTGAATTATAATTATCTTTATGTCATGATTACTGCTGTCACTGCATTTATGTATATGAAAGTAGAAGTCTTAAATTTTAGTAAATGTTAAAGAATAACATGTTAATGTAGTCCAACTGGGAAAATCATATTTTAAACTTTTTGACATTATATGATTTCAATGGCAGGCTTATTTTGTGCATTTTCCCAAATTTTAAATAGACTTTAGTAGTATCACAGATGATATAAATACAAAACTGGCAAAAGCGACAAAATTTTTTAAGGAGAAACACTACCAATTGTTTGAACATGAATTATCTGTATAATTATATTATTATAATTCATGGAAAAAAATCAAATAATTTTTGTAGTCTATTGGCTGTAAATATTGGGGCAATCAACAAACATTCAATAGGTCTGCTACTTGAATGAATCAATTAACATTTTACTAATTATAATATTTTTCCTTGTGTAACCAAATGAATTAGAAAAATCACATCTTTCAAATCATAACCTTTTCTCCAGTGAAAATACAGCCATTAATTTTATCAAATCTTATTTAAGATAATAAAATATCATAAAATATATTTTTATATTAACTCCACAATTCAGTAAACAGAAAAAATAGAAAGCTCACTAGTATTAAAATTGAGTCTGATGGCAATTCCATATCGATAATTTAAAGGAACTTTCTATTAGATACAACACAGATAGACCCATATTAAAGGACAGGATATGGAGACAACCTAAGTGCCCAATGATAGATGAATGGATAAAGAAATTGTGGCAGCCCTGGCTGGTGTATCTCAGTGGATTGAGCACGGGCCTGTGAAGCAAAGGGTCACCGGTTCAATTCCCAGTCAGGGCACATGCCCGGGTTGCAGGCCGGGTCCCCAGTGAGGGACACATGAGAGGCAACCACACATTGATGTTTCTCTCCCACTCTTTCTCCTCTCCTTCCCCTCTCTCTAAAAATAAATAAATAAAATATTTTAAAAAATAAATTGTGGTATATATATATATAACAATATTATTCAGCCATTAAAATGGAAATCTTGCCATTTGTGAAAACATATATGGATATTGAGGACATCATGCCAAGTGAAATAAGTAAGAGAAAGACAAATATTTTATGGTGTCTATTACATGTAGAATCTAAAAAAAAAGCCCATAGATACAAAGAACAAACTAGTAATTATCACAGGTGGGCTAGAGACAGAAGAATTGGGTAAAAGGTATATAAACTGATTTTAAAATTTAAAAGTGATTCTAACTGTGTTACAGATATATGCCATAACTTCTTGGAAGGGATTAGAGAGGCAGATTTCCATCATCAACTTAGGAAATGAGTAGAACCTGTAAGACGACCAGTGGTGTCCAACCTGCTGCCTGCGGGCCACATGTGGCCCAGAATGGCTATGAATGTGGCCCAACACAAAATTGTCAATTTACTTAAAACCTTTTTTTTTCTCATCAGTTTTCACTAGTGTTTGCGCATGTAATGTGTGGCCCAAGACAACTCTTCTTCTTCCAGCGTGGCCCAGAGATGCCAAAAGATTGGATACCTCTACTAGCATAGACTAAAGAAACTCTACACAAAAATTGTTCTATGAAGTGACTCCCCATACGAGTACAGGTTAACAATTCTGTACATATATACTGGGATTGAGCAAATGACCAAACACGATGGGGAGTGGTAAAAAGAAAACATAAAATTTTAAAAAGACTAGAAATAAGTTTACCTACCTTTGTGATGTGCCAAAGACAAAAGAGGAAATCAGGTCTAGCTTTTTCCATGAGGCCGCATTCTGCTATACTTCCATGCTTTGGTATTTGATCATCCCTCTCCACATAAGAAATTCCCTACTTAATCCATTCAATTAATTTTTTCTCATGCCCCCCCAAAAAAAAACAGCATTATAAACTATAAGAGACTTTAGAAAATTTTTAACCAAGGAAGTGCAAGACTTGTATACTAAAAATTATAAATAAATAAATGGAAAGAAATCTATGCTCATGACTCAGACTTAAATTAAGTACTGCAAACCCTATCAAAGTCCTCAATGCCTTTTTTTCATACTTGGAACTGATGATCCTAATATTTCTATGTAATGACAAGGGACTCAGAAGAACAGTTTGTAGGACTCATAATTTCAGACTTCAAAAGTTACTTACTAACTGGCAGTAATCAAGACAGCATGGTACCAGTATAAGGTTAGACGTATAAATGAGTTAAATGTGTTTGAAAGTCCAGAAAGAAACCATTCGCGCACAGTCAATTAATTTCGACAAGGTACAGAGACAACTTCACATGAGGAAGAGAAAGGTCTCTCCAACCCATGGTGCTGAAACAAGTAGATAGACACATGCAGGAGAATAAAATTAGACCCTGACTGTATAACATGTACAAAAATGAATGTAAAATGGATCAAACAATTTAAGAATAAAGCTATAAAAATTATAGAAGAAACATAGGAGTAAATCTCCAGGACTCAATGAATTCTCATATATGACACCTTAAAGCATGAACAAAAAAATCATAATTCATACTTTTTCAAAATTAAACCATTTTTCACCAAAACATACTATCAAGAATGAGAAAAGATAACCCATAGAATGAGAGACATTTGCTTACTTGGAGAAACATTTCACAATAGAAGTTTTACCATAATCAAGAGGCAATGGAAAGATGCTGCACATTCGCCGTTACCATTACTGCTATCATGCTGTAGAAGTTTCTTTCTATCAGATTCCTAGTTTCCTAAGTCTTAGGACCCTAAAGAGACATGACTATTAAAGGTAAGTTAGTATCCTGTGTAGGACCCTGGAATAGGGGAAGAGCAGTGGCTAAAAAAATCCTAATAAACTATGGACTTTAGTCAATGAAGATGTGTCAATATGAGTAAATTAATTGTAAGAAAAGTACTATATTCATTATAGATATTAATAAAAGATACTAATAATAAGGTGCAGAATATATTGATAATATAGAACCATTTGTATTATGTTTCCAATTTTTATGTAAATATAAAATTGCCTAAAATAAGATTCGTAAAAAACTTAATTCTACTTATCATTCCATATCTGAACTCTTTGGAGTTCTTCTTTACTGTTTATTACTTTCTTGTATGTTTTAGTTGTATACTGTGATCTCAGGCCCATTAGAATCTCTTTATTCCATATGAGAATACTGTGAAAAGTAGGTTATCTCTGTATGCCTGGAAAGAATTTTCTTTTGCATTTGCCACGCTGATACAAATGTGGAACTTTTTAATTTCTCCACCTTGGAGTTTCCCCAATGATGCTGTATACATACAGCTCTTGCCCGTGCTGTGGAAAACTAAGTGTGGGTGATGACTCTCACAGAGACTTGTGCCCCTGGACCCACATTAGGACACAGTTTCGTGGCGTATATACCTCTGGTGCCTCATACCTGTTTTTCACTGGTATTTTAGCTCCTAAGGGCCCCAGCTCTACCAGGAATCTGTTCATTTTCTTATAGTGCTTGAAATTTCATTATTTAATATCTTTTAAAACATGAGCTTTTATGTTATAGAGATCAGCAAGTCCCACTTCAGCTTAACAACCCCATTTTCAGTGCCTTTCTTGGTTTTAGCCTGTGGAACTTGTATTCCCTTCTTTTCAAGATCACCTTTCATTGAAAGAGATATTTCTAATTTTCATGAAATATTTATACAGGTTTTAAGTGAAAGGATGTTTCCTCATATGTAAACTTCCATAATACTCTTTGCCATTAAAATTTTTTCTGGTTGCTGGTTTTGACATCATTATTAGAAAGTCCCTCTATATACCAGGTTTTAAAAAGTAACAAATTTTATTGCAATTTAAAATCTTAATTAAAAAAAATTCTAGTTCTGCCCTGGCTGGTGTGGCTCAGTGGACTGAGTGCCAGCCTGTGAACCAGAGGGTCACTGGTTCAATTCCCAGTCAGGGCACATGCCTGGATTGCCGGCCGGGTCCCCAGTAGGGGAACATGAGAGGCAACCACACACTAATGATTCTCTCTTTCTCTCTTTCTTCTTCCCTTCCCCTCTCTAAAAATAAACAAACAAAATAAAATAGATTTCAAAAATGTCTAATTCTATTTAAATTTTAATTATTCAATTTACTCTGTATTTTAAGTTATATATTAAACATTGTGTGTGTTACATATATTTTATTCATTTTTTTCAAATGTTAGCCAAAGTTTCCAATAGGTATTGACCATAAGTTAATAATTCTCCAATAATTTCATTGCCACATCCATCATATACTAACTCTCTATGTATAATTTGTTTGATTTTAATAACTATACTCTATGGAATTGTTTAGAAAATGTATTTCCTCTCCCTGATATTTAATGCCTTGTTAAAGGCGTATGCTATGTTTTCATATCTAGTGGGATGGGTCCCTTCTCATCACTGTTATTATTTTGTATATTATCCTGAATAGTTTAGGAGTTTTATTCCAGGAAAAATTACTCATATTTTCCTTCTCTCTCTAAGAGAGTAGTTTGGAAAGGAATTTTTGATGGAAAACCACCACTGACAGATTGGTGGGAGTGAAGGAGAGCATTGCATTTATAGATTACCATGAGTATTATTGAATGTTTCATTAATAAACAAGTTATTTAACATTTCTGTGCCTTAATCTCCTCACCTATAAAATGAGATTGATCAGACATGAGCTTCATAATGATGGTACCAACCTCATAAGATTGGTTTGGGGATGAAATTAGCAGAACTTTATAAAGAACCTACACAAGTACTTTGTACACAGCATCAGTTATAAAGAATTAGTAAAAAAGCAGTAGAAAATGTAGTAGGGAGAGGAGATAGAGTAGGATTTCAGAGGAGGCAAGTGACAGAGTCCCGAAGCCCTGGTGAAGAACTGATGTCTAACTCGTTTTGCCGTATTAGAAAGTAAAATGGATATTAAATGGCAGGGATTTAGGTAAACTTTAGGATTGAGAGTAGGAAATCAAATTCATCTTTCTCTCCAACCCAGAAGGAAAAAAGGATGAAGGCAACAGCTAAAATAAGTGCAGGAAACAGTGTGGTAATATGAGTTAGTGGTGTATAGAAGACTTGATGTGGTCGCTGTGGACAACAGAAAATGAATATACGGGAAAGCACAACAACTTCCCTCCAGTGTTGGAGCTCCAGGTAAGAATGGACACTGGGTAAATCACATTACTACATTTCCCGCCTCTTCACTCTACGCTAGACCCAGCATGCCCACTCTTAGTGGTTAATGTCTAGGCCGGACTTTCTGTTAATATTTTTAATGTCCCATTGCATACAACCCAACAAAAACTACTAATGTAGTATATGCTTATTTGAACATATGTGCATTAAACACTACTTTACCCTATGAAAATGTTTGTTCTTTAAAATTAGGGGCAGTGTCAACTGTTTAGAAGTTATTTATTATTTTATTTCATTTAAAAAAAAAACCCAAGGCCCTGGCTAGTGTAGCTCAGTGGATTGAGTACAGGCCTGCAAACCACACAATCGCGGTTCGATTCCCAGTCAGGGCACATGCCTGGGTTGCGGGCTAGTTCCCAGCAGAGGACTCATGAGAGGCAACCATACATTGATATTTCTCTCCTTCTCTTCCCCTCAAAAGATAAATAAATAAAATTTAAAAAAAAAACAAGAAGCCAAAAGTTGTCCTTAATTGATGACAGAATAAATTAATGGTATACCAAGTAAAATTTATAAATATCTACACATATAAATGTAGACATATTTACAGCTGATTCTGAGATCTTAAATCATCTGTCAGATATGGAAACTATATGCCAATTTGTGAAGCTACGCAATAAAAATATCACTTCTCTAATTGTATTCCTATTTCAGAGTTGGTCATCAGTCCAGTTCAGTTTGGAAACCAATTGGTGTTTGTCTATGTCTTAGGTTTCTTCTGAAGCTACATGAAAGTTTCAGAGAGCAGCGCCTTTGAAAATGGCAGAGGGAGCATGGATAGTGGCCCCATTTCCTGTGTTCTACCAAGCCTTGAGTTTAAATCAGGGCTATGGGACTGAGTCTGGTATCTCAGGTTATCTTCATGTAACAGTTTTGAAACTTACCTATGCAGTGGACACATTAGCTAATGCTAAGGTTGAATCACATTACAATATAGAAATGCATCAAATAAACACTCTGTACATCTTAAACTTACACAATGTCAATTATATCTCAATTACAAAAGAGGAAAGCTGCCTGGTAAAAGGAAATGCACAGTAAAACTTGGTGTCTGGAACCTTTTGGAAAATTATTTCTATTACAAAGTGGATTACTGACAATTCCAATCTTCCAAAATCAGTGCAAGGCATGTGCTTCAGATTCAAATGCACCTTACTGTCTTTCGGCTGTCCGAAATGGCCATTCCAAATGAGTGCTCTGTGTATAATTCCAGTTTTATTATCTAGACATATTAAAGAGTTTACAGATTTACATATTGCAGCATCAGCCTCAGGCTGCAGTGACTTATGGCTATGTCACGGCTCATATCCTTTCTTTAATACTGTGTTTCTCAGTGATACAAGTGACGAAGTGACAAGCTGTATGTCACTGCTGTCACTATTCAAGGGGACTCGAAATCCAGGGGTCGGGTTTGTTCTCCAAGGACTTCTACCACACGAAAGGCTCATGCCATCTTCAGTCACCTTTCTTTTTTATGGGGTTTTATATTATAATTTTGTAACATAATTATATTTTTCTGAATCACAAGTTTATTATTCACCTCAGCCTCATTTAGCAGAAACTAAAAGTTGACAGGAGAGGAACTGAGTTTAGGTATTGGGAAAAATCCAGAATAAGAGAGTTTAAAAAAATAGATGCATACATACATACACATTCTGTTATCAATGACACATTGTCATTTCCTTAAAGTGTACTTCAATTTTCAGTTGGTTTATCATCCTCTTGCTCTGGGAAGCAAGCCGTGTGGTAAAGTGTGAGTGTGAGTGTGTATGTGTGTGTGTGTGTGTGTGTGTGTACATGTGTTAGGGATGTCTTATGTATAGAGGGGAAAAGAAGAGAGTCTTAAGAAATTGAGAGTCCAGGACAGAATGAACCCTGAGGATAAATATTCAGGATAAAACGTAAGTTTACAAATTCAAGATTGAAATCATTACTAGAAAACCAAAGATACCCTAATACAGAAAACCTGTTTTGAAATTGTGGCACATGGAAGGGATGGCCATGTTCACAGACAGGGATTGAAAGTCAGGCAGAAAAACTACTCTCACAGGGAGTGGGGTTTGCCAGAGGAGATTCTGTCTATATCCACTTAGAAAAGAAACATTTGCCTCTAACAGCCTAGTGACCTCTCTCCCTGAGATGAGCAGCACACTGAACTTAAATGGTGAGTGGGGGCATAAAGACCGTGCCAGAGTTGGAGCAAAAGTAGGTTATTTTCTATCAGGGATTTGAACAAGGCATTTTAGGTATTGATTTTAAAAGCTGCAACTAGTGGAGCTACTTTTTGCCATGTTATATGTTTAAGAAGTTAAAGTGGGTCAACAGAGAAAAGCATGAAACAGAGCACAGAACAGCAAAGAAAAAATAGGTGTGCCCATAAAAGATGGAGGGAGGCCTTTGTTTCGATTCATTCCTACAGTTGTTTTCTATAAAACTTCCTCATATTTAAAAATAAAGGGTTATGTAATAAAGTATACAACATGTGTAGTAGTATTATTTAGTAGCTAAGAAACATATAAATGTAGCCCTTTGCAATTGTTTTTCCAGAAATAAACACAAGAAACTACCAACACATGTTTAGTGTTAAAGAAAAGAACCAAGTGTGGGGACAGACCTTTGCTTTTGTTTTTCTAGTGTTGGGATCACAGGGCATCTATGTATCTTATACAAGCAGGAATACAGGTTTCTTTTTCAAATGTGAAATTAATTTGTCTCACACAAATTAATTAATCTCTAAGTAGGAAAAGCAGATAAATACATATCAGTTACATGCGTTTATGTATTGCATCTACCTACCATTAACACTCCTGAATTCTGATACAATTAATCTGCACATCAAGCATGAACAAGCCATTTCCAAATTTGCACATCTTTCCCATCCACATAGACTTTAATGTCAAGATGCTCAATGACAAGTGCGATGTCACCATCATTTTCTCAGCATTTTAAACAGGTGATTACTCAAAATGTGAGTTTTTTTAAAGTGGTAAAGAAATGTTGGTTGAACAATTTTTTAAATCTTTCTCAAACTGAAAAGTCAGAGGTTTGGCTTATTCCATGCACATCAATCACCTGAAATAAGTCCCCTAAAATGGAAAGAGCAGGATTCGGTCCTGGTGGTTTGGAATTTACTAGAGAGATGAGTGACATAGCTTTGCTGTTAAATGACCCAGTCTTTAGCTACTTTCACGCCAGTGAGACTGCGGGTGGTGTTTTCTAGGACAGCTACAGGAAGTGATCAGCAAGGGTTCCTTTCTGTTCCATTCTTTCCTCCATGGCAGACATTACCATCAATTAGGGCCATTGGTTTCAGTGAATCTTCTCAACATTTGTGAAAAAAATTAACTTCTCATCCCTGCTTAGGCTACAGGTTGTATGAAACTACAGGTTGGGATTCTAAGCAGGAGATCATCCATGTTTGACATTAACTCATGACAGACAGTTAAGCGTGTTTTAATCGTTTTCCCCTTGGGCACATACTTTAAAAGAATATTATAATTTCCATAACTAAATCAGTAAGGATTAACAATAAAAATGTTGGGATGAAACGCTACCACTTAAAAAGTACCCAACGTGTTTCGAGCACCGTGGGGTACTCCCATAGCACGTGGTGCTCGTTAATGTGGCATAATCCGAACATTAATTTTATGAAATAGGACTTAATATATGCACTTTTACAGAGAAGAGAGCCAAGATGGGAAATAACATGTTCAAGATTATTGAAAAATCTGCTGACAGCTGATATTTCAGAGCCAGTCGCTCTGACTCCAAAGCCTGTTATCTTAACGCATACACTAAATCGTCTCCCTCTCACAGATACAAGGTCCAGCATTCAGAGGCTGCCTGCCCTTTGCTGGGAGAGCTGTACTGCAGTGACCTCACTGTGTAGCACTCAAGAGGAGTACTCTCTGATTAATTAAGGAAAATTCCCTTTTGGCAAGAGCAGTCCCATTGTAATGAAAGCACAGCCCTGGGTCTCCAATTTAATCAAAATGCTTTGAGCTCTGATGGGAAAGACGGCGGCAGCTCTGAGTTATTACTTATTGCCACATTCAGTCACTGGGATAATCACCAAGACAGGGGGCCACAGTCTTTCCTCCAGGCCACCAGAGCAAACTCTGTACCTCCTTCTCCTTTCAACAGGGGCTGATTCATCAGTGGCTATTGACTTTAGATCAATAGTTACACCTTGGGGTCTGCCAAAGAGATGATGGTGACTTACATATCACGTTTACCACCTCCAAAGCCCTGATGGGAATTGTACAAATGCCTGCACCAAGGCTCTGTAGACTAATGGAGACAGGAGCTGCCTTGGATTTTGATAAGAATTGTATCAAATCAGTGTTGTTATTACAAAGTGTAACCCTGAAGCTGCATATGTCTCCCACAAACTAATCTGGAGTATATGGCAGAGTGTTTGTTCTATTTATCTCAGGAAATTAATATTTTGCCCCCTGTTTCTTTTTATTTTAGTGTCACTTGCAGAATTTACAGAGGGACATATTGCCCATTTCATAGAGCTCTACTATAGATGATATGGTCCATTCAAGTAAAAATACTTAGATTACCTTGTATTTAATATCCATCCAAAACTTTTTCAATAGCACTGTTTTTTTTTTACAAGGGTACAATATTCTACTAGTAAGGCTAAATGCAGTAAAGCTTTATTCTTTTAGACTCAACTGAAATAACTTTGTGGGCACATCAAAATTTCTTAGACATTAAAAGATGATGGGAAAAGATTAACTAGTGGGGGTTAGGGGACATCTCTGACCAACTCAGAAGTTACCTGCCACGAAACAAGGAGCCATGGGCTTGCTACGCTCGGCGGCCTCATCTAGAGTCGGGATCAAATTGTGATGTGCTTTTCAAACATTGCTCTGCCTTTGTCAGAAGTCACTTGTTTGATTTTTTCATCAGATGACAAGCCAATCAAGATTCTATTTTTCTCCAGTCATACATGATCAAAAAATGCATTATAGGCTTTCCCTTAGAAAGTTAATATGGTCTTATCTCTTATCAAGTTTATTTTCATGAGGATTTTTAACTGGTAAGGACTTACATCCTGCTGTGATAACATGGCAATACCATATTAACATCCATTAACTTTGTCTTGCCAGTTTTCCAGTGCATTTTCAGTTATCCTGACTGCATGAGCTTTCTGTTGCTGCTACAACAGATCAACGCAAACTTAGCTTAACATAATACCACTTTCTGATTTTGTAAGTCTACAGATCAAAATAATGGCATGAGTCTCCCTGGGGTAAGAGGAAGGTGGGCGCAGGGCTGAGATCCTTTCTGGAGGCTGTAGGGGATTGTGGCTCGTTATCTTGCCCATGATCAACATAATTTGGTTTCTCATCCTTGCAGAATTGAGACTCCTGTTTTCTCGCTGCCTGTCACCCGAAGCCTGCTACCAGATTTTAGGGGTCTTCTACATGTCTTGACTGATGGTAACTTCCACTGTTTTCAAAGCCAGCGACAATGAATGGAGTTCCTTTGATGCTTTGAATTTCACCTGCCTCTGATGCCATCTTCCACTTCCAAGGGCACGTGTGCTTAAACTGGGTCGTCCACATAATTGAGGACAATCTATCTTAAAGCTGCAACCTCAATTCCCTCTCTGCACTTTCTCATGCCTCGTAATATAACATAGTTCTCAGTCCCTGGCGGGACAACATGGACATTTTGGAGGAGCCCATTATTCTGCACGCCACACTGAATATATATCTTCTCTTGTCATTTCTCAAGATAGAAAGAACCTGTTGTCTAAACACTAGAAACAGACAGTTCCATCCATTAAAGCTAAGAAAAACCATGTGTCATGAGACTCCAAGAAGAAGGAATTGTGGATTTTGTTGTCTCAAAATCCATATTTAGAGTGCTTTATGAGTGTGTCATTATTCTAAATTCAGTCAAGCAATGTGCAGAATGCCTCACTTTCCAAAAGGTTAGGTGTGCTGTGGAATCAGAGACAAGGCTGTCTAATCCAGCTAATGGCCATTAACTATTTTAAGTGATGGGTTACATTAAAGAAACAATATTTATCGAATGTTCACATTTTACAAAGTACTGTTCTAAGCACATTATATTTAATCCTCACTGCCATTCTAGAGGTAAGCTCTACTATTTTAATAACATTTAAAATATGATGAAACCTAAGGGATGAAAGTTCATATACTCAGTTATAACCTGAGCTGATTAATATTTGAATAGATGGCGACGACTTCTAGATCAGCTCTGACCAATGAAACTACCAGTGGTGATGGAAGTGTTCATATCAGCAAGTTCCCATCAGGTGGTACACGTAGAAACTCAATACTGAGGAAATAAACTTTTAGCTATATTTAATTTTAATTAATTTTAATTTTAAAGGCCTTATATGACTAGTGGCTACCATTGTGGTTAATGTAACTCTAGGGCCCATCCTCATAATCACGTCACAGAACTGCCTCAAGAAAACATCTCCCTACTTCTGGATTCGTCTTTTATACGGATATGCCCTACAATTCATCTTATGCTTTGCATTTCTGCATTAGAAAATGGATAATTCTGGCATTGTAAATAGTTTAATTTAATAGTTTATCCCTTGGAATGATCTGTGGAACAAAATAGGGGAGAAATCTGTTTGACAGGCCATTTTACCTTTTCTTCCGGTTTGGAGCAAGAGGTCACTTGTGGTTTAGTACAGGCTGTTTTGTAGGGGAACACAGACACCATGACGTAAATTCACACCAGTTATTCTTGGCAATTGTAAACTGCCTTTGTTTTCTCTTTTGGCTCTATCATGGACAACTTCAAACACACAAAAAACTAAAGAGAGTAGTGTATTCAAACACCATGTCTACATTATCCAGCTTTAAAAATTATCCACTTACAGCTTTTATTTCTTCTTTACTTTCATAAGATGAAGCATTTCATCTGTTTCAACTGATTTCAATTACTATCCTAACTAATGTTCAGATGCCTTAATTTTGCTTAGGAGAAGACTATTCAATTAACTTAGAAATATTTTTGTTATCTACCTGTATTTTATTCTACGAACTTCAATTTTAGGTCCATTTGTTTTACCTAACTTTCGATTTTAGTGATTTTTTAAGGTAAGTTAATTTTACAGTAATGCTAAAAATTTCACAGGGTTCTAAGGTGAAATGTATATTTATTTGCATGTATAATATTTACTTATTAATATATTTATGTTCAAATATATATTTATATGAAAAACATATATAAAAGGACATGTACCCCGCTCCCCTTTACCCTATTTTGTTTGCATTTTGATTATGATTTTTACACTGCCAGACTCATCTTTCCACTAAAAATAATCTTTTCTGAAGTAGGTCATTATTTAAGAGTCTAATTTTAGTCAGCATGTAGGAATATAATCACCTAATTCATGAAGTTACACACAGACTACACATACATACACATAAAAATATAAAGGAAGTTACTTTTAACATCCCTGGGATTCTTTTCTCCTTTGTAAAACTAGAAACTCATAGTAAAAGGCAGTCAATATACTCTTCCTGTGAAAAGTTCCAGGACTACGTTACTGTTAGATTACTTCACATCCTAGTAATGCAGAAAGAAGTAAGTGATCTTTATCACTGTGTGCATCTCTCTCTTTAAGTCATCATCAAAAGGAGACGTTGTCGGCCTCTGTTGTTCAATACCAGGCACTGATTGGGTCGCGTCAGACTGAGGATAGAATCACTGCCTTTAAAAGATCTCCTCCGTGAAGGAGGCTGTCTACACCTGTCCCCGGTGCTCTCTTCTCAATACTCTTATGGTAGAAAAGGAAGCCTGTTCTGTACATAGTGTTTCTTTTTTCTCAATATCTTAGCTGCCTCTTTGTGTCATCTATCTATTGTTGGTTCCTTCTATGTACTGAAAGGCCAAGTTCTTTACATGAAGGAAGCTCCTCTTTTCTCCCACTCGGCAGCTTTGAGGACAAATGTGACCCCTTTTACACCAGACTTCTCTGATTACACGGCTTCTTATGTTAGCGGATGTCAAGCATTGCATTTTTATCGGAAATTCTTTAGTCCCTAGGAAAAATGGTTGCTCTATGTGGTCTGAAAAGCCTTACCACATCTGTCTGCAGTCTATGGTTAGTGGCCCAAGTCTATCAAACCACGAATTATTACTGTATAATGTTAAGCCACTAATCTTCATGTATTTATCTTCCTCTTAAATCTAAATAAGTTCACTTTTCTTGCTTCAGTGGTGTAAACACTTATACAAAGGCCAGCGGTCAGAGGGGAATTTGATGGTTACCTATTTGAATAGTACTATTACTGCCTTTACTGTCTTCTGCAAAATTTCATGTAGAGAATTTGGCTCTTAGACACAGGCAGCAAGTCTTACTTCTGATCAGCAAGCAACAAATTGTTGATGCCTATTACATTATTCAATTCTGCAGCAAAGCATGGCTGTCATTAATAAATATAGGGAGACACAAGTTCATTTTACGGGAGAAAGTTGAAGTGTCTACTTGCCATTTGAGTTATAAATTAGCCTCTTTTTACCTCCAGTTATGTAACATACCCTTAAAAATCTTATAATTCAGAACAAAAACATATTCTAAAGGCTCAAGTAGTATTTTGTAATGACTGATTGAGAACCAACAAAAATATTCTCAGGGCTGTGAAAATTTGTGACTTTATAATTCCTACTGCATTGAATTGTCTACAGTAAAATAAAATGTGGTTTCTTTCAAATATTAGCATCCTGGAAAATTATCAACGTCAGTCATCAGTTATGTGTTATGGGTAACAAATTAGAAATGACGAGGAATGATGCTAGAAAGGGTATAACAGATCATGTAAGTCTGTGTAAGCAGAAAACACAAAAGCAGTAAGGAAAAGACTTAGAATATTTGGTAAGGATGTTAATTATCAAATAGATGAAAGCTGAAATCTGAAAATATTAAGATATACCAGTCAAAGAAGCAATTGATTATCTGTAAGGACTCTTTCATTTTTCAAGTGACAAAAAAAAAAAAAAACCACCTCCCTTAAATTGGCTGGCACAATGCAGACATTTGCGGGGGATATAGAGCTAAAACCAGGCAGTGAAATGCTCGTACCAAAAAGCTTTACTGTGCTCCTGCAGCTTATCTCCCCACTGTCAGGCTGCTTCATCTCTATTGGTGGCTTTCTGTAGCTTTAGTTTAATGGCCTTATACACCCAGTGTAGGTGGAAAGGAGAATTTTACTTTCTAAGAGTTCCAACAAGAGTCCCAAAGTCTCTGATTGGCCACATCTGGGTCATCCGTAGAGTCTGGGTAAATCAAACCAAATGGAAATAACTAAAGTGAGATTTTTAAGATGCCATTACCCGAAGAAAAGTGTGGTGATATTATTAAAGAAAGGGTACACAGGTGCTGGGGAAGCAAAAACAGAGGTGGCCTATGACCTACAACCAGTTAGAGCTATAGATTTTTAAGAGTTATGAAAACCATATTGCTGAGCCTTTAATGGTAATTTTTAAACTAATACTCCTACTTATTCAAGGGGACATATACATTATTATTATTTAATTAGTCTATAAATGTTACTTGAACAATTATCATTTGCCCAAAATTGATCAAAACTCTGGGAATACAGTGTCAAACATTAGGAGAGAAATATAGGTAATAAGCAAGTGAATAAATAAGCAAAAAAGCTGTGCAGACCATTAAGCATGGTAGAAAGACAAAATAACTAAGTAGTAACATTTTTACAGGAAAGATTTCTTCTGAAAATTTGATACTGAAGCCGAAGCTTGTCAAAAACAAACCATCCAGCTCATTCTAGGCAGAGAGTATGGTAGCATCTGTGAATATATGTTATTTCACTATACTATGGCATTTAATGAACAGGCACTTTAAATAAAAAGGTACTTCTGGACAGCCTTAATTTACATATCATAAACTGAATTTTGATGCAGTTACTTACCATCTTCCTTACACACACACACACACACACACACACACACACACACACATCTTTCCTATTGGCAAGGACTTCCTGTTTATTTCATATCCCCATCTCTAACTTTCAATGTGTACTCAGTAAGCATTTGCAGAATAAAAAGCTAAATGCAAAAGAATGAATAATATCGAAAACCTATTTCTCTGACCACTGTCAAAACAAACAATTCAACTCTCTCCTTCTATTTCAAAAGGAAAATATAATCAATGTTATAAAGGATTGGCAAAGGTATCAATGCAAGTGTTTCAGAATCGTTCAAAAGCTTTGTGTTGGGAAGGCTTCCACAGCTTGGTAAAAAAATCAATCCTCTTTTATACAAGATCAGTATTCCTGACATAAGTAATGATAGTAACCAAATCTTTCTGAACGCAGAATTGCACAATTAAACCAGTGTGTCGTTCTGACCTGTTCCCCTCAGCACAATGTAGATATCAAATACATAAACATGTGGATGGACAAGTTTAGCATAGTGATGTTTCGGAAATTCAATTTCGGTTCTTGCCTATAATTTTATTTCCACTTCTTCCTTACTATTAACTGCTACATTGACATAATTAAAAACAACTATTGTCCAACAGCAGAAATTGTGATGTAATTTATTGGGAACTTTCCTTTCTTAAAGCAAATGTCGCTTATTTTGGAAGTTATAAAGAAATGAGCTTGAAGTACAGAGGAGGCAGAACTGACAGAATCCAGATTTATAAAGGCAGAGATTGAAGGGAGCAGATCCATGATGGCAAATGGTTAAGCCTATATAACAAGGGCTCAGATACGATCCCTGAGAAAGAGCCATCAGAATGATGCCAGGGGTCATCCATCGTATTTTGTTTAGAGAGTACCTTTGGCTGGGCCCTAAATAAGATGTGAGGAAGAATAATATGGGAGAAAGATAATTAAAAAGTGACAACTGCGTTCTGTACTCTAGGCAAGGTAGGAAGAGCCTTTGATTATGGGACAAACTAACAAAACAATACTTAGGGTTGAGAAGACAAGAAAGCGTGAGTGGGAGGACAGGAAAAACATGCCTGTGTCTGTTAACGTGCCTTCGCATTACTAAGTCAGGGTTTAGTAATATTTGCACCCACAAGCAATTCCCAAGACATGTGAAGAATGACGAGAAAGAAAGCAACATCCATTGCAGCTACACGTCTACACAAGGATAACAGAGAATCCTGAGATCTGTGGCAGGTCAGTCATTATGTGAGAACAGTATTTGTGCTCTCACTTGGGCCTCTCAGGACAGGGCTAAAGCTGTCCGTTCCCATATGCTAGGGAGGAAGTTTGACCACAACTATTGGCTGCAGTGGAACGTTTCTTCCTATAAACACCCTCCTGAGCACAGCATTAAGAAAAAGCAAATGCCCACAGGAGTCAGGTGTATAACAGAAAATTGCCGAAGTGGTCCAGTGCATGCAATGAGTGGTAAAAACGTAGAAAGCTGGAAAGCACAAAACTGGAATAAAGGAAGAAGCATCAATTGATCTCTATCTAATCCTTGGTTTAATTGAATGCAACACTGGTGTCTCTATTCTTAACCTTGAAGGTTTAGTGAGATAATGCATGTGATGTCCTGGCAACGTACTGGCACACAGCAACTACAAAATAGGTGAAGTTATTACATTTATTACTTGATAAGCTTACAATGCATATTTAAAGTGATTAGTACTGGATTTTGTTCCTCTTTGGACTGTGGTTGCTTCTGACTCACAAGACCAATACATCATGACAAAGCAGCATTTATAGTAGTTTTTATAGAAGTAGAGTGAATTCCATAGAATCAAATCTATGGTTTGTGTCTACTTGTGTCTAAATGCAAGAACCTGCATTCTTACTCTGTGCAATGACATCTGAAAATGTATAGAACACAGCATTTAATCTGACCGAAAACATGCAGTTCCTAAACAGCACTTATACCAGTAGATGACTGAAATACATTTGAGACTGGATTCCACAGTGCTTGCTACTCAACTCAACCAGGCACAATTGTTGAAGACTTGCTCTTTGAAAGAAAGTCAGATACATTATGCATTCCAGATGTCTCACAACTTAGTAAGAGGACATATAACACCATTTTCAGTCAGCCTTTTCCTCCTATCCTCTTCACCTAAGGAGAATTAGAAGATAACTTAATGAATGACCATACAAAAGAAATAGTTTAAGAATTTCTCCGCCCTCTTTAAGGCTGGCGTCCTATTGTTAACTTTAAAGCCACCCATTTCTCTTTCCTCTTGTTTTTTCTGCTTTTCGATGATGTGCTCTCTGAAAGCAAAAACAGAGTCCCATTTACTGTTTTTTTTTTCTTTTTTATATTGGGTACCATGGTGAAGAGAATTAATGTCACAAACTGTAAGTGACTTGTTACAAAACTCAAGTATGATCAGGTAACAACCTCTATTCCCACCTCTGCCTTCAAAAGTATTTTGTCAGATATTCTTTGCCCTTTCCTGGACAATCATGTGGGTAGGGTTGTTAGCTTTCTAGTGACGAAGTCCCATAATCTTCAGGTATTATAACTGTTTTGTTTTCAGTTATTGGAATAAGATTATTTTTCTCTTTCATTCAATCCAAAGTTTCTTTATGCTCCATGAACTCACACCTGACCAATGTCGAGGAAGGTGGGTAGGCTTTGTTCTCTCTCTCTCCTTTCTCCAACTTACTTTTGTCCTGCCAGCTCTTCCAATGTGAAGGTTAAGGATAAAGTTTTATTTCATTAGAAATTTTTCAATTAATTATCACATGTTCATTATAGGTCTTTCTTGGCTGTCAAATGCCCTCTGTCATGACAAATGAGTCACTTTGGCGCCTGCCTCTAGGACCTTCTCTGAGGGGTATATCCCTTTGCCTCATTCCAGGGTGCAGGCAATACACATCCCTACATTTCTCTCAGATCCCCTTGGCTCCTGCCTCCCAGCTGTGCCCCTCAGTGAACACAGCCAGAAGCCCCCTTTAGGGGAGTCCTTCCCAGATGATTCAGGCTCAGCTACTTTTTTGCAGCCCACCCTTATCACCCAAATCATGGAAACATCTATGCACACTGGCCCTGCAAATCAGTGCAAGGGTGTCTGGTCCTATTATAGCTACCAGAATTGCTTCAGACACTTCCCCCAGCAGACTTTTCCAGAGCAGAATCAGGCACTAACCAGCATCTTTTCCCCAAAATTTATATTCACAACTATCTAGAACAGTTGTTATCTGTATTCAGGGAACAACACACACTCTGGAGTCTTTGAGTTCCCATATTTTGGAAAACGTCTATCGTTACAGTAAAATGCCCAAGTCCCCTCTTGTGAAAAGGCCCCTCCCACTCTCTCTAAGGGGTGCTTGTGCTATTCTTTCGCCTGCCTAGGAGATGGGAAGCATGTTCACCTCCTGCCTGATAAAGAAAGAAAATTTCATTGTGCTTTTTACTCCTACAAATTCACTTCAAAGAAATTTCACATTCAGTGAATTTCTAGCCTTTCTCATGGGCTGCCAAGGAAATCGTTGCTAGCACAATATGACTATATCTTAACAAACCCTGAAAAGGTTGCACCATTCTCTTTAAAAAGTGTTGGTAATTTTTACCTATTTTTTCAAACTCGAAACTTCAGTTAGAACCCCTATAAAACAGGTATTGTTTTATTTGACATACCATTACAGCTGTTTATTATTTTCCTGAATTTCAAAGTCGGGTAACAGTACAATTCTTCCCTTATAAAGTCAGCATGACTTGGTACTCTGGGCATTACAAACATACATAGGGTCTTAAGAATAATAGGGATGGTTTTAATGAGAAATCTGGTATGCCTGGAAATGTCTAGAAACTAGATTTTGGAGTCAGTAGCTCAGGCTAGTACACCCAGAGCAGACAGTGAGACAAGGGACACACTAGAGAGGAAGGGAGTGCCTTGGCAGTGAAACGGTTGCTAAGTAAGGTGGTCACTCCAAGCAGGGTCTTTGGGAACATCACTATGACCTGACACACAACAGGCCAATGGGGTACTGGAGTGTGAGGTCTCAAAGTTATCACATACAACGTATTACCAGGCTGGTCAATCACTGGCTAATCTGTGGAGGAAGGTGAAAAACGTCCAGGCATTTCCAGCTCTCTATTTCCCATGGATTTTAGGTGATCTAATCAAACACCTACATTACGACTGGATATAATATGGGAAGGTTAAAAAAAAAAAGCCCAGAAAATCATTTCTTTCTTTTGTTCTACCTGTTCTTTTGATTTATATTGAATATAGTTATAGAAGGGATGAAATAAAAAAAGGAACGGGATGTATAATATATTACAATATTGGGAGTTGAATAGATACTCTATTGTAATATTGGCAACTATAAACACTTTTCAGGGAAACTTTCCCCAGTGAACTAGGGCCAAACAGGAACATCAAGGGGAGGGGCCACTCTCATCATGGCCCCTGTGATGCTGATACCAAGAATCTACTCTATTCAGAAGCCTAATAATCAGCGACAGCTACTAGGAGGAAAATCTTAGTACGAATATCATGTTGAAAAATTTCTGGGTAAATTATAAGCTGTGGTTTTGAAGGTACAAAGAGCTAGGAGAGATCATCATGAGAGATCATCAATGTGGCTGTAGAATGAACTCAACTTCTAAGCCCTTCCTCTTGCTACCATTCTGTGTGGAGAGAAGGCCTTTACATGATGGAAAGATAAATGGTGAGGAGTACATTTCTTGTAAAATCCAGACTAATTAGTGGTAAGTTAACAGGACCAAAAATTTGTGGCTCATTAATGATTACAAGACTGGAAACTGTGCAGTTCATTATCTTTTTCTTTTTCATCTTTTCTGAAAAGTGTTTAATTCTCTCCTTGAGAACCCATATGAGAATAATTTATATTAAGATGTTGTCGTTACAGTTAATGGACCTAATGAAGTATAACCAGGATCCAGATTTCACTTTTGATGCAGATAATTGATCTTATGAAATGTTTAAACATATGAGAATGACAAGTGTCTAGAAGTCACTGCTTGTCCTTATTTTATGTGTTTACAATGCCTGCAATTTGAAAGCCTTTGATGATAATTTTAGCTATTTACTTTCAATACAGAGACCTAATAACTTTCTTATCTTTTAGTCTAAATACATCACTGATTTTCTTAAGACAACAGGCAAAAATGAATGAGGGCATTTTACATTTCTAGAAGAAAGAGGATTCTTCACAGTTTCTTTGATAATTAATTAAGAATCCAATGAGAACATATGTTTGTGTGGCATTTACAATAGGAAAATGTTCAAAGAAATAGATTCATTTACACCTGTAGCAACGTGGTGTGAATGAAAGCAACATGTCTCCTACAATGTTTAACAAAAGAAAACTAAAAAGTGACTCTATTTCAAATGCAGTCTATTTGGCAACCTTTAATTCATAATGAACTGGTGTTTCATTAATTACATAGTACCAACCATGAAATGACAGGTAGATTTATTTATTTTTTATTCCTCAGCATGCTAAGCAAGTAAAATCCACCATACATGCTAATTACCTTTGGGTCCACTAAATATAATTCCCATATAGAAGGTGGAACCTGTAATTACCAAGTACTTAGTGGTTAACAAGCACACAGCCCTCGGACTGTAGAAACAAACTATAGTGCCAACAGCAGCGTTTTGAAGTCAAGTCTGCATTTGAATCTTTGAATCTTGATTTTACCACTTAAGATGGGTGTCCTTCTCATCAGCACGAATAGAGTTGTACCGATTGAATAGGGCAGTTGTACCGATTAAATAGGAGGATAAATCTACTAATTTATCCTCCACCTGTGTTGCATGGAAGGAGACACCTACAGTTTTGCTCCGTTACCAGAGAATATCGCACTGCTTTTGCTTTGATAATTCTCTTTCCTTTACCTGATATAATACTCACATTTTTCTCCAAATGTTTAATTCCATGGGATTCTTCAAGATCTAGATATCAGGAGTCAGCAAAGTATGACCCCTGAGGCACCTCTACCCCACCCTCTGGTTGTGTTTTATTGGAACGTGGCCATGCCCTTTTGTGTTTGCATTGTTGATGGCTATTTGTGCATGACAATGGTACACTTGAATAGTTCTGACCCACATGTCACGGCCCACGAAAACTACTATCTGACCTGAACAGAAAAAGTCTGACAACCTTGATCTAGAGAAAGTCTCATTTTTTCCATGCGGCCTGCCCTGTCAAGCAGCATGCTTGTTTCAATATTCCTTGCATTATAATTTAACAAAAGTTCACATGAATACAGGGAAGTGGAGAGTCCATTTTAGTTCTCCTTCTTTTTAATTTCCTCCTTTGTTTAACATCATACCTGACACTCAAATATTTTTTGCTTGGATTTAAAAGTAAATTATTGAGTGTAAAATCTCCTAAAAGTCATACATAGATCAGATGACATTGCAGTTCGAATACAAATTACTTTTTTAAGTTTATGGAAAATTACATATTCACAATCCCATTTCAGAATAAAAGGGTGTGCAGAAAGCTAATCTGTTCTTATTTCTCAGAACAAGAGGGTGGGCCTCTGATCGTGGGAGAAAGGAGTCCAACGGGCAGTTTTATCAAAAACTCCAAGGGCTTCACATCTTGAGGGACCTACTACAGGATCCAGGATCATTACTCACTTATGTGTACAACACAGGGGATTATATAGTCAGTTGGCCTCAAACTAGATTCGGAGAAAAGATTTTTTCCAGCCGATCAACCCCATGCTTTCTGGTCTTTAAACTTTAATCTCCCCTGAATACTAAAGAGCCACTATTCCAAATATGACTGATTATTAACTCTCTCTTATCATTCAGAATATATACCACCTTTATTTCACTTGTGTCTAACTTGGAGAATTTTATCTTTGAAAGCAATATATATGAAATAGAATCTAGAGTTATAAAACCGAGATTATTTATTTCTTGAAAACAGCTATTTATTAAAGAATAACCATGTTGTTCATTACAGATATTAAATTAGCATGTTGTATGAAAGATAAAAAATTACCTGGCCTAATTACTAATTGACATTACTGTCTTTCTGTCAGATAACTATGGCATGATGTATAAAATATGTCCCCAAACTGGTTCCACAATCAGATTTTTATTTTCTCACCTTACATTTTCTGACTAAATAATGCCAAGGTCAGGAAATGTCTTGTAGACATTTAGAATTCCTTGTAGCTTTATTTTTACTTTTATCTCTGAAGGTATTGTGACTTTACTCTTTTCTAGCCCTTAAAATAGCGACCACAACTGTGTTGCTATTTTTTAAGGATTTGCAAACATATTTTAAGTCTGTCCTTTCATTTCTGTCGATAAATCAGGCCAGTGTTACTGCCATTTTTTTTCTCCTGAATATGAGCTGTGAGAGGTTTACCTCACCTGCCTGCAACCATTTGTGTGCCTTTCCCTTATAAACTGTCCCCTACTCTAATTCCTGGTGCGTCATGCTCACACTATGTTGTACTGACACCTCAGATTACAGACACCATCAGAAGGGAACCATGGGTGTCCAAACTCAATTACCATAGAAATGGGGGTGATGTTCACGCACTGAGTCAGAACACAGTGTGCAGTCACTGAAGTCCCACACAGCTACTGTGCTATCAGTTGTTTCCTGCGTCATTTACTAACACCTACTTAGAAAGCAATACCATTTCTTAAGTGCTACCTGGGCTATTTTTTTAAGAGCTGAGAAGTAGTAACTAGCAAAATATAGATGTACAGTTCTATAATTAAAAATTCTTTAGAAATAAGGAAGGTTGTTACACCAGTAGTAGTGGTAGTGTGTGTGTGTGTGTGTGTGTGTTAATTTGTTTAGGCTGTTGCTCTTCAGTCTCATTTTCTTCTTCTAAAGCACACCTCAGCCCTGTTGGAGGAATTACCTCTCCATCATTGTGCTTTGTGTTTTTGTGTCTAGCAATCAAGTAATCCTAGCCAAGGATCCAGAAGAATACGGCCCAAGCCAGTTCAATGATACTCTCTCCCAAGTTTGGAAACTTGAATAGTGAGTTTTGAGACAATTGTTTAAAAATACCCCAGGGCCAACCTACCTCTGAAAAAACAGTCCTTTAGCCCATGCTCCTGGATCACCTGGTCTACCCAAAGATGGTTCTCTACTGTTTTATTTCAACTGTGACACACATTACAACCTTCCCATGAATTTTCTTTTGGACTTAAAGATCCACAGAGTGGGTTTCTTTCTCTTGAAAACAGTGTACCTAATTTACATGTTCTCGAACTTGGCTATGCATTAAAACCGCCTCAAGAGTTTAAAAGCTCACATGTCCCTGGCTGTACCCCAGACAATTATAAAAGAATATCTGAAGGAGTAGACCTAGGCATTAAAATTTTACAAGCTCCCCTGAGGATCCTATTCTGCAGCCAAGACTGAGAACCACTGGCTGCATCTCTACCAATAGCCGCTGTTTCATAGCATGCTTGCCGAGTGCCAAGCATATATTGCCTTACAACAACTGTCGGGTGTAGGTATCATTTTCAATTTATAATAGGAAAATGAGATCACATAAATGTTAAATAAAGATGTAATTCATAGGATGACTTGAAATTACTCGTGTAGTGCTACTTATAACCCCTACTTTAACCAAAACTTAAGAAAATGGGGTTAATCAACTTAGAGCCGAATTTAAACTCGGTGATTTCTAATGTTTTCATAGAAATGAAATGTGGGTTTCCCCAAAAATGTCCTATGTGAAAAATTAAATTTATATTTGTAAAATAAGAGTAAATAAGAGAACAAATACCTGCTCCATGCTCTCTGCCTCGTCCAACTCCTGCACAGGCTGAGGATCTCAGGTCCCCCTCGTAGATCATGCCAGGAAAGCCTCTGATCCTGGGAGCTTGAGGGAAAGAGACAAAAAGAGGACCAAGTGGATTACACATTTCTCATTATTTGATAAGAAAGAGCCTATCAATTTGCAGAGAGAATATTGATCCTATGATTTCCAAATTCTACGAGAAAATATTAAAAGTAATGAAAATATCTTTGGATAACACAATAGGTATTCTTCTGGAGTGCTCATTCACAAGAATGTGGTGCTGTTTTTCATGGTTTTCTCTTATGTAACAAGACTATAATACAGTGGAGGTGATTTCATGGTTCATTTATCACTCACTAAGTGTAAGCTATGCAAACTCCAAAGGTTCAGTTCTAATGATTTTTTTTCTACATTTGAGGATGAGACACAATGTAAAATAAATCACTCAGTGGATTCAGTTCTGCCAATGTTTTCAGGGGAAAAAAGGACTCAAGCCAAGGTAGTCCATATGAAAATCACCTGAGCTTGCTCTGTGTATGTTCTCCCACTTATTTTGCTCCTCAAATTCCTATCCCTGTCTCCTACATTATGCAAGAGGACTGAGATCTATTTGGGACTCTGTTTCACTTCTGCAGCCTGGAGATGACTCCAGGCAGAAACTTTATAATCAGAGGGCTCACCATGTTTTTCCTTTACTTTTGGGGCTACAATGTGCATTGCTGTTTCCTAATGTCTGGAAATAGATTTTGCATATATTTGGTATGGTATGACAGGGGTGTTTGTTTGTTTTGTTTTGATAAGATTATAGTTCCCTTAGCAGATAATGCTTCATGGCTGCATCATAAATTAGTCCAGCTTCCTCTCCCCTTCCCTATTTTTTATTTAAATCAAAAGATATACTGGTTAGTAACAACTTTAATTAATGCATAAATAGGAAATAAAGTCTAAACTACTTCAGATTATGTATTCATAATTACTAAGAGATTTTATTTCAATTGCAAGTTGGGTAGGATTGAGGGTGGAAGGTAGGGGGAGTTGGGGTTGGGGAGGATAGTTGAAGGAAAATGGAGACAACTGTGCTTAAACAATAATAAAAAAGTGTAGATTTTTAATATATTTTAATCACATGTAAATGAAGTCTTAAAATGTAAACATAACACCAATAAATCCAAGCTTCTCCGGGAGGAGAATTCATGTTAAATAATTATAGAAGAACACCATGATATAACTGCTATATATTTAGACAGATAACTTTAATCATTACTTTTTTCTAATTGTGCAAGTTATTTTAAGACAAAGGTAAAAACGATCAAAACTGAGCAAGTAGAAGACCGAACTATACTAATGGACCTTCATATGATAGATGTGTGGAAAACCTAGATGTAAAGATAGAAAAGGAGAGTCAACATGTGGAGGTCTATTGCTATCACAGTAAAGAATCCCACCAACCTCTACTCCCATATAGAAGATGTCTGTGAAGTGAAAAGTACGCAGAAGGAGAAAACATATGTTATTCTGCATGAATATGCCACTAATTAGACACACTAAAAAAAAGTTGGTTCTTGAAAAATACTACATGAGTAACCTATGGTAAGTCAGATAGATCAAAAAGAAAAAAAATAGCACCATTTTTTTTTTTAAATTTTTTTTATTTATTTATCATTAGAGGGAAGGGAAGGAGAGAAGGAGAGAAATATCAATGTATGGTTGCCTCTCATGAGCCCCCTGCTGGGAACTGGCCGCAACCCAGGCATGTGCCCTGACTGGGAATCGAACCGCGATCGTGTGGTTCGCAGGCCCGCGCTCAATCCACTGAGCTACGCCAGCCAGGGCAAAAATAGCACCATTTTTAAAGGGAAGAAGTTGGTACACATATAACATATTTTAAAATTATAAGGAAATGAATCACCTATATTCCTTCACCCATAACTCTTCTTGACCGTATTCCAACAGTATTTTGTTCATTTCATGCCATAAACTGTTGCCATAGCAGATAATAATCACCTTTAAACTGCCAAATCTAATAGTCATTGGTAGTCCTTATCTAAAAGTTGGCTCAACAATATTTAATGCAGTCAATCACAATTTCCTTTTCAAAATAATCGCTTTGCTTCTAAAACAATAAGCGTTTCTACTTCCACTCTTACTTCACTCAATATCTATTCATGCCGTTCCTTCTTTTCCTCCTCCCCTGGGTGTTTTCTACTCCAGGACTCAGGCTCGTGTTCTCTGTCCACCCTCCACAAATGATCATAACCACCAAGGGCAGCCCATTGTACTTAGAAAGCGATGAATCATAGTGCAGGCCCCTTGGTTACTCTCTGACTTCATCTTCTAAAGCTCTGCATTACCATCACTCGGTACTAGCCATGCTGATTTTTTTCCTGTTCTTCACTAGAATAAATACAGCAAGGAGGTTTCCACATCGGAACCTCTGTATTTGAAGTTTCCTCTCCCTGTTCTTTCCCAAGATAGTCAGAAGATATGTTCCTTTTGTTCAATATGTTTCAACGTAACTTCCTCAAAGAGAGTTTTCCTAGCCTCGCCACTTTAATAAATATCTTTTATGCCCATCCTTTCATGCTTCCTAGTATTTATCATTACCTAAAGCTATTGTACCTATTTGTTAGTGTATTATATTTTAATTGTCTGTATTTCATTTTAGAATATAAGTTCCACAAGGTTAATGTCGTATTTTGTTTTATCCACTGTTACATCCACATTGTCTAGAAAAGATTCACTAAATATTTTCTAGAAAGTGGGATGGAAAAAAATATCAAGAAAATATATACATTGTCAAATTGACTCAATAATAAATAGAAAGTTTAATAAAGAAAAATGTTGAAATATACTGATTTTATAATCCAGGAGTGGACATATTTTCTGTAAGAGAACAGATAGTAAATAATGTTGGAAAATTTGGAAGCATATGGTGTCTATTGCAATTACTCCCTACTGCCTTTGTAGCATGAAAACAGTCATAGAAAACAAATGTAAATAAATGAGCATGGCTATATTCCAGTAAAATTTTATTTACAAAAATGTATTATGGGACAGATTTGTCTTGCAGGCAGTAGTCTACCAATCACTGCTATAGTAAGTCTATCTACCTATCCGCCTATCTACCTACCTAATTATCTTCTCTAGATCTCTATCTCTATGCCCATATCTATATGTAAAATCTGTGACATATAAACTGTATTCATATTTTAAATAAAGTGTTTTCAAACCCTTCTGAAACAGAAAATGTCTATTTATTTATATAACCTTTACTAAGGAATATAAAAGAAATATATACATTCAAATTTATTTAATGAGGTTGGTATAACCTTCATACTAATCCCAGGCAAATACAGCTTGATAAAAAAGCTATAGCCCAATATTATTTATAAATACAGCTATAAAAATGCTAAATAAACCATGAGCTAATTAAATTAAGTGATGTACAAAATCATTACAATCAACTTGAGTTTATTCCAAGCATATAAATATGACATATTTTTAAGAAGATAAAAATGTATTTAACCACCTTGATAGATTTTAAGAAGATGAACTATGATCATCTTAATAGGGTGGTAGAAAGCTCTTAATAAAATCCAACACTCATTCATGATTTTAAAAAAGTGTTTAGCAAGGAAGAAATAAAGATAAATAAAAGGATGATAAGATTATAGTTTTAATGTTTCTCTGAGGGATCTATTGGGTTATTCACGGAACAGTAATCTCAAACAGATGATCAATATATGAAGAGATGATACACCTCAATTATTATGGAAATGCAAAATAACAATCATGAAAATAACTAATAGTTATAACTGTGAATTGTGTGGTAGGCCTGCTATCAGTACTTCATATTAGAAATCCACTTCCTACACTTAAACATATCTTATACCTTTAAACCATGAATTAGATACAGTGTTTTCCCAGAAATTGAAATGAATAATAAACCAAAAAGGTGGATAGGAAAACAATTTTTTTTAATCCATGAGATATGGCCTGTGGCCAAAGCTGGTTTTAAATGTTCTCCAGTGCTTGATATATAAAGAAGAATGTGACAGATTCAAACAGTAGCATCAATTGTAAGTAGACTGGTCTCTCATTTTGAAAAGGCCTGACTACTTACTATTTGTACTAATTCCTACTGCTGCTATAACAAGCTACTATAAGCTTAGTGACTTAAACATCACAAATTTATTCTCTTATGGTTGGGGAGGGAGACAGGCCTACATTTTAGAGTGTCAACTAGACGTAGCTAGCAAATGCGCTTACAAGTTTTTAAGCTCTTCTCATAACAAGCAGAAAAAGAAAGAAAATTAAAAACTTGCAGTTTGAAAACAAAATGGACAAAGATAGTCCACAACTCGCAAATGAGGTTACAGGGAGGTAAATACCTAAGTAAAAGTAGTCAAGAGTACCAATGACAATTAAGCCCTTAAAAATGTCACTTTCTACTTCACTGATTTATTATGTTTCAGTAGCGTTACTTTTCTATTCCCATCTATTTGTGACTTTGCCTTCCCTGACCATTTTCATCCAAATTCTGGAGATCGTAGTAGGAAGATACAGGCAAAAAAGGACAAGAATTTTCTGAACTGTTCCGTGCTGAAGAATTTTACTGCACACTTAACACAATTTTTGCCAGAAAATTATTCATTATATCCTTATAAAATGGTAATATAGAAACATTTTAAAGATGAGAAGATAAGTGTAGAAAGATCAAATCCCTTGTTCTGGATCACACAGCTCTGAAAGGTGGGAGTCGGAATCAGAATTTACCATTGACTGATTTCTAAGACTATACACTACCCACTGCATCAATATTTTTATAAGAAGATGATTTTATATTCAATACATTTATTGAGAAGAATGTATATATCGTGTTCCTCATTCAGAGGTTGTCAACCAGGGTGACTTTGCCTCTGGAGGTAGTTTTGGTTGTCACAGGTGAGAGAGATCAGGGGATCTGGTGGCATCTACTAGGTAAAGACTAAGGATGCAACTAAACAAACCACACTACCAGCAACAGCTCGAATGATCTAAACATTGGAATTACACTGAGTAAATGAAATCTGCCATAAAGGACTCTTGCATAATGTCAATAGGGAGTTCTAAAATAGGAAAAACATATAGAAGTCTAAGAGCAGCTGCATGGAAAGTGATGGGGAGGAGAGAGCAGGGGGAATTTCACAAAAGAACATTCTAGAATGATGAAGTTCTTGCATATGATGTTTTCTATGTTAATCATAAAAGTGTAAATGATTGTTATAACACTTTAAACGTATTACTTAAGATTCCTGCATTTTGTTGTATGTAAATTGTGCATCAATTTAAAAAAGAACGTTATCAATAAAAATGCACTAGCAAAATTCTAAATCTCAAAAAGATTTCCTTTAATTCTTGAAATTTTCTGGGATTCAGCACACTCTATAGCAGAACAAGATTCTATAGTCTTTGTCCTAAGAAAAATTTGAAATAAAAAGATTTTTACGACTGAAATGGAAACCCTGCTACTTTTCTTAAGGGTGACAAACTTTAATATTCTCTTCTCAAATATTTTTAAATATTCTTATCATAAAGAAAAATTTAATAGAGGATTTCTACTGCTATGTATGATTTTATTTGTGCTTTACATTTGCTGTATTTCAAGTTTGTTTTGCTGATTTGGTATTTATTTTAATCCAAGGAAAAAAAACCACAATAATAATCATGTTAAAACAAACTTAAAACATAACAAACATGAGGTAAATAATGTTTACCTCTGTAACAACAGACTATGCAAACTTCCAAATGTGATGTTATTTGTATTAAATAGCATTGTCATTTATGTTTTGCTTTATGGATGGCTTCAGAATTCCTTAATACTTTATGAAACACCATCACCATGATTTGAGGTATACTGAAATGAAATATCATATTTGCCAAAAATAATCATATGCTTCTTTGCTAGCAGCAAATGCGTGAAACATATCAATATTATATTACAAGTTTGCAACATGGATAATGAACACAGTTAGGTTCCATGTCACTTTCAATGAGATAACACTAAAAATATTATTTTGTATTTCCTGGAAAACTGATCCACTGATCCACATCTGTGTTCTCAACTAATTCCAACATGTGGCTTCCAAGTATTATTTAGTGATCTTTGTTCAAGTTCAGTGCATGAAACTATTACAACTAAAAGCCCCACCCTAAAATTTAGTGCCTGCCACCAAGGCCTCATACCGAAACCGTAATTGCACATTTCTGCCGTTTCTTGTGAAAAAGAAATAAGACTTGTTTGAGAGAGAAGTCAGGTGCAAAAGACCACATATTGTATAATTCTGTTTGTGGGGAACATCTGAAAAAGGTAAATCAATGGACACAGAAGATGGATTAGCAGTTGCCTAATCCGGGGACAGAGGAGGAGATAGGAATTAACCGTAAATGGATACGAGTGATTTTACTAGGATGATTAAAATATTCTAAAGCTCTATTATGGTGATGATTGCACAACTTAGTAAATTTACTAAAAACCCATCAAATTGCACACTTAAATGTGTGAATTTTATGGAACGTAAATTATATCTTTAAGAGTCTAATTTTAAAATTGTGTTTCAGTAGAGAAGCTAACCAAGCGTTTCCCTAAATTAGACTCTAACTCCTCATGCATCCAGATGTTGACATAAAGGGGGGAAAAATACCTACTACTATAAAATACACATTATTTCTGGCTGTTTAGTGATTAGCACATTTTCACAATTAAGTTAAAATAGATACTTACAGAAAGTTAAATATAATTCCCCAACTTTCTTTAAAGCAAGAGAAGAAAGGGAAAAAAAGCACTCCCCCCTTACTGTTTAGAATGTTCTCCAATATATATTTGGAGAGGTGCTCGTTAGTAATGTTCCCTTACACCACATTTTTTCCCTTCACAAGCTAAAAGCACTGTGTCTCTCCATTTCACAGGGGCAAGATGGTGTGGAATGCCTTCCCTTTTCACCCAACTATACATAATTAGGATTTCAATTCAATTCAACACAATTACTATTATACAACAGGACAAAAATACTTAATTTGGTTCATTAGGGTTTTCAACTTCAACAGTTATAATCCTTATTATTCTCTGTCATACAGGCTGTCCTGTAGAGAATCACATGTTTAATGGCATCAGTACTTTCTACCTACTGAATAAAAATTAGAAAGATATATCCAGCGAGATAATAGTAAAAAATAAAATGGAAAAGTTAGTGCGTATATATGGATATACACATATATGTGGATATATTTATACATATGTATATATGCTTGCCTTTAGGTGTGAATAATTAATAACTCTTTTATGATAGGGGTTTATATTTGGGAGATAAGAGCAGGAATGAGATACATTAGTTAAAGGGAAGTTTCAACTTTATTAGTAAGGTTATAATAAAGAAAAAGATATAAAACAAATAAAATACAAATGTGTATAAACTGGGTGATGGGAACATTTGTTAGGTCACTCTAAGTAATGTTCCATACATTTGACATTTTATGTCACTATATAACAATACATTAACATAATAACTTATAAACTGAGCTTCATAGTATTAGCTTGTATGTCATAGAGATTCTGCAAGGTTTGGGGGGTAACTTCTGTTCTCTATCTTTGTTTATAGAATCAGAAAGAGGAACAGTCAAGAATAAAATTGCATCCCTAGAAATGATGAGTCCCATGTATGACAATGTTGTTATTTCACTCCTTACATCAACAGGATTTGATCTCTAAAACAGTAGCAATAGGTCACAATATAATTACCAGGAAGCAAAGTTTACAAATGCATGATTAAAATATCATGCATTTAAAAACTGGGGACTAATTATTCTTACTGTTGACCCAGAATTATCTGATAGTCAAAGTGAAATTAAATAATTGTCTTCAATTTCTCAGAAAGTACAGAAAATTCTTCACAAGTGATGATCCATTCTAGTTATTATTTCATAGTTTGATGCAATAGAAATTTTTTAAAACTAGATGTCAAAAAATGTGCCCTCAAATAAAAGTAACTCCATATGGTGAAATGCTGATAAAAGTAGTTCTATTGGGAGTCATTTTGGCTCTCAAAAAGTAGCACAATAAAGAGTTTATATTATAATTGAGATGATAGAATTCCAAATTTTTCCCCTTCTAATTTTACAGTTGAGAAACCCCTTAGAGTTTGTTTAGCTCTAATTTGATAGATGTGAAAAAAAAGATTCAGAAAGTCCAGGTGATGTCCTTCCCCAAGGTCATTTCTGTGAGTTAGTATCATAGCTGAGTCTAAAACTCAAATTTTCTTCCCCTTATGTTATTTCCACATTGCCAAAGTGAATATTATCTTTTTATCATTAAAAGATATTATCTTTTTTATGAGAGTATTTTATAACACAAGATAATGGCTTAATTGGTAACTATGTGCCTAATGTGCATTTAGAACGCATTACGAATATTAATGTTATTATTAGGAGAAAGGCTTTTATCGCAGAGTATTCGTTCCCTTTTTCCCTATTTATTGTATAATTGTAGTTCTTAAGGGGGGAAAAATCAAGTTTAGTCAGCAACTTGTAACCAGTGCAAACTCCAAACTTTGTGACACTATCAATATGACACCCTCAAGGTCAAAAGACTAGATCATCTCTACGGTGGTTAATTCTCTACAACTCGAAGACATCGATCATGGAGCAGGATCAGCTAACCTATCTCCCCACAATGCACTGACTGATCTAAGGTTCACAACATCTGTGGTCCAGAAAGCACAACAAAGGGGCAAGAGAATTGAATTTATATCTTTCCATTCGATGGCATTCAAGACATACTGGAATAAATACACTGTTTATTCTCTGAACTGATTGCATTTTCTTATTTATTTGGTGTTTCATTTAGGTCAACAAATCTAACTTTCTCCTTTATCTGTTTTGTTGAGGTACAGAATTCTGGAGCTTTTACAAAAGCTTCCTGGATGACACTTGCTCAGGAAAGCTAGCACTGCTCTGATACACCAATAAAAAAAAATTAGTTCAGTGCACAGTAATTTGACTAATCAACTTGCTGAAACTCTCTCCTCAAGAGAGGTATGTATATTCCCATTGTTACTAAAAGAGATCATAATTTGTTTTCATTTGTGTCTTGGCTTAATGCCGCAGAAAGAAAAGCACTGAATTTGGAGCAAGATTGCCTTGGGTTTATATCCTAAACCAAGATCATTTACCTCTTGGGGCATAAATTTGTCATTAGAATAAGGGTAACAATACCAATCATATCAGCTAGGGTTATATTTAGCTGCCAGTGACAGAAATTCAAAAAGTAACAAAGGCTTAAGGAAGACTGAAGGTTATGCTCTTTCATACAAAACTCTGAGCAAGTGGACTAGGATGGATAGAGTATTTAATGGTATACAGGAACCAGAATGCTTTTATCTTGTCATTTTGGCATTCATGGCCTCCTTCTCATAGTTCAAGGAAGCAGCATTTTGATGCAGGGAAAAGAAGGACAAAAGAAAGAGAGATAGAAGGACAAAGGGTAAACAGATGTTGAACAAA
Source organism: Sturnira hondurensis (assembly GCF_014824575.4). NCBI lineage: Eukaryota > Metazoa > Chordata > Mammalia > Chiroptera > Phyllostomidae > Sturnira > Sturnira hondurensis. The sequence continues at coordinate 13,622,896 of NW_028075269.1, read as the reverse complement.
GGCAGATGTATGGCACAAAGGACTTATGTCCCATTAGCCGGAAATAGATATGTGGCCACACCCAGCTGCAAGGGAGACTGAAAAGTATGACATCCATTCCAGATGAATTATGTGCAGCCAAAAAGTAGGGACACTATTGTCATAGTAAAAAGGAAGAATGTATTAGGACACTATCAGCATCTCTATCATAGCTACCAAAGGAAAGACTGCTCGTTTTCTCAACTTCTGGACTCTTTCCCAGTCCCATGGCATTTAGATGTTACCATTGGTCCACACTCTCCCCATGAGGATGGAGGTGAATATGACAGGTGCCAATTCTAGGCCCAGGTCTTTTCAGATTAGAAGTATTCCTCCTCTGAGTTCTTCTTGTAGCTTTTACCTTTCCTTTGAACTAGCTAAAATCTGAATTTTAGGCTTCTACTTTCCTATATCAATGAAGACAGTAACTCAAGGAACAGAAAGAAAAATGGAAGGAATTAGGTCCCTACATGACCATGTGAAAACAAAAACATGTGCTGATGTGTGTCACTCACCCAGACGATGTTGGAGAGAGAGGTGATCCTTTTTACGTATATTTTATTGATTATGCTATTACAGTCACCCCCATTTTTTTCTGCCCTTTATCCCCCTCCTCCCTGCACTGTTTCCCCACTCTCCAGCACTTCCCCCCTTCCTTAGTTTATGTCCTTGGGTTGTATAGATAAGTTCTTTGGCTTCTCCATTTTCTATACTGTTCTTAACCTCCCCCCGTCTGTTTTGTGTCTACCTATAATGCGTGTTATTCCCTGTACCTTTCCCCCCATTCTCCTCCACCTTCCCCACTGATAAACCTCCATGTGATCTCCATTTCTGTGATTCTGTTCCTGTTCTGGTTGTTTCACTAATTTTTGTTTTTGTTTTTTAGGTTCAGGTGTTGACAGTTGTGAGTTTGTTGTCCTTTTACTGTTCATAGTTTTTGATCTTCTTTTTCTTAGATAAGTCCCTTTAATGTTTTATATAATAAGGGCTTGGTGATGATGAACTCCTTTAACTTGGCCTTATCTGGGGGGCACTTTATCTGACTTTCCATTCTAAATGAAAGCTTTGCTGGATAGAGTTGTCTTGGGTGTAGGTCCTTGCCTTTCATGACTCAAATATTTCTTTATAGCCCCTTCTTACCTATAAGTTTTCTTTTGAGAAACCAGATGATAATCTGATGGAACTCCTTTATAGATGACTCTCTTCTTTCCTATTGCTGCTTTTAAGAATCTCTCCTTATCTTTAATTTTGGGTAACTTGATTATAATGTCTTGGTGTGTTCCTCCCTGGGTCCCACTTCTTCAGGACTCTTTGGGCTTCCTGGACTTCCTGGAAGTCTATTTCCTTCACCAGATTGGGGAAGTTTTCCTTCATTATTTGTTCAAATAAGTTTTCAATATCTTGCTCTTCCTCTTCTCCTCCTGGCATCCCCATGATTCAGAGACAAAATTCTATACACTTTTTCTATAAGTAAGAGCAGTTAAACTGGCCTCTGAGGAATATATTTTCAAGGGTGCTTCTAGAGATTAAATGATGTAATGTCTGTGAAATTCTGGCAGTGTCTGCTCATAGTAATAAGCACATAAAAATAAATAAAGAAGCATATGGGCATACATATACATATGCAACTATACTTCAGTTATATATATTTATATAACGAATTTATGTATATTTGTTATACATGTATCTGTGTGTATAACTATATAAATAGAAGCAGCTACCTTTTTGAAGTGTTGCCCAGCTCCTCCAAAGTGAATTTTACATAAACCATTTCATGTACTATATAAATAATGACATACCAAATATACTTTCCAAGTTTGCTGGAAACCCATGCATTAGTGTTGTCCTGATAAAATACGCCAAAGCCTTACTTTGTTTATATACATAAAGATGGTACAGGAACTGGAGGTGTGTAGGCTAAGGCCAGGACAACAATGAAAAAGCATCCTCCTCCTCCTCACCCTCCTCCATGGATTGACTACACTAAAAAATGTACGTGTTTCTTTCTTCTAACCACAAAGTTAATTCTCATATATTTTCAGCCTGATAGAAAAATGTATCCAAAGCATCTTCATCAAATGCCGAAGAGGAAGAAGTGGAACAGGTAAAGAGAAAGCGTTGGGTCCTGATAGAGTAGCTGTAATTCAGGACGGCACCCCCAGGTCCCCACTATCTGCCCTAATGTCCGAAGCCATAATATCAAATATGTGCCGGCTCTTGCTTGAGCATGCAGCCCCAAACTCCAATTCTCTGCTCTCAGCCCAGGAAAACCATCACTGTGTCACCCTTGTCCTCTAGGCTCAGTGCCACAAATCATCAAACGCTCTGAGGAGACAAGTCAGCTCAAAGCATTTTCATCATTTTTTTCACATTTCTATCGCTGTTCAAGTACAGGTATCTCCATTTCCCACCACCACAGCTCCCCCACACCCCAGCCATCCCCACTCCCCATCCTTGATCCCACCCCCCCTTTGGTTTTGTCCAGGTGTTCTTTACACATGTTCCTGAAAATCCTTCATTTTTTTCAGGCGTTCTGGCCTCTCAAGTCCTGACTTCTTTGTTTGCTTTCTAACAGTCTCAAAACTTGTTTTGTGTGTGTGTGTGTGTTTTATGTAGTTTTTAAATGTATTTTTGATGGAGAATTTAGTCCAATGAAATATACTATGTCACAACAAAAGGAAACAAATGTCAGTTTAGGGAGGGGTCATAGCCAGCTTCTGGGAGGAGCCCAGCCAATCCCCATCTCATGGTATTCTCCACCTCGGACAGTCTCCTGTCACAGGCACTAGGTTTGGTCTGCTGCAGCAACAGAATACAATAATAAGGCTGAGGCTGAGGTATAAAGGACAGTGTACCTTCTGCCTTACTCTTGAATCCCTGTTTTGGAGGGAGTCACTGCCAGGCCATCTGGACAGGCAGCCCTGTGGAAAGACCAAGTAGTAAAAAGCCCACTGAGCCCCTCTGCTAAGAGTCAGAAAAAAACGAGGTCCCTGTTCAATAGCCAGGTGAGTGAGTCATCCTGAAATTGGATCCTCCAGCCCCAGGCAAACTTCGATGACTGAAGCCTCAGCTGTTAGCTTGACCTTGACCTCATGAGGAACTTGAAGCCAGAAACATTCCACCAAGTTGTTTCTGCATTCCTGAACCTCAAATGCTTGGCAGGATAATAAATGTGTGAGCGTGCTCCTTACTTTTAATTGTGATAAAATACATATAACACAAAATGCACTACCTTACTCCTGTTTGCATAGTCAGTTCCTCATTGTTAAGTACGTTCACACCGTGGAGAACTCTCTTATGTGGGTATCTGTCTGGCGTAGAAGTGAGGCTGCTGGTTGGACACGTGGCCAGTTTTACAATGCTCCTTAATTCTTATCATTATCAAAGAGGAAAAAATATTCTCCATAAATACAGTGTCCATAAAGATGATCTATTTCTTCACATAGAATGTTAGATTAACTGTTTCAGGCTGAATCATCTTGCCAGTTCTCTCACGTGCATGCTGTCTCTTTATTTACATTAAGAGACACTGAAAATTTTTCACGTCTCACTAATTAGACAAGATCAGGCGCATTCAGGGTGGTGTGGCCGTAGACTTGCCTCACTAATTAAATGATGAAAACAGACTTTTCCCTCCCTCTCATGAAATGAAACAAAAAACTTGGCTGCAAGATTCCATGAGACTTTGGGGTGAGGACCACCTCCCGAAGGCAAAATGTCTTTACAAACTGGAAAACCCTCAGCCGTATGTACTGAGCAAATAAGGTTTTGTCGCTTCCAATGATGTTATCAAGGTTTTACATTTAGATTTGCATTCTGACCTGTCTTCCTGTTACAATTCTCTAGTCAGAGAACATAATTTTCATATTTTTTAATTGCTGTTCACAATGTTGTTTTAAGTCCTTTACTGACTAAATATATTCATCCTTCTCTTCTCAGAATTACAATTCTCAGTGTAATGGGCAAAAATTTGGTCTGTGTTGATCACAATTGCTTCTTCATCCCACCTTACCAATGGAAGACCTTCTCCCCGGGGCTATTTTGCAAAAGCATCAATGTGGGTAAATTCAAAAGAAAAGAAAAAACTGTGATGAACTGCAATGCTTATAGAGCCAACCTTGATGTGAGGAAGAGAAAAAGGCAATTAAATAGAAAACCACTATTGGTTCTTACTGGAATGTCAATCAATCTTCTATTCTGTGGTTTCAGCCTTCGCTTTAGGGTGAATTGTCACTTCTCTGGCGTTTCTAGCTAGCTCCTACCTAGTTCCATAGTTTCTGCCATCACACAAATAGTTAAAAGTAATTGCTGAAATTCTGGTCATGTTTCCACATCAAGTATACTATTTAAAATGTTTAAATATTAATTCAGCTCTTCAAAGTTTTCAAATTCATCAAATGGGTTAATATCTATGCTGATGCAGGGGAAATCACACTTGTTTTAGTCCATGAAGGAAAGATAGCAAAATTTTTAAATATGGAGAGTAAGACAAATCTTCCTTAAGTAAGTAATATTGTCTAGATTATATATATATGCTCCTTCAGACGACTTTAATGTCTCCATAATGGATACTTTGAAAGTATCCAGAATGTCTCAGTGACATCACCCTTAGAGCTAATCCACACTTCTAATAGAAATTGGGTGAGATAATGCCTAAAATTATGCACAAAGGAATTGTCACTGGAACTGACAAATGTTAAAAAATATGAATTTCTTTCCCCTTTGAAACTTCATACATTAATACTACTAATATAACAAGATCCATATAGTATTCCATAATTTTTTTAAGGCATACATATTTCACAGTTCTCATTTGATCATTCTCTGTGAGGTAGGAAAGATTTATATACATGTATATGTGACTGTCTCTCTCTTGGATCACCATGATAGCCTGCCAAATATACCTGCACATGTGGTGAGACAGGAGATCTGCAATTTAGACATTCGGTGTAAAAGTTAAAGTATAAAAAAGAGCTACTACTTCCACAGAAATAAAAGAACTAGACATGTGTCTACCCACACATGCACAGACTGAGGAAGATTATCAGTTTCAAGAGAAAAGGAAAGGGAAAATGTCCCCAGCAAAAAAAATGAAAACAATACACTAGCCTGCATTATGAAATCCCCAGCACCACAGGGCAGCCTTCTGATTAAACCAGCTCTCTCTAGGTATTACTCATACTCTTCCCAAAGTCCAGAATCCACACTCTCAAGAGACTCTGAAGATTCCAAAAGACCAGTGCTTATGTCCTCCTGGTAGCTCCTGATTACCCAGACAGGGACTGAATCTCACCTCCCGACCACATAGTATCTCTCACCTGCTTGCCTGCTGTCTGCTCTCTGCTTCTGCCCTTGGGCTTCCTAGGGAAACATGAGGAATTGAGCACTGTAGAACCCTCCTGGGCACCCATGCATATGCAACCTTGAAATGCAGTGGAGTTCACACCCATGGGTTAAACTTTTAACCAATAGGAGGCAGAATCCAGAGAACCCAGTGGATAAATTATCCCTCCTTTGTAAGTAATTCTCTCTCTCCTCACTCCATCTTCAGCACATGTACACTGACGCTACAAATGTGCAACTCATAGGCTGCTCGGAGGCATGGTCCCAAGAGTGAAATGATGGGTCACGTTTAGCAGTGGTCAGATAACACATCTGTGCATGGACTCTCTGCTTTTTCCTGCTTCTTCTACCACACCCTTCTCTCTGTCATTACACTCCCTTTAAAATAACAGCATATTGGCTCTCTTGCACATGCTTTGTCTTTCTGGACCTGAGGAAAAGACACAAAACCAAGTGCCACGTGGCTGTGAGGTACTAATTCACACTGTAAAGGAACAGAGCAGACTGCTGACCAATGGACAATCTGTTGTCAATCTGTCCGAACTTCCATTGATCTGATTTCAGTAAGAAGCTGTTCTTAGAGAAACAGGTTCATATCCGAAGGCTCATGGGACTCCCACAAAAGACATGAGCTCAAAGTAAAATAATGACAAACTGGAGATCATTTCCCAAGGATCCCCACTTTGCAGTGCCTGTTACCCAGTGCCTGAACACACATGCCTCATAGTTGGGGCAGTTTTATAGTTGCTTAGGGCGGGAGGGTAAGTTTGGGACCAGTTACTGAACCAAGGTAGAAGTGAAGTTTCCACAGCACTGTGTGGAGGAACAGAAGCAGTTGGGGGGAGGCTGAAGGGGATAAAGGGGGTCAAACACATGATGGCTGAAGGTGACTAAACTTTGAATGATGAGCACGCAGTGCCCTATACAGATGACCTATTATAATACCATACGCTTGAAACGTACACAATTTTATTAACAGATATAACCCCAATAAAGTTAATTAAAATATTTCAATTCAACAAAAATAACAGAAGCGCCACCAAAAAGAAAAAAAACTAGAAACTGAATATTCACCAATGTATAACTGGTTTGATAAGTTATATTGCACACTTATCTTTAAACTCTATCCTGCCTTTAAAAGTGATGGCATGAAAGGTCATCTAAGACATACTGTTCGGTTTTTAAAATCCTGTCCACAAGACCATTTTATATGTGTACATGTAGATGTGTATATGTATGCAAACATATAGAAATAAAACTGCAAGGGTAAATTTAAAACTACTGGTCTATTGTCACTTTAAAGACTGTGACTGGGAAAAAGCTGTGCCTATATACTTCATGTTCTATTCCACAGGCGTTCATGTCATTTGGATCCTTCACAATGCAATGGCACATCTTAAAATAAAATAACTCAGAGGATTTTGTCTTGGTAGATTTCTCAGGAATTGCTGTCTACACTTTTCGTCTTGTAAAATACCTGCTGTAACTTCCAGTTGAAAGCCTCTGTGGTAAGAAAAGTGGAAAATGGACAAATGTGCAAAAGCATGATTACATGGAGGGCCCTTCCCTGCTACCTTTCCGTCTTCACATCCGGTCTGTAGCCGTCTCTCTCTGCCCCTGCCAGCATTTTCAAGTGCCCCGCTCTGAAAGGTTCCTTCCTTGCAACTGACATGAAGGATCCGCCCCCTTCTGCAAATTTCATATGCCAAATTTGAGGGAGGATTTGAGGAGTAAACACTTGACACAATTTATTTCTTTTCAGGTTGAGAGACTCAGAGTCTCCCCCAGGCCAAGGTTTGAATATTTGAAAACTACTTAAATGTCTTTCAAAATCTTGACAGCCAAGGGGATTCAGAACATGCCAGCCATATGTCACACTGGATCAGCCCCTCTGTCTCCAGCAATGATTGATACTATCTTACAGGATCAGTTCCCAAAGAGCAATGTACTTGAAATCAGCTAGTGCAAACAAAAATTCTTTTTCTGATCTTACAGGAAACACTTTCAGATTTTGCCCACTGAGTACGATGTCGGCAGTAGGTTTTTCATATGTGGTCTCTATTATGTTGAGGTATGCTCCCCCTGACCCCACTTGGCTGAGTGTTTTTATCATAAATGGGTGCTGTACCTTATCAAATGTTTTTCTAATCTCTATTGATAGGATCATGTGACTTTTGTCCTTCACTTTGTTTATATGATGCATTACATTTATTAATTTGTGAATATCATACCATTGTTGCATCCCTGGGATAAATCCCACTTGATCATGGTGTATGATCTTTTTAAAGTATTGCTGGACCCAGTTTGTCAATACTTTGTTGAGGATTTTAGTATCGGTGTTCATCAGTGATATTGGCCTGTAATTTTCTTTACTTGTGGTGTCTTTACCTGGTTTTGGATATAGAATAATAGTGGCCTTCTAAAAAGAGTTTGGAGGCCTTCTTGAATTTTTTAGAATGTTTGAGAAGGATAGGAGTTAGTTCTTTTTTGAATGTTTGGTAAAATTTGCCTATGAAGCTATCTGGTCAAGAGCTTTTGTGTGTCAGGTTTTTTTTATTACTGCCTCAGTTTTGCTGGTTGTTATCAGTTCATCGAGGTTTTCTGCTTCTTCTTGGTTCCCTTTCAGAAGATTGTATGTTTCTAGAAATTTATCCATTTCACCCAGGTTGTCCAATCTCTTGGCATCTATTTGCTCATAGCAATTACATACAGTCCTTTGCTTTTCTGTGGTATTTGTTGTTATTTCTCCTCTTTCATTTCTAATTTTATTTATTTAGGTCCTCTCTTTTTTCTTAATAAATCTGGTTAAAATTTTGTCAATTTTGTTTATCTTTTCAAAGACCAGGCTACTGGATTTATTGATTTTTGAATTGTTTTTTTTAATCTCCATATCATTTAATTTTGCTGTGATCTCGATTATGTCCTTCCTTCCACTCAGTCTAGGCTGTTTGTTGTTGTTCCTCTAGTTTTTTTCAGATGTAGGGCTAGGTTGTTCAAGATTTTTCTATCTTCTTTAGGTAGGACTGTAGTGATATAAACTTTCCTCTCAGGACTGCCTTCACTGTGTCCCATAGGTTTTAGATTCTGTGTTGATTTTCATTTGTCTCCAGGTACTTTTTGATTTCTTCCTTGATCTCATTGTTAACCCATTCATTATTTAATAACATGTTATTCAGCCTCCATGTATTTGAATGTTTTGAGGGGTTTTTTTTTTGAGGTTGGTTTCTAGTTTCAAGCTGTCATGATCCAAAAAGATGCTTGATATGATTTCAACTTTCTTAAATTTGTTAAGGCTTATTTTGTGTCTTACCATGTGGTCTACTTTTGAAAATGATCCATGTACATTTGAAAGGAATGTATATTTTGCTTCATGAGATGAAGCGTTCTGTAAATATCAATTAAGTCTATTTGAGATAGAGTGTCATTCGATGCCACAATATTTTTGTGGATGTTTTGTTTGGAAGATCTATCCATTGATGACTATGGGTGTCAAAAATCCTCTACAATGACCGCATTGCTATATATCTCTTTCTAAAGCCCTCCAGGATTGTCTTTATATATATATAGCTGTTCACATATTCAGTAGATAGATAGATAGATAGATACTTTACAAGGGCTATATCTTCTATCTTCTTGCTGGACTACTCCCTTATGTATTATGAAGTGACCTTATTTGTCTCCTATTACAGCCTTTGTTTTGAAGTCTATTTTGTCTAATATAAGAATTGCTACCCCAGCTTTTTTTCATGCCCATTTGTGTGTTAAAAAAAAATTCCATCCCTTCACTTTAATCCTTTCAGAATCTTTTGTTCACAAATGCATTGTAATTGGAACTGGAAATGACCTAGGTCAGCCAACCCTTCCTCTAACTTCCAACTTTCTTCTCATCACTACTTTATAAAATTGACCACCCTCATAAGTAAGAGCTCCTCTAATTAAACTAATAGGAATATAATATAGTCACTGGTAAATATTTTTAACCAAAAATGTATTCTATATACCCCAATTTTACTTAACTTCATAAATGTGTCACTAGTACGATAACTCAGTACAAATCTCATTGTCAGAATGTCTGGAATCTGAAGAGAGATTGCTTAATTCCTGGACTGGCCCTGTCAATCATCAGTTCTGCAACTTCAGTCAAGTTATTTAATTTTTCTGTACTTCTGTTTTTCTCATTAGTGAAATTGAGATTATAATGATACTCATGGAATTGTTTAAGATTTAAGGAATTTATTTTTAAAGTACATAGACATAGTGAATACTTAATACATGTTAGTTATCACCACCATCATCTTTACGGTCATCATTATTAATACCACCTCCCACATGTTTAAATTATTTTACTCTTTCCTATAAGCCACTCGTGGTTTTCCATGAGTTGATTTATTTTCTACACACTTTAAAGACTTTGCCCTCCCAGAGATGCACTAACCCAAGAGTGGTTGCTCATTTCTGTCCCATGAACAACGGCTGAAATATCAGTAACGGACGCAGAACTCAAAGCGAGCACTCGGTCTGTTTTATTGGAGTTCACCCTCACTTGGATGGACTTGATGCAATAGTCTGTCAAGGGGTTAGATGCCACGGTGGGTGCTCATTAGGTACCCATTCAATGAGTAAAGATTTTATGTGAAAAAATATGTGATGTTATAATTCCTACTTGATATTAATAAAGCACTAGGAATTATATTAACAGCTTAATAACCTTATGAGGGGCTCTTTCTCGTCTATAATACTTCTCCCTACAACTGAGGTGGGAGACAGAGACTTGAAGTTTTACATCTTGTTTTCTTAGAAAGCAATCTTCACTAGAAGGGACAGCTCCAGTCTCTAGTGCCAAGAAAAAACTGAAATTCAGACGCCTGCCTTCAGCCACCATATCTATACCACTAACACTCTCGAGTGGTGGAGCTAACTAATTCCACACAGGTTTTTTGCCTGCCTACCTTCTGTGACCACTTTTCCACCTGGTATTCATTTTAAGATCATTCTATTAATTCAGAACAAAGAGGAATATCAGAGGTATGACAAACTGTCATCTTTTCTGGTCCACATAATCCAAGGGTAATACACAGAGGCCTGAATTAAGAGAGGATGTTGCCATGAGAAAAACTGAGGAAAATATTGACAGGCCAAGGTAAGACTGAGAACCTAGTGTACTTGAAGAGAAAAAAAATGAAGGAAAGAATGGTCTGAAATGAGATTGGGAAAGCAGTCCAAAATGAGGTTACACAGGTGTTAGTGGTTCTGTCAGACATTTAGATTTTACTCCGAATGAAGTGGGAAGTCACTAAAGAGGTCGTGAAAAGCTGAGACGTTTGGGGGCATATGCATGTGTGCTTTAGTGTTTTTCTGGCTGGCATGTGCAGAACAGACTGAAGTGACCTGAGAGGGCGTGAGAGAAGATTAGAAGACTATAGATGGCATCCACCCCTCTGTTTCCTTGGTTTTCGGCTATTAACACCCATTACATTTCCTGCTCTACAATGAAATAGCCTCGAGGTCAGGAACAGTGTCAGGTTGATTATTTTACCCATTACGGTACTTACAGCATCTCATATTTCTCAAAACATTCCTTAAAAGAATAACATCTATGAAAACAATTGCATTACCATGGTTATGAATGTATTTTTATCAGGCAATTTTAAATCATTATTTTGCTTTTAATTGTCACATTTTTCCATTGTTGTACACCAAAAGTCTTCCAAATTGGGGACATGGCATAATCAAAAGACTTGGCGAAGCCACACAGACTGTCACCGATGCATTACGGAAGTATAAAAAGCAGTGTTTGTAAAATGGCCCCTTGAACATATGGTTCTGAGGAGAAAATACTCTTTCATTATCCATGTTGGCAATCGTTCATCAGCACTATACTTACATCAGACTAACAGCATTCTGCAATGCTTCCAATGAACCAAATCTGGGTATTTGACATGCATATGCTTTGTAGAATCTGCATAGAATTTAAGTCATTACATAATCTTGCTTGACAGAGCTGAGAGACAAGCCACACAAGCAACCTCTCAGCTTTCTTTCCTTTGATCTAAAATTTACTGCGTTCCTTCGTAAAAAGGAAAAGACCAAGTCTCATCTATCATGTCTGAACCGATACGCATAACTTTGGCTGACACTGTCTTCTGACTGTAAGTCTCCGGGCAATGAGGCAGGGACACAGCGCAAGCCTGATGGTGACTGGAGACAGCACTTAGTAGCTAGAAGCTCTGGCCTACGGTTAGGGAAGGGGTGACACAGAGCACGGTACACAAGGTCTCAAGGGCTCCCCGGGGAAAAAAAAGATACGCTTCGGATTGTTAAAATTATGTGACTGTCTGCTTTCCTTGGATTAAGTCTTCACAACACATACATAATTGCATTGGTCTAAAATCTCAACGAAAAAGTGAGATGAGAAATTAACCAAGCACATTTTATAATGAATAATTCAGTGAGCTTCTCAGACATTATGCCACTTTTTTATTTTTTATTTTATACCATTATAAAAATATCCATTGGTTATCTAGTGTTTGATCATTTTTCCCTCTTTGATGCAAAATCCAACAAAGACATTTAATTTTTTTTAAAGCCTGAAAATTAATGATGGCTTTTTAAAGAAATTCTAGAAAGTAGAAGCTTTTCATGCTTCTTTGAAAAGGCTAAATTCAAACATGCTTATTTAGTGCCGATTATATCTCTTTCTGCTTTATTTTAATCTCGTTTTGACCCAATTACATAAACAATAGGAAAATCAATGGACTTGATATCTTGGCCGTTGTATTTTTTTTTTTAAATCAAATCCTAGCTGCTGTAAAACAGTAGATCTCATTTAAATATTCTTGGTTCACATTAACTCTCCTCAGTAAATACAATGTTTGGGAATCACGTTAACTTTTCCAATTAATGGTGTTGTATAACAAGGCATTCCCAAAGAAATGACATTTTTAAAAACTATGCTCATGGATTCTGTGTCTTTAAAGTATAGAGAGTACAGCAAGAACAACCGGTAACTGTCCCATACCTGAGGCCCTGCTGGAAAGGTACAAAAGCTGAGGTGACTTGAACACAGGTGGCTGGAATTATCTAAAGGAGCCCGACGGCCCAGGCTGGATGTGGGCTGGGACCATAGCTGGAGAAGCTGACCAGAGCACGTTACATAACCTCTTCACGAGGAACTGCATTTCCTCACAGGATGACACCCCTGTATCACAGCTACGAGCTCCAAAGGGAAGTTTCCCAGCTTGAAGCCAGAAATCATGTCGCTTTTTACAACCAGGTCTTGCAAGGCACGTTACTGTTACTTCTGCCACATCCACTTGGTTACAAACTAACTGCCAGCTGGCTCAGATTCAAGGAGAGCGACATTAGGGACCGCACTTGATGGCAGAGTGGAAAGGTGTGAAGGGACATAAGGGACGGGAGATTCACGGCCACATTTGGGAAATCTAATCTGCTTCATCTCCTTCTGCATTCCTAATGTCAACTGGAAGGCACTTCAACAAAGGTCTTGCTCAAGCAACGGCGGTAACCAGAGCAGGAAACCTGTGTTTACTGTGTTAAAAGGGGGCGCTTTGTTACTGGGAATACTTTTTTGCACACATTTATGCTAAAGAAATTTGGGAGACTCCTGAGAGAAGACTTGCTATGTAGTAAACACGAAGGAGTTTTACCGCCTTGAGCTCATAACCCAGCTCCAAAATACAGAAACAAGGAAACAGTGCTCAAGGCAAAATAGTAGTTAAAATAATTTTTGCGAACCCCATTGAACTGAATGGACTTGCAGAGTTCATAAGCTTGTTGTAAGGGAAAGAAACCAGGGGAAAATATGTGTGCTCTTGAAATACAAAATGAGGAGTCCGCAGTTCTATGTTTCTCCGGCTGGTGAAGAAGGACATACTGGCTACACTTCCGTCCTCTGACTCCTACCTAGGCCAAGCCACCCACTCTCTCTGCTCCATTAACAGCCTCCAAAGTGGTCCCTCACAGCTCCATTTGCCTCACTCCCGTCCCTCCAGCATAGAGTACAGAATATTTTTTTCTTCATTCTTATTGTTGACACTATTACAGATGTCCCCATTTCCCCGCTTTGCCTTCATCTACCCAGCCACCGCCCCTCTTCCCTCTTGTCAAAGTATCTTTTAACAAACCTAATCAGCTCTCTCTTCTGCTTAAAAGTCTTCAATGGCTCCTCAGTTACAAGCCCACCTCCATATGTGCCTTGCCCGGCCCTCACACTTTTCCCCTCTGTGGGGGAGTTCCCAATCTCTAGCACCCTCTGTAGTGGCTCAGCTACTGGGATCCTTCTTGCCACCTGCTCTGAACTCCCATCACTCTCTGAAACTCCACTGTTTTCCTTAGGCCTCACAACTCTGGATGCATTCACCCTTCTACCTGCTAACCCCTGACTCGGTCACCTGGCTAGAATGCCCTGTACACTCCAGCATGGCTAAGAGTTCCTCTGTGCCCTGTATGTCTCTCGTCCAAACACTCACCAAATGTCTCTTCTTTTCTCTAGAATGTAAATGCCAAGAACATACACTGAGAATATCTCGACTGCCACAAAGCCTCTAGAGCAGTGCACAGTTCAAAAGAAGAACTAGATAAGTATCGGTGGAAAGAGTAAACTTTTAAAAATAATTTTCAACTTGTTCAATTTCTTAACAAGTGCATTGCCAGAATTTCCAACCTTTACATTTTTATATCATCACCTATGCATTTAGGTTGTTTTTGCCCTCTTCTTAAAAGTTTCTATAAGTAGTAACCACTAGGGTAAATTTTACAGTGTTGAGAATAATTCCAAATCATTTCATCCATACCAAGATAAATGTCATTGCTTGCTTGGGTGTACCGTGTCTCATCCATTCTGTCTTAGTCTTAGCAGCCCTTTGCTTGGGAATCGCTCCATCTCCATTGTACCTTGCCTTTTAGAACTGCTAAGTTTTTGATCTCTAAAGTTTTGTGTACAATCATATATTTAAGCCATAGCTTCTTGCTCTCTGTCCCTTTGTCTCCCTGTCTCTCAAGCACACACACATCGCTTCTCTCTCTCTTTCTGCCCCCTCTGCCTCCATTTACAATAACTAGAACCCTGAGTGTGAGCCTATGTTTTACAATAAGACTGCAAATCAAACAGGCTGAGGTGACTTTGCAACATAAAGAGAATTTTGTGATGTTCTCAAGGGTAATAAAAGCTATACCTTGAAAATTTCATAGGGCAAAAGGGCAAGAAATGGGCTACTTATCAAAGGAGTTAAATATCCAAATATGTAACTCTCAGTGCATTTGTGGATGAGAACTATTTCCTGGAGTTGAATAGAAAGCAGTGCTCCATTTGGTTTACTTCCCAGCACAATATTTCAGAGTCTGTGATTATGCCAAAGGCACGGTTATTACCTTAGTGAATGGGAAGGTCAAGAGGAGCAACCACACCCAGACACTTCAGCAGGAACCTCAATTACGCTACCTGACCGTGGAAAAGCAACTGGGCATCACGTTCATCTGAGCAAAACCATCCATAATTTAGAGGAAGTGACCGCCTCCACATTCAGAATGCATGAGGAACAAACAGAACTTTATCAAGTTCTTACAAGACAGAGGTTAATAGCATGTCATACGAATTCAGAAAATAGATTCTTCAGTCAAAAGATTCTCCCACATTTAGAAGAAAAGCACAAACAAAAACAGCTATAATAAAAGACTTACATGACTACCATTTGAAATAACTAAACCATTTATTAAAAAGACTTCCAATTCTTAATAACACTTTTTTGTATCGTTGGGTGATTAGCTCCTTTCAGGGGCTGGGGGGGAAGGATGTCTATTTGTTAATGAGCAAAGTTTTCTGTTAAGCTATTTGCTAATGAAACATGAGAGAGACTTTGGCTAATTCCCTTTAGTAGTTGTGGAGACCATAGTTAATGTATACGTGGTAAAAGAGAGTGAGAAAAATGCTTATATAAAATTAATGCTTTAGTATAAGTTAATGGATTAATTACCACTGTAGATACAAAGCACTTCTAATGTAACTTTTGATTCTAATAATACATAAGATATAAAGCACAGAAATATTTTGGGATATATTTATGTAAAGAGAAAAATGCATTCTCTTTTTAAACGTGTGGTTACTCAAACTAACTTCTTTCTTTTATATCAACACTCTCATAGTTGTACCATCAATTTGATGTGGGTGATTTTCACATCCACATTTCTAGTTTTCATTTCTCAGCAGAGATTCAGATCAACAGTCTGGTTCCACACTGGATTTTTTCACATGGGTGGCCTGCTGAACCCAAGGTCATGATCAACAACAAATCCATGAGGAGGCATTAAAAGAGACATAGAAAAATGAAAAAGAACAGATGTCCATGGTCAATGTATTTTCAATGTTGTCTTGACCTTCGTTTCCCATCAGCTTGTTTTTTTCGTGTGTGTATACCGCACTCTCTAAAAACAGACTTTCAACCAGTAACTTTGCTGATATCCCATGTTTTATCCAGAGGCAGATTTTCAAGCTTTTCCTACTGATTTGTGCATATCCAGAGAGCTGGATTATTTTTCTTCCTTTATATTTTCTAGGAAGGTTTTAAGTATTGCTATTAGACATTGGAAATTGTATTTATGAAATACAGTAATTGACCATTGTCACTACTGAAAAAAGTCAGAGTTGCCCAACAGCGTTTGAGGAGAGCTTTTCAAAAGTGATCAGTTTGTGTGTCAAGGACCAATGAGGTTAGCAGTTATGACCCCTGAGGAATTCTACCTCCAAACTATGAATAAAGGTTTCAGTTGCTGGCTCACATTTTCTCTTAATAAAATTCTCTAATGAAGATTTATGAAAACATGATTCAATGTAGACAGTATCTTAACCAATAAAAATCTTTGCTAAAATTTATCATTTGAGCTTCACTCAAAATGCAACCTTGTCTACACTTAGGATGTTGCAACAAATTCAGTAAATTTTCCAATGTCCCTGTAAGACAGATTTCACAACATCCACCCGAACTAAGAAAGCCACCAATGCAGAAGCAGGGATTAGAAAGGAGCTCAGTACCTTCTCTCCCTACTTGTCTAGATTGCATCATCCTTCAAGACCCCTTTCAAATCTGCTTTCTCTGTAACATCTCACATTATTCCATACCTAGATATAATAATACTTATCTCTCTGAACCACACCACACAGAACTTTGGGGGGCATTTACTCAATGGTACTCCACATTCTGATTATGTGACATCTTACTCCTCTGCCTTTGAGGCCTTATTTCCTTCAATAGTTCAATATCTGATTCATGTAATAGACACTCAAAGCCAGACACATCACATACAAATACCCATGACACATAATAGAACTTAAATACACAAGTTAATTGAACCACTTTCCCCAGCACTCAATCTGTCATTTCCAATCTCTTCAGTTTGGAAGCATATGGACCGCCATCGCTTTCAGTAGCAGAATCAATCTTATCAGTGAAACGAACACGTGGTGAAAGCAATGTTAGAAGGCAAGAGAATAGTAGTGTGGAATAGTCTTGTCTATCAAGGCCTTCAAACCATAGGTCAAGTCAATGCTTCATCATACCACCCCTTTTATTGCCGCCTCTGATATTGTCAGAGGGGCACCAGAAACCCTCTCCATCAGTTTCGGACTGCTGGCTGATATTGCTATTCCAAGTACAGATCTGAATTCTCAGAGAAGCTGTCCAATTTGCAGCACAATCACTCCTCATGGGAATCTTTGCTAGCCCTGATCGAGAAATAAGGAGACTACCAACTTTGGTCCTCAATCCCTTCATCATTTTTACCCAATCCCTCAAACCCCCTCCCTTCTGGCAGCCATTTGTCTGTTCTCTGTGTCCATAGTCAGTTTCTATGTTGTTTGTTTGTTTATTTTGCTCTTTAGATTCCACATACCCACAAAATCATTTGGTGTTTGTCTGCCTCTGTCTGACTTACTGTATTTTGCCATATATAATGCACACTTTTTTGCCCAAATTTCGGATGGAAAAATGAGGATGCTCATTATATGTGGGTATAAGGATTACATACCATGGGTACAATAATCTCATGTATAATGCACACAAAAATGCGGGTGTGTATGATACACAGAAGTACATTGTACATGACAAAATATGATATTTCACTTAGCATAATACCCTCCAGGTCTATCCATGCTGTTTCAAATTGGCAAGCTGTTATTATTTCAATGGCCAAGTAATATTTCACCATACATATGTACCACTATTTTTTATCCACTTTTTATTAATGGGCACTGTGGTTGCTTCCATATATTTGATCTAGTAAAAAATGCTGCAATGAACCTAGGTGTGCATAAATTTTTTAATTAACCCTGGGTATGTCAAGTACCGCAATAGGGAATACAGTCAATAATCTTGTAATAACTCTGTATGGTGCCAGGTGGGCACCTGAAATATCAGAGGGTACCACTTCCTACAGCATATGATTGTTTAACCACTATACTATACATCTAATATTAATATGAAATAATACTGAATGTAAACTGCAGTTGAAAAAAAAAGGTAACAAATTCAACTCATCAGTTTTTAATTATTTTATCACAATGTATTTTTACGTTTTTGAAAGAAAAAAGAAGTAAGGAGAAACCAGTCTGAGTGATGGGGAAACAAGCAGAATCAGTTGCTCACACTATCAGTTTGTTTCTTCTGTCTCATCCCTATCTTTACGACACACACACTGTCCAGATGGTTTCCTGATCAAGTCTACACACAGTACTCCCCTCCTTTTTTAGTTGAACTTTGGTTACTTAGGGCGTTATTCTGTCATAGCATACTTAGTCACTTTAGAATAGACTTAGACTGAGAGATGTTGATTGCAGATTCTGACCTTAAGAATGCAAATAATAATAATATAATTACATGATGTAAGGATTCATTTAATCCTTACAATATTTCCCAAATTTCATACATGAGGAAATCAAGTCAAAGAGCAGGTTAGTTAAGGAACTTGCCCAAAGTCATAAAACTACCAAGTTAAAGAGCTGAGATACAAATTAAAGATTTAGGTCTTTCACATCTATGTGTTTATAGCTTCTTTTTTTTAAGTCTTTGCAATGGATCTCCTTTATTTACTATTTCTGGGAAATATAAAAGGCGTAGGTTTTAGTGACAAAGGACCAAAGCTAGACCTTTGCCTCACAATTCCTAGGTACTAAATGACTTCAAACAGGCTTTCAGATGCACTGCCCATGCAAAATAGAATTGTAGCTACCTACTTGTTCTAAAGTGTGTGATGATTCAATTAAATAATTAGTATGAAAACGCCAAGCCCTGCATTGGCAAAAATATTCAATAAAATTGAGCTTTCTTTCTTTCTTCATTTGAAGATCTCCACAGTAAAGAGAAGCCAGTTTCCACTTAAAGAAATAGTTTCCTACCTTTATACTAGAAGAATATCATATCTACTTACAAACATAAGTCAAATTTTCTATCAGAGTAAGTTAAGAACTGTCAGATAGTCAGGATAATACTACATGTATTTCACAGAATCTTAAGATACCATTGGTTGTAGAAAGCACCATTAGTTTATGCATTTAAAAGAAAAAATGTGACTGGTTAATCTATGATGATACCTTGCTGTCATGAGGAATAATTGTTGAGACGTATTAAAATCCTCTAGTAATCTGGAAGAGATTTATATCTTTCCCTCAGACATTCCATCGGCCATCATTCAGTCACAGGGCCTCGTGTAAAGCAAAGGTGGACGGGAATACAGGCATTTCATGGATATCTGATCTGCTGTCACATGGCCATCCACTTCCAGCCATCTTTTTCAGAAAAAGCAACTTGCTCAAAGTCACTCAGCTAAACAGGGGCAAAAAAGGACGAGGTGCAATCAATGATTACTTCAGGCACACAGGCTTTCTTGAGTCGTCTATAAAGTCCCCAAACCAGATACAGAAATGCCAAAACTGAAACCCCTAAGGACAATTTTGTATGGACTGAGGAAGATTCTGACAATATAATCATTTATATGAGCTGTCATTCATTTTCTTTTATTTCTTTTACTCACACATCTGCTCTACTAACAAGTTGTGCCACCTTCTCAGGGACGTCTTCGGGGACGAAACTATTGATTGTGACAATACTCTACTCCCAGCCCTGAGCCTCCTCCATTCCTTTCATTTTCTACCTAGAATGTATCATCATCTCATGCACTATATGATTGGCCTATGCATTTGGTTTGTGTGCTCCACATTCAACTCCTCCACAGCCCTAATAGAAGGTAAGTTCCACAAACATTTTGCTGTGGTAGTTTTTTGAACTTATTTGTTCAATTCCCTATATTCAGGCTGTGAAACATGGCCTGGCACATATGAGATCATCAATAAATATTTCATGAATTAACAAATTATGTAATGACTCATGTTAATTATTGAATAGGGAGCAATGGAAACTTCTTAACTTCAAATTTGTTTGGATAAAACATTTTTTTAGGATAAAGGAACAAATGAAGTGCACCAAGAACTCTCCTCTCATACATTCACAAAATTGCCTTTCCCTTTCCTTTAAGAGAAAAATAATAATACTATTTTCTTGTTCTGAAAATAGGGTTAAGAGCATGTCTCATTTGGAGCCTCTTATTCTTTTCTTTCATATTCAAACAACCCCACCTTGTGGAACAGACAGTAAATTTGCTGAAGGCTCAAATATTCTGGCACCATTTTTGCAACTGCAGATAGATAAGGCACTGTGTGCCTGTGGTTCTTTAAAGTCTCTGTTGACTCCTGAATGGACCATAATCGCCATGGATGGGGGTGCTGGGTACACTGGCTGTTTACCGTCCCAAATGAACCAGTCCCTAAGATGATGTTTGAACAGCACATGGCAGTGATTTTTTTTATTTTAAATAAATATTCATTTGCCTCAGAGTTGTGCCAGAATATTGATGTTTGTCCTAGTTTGTTTATCTACAACAGCGATTTTCGACATTGTTATCTCATGACACATAAAAACTAATCACTAAATTCTGAAACACATCAAAAACTATATATTTTTGCTGATGTTATTTAAAAATGAGTATAATTTTAATCAATTCACACACTGGGCAGCTATTGTTGCATTGGCTGTTGTCATTTTTTTTTTATTTGACAAGCTAAGGGAAAAGAAGTCAGTGCCCCTGACTAAATAGTTAGGTATTTCACATTACAATGACATATCACTTCACACCAGTCAGAATAGCCATCATAAACAAGTTAGCAAACAACAAATGCTGGTGAGGTTGTGGAGAACAGGGAACACTAGTGCAGTGTTGGTGAGATTGCAGACTGGTGCAGCCACTGTGGAAAACAGTATGGAATTTCATCAGAAAACTAAAAATGGAACTGCCTTTTGACCTGGCAATTCCACTGCTGGGACTATACCCTAAAAATCCTGGAACACCAATTCAAGAGGACCTATGTACCTCAATGTTCACAGCAGCACAATTTATAATAGCCAAATGTTGGAAGCAACCTAAGGTCCCATCAGTAAATAAGTGGATCAAAAAATGATGGCACATTTACACAATGGAATACTATGCAGCAGGAAGAAAGAAGAAGCTCCTACCCTCTGCAACAGCATGGGTGGAACTGGAGAGCATTGTGCTAAGTGAAATAAGCCAGGCTGTGAAGCACAAGTACATTTGATCTTACCTATATGTGGAACCTAATCAACAAAACAAACAAGCAAGCAAAATATAACCAGAAACATTGAAATTAATAACAAACTGACAGTAACCAGAAGGGAGGTGGAAGGGTATGATGGGAAGAAAAGGGGGAAGGGTTGTCAAGGAACATGTATAAAGGACACATGGACAAAGCCAAAGGGGGTAAGGATCAGGATCGAGGGTGGGAAATGGGGATGGCTGGGGTGGGGGAGGAGAGATAGGGGAAGTGGAGACAAACTGCACATGAACAAAAGTTAAAAATATCTTAAAAATAAAAATAAATGAATAAAGTTGTTAAAAAAATAAAATTGCTGGGCTAGAGGAATATTTTATTTTTTCATAAAATGTATGTACATTTTAGGGTGGTGTAACCCATACAATTACAGGAAAAATCATGAAGTGCTACAACTAACCAACATGGAAAGTTCTGGATTGACTAGGGAGATCACCTACTCTATCTTGGGGCAATTCTGATGGAACAGGAATTTTTACTAGGAGATAAGATGTTCTGGATTATATTGTATCCTGAGCAGTACAAGTTCCAATTTAAGCTAAAAAATACTCTAAGAAAATAGCCATTGTTCCACACAGCACTAACCACCATGGAAACTCTGAGGATACGTT
The DNA here is from genome assembly GCF_014824575.4 of Sturnira hondurensis. Taxonomy (NCBI): domain Eukaryota; kingdom Metazoa; phylum Chordata; class Mammalia; order Chiroptera; family Phyllostomidae; genus Sturnira; species Sturnira hondurensis. The sequence goes on along the minus strand of NW_028075269.1, from coordinate 13,601,236 downwards.
CTTTGACTGATAGACTATAATAAGTGACACATTAAAAATATGACTTTAGAGAGAGTTTCGGCCAAGATGGAGGCATAGAGACCCTTCACTTCCTCACACAACCAAAAGGAAGAAAACAACCAATATAAAATCAAAAAACAACCAAAATTACCAGAACAATCAAACTACATGGAACTCCAACAACCAAAGAATTCAAGAAAGAATCAACCAGAACAACCAGACCAGTCAGGTAGCAGGACCACGCAGGCCAACTCAGAAAAACTGCCATGGTGTGGCAGACTGTGGGGGCAGGGCGGGCTGTCTAGCTCTATGAGCTGCCCAGGAGAGGCTGACTTAAGGGGAAAACTGAGACTCAGAGCTGACTGTGAACTACTGCTGGGGTTGCCACAGTGGGAGATACTCCCAGCCTCACATGAGAGTTGAAAAGTGAGCTATAGACCCGCTGGCCAGCCACACTGTTCCCCCTCAGGCCCCTCCCCGGCAGGCAGCAAGGACGGCTGTCCTGCTCAGGTGAATACCTAAGGCCCTGGCCCCTTACAACCTATCAGTTGCACCAAGACAAAGAAGTATGGCCCAAATGAAAGAACAGAGCATAACCTCAGAATTAAGGGATGAGGAGATAGCCAACCTATCTGTTGGAGAATTTAAAGCTCTAAAATGCTCACAGATCTGATTGAGCTGGGTCAAAAAAAAATGAAGGATACCCAAAGTGAAATAAAGCAAAATATTCAGGGAACCAACAGTGACAGGAAGGAAACCAGGACTCAAAGCAACGATTTGGAACAAAAGAAAGAAATAAAGATCCATCCAGAAGAAAAGGAAGAAACCAGAATCCAAAAACATGAAGAGAGGCTTAGGAACCTCGGAGACAACTTGAGACATTCCAACATCCAGATTATAGGGGTGCCAGAAGGAGAACAAAAACAGCAAGAAACTGAAAACTTATTTGAACAAATAAGGAATGAAAACTTCCCCAATCTGGCAAAGGAAGTAGACTTCCAGGAAATCCAGGAAGCCCAGAGACTCCCAAAGAAGTTGGACCCAACGAGGAACACACCAAGGCACATCAGCATTAAATTACCCAACATTAAAGACAAAGTGAGAATCCTAAAAGAAGCAAAGGGAAAAGAGACAGTTACCTACAAAGGGGTGCCCATTAGACTATCATCTGATTTCTCAAAAGAAACCTTGCAGGCAAGAAGGAGCTGGAAAGAAGTATTTCAAGTCATGAAAGGCAAGGATTACTCTATCCAGCAAAACTTTCATTTAGAATGGAAGGGCAGATAAAGTGCTTCTCAGATAAGGTCAAGTTCAAGGAGGTCCTCATCACCAAGCCCTTATTATATGAAATGTTAAAGGGACTTATCTAAGAAAAGAAGATAAAAAATGTGAACAATAAAAGGACACCAACAAAACTCACAACAATCAACAAATGAACCTAAAAGAAAAACAATGAAAACCAAAACTAAGCAAACAACCAGAACGGGAACAGAATCAGAGAAATGGACATCATACAGAGGGGATTCAGTGGAGAGGAGGAAGGGAGGAATAGGAGGGAAAATATACAGGGAAGAAGAAATATAATTTGTAGGCATAAAGTAGAAGAGGAGAGATAAAAATGTATAGGAAACAGGAATCAAAGAGCTTATATGTACAACCCACTTCTATGGACATGAACTAAGGGGTGGGGGGAGTGCTAGAGAGTGGGGGGGCAAGCTGGAGGGGGAATAAAGGGGAGAAAACTAGAAAAACTGTAATAGCATAATCAATAAAAATACTTTTAAAAATATATATATAACAAAATTTAATTCATATATATATATATATGACTTTAGATTTCAATGAATATCACTGTGTATTTTTCATTCAAAATTACATTTGATTACAAACCATTGCTTTTTGTAAACATGCAAATGAGGAAATGGATGCACAGAATGTTACTGCTAATTGTTGAAATCATTCTTCCTTCATATTTTACTTTTATATTTGTATGTTAATTCTCAAAAAAAATGTACCCAAAGTTCTCAAAAGAAACTGTTCTAATTTTCCATGTTACCCTCCATCCGTGTCATACAAATGTAATTTCATATAGTTTAATGTTTATATTCAGCTTACATTTTAGACTTCTTCCATAATATTTATTGTAAATATGTTTAGACAATGTACGGAGTTTTCATATCTAATTAATGTATCTTTAATTTTAAATATCTTATATAGTAACTCCTTCATTAAAATCATTTCTAATTTCTAACTACTATAATGAGCATGCTATTATCATCTTTATTATTGTACTTTTTCTTTACAAAAGCTTATGAGTAAAGACACAAAAAAAGGAATTAGACACACACCACTTTTAAATGCAGTGCCCATGCATGAAAATATCCTGGGTCCTAGAGGTTAAAAGAGACTAAAAACCCAGGCTCTTCTCCTCCTTAGCGGTTCTCTGCATGTCTGGAAAATAGATTTATTTTCTTTGCCAGGGCTTGTGGATCAAATAAAGACTGTAAGGGGCATTGCAACTGTACTATCCCCTTCCTTCGGGATGATAAATAGAGGTAAATCACAAGAGCTAGGGGTCTAGAGTAGATTTCCAACACCCGTCATCACTAGAGTGGGCTGTTAAACAATTAGATCAGGTAGTGTACGTCGTGTTTTGAACTCTGCCTGGTACGTAGCAAGCATTTGATAAATGTTTGCTGTTGTCATTACATTTTTACATCTAAATATATTCAAACATAGAAATATTCTCCTCAGACCCTTTATTCATTTTCAGCAGGTTTTTATTGTTGTTATTTGATTTTAGAACAAGAGATTTTGAGACCATCTCCAATAAAGGCATACATAACTGGGACTAGATTTTAATCACAAAAACATTGTTTCCCTTTTCTTTTTCCACCCACACTTAATGAAAACATGAAATAAATTTATTAATCCTGAACTCGGCAAGTTCAAAACTGTAGAAACAGAAAGACTATAATTGGATTTTTACATTTCAGGTAAAATTATAAGACTTAATTTTATCATCTAGAAGCCAAAAAAAGAAAAATGAAAAAAAAAACACATTCATATCAAATGACTGCTTAAATAAGTGTAAATTTGAGGTTATTGTGAGATAACTTCAAAGGAAATAAATTATCAGGTTTCAGTCATAAAATGGTATTAGTGCAACATTCAGAATCCATCACTTGCTAAATTTGATTTAATAGGTTTCAACATTATTAATTTCAAGGTAATGGCAGGCTCTTCCTCTGTGGTGAATGAAAAAATAAAGACAATAAAAATCAATCAAGACTCCAAGATCACAATATGGGTTCTGTTAATTTATTTTCATGGTACAGTTTAGTTATTTTTAAAGCTCTCTTAACATTCTAAAAAAAGCACACACAACTAGATATCACCATGGGATTTGAATTGTATGATGGCTAAATTATTTGGAGGAAAAATAAGTGGTGTAATTTTTTATATGTGTAATTGGTTAATAGTTTCACATCTAGTATATTCTAGAAAGCCTAAGGGAAGGCATGAAAACACAAATTATGTAATTACTAAATCAGTGCCCTCTTGCCACTCATTGAAGAGTAATCCTTCTTTCCACATCAATTTTTGGTTTGATTTTAATGACTGAAAAAAAATGCTCTTTCATTTTCATATTGCAATTTAAGTAGCAATGGAATTACATCAGAGGTTTAATGAAAAATGTCCCTCCAATTTTCTGATTTGCAGCATGATTATAACACCATATGACTGTTGTGTCCTCTGTCTGCTCAGAAGTCCTCACAAGACCTTCTCAAAGGGCATTCTAAAGAAAGAAAGTCCCTCTTCCATTCTCAGACTACTCTGCAGAAAGGCAGTGCACGGTGGGAGTTCAGAGCATGGCCTCTGGGGTTCCAACCACAGGAGTTCATAGGCCACTTCTCTCATCCACTTCTTTTTTCCAGCTTTAATGAGGTATAATTGACAAATGTACAATATATTGTATATATTTAAGGTGTACCATGTGATGGATATACATTATAAAATGATTACCACAATCAAGCTAGTTAATACATCTATCACCTCATGTAGTTACCTTCTTGAGTGTGTGTGTGTGTGTGTGTGTTTGTGGTGAGAACACCCAAGATATACTTTCTGCAAATTTCATTGGGGAAAGAAACTTCAACTCATGATGGGAGAAGTTTCAAAGACTTGGTGGCCACTTTTAACCCATCATATTACTGTTTAATTATAGGACCTGTTGCTGTGGAGAGCAGGACTAATAAAATCACATTGGCCCAGTCAAGGCGGCATCAAATATATAAAGCAAAGTGGAGTCACTCATGTCAACCAAGATGGCTGCCAGTCACCCTTGACACTTTGGTTGAAGAGGGAAACTACCTAAGTTAGGGGAGACACATCTGGCAAGGAGAGACATCTAAGATATCTGCACATGTGATCAGAACAGACACATCTGCAGAGTGGGACCACCCATAGATAGGCTCCTTGAGGAAGTCCCCACTTGCCATCAGGGGTGCCAAGACACTTATCAAGAGACCCAGAAGACGAGTCCACCACGTTCAAGCTGTAACTGAGCAGGGCCAGACCACTGCTGAGGCAGCCGAGTTCCACACGCCAGAGTGCCGCTCCACACCACCCTGACCTCCCCTGGCATTGGCCATCAGAGGCTCTCCCCTGCTAGACAGACTGAGGACTTCATCCGCCCTGCTGCCCACCTGGCTCCGGAGATCCTTCCTTCCAACATGCTGAAGATTCGACTGCCCGTCATGCTCTCTCCCAGACCTGAAGACTGAGACTCTGGGTCATGGTTCGTCACTCCCTATTGATTGCAGCATGTGTGTGTGTGCGTAATATTTCTCTTAGATTGTTAGAGTATGAGCAGGATATTAATGTACGTTGATGTTCTACTATGAGTGAACCTGCATTTAATAAAAGCTGAGTGAATAGTATAGTTACTGTGTGCGACTCTTGTCTGCTCCTTGGCGCCGGGCTGCTCAGCGGGCAGCTAGCCAAGAAGTTTCCCCGCTGCCTTATAGGAAATACTACATCATGAACATAGGCACATGACAGTTGCCATCTCTCCTCCTCTGGCACCATCTTTTTCTCTCTCCCAACTGTGATTTTTAAATGGCACATGGCCAAGAGCTCGTGAGAATATTTCAGGTTCTTTGGACTCATCTTCCGTGAGTCTGGCTAGAGGCTGGTTGGAGACTCTTCTTCCAGATGGTACCCTGGGAATAGGCACAGGTATCCAGCTCCTGAGCCTTACTGTAGCCTGAGATAAAACTGAAGGCAGGTGCTTCTTTCTAGAGTTAAGAAACTCAGTTATCCAAGGCTTGAAATTAACAAGGAAACGGCAAAAGCCCGGGAAACAGAGAAACATCTCACAAGGGGTGCAATCACCACCCCCTGCTCTCTTCCTGCAGAGCGTCCAGCAAACACATTAGCCTTGCCCTGCCGGTTCTTGCATCACAAGGAACAACAGCTGAGTTTTTCTCCTTAACCCAATCCCTGGAGATGCAGAACCGTTACTCGTATAGCTGGGTTGTCTTCAACAAATGTAATCAATACATTTGGCAATGGGAGTAGCAATCTGATGGCGATATCCCGGGAAGAAATCAAGCGATTTATGCAACAATAACAACAAAATATAAGAAAAGTCTCACCTAAGAAAGACAGACATTTAAACAGGTACTTTATAACACACTATCTTGGGGTTTTCCTTTTTTATTACAGCTTGACCTATACTGAGGCTTAGCAGAATTAGCTCTCCCATCTGAAATCTCACTGTGCTGTTTCTGGGTCTTTTATCTGGCATTCATGACTGGAGTTATATTTGGATATGTGTTATATTTGGATGCGTGTTATCTCTCCTGTATTAGTCTGTGGTCTTTCAACCATTGTGCTCTTTGTTGTTCTTATGCTTGGCACAACTGAAATATAAAATAGGTGTCAATTGCATTAGATATATATTTATGTATAAAATATTAGCTTTTTCATGTCACTATAGTCACTGAGAGTTTTCAAAAAAAGCATATAGTGTAAAGATTAAGAATGGGGTGGTGGGGAGGGGTGAGGGGAAAAGGCAGAAAACTATACTTGAAAAACAATAAAAAATAAAGAAAGAATGAGTGAATGAGCAGTAGTGTTTAAATATTCATTTTCAGTTTTTAGATCATGCAAAGCACTCAGTTTCTCTAAACTTTAATATCTTCATCTTTAAAGTGAAATTAATAAAGTAATTACTTTATAGGAATGTGGAGATTAAATAATATTAAAGTATTATTTAAAATGAAAGAAGTTTAAAGTATTATTATCATTAATTAAGCTCAACTTAGATTTACATTTAACAACCTCTCTAAAGGTAAAGTAATATTGTAGAAACTAAAGTAATTGAGGATATTAATCATAATTGATAAGTTTCTGGTTCCTTTTTACATTTGGGGATTTGAAAGAAGGTGATATCTTCATACTTTGTGTTAGAATATAATGAAAGGAGAAAAATAATGCCCAGGATGTAGACATCAACAACTTGTTAACTAAGACAGTGCTTTGAATTTCAAAGCATTTCCTCCTCACAGCAACCAGTTAACTAGCATATTAATTATTCTTCAATTATGAGAAATTATCTATAACTGGCAAAAATAAAAAGGTTATCTTTCATAGTAGCAGAATCAGCTTTACTAGCCTCATGTTCCTCCCAGAAAAGCCAAATGAATAATGAATTTACTCCGAACAACTTTCCAAATTTCTTGTAACAAGTTCTGTAATTTGCTTACAGATGTAATGCACCACCGATCATTGGACTGCTTTGAATTCTGTTAGTGCAGCACCTGCTGACACCATTCCTTCCTCCTAATTATAATTATTAAGGCTCCTTTTGACTTTGTCACTTTTCAATTCCAACACATTGGTTGTCCAAAGCTGTTCGAATAATTACGATTGTTGTTCTCCAATCACAGATTAGTTCTCTCAAGTATAAATTGGGAGATAATTGAGTGAAGCTAGTGCTTCAAATTAAAAACTAAGAGATATTTAAGAGAGAAAGTGAGGATGTAAATGTAAACACATACCCACACACATATGACATGTTCTTAATTTAAAAACATATATTGGATTGGCCAAAAATATTGTTCAGTTTTTTCCATATGATGGCTCTAGCAGTGCTTAATTGTCTTTAATTTCATTCAAAAAATTTTTGTTAGATTCTATTGTGACAGCTGTTGAATCAGAGTGCACTTTAAAAAAAAACATTGAAATTGGTGAATTTTTGTGCAGTCGTTTTAATACTGAAAGATGGCAGAAGATACACAACGTTTTCAGCATATTATGCTTCATTATTTCAAGAAAGGTAAAAATGCAACTGAAACACACAAAAAGATTTGCGTAGTGTATGGAGAAGGTGTTGTGACTGATTGAAAGTGTTAAAAGTGCTTTGTGAAGCTTCTTAGTAGGATTGACCTTTTATTCTTTGCTATGAAGCTTTCTTACACATGAGAAGACGGGGGTGTGTAGCAGCGCCCCTGGCCTCTACCCGCTAGAACCCAATAGCAGGAGATAGATGATACTCAAAATATCCACATGAATAGAATTATCGGTGAAAATAAAAATGTGGTGTTCATTTTACAGGAAAACTAAATGGACTTTTGGCCAACCCTATATGTGTGTGTGTGTTTCTATATATCTATACAGAGACACACACACACATACACACACACACCCATATATACGTATATAATAAATTAACCTAAAACCTTGATTTACAATGTTTACAGACTACATCAGCTTTTCCCTATGAAATGAGGATAATGTCAATGCAAATAATACAATTTAAATTTGTTTTCCAAAAATTATAATGATTCAACTTAATGTCAAGTATATTTTGTCCCTTTGTTCATGTTGTTATATGTTTGTCTTAGGGTGTTGTTATATCTTTTATGTTTAGTCCCAGTTAACTCAGCCTTATTAAAGCAGATGATAATATTCTGGGCTCAGCTCAGTCACTCACTTGTAGTACAGCCCAATCTGGCCTCAGATACAAGACCTGAGCTCCTGCAACGTGTCTTAATGGATTCATATCAATCAATAATGACACCAATTATTGCTAATGAATGTGATAAGAGAATCAATATGCTAAACTTTAAATAAGCTTGTCGTGCTTGAAAGTGATTTTCTCATAACGATCATACGTGGGCCAGTTTTATTGATGAGTGATATCGTGGTAGACCTGTCTCGTTGCCTCTAGCTTAAGATGGTTTAATGCAGTGAACGCAAGATTTCAAGCCAAAGCCAAAACAATCTGAAATCTTTTCCTAACTGTGTATTACTAACTTGGACAACTCTGCAAGTCAGTTCCCAGCATCGCATTGTGAAGGCAATAAAACATCTTTTGTAAAAGTAGTTATGGGGAATAAAGTCGGCACATGATGGATGTCTAGCAGAGAATGCTCAACAGAAAGAAGGTGTGAGGAAATGGTAATTTTCAGATGCTGAGTTGGGACCTAGAAAATAGTATAAAATCTTATGAACTAAATGTTACATATTGAAGGTTAAATAAAAAAGCTTTTGAGAGAATTGGTTACATGAAGACTTGGAATTTGGCTTTACTGGCTTCATTCATAAATATCCCAAAAGTTGAATACATAAAATAAATTGATGGTAAAAAGTATGTTTCATTACATACACCTGAAGTTTCCCACTTTTTGGTTTTGTAATCAGCTGCATTTAAGAAATTTCAGTCTCCTTAGACTCAACTTACTTACTAATAAAATTTACACTTATAAATCATTAACAAATGCTTGCTATGAGCCAAGTATATTATATGCACTAATTCAGTTATCACTTATGACAAGTCTATGTGGTAGTTATTATTATTATAGCCCTTTTAAAAATAATTTAATAGAGTTTAAGAGACATTAAATCATCAACATACATTCATAGATTAGTAAGGCTATTATTAGAACAACATCAAAAATCAACTCTACAGCCCAAAGACAGCAAAGAACCAACAGAGGTTACAACCAAGACACCATTTACCTAACAGTGAGATGGAATAAGATGGTAAATATTCATTTACCCAACATAGGAATAAGCCCATAAAATGGTCTGATTTGAATTCAACTTAGAGAGTAGCCCTTTGAAATGTTCTAACTATAAATAAATAAATATATAGGCAACTTCTGGAAGCAACAAATTAAATTTGTTTAGTACTGAGTATATGAATAAGCAATGGTGGGGAGATAAAGATGCACTTTGAATATACCTTGCTTTTGGAACAAGGAGGGACTAATGCATGAGAAATATGAGCTGCTCTGTATAGTCAAAATCAAGTACAAGGCCTCTGTGCTGTGATCTTGCTTGTTTTTTGGCATTTGTATTGGTTCTTATAATCAAGCATTAAATGATGTGCTTGATGGTTGAATATAATATAGATGAAATGGGGTTTTTCACTGTGTAAACAAAATGCTTACCTCAGAAATTTCAGTTAGTGCTATAATGGGACCAGTGGACACATGAAGATTAAATAGAGGAAGAGTCAAATCAGAAAGTTTAGAGCCTGTGACCATGTCAGTGCAATAAAAGAAAGAAGAAATTGCACACAAAGCAATGGAAACAAGTCTACTACATCATTGTGCTCACTGAGCAAATTCAAGGTCATAGACTCTCACCCTTTCCATTTTTATTCCTGTGTCAGACATCACATATTAATCATTACAATTATTTTTCCCATAGAGCTTGAAGAGGCTTTATTTTCTTGAAATTTTAAGATTTCAAGGCCACTGCTAACTGATATGGGTTGATCTGAATGAAATCTAGCTGCTTTCTTAACTATGACTATTTAATTTAATAAATGTATAATGAGCACTACCACAGTAATACCAGTCATTTTTGTATTCAAAGTAACCCAATATTGGCAGAAATTCAAACATTTAAAATTAATATTCAATCTCAAACAGTGAAGGTGTTATGAAGCTTTTTTCCCGAATTCTCCTGCTCACCCCCGCAGTTCACTCCATCAGCTACGCAAACAAGAAATCTCTATAATCTGATGCACATTGGCTTGGCCAGATAACTGGGAATTCTGTCGTGCCACAGAATGCTATGAATGAAAGAACACAGAAATGTAAGTTAATTATTAAAATTGAGAGTGCCCAGCAAGAGAGAGCCTGGTGTTCTAGCAATAGAGAGCGTACAACTGAACACAAGGGACCTCTACCAGCAGGACGGTAGGTAGATGACAGATAGCTCATCTTTCAAGTGCATGTACAAGAATAGTTCTAAACCCAAGGAAAGGCATTATAAAATATGGGTATGTTAGTGAGACAAGTGTTTAAGCACTTGCTTTATCAAGAATAGTATAAAATATGGTAGCTTTGTGTCCAAAATGAGGCCAAAACTCTGATTATAGACCTAGGTCCCAAGATCAGAGCTCAACCTACAGCCATGTTGCTTTGATTCTAAGTCTTCTGAGGGTGCCTTTGGGAAGTAAAAGACCTGAAAAACCCAGGTCCAAATTCTGTCTTTGCAACTTATTATTTGTGTGGCCTTGGAATAATTGCTTTGCCTTTATGAACTTCAGCTTTCTCATCTAAAGACTACTGCAAAATAAAACAAACAAATGAACAAAACCACTGCTAGCATTCTTCCTCTGTAGGAAGATGGTAAAACTCAAATAAGAAAGCATATTTAAAATATCTCATATAGTTCCCCATAAGTGGACCTCAACAAATACTGATCTACTCAGGACTGTACTTCCTCATCCACAAATGTTTTCAGGATTGGGCCTAGAATTTGTCATGGAATGAAGAGAGAACCAAAGTTCAAGTGGCCCCTCCACTCTGTGCATATCATGTCAAAGGAAAATGAAGCAGGGACAATTGAATTCAGAAGCCACTGAAGGGTTAACTCCTCAAATAATCACTGGTTGGATTTTTGGGAGCAGCTCCGTCCAACAAAAGAAAAGATATAAACTAATATGACCTTGTACAACTTTATCAAAAGAAAAAATGTGATATTTTCCCCATGAGAAAAATGCCCCAAATAAAAATAAAGGTGATTGCTTTCATTTCTGCGAGGACAAATTCTGCTTCAGTGCAACCTCCTGGGCGAACTTCCCCCTCAACCATATGCAGCAAACAAAGCCCAGAGATGGTTAAGTGGAAAAGGCTGTAAGAGAAAAGGCCCCCACATATGGCTCAGCCTCATTACAGCCCTACCCTCCTACAGCCATTTCTACAAGATTAAGGCTGGAAAGGTTTTGTTTGGGAAAGATGCAAATGAGGAAGCCTGGGTACTCATCTGTGGAGGAGCAGAGGCAGTATATGAAATTGGCTTGCTAAATGCATTTCATATGCATTTAATGTTTTGATATTCTCCTGGGAAGAACTGCCAATAAAGTATTTCCTTACCAACAAAACAGAAGAACATAAAAAATGCCCCAATTTCTTGGATTAGGGGTGTTTGCCTCCTTTTTAGGAGAACTGTGTAGAAGGATTTTAAATAATAGTCTCTCTCTCTCTCCCTCTCTCTTTCTCCTTCTCCACATAGGTAGATATAGATAGCTCTTTATCTACATAAATATATAGATAAGATAGATATCTCATATATTGTATATGTATTAATATTAAATACTATACACAAGTGTTATATATGTATTATTATATATAATTCTATAACATATGACATAAATACATACATCTGTATACAATGTAGCTTTCTCAACATTATAAGATAATTTAAATATTAGTGAAATATTAGTGAATATGTATAAATATTAGTGAAAGTCACATAAGAAATAAGCAGGTCTTCAACCAGAGAGTTCTTCATTTTTGCAAAAACCCTAAGTTCCCACAATCTAGTAAAGAATATCAAACACTACAAACTACTACATTTGATCTTACACCATGTTTAAATCTATAAGTATTGTAATACATTTACTCTAGGTCATAACTCTTTCTGTTTTCCAAATATATTATATAAAAGAAGGCAACAAATAAGCAAATGCTATCTTTTAGATAGTTAACAAAGTGAGAAATAAATGGTTCTTTTCACTGTCATGACCACTCTCATAGCATATAGTGATCAATTCTCTGCAATTAAGGACTTCAAAACTAGAAGGTATGAGTGAGATCCTAGATTATCCATAAACCCCTGTACAATGGATGCTAAATTTTCTATATGCAGTAATGTGTGTTTTTCTAGAAAGAATACCCAATGCTTATACCAAATTCCCACTAAATAGAAAAGTAAACAGCTACTGCATTTGAGTGTGCTCACCCTAAAATATATCTAAAACCTAAAAATGCATTTACATCAAAAAGAGAATACAGTATTCGGGTACAACCTCTTTTATGATTTCAGTAAAGGTGGTGACAAAAAATAATTGCACTCAAATGTGAAGGTAAGTACCCTGGGGTTTTTATAAACAAACAGCCAGGGAATACTAATATAGGCAATGGTTTCTCAAGTGTTGTTACATACACATATTTTGTGTTAATTAAGAATGTTAACAATGTATAAACATTGCTGTTAAGGACTCAAAAATCAATACAGCTAACTCCAATATAAGTACCCAATATTATGGATAGCATACCTCCATAAAGTCATGTTATCTCAAACTCACTCTTACTTATGTTTATGTTAAGTTCTATACCAGGTCTTATCTATATGTACATAGAACAATTCAACATAGCAAAGGAATTTCCTGAAAATTTAAGGTATTTCCTCTTATCTCTCACAATGTGATAGTATTGGGGTGAAAATCTCGGTCCCTTTGTGTGTTTCCTTTTCCAGCATCTCCTCGCTAAAGGGAGGATGGGCATTCCAATAGCTCCATATCCCTCGTGAGTGGAGTCTTGTTAGGGTGAGTCTTCATTGCAACCCAGCCCATTGTCTCGGGCCCTCCTACTCCTTCCTGTATCAGGGCACACTGGAGGTTTTTTAGATCCAGTCTCCAGGCATGTTAAACACAGTCTATCTCCATTAATCTAGGCCATCTGTGCAAGCTTTTAAAGTCCTTCCCTGCAACTGACTAAGCCAACAAAGTTATATATCCCAATGTCTGGCTTTGAGAAGGGAGGTGCAAATTTCTCACCTATTCTCCGATCCAGTACAGCCAATACTCAAGTTCATATCTTGCCCCATTTGACTCACTGTTTTGTAATATATTCTTAAAACCTAGCACCATGACACAGAAGAAGGATGAGTGGAACTCAAAGCCGAACTTCCAACAGAAAGCATGAACTTCTTGATATCTGTAGAATATTCTTTCTGGGAATCTAAAAAAAGAGAGAGAAAAGCAAAAAGAGAACCTGCTACTCATGATCTTGGCAGTAGAGGTATTAGATTGTGGATGCAAAGCACATGGAGAGAACTGCCAAGTTTTGCTTAAAAAAATAGATTTGGAGTAAACACTGACCAAAACCCAATAGCATCATTAATGTAAGGTCAGAGCTTATGAGCACACTTAGTACACTGGCAAGACAACAGGTCTACCAACTTTACGCAGTTAACTGGTGCGAAAAAGTTAACAAAATCACCTGCAGCCCGAAACCCTCCTGCTAACCTAAACAGAGATCTCTCTCAAAGGAGCACAGAATCTAGATTAGTTACAGCCCTCAGGGCAAGGATTTGAGCCAAAGAGAACTCAGCTTTACACTTATCTATCCTCAGTACAAGAGAAAGACTGTTTAACTCAGACTTCCCCTGCTTCAGGAGAGTAAAAACAGAAAAAACACTGTGCTGGTTTTTTCCTTTAACTTTTAGTTTTTAATTAATTAATGAGAGAGAAAGCCTGCAAACCAAGAGAAAGTCCTGCCCCCTAAGTGGAATAAAGCTATAAAAATCATCTATTTTGAAGAAATTAATGATTCATTTCATTAAAGTTTATTAACTGACGCATGTTAATGTATTGGAGCCCAATCACCAGCTTCTATTATGTGGTGTCCAACATGAAATATAAAAAGATATGGCTAGCCCTGGCTGGTGTAGCTCAGTGGATTGAGTGCGGGCCTGCGAACCAGAGGATGGTGGTTCGATTCCCAGTCAGGGCACATGCCTGGGTTGCAGACTGGTTCCCTGCAGGCCAATTCCCAGCAGGGGATGCACGAAAGGCAGCCATACATTGATGTTTCTCTCCCTCTCCTTCCCATCTAAAGATAAATAAATAAAATCTTTAAAAAAAAAAGATATGGCTAATGAGAGCCTCTCAAAGTGATGTTTGAGAGAATTCAGCTCATTTCATAGATGAAACATTTCCATGAATGTGGGCCACAGTATAAACCTCAAAGCTCTTTAGAACAATTATTTTTGTCCAGTTTATGTTCGCGTTTTTTTTACCACTTGGAAAAAGTAACATGCTCTAACTTTATAAAGGAATATATTATTTAAATATTTTTAACTAACACTGACTAGTCCTGGTTGGTGTGACTACTCAGTGGATTGAGCACTGGCCTGCAAATCAAAAAGTTGCTGGTTGGATTCCCAGTCAGGCCACACATCTCGGTTGCCAGGCAAGGTCCTCAGTAGGGAGCATGTCAGAGGCAACCACATATTGACGTTTATCTCCCTTTCTTTCTCCTTCCCTTCTCCTCTCTAAAAATAAATAAATAAAATCTTAAAAAGAGAGGGACAGAGAGTGAGAGACATGGCCCCTGACCATCCTACCTAAAAAAAGAGAAATTGACTAGATGTTATAGGTTATTAATGTTCAATGAAAGTTTCTTGATATTGATTAAAGTGACTGCAGTGGGCCACAATGGTAAGGAACCAACTTCTTAAGTGGGCCCTGTCTTTGGGGTCTTGGAAACAGAGCTTGTGGAAAAACTCCCAAGGAAAAATGATCAAGCGACGAGCAGGTATCAAATGATAATGGTGATGACTAGGGGTGGGACATTGTTACAGCCTCTCCTGTCATCTAAAACCATTATCAATTAAATCAAATCCATCAAGCAAATAACACACTGGGAGTTCAGAGAGTTGAAGAGTAGAAAAAATTGTTTGAACTGGGATTATGTGATGAAGGTGCTACCTACATGCTGACCCAGGCCAATGGATACAAAGTAATTCTACGTCTGATTCAGCTGCCTCTCAATAGCCCTGAGTAGCAGCTTCCAATAGATGAATCAGAATGTGCAAGAGCAATTTCATGAGCAACTGTCTACTCCATATTCTACTGGCCTTCCAATTCCTTCTCTTCTGTGGATCCCTGGTTTCCCTGATTTCACCTTAAATTTATCATGGCTACTCTTATACCTCTAGATTTTCATCTGAATAGGCATTCTCAGTCAAGTTGTGGCTATTGAGTCTTGCTCCCTTTTTGTGTGATCAGGAGTTTGACTGCTTGTACTTACTATGAAGAACGACTTCCTACTTGGTATAGTATCCGTATCCCAATTCCATGGGCTAAGGTAGAATTGCCTCTTGTATGACAGATCTATTAGCCATGATACAGAATTTATTTTTACACTTTTTACTGTGAGTTTTTCTGTCAGCCTGCAAGTACATAGGACCTAATACAAAATAGGTTTTATACAGAAGTCCAGAATAAATCAGTTTGTAGAGCTGTATGAAAGTCTACACAGAAATGAATTCTAAGGACATATCAAGGCTCAATAAGACAAAATCCAGGACCACACACAAATTTTAAAAACCAGCATATTTACTCATTAATATTAATTAACCATGGCACAGGACACAGATCTCCCTTCGTCTATAAGCGGAGCTGAAGCCACTCTTGCACATATAATATGATTTCTGCCCAACTTCCTGTCACTAAGAGAACTACCTCTCCCTCATTCATTTGGCTGCAGTTTCAGTCTTTATCCCACTAAGCAGACACGTTCACCTACCTCCCCATGGCAACTTCATTTGCAGGAATGTGTTCTAGACCTTCCAGCCATATTGCCTTTCCTCCACACGTTCGGAATTCTTCCAAAGGCTGAGAAAATGACCCAAAGCACATTCCTTCCTGGGAACAGAGGTAAAATATCCAAGAGGAAAGAAGCATTCTCTTCCCCTCAAGTGGCTATGAGAGGACACATTGCTGGAGCTGTCGGTGACCACCTCTACTGCTCGCATGCAGGGAGACCGTGCACACACCACAGAACCAAATAAGACCAACAGGCACATGTGCATACACACAACAAAGGAGCAGAGCCTATACAGTGCCGAAAAACAGACAAAGAGAAGGTATGCTAGAGTCATTAATTTTTCATGAGGTATTCCACAGTCATAATCAATGACTACTAGGTATTCTAGTAGTCAATACTTCTGACTGAGGAATTTATTTCTTTGTAATTATGCCGTTGAGTAGGTGAACTGCATCTTGTCTAGCTACTACTTCCTTTTGTTTAAGCTGTTTATTCTCTTTTCAATAAATATTCATTCAGTGTGTTTGCCAGGCCACCGCATAGATAATGGAAAAACAGCTACAAACATATTAGATCAAACCCTGACTTCATAAAACTCACATTCTAGATAGAAAGTGACCAAGATATTTAAGTAATTATTTATTTTAAGTGGGCTAAGTAGTAATTGATATATGCTAAGAAAATAAAATAGAACAGGATGTGGACGATGTCAAGAGCAAAGAGCAGTTAAAATTTATATAATATAACTAGGAAAAGTATTTTAATTAGGCTTCTGCCATATGTCACCACAAAGATTTTATTACAAAGCCCAATATAATGTGGGTCCACTATCCTATTAATGTTATTTATCATCTTTTTCATTTTAATCTTCTACAGAACCTTCATATTGCCATTGAAAAAATCTAGCCCACAAAACTACAGCATAGTCTTATTTTCTAGTGTTTATTCCACCCTTTATATATTTTCATTTTTTTTAGTTTTCAATTCATCATTATACTTAGGTCTTTACAGTATTTGGTTGGTTCAAAAAGTCAAATTCATACTCATCACTTGAAGCAACAAACATTTGTGGTACTTTGTTCAATAAACATGATTGCTTTATTAGCTTTCGTTATAGTACTGCTGTGTAAAAACCAACTTCCAAATCTCAGTGGTTCACAACAACAAACATTTTAATTTACATTCATAGTATGGCAGATTTTCCATCCCATGGTAGGTCAGAGGAGCTTGAGAGAAATGAGAAGCAAACTGCTTCTTAAGGATATAGCTCAGAAATGGCACCCTATCATTTCCTTCCAAAGTCCACTGGCCAGTACAAGTCACATGGTCAAGCCAAACACAAATGGAATGGAGAAGTATATTCTACTCCTAGTGAACCACTGTAAGGGCAGGGAAGAAAGGAAGAATTTTAATAAATAATACCATAATTACTAAGTGTAATTTCATAAACTGAGCATTATAATACTAGGGAATGGTCTAAATATAGTTACTCAACAGAAATTTTGGAAATTTGCCCCTATTCAGGTCATATAAGAAAAACTGTCAGAAGAAAGGCAGGGCTGGAAAAAACTATGTACAGGTGATACATCCATAAATGAAATATCTCCATACACTTGCTTGAATATGCCACACTATAGTCTATCCCTGTCTTCTACCTGAAATTCTCTGTCCTTCATAAATGATATTCTCTTTTGCATGATAATTAAGTTCATGGGAGCTGAACCTTTGCAAAGCCCTGTTTGGCATTCTATCCAATCTACTTTACCTTTGCTTCCTGTATTTGACCTTTATGAGAATGTGCACATGATTGTAACATTTATCATTGTAATTTATCAGAAATGTGCTAAAATCCAATGGCTTATCACCACTATGGGCTCTCACTGTATATTCACCTCTGCACAGCCATGCTTAGTTTAGCTTTGGCTATAGGGATATTCAAATATTGGACAATCCACTTAGTCTAAATGATCTTGAAATTTTTTTCCTACTTAGTATTACACACACGGGTTTGGAATGTTGTTTTAATAAAGTATCAATGATACTCCAGTCTTGACAACAATAATCTAAAATGCTATTTTGCTAGCTGCATTTAAACAGCATTTGCTCCAAACTTGTAGTTCCCAGCCTTGGATTTTTTATCCTCAGGGTCCTCTTTCCATTCACCATTCTGTTGTGTTCAGTCTTTAGATTGCTGTTCATTCTGCCGACCATTTCACAGCAATGATTTTGGCAGACAAAGCAACTCCTATGCACAGCCAGGTGCTCGCTTTGGCTCCCTTAGCACTGCAAGGGGTTGACTCAGAAGTTTCCCACACCTGCGAACTGGCTGCCCAATCTTAGCTAGCTCCCACAAACTTAATTATCATGCTCTATTTCAAAATTCAAAAAAAATTGGTTAAGAGAATGTGCACAAAAATTCAGATGCTACCGCTTCCTGCCATCTCCTCCCCAACTCAACACTACCATAAACAAATCAATGTTTCTTCATCATAGCTTCATTTTTATTTGCGGGATGTGGAAATAAAGTACAACTCATTATGTCTGAAGAGCTAATTAAACCCAACAGTGAAAGGATCTCTGTGCTTGTCCACTGGATTGTGACTAAGGTGTTTAACTAGAAACCCCCCTGGACAAGCTAAGGGCCCATAGATGACCTTGATATCTGTCATGTCTGTCTTTGAAGCATATTATACTCAGCATCAAAAGATGGAATTTTATAATAAAATAAAATAGTGAATAGAACTAGACTTAAAATACTTTATTGCAACTTTCCTTTGTCTGACTCTCGGGCAATGATTTTATTAATATTTGTTCAAGAATAATGTATTGTGTACTCTGAAATAGCCATTCATTTGCTCAATAACTTTCCTATTATTCTATTTGTTTTGCCTACTGCACCAAAATTGGTCATAATTCCATGTTTATTCTCTACAATCAAAAGTATGGTACTGAAATAAGAACAGGCATATATAGATCAATGAACTAAAGCTGAGATTCCAGAAATAAAGTCCTATGTTTATAGTTAAATGATTTTAGACAAGGGTGCAAGACAAATCAAGGGAGAAAGAATAGTCTTTTCAACAAATGGGGCTGAGACAATTGTATCTACATGCAAACAAGTTAAGTTGAATGTCTTCCTTCCTGCATATCCAAATTTAATTCAGAATCGATCAAAAACCTAAATGTGAGAGATAAAACTTTAAAACTCTTAGGAGAAAATAGGTGTAAATGTTTGTGACTGAGAATTAGGCAGTGTTTTCTTAGATAGTACCTAAAGCATGAGCAATCAAGGGGGAAAAATAAACTGGACTTCATCAAATTTAAAAATGTTGTTGCTCCAAAGGTTACTATAAAGAAAGTGAGTCCTGGCTGAGCAGCTCAGTTGGTTAGATTGTCATCTCTGCACATCACAAAGTTGTGGGTTTGATCCCTGGTCAGGAAACATACAAGAGTTAACCAATAAATAAATGCATCAATAAGTGGAACAGTCTCTCTCTCTCAACTTCTTTCCCTTAGTCTCTTCCTCTCTAAAATCAATAAATATTTGTAAAATGTGTTAAAAGAATGTGAAAGGACAATCCACGAAACAGAAATACTTTCTAATCATATGTCTGATAACAGTCTTGAATCTAGAATATATAAAGAGCTCCAAAATAAAAAAAGAAACCTCAATTTAAAAAATGGACAAAGGATTTGCATATGTATTTGCCTAAGAATACATAAACAGCCAATAAGCACACAGAAAGTTGCTCAATATCATTAGTCACTAAGGAAATGCATGTAAAATTAATGAGATAGCACTTCACATCTCCTAGGATGGCTATAATCAAAATGACAGATAATAACAAGCTTTAGCAAGGATGTGGAGAAACTGAAATGCTTATGTTTTGCTAACAGTAATGTGAAATAGTGCAGCCACCTGGAAAATAGTTTGGCAGTTCTTTCAAAGTTCAACATACACCTACCACGTGACCTAGCAATTGCAATCCTTAGGTAAATACCCAAGAGAACTGAATATATATTTCCATGCAAAAACTTATACTTGATGTTCATAGCAGCATTACTCATAAAAGCCCCCAAATTAAAACAGTCCTAGTGCCCATCGCCAGATGAATGGATCAACAAAATGTAATATATCAATACAGAGGAATATGATTGAGCCATAAAAAGGAACAAAACACTGATATGTGTTATAAAGGTGAAACTTACAAAACTGTAAGTGAAAGAAGCTACACACATAAAGAGCCACATACTTTATGATTCACTCATATAAAATATCCAAAACAGGCAAATCCATAGAGACAGAAAGTTACCAGGGACTTGGGGGAGAAAACAATGGAAATGACTGTGAATGGATATGAGACTTCCTTTCAGGGAGATGAAATTGTTCTG
This sequence comes from Sturnira hondurensis, assembly GCF_014824575.4. NCBI lineage: Eukaryota > Metazoa > Chordata > Mammalia > Chiroptera > Phyllostomidae > Sturnira > Sturnira hondurensis. The sequence goes on along the minus strand of NW_028075269.1, from coordinate 13,580,981 downwards.
GAGTTAGAGTTGTGTTGATTGCACAGTCTTTTGAATATACTTAAAAATCACAGACTTGTATGCTTTAATAGGGTAAATTTTACAATGTGTGAATTATATTTCAGTAAACATAAGTAATCTTTTTATATATTAAGCAACCTTGAGGTATCTCAAAATCATTTTGCTTAGTAAAAAAAGGTAGGAAAAAAGATGTGTACTTTGTTATTCCATTTATTTATTGTGGTAACAGGAAGCAGGTAGGTCAGGGGCTGCCTGATGGGTGGTTTAGCAGGAGAGAGAGAACACCACGGGGCATAAGTGAACTTTTGGGGGTGATGGATATATTCATTATCTTGATGGTGGTGATGGTTTCACAGTTATATACACATAATAGAACCTATCAAGTTATACTCTTCATCTATATGTGGTTTATTATATGTCAATTATTTCCTAAACTGGTTAAATGAAAAACTAATACTGAACCTATTGGTGGTGTGTAAAACAACACCCAGGAGGAGACAGGCTCAGACCTAGAAATTCTGGGTAATACTTTAGCTTGTACAGTTTTTAGGATGAGATAAATGGGACTTGATCAGTATCAATCATTTTGAATACCATATTTTGCCACGTATAATGCACACCCACATTTATGGCCCAAACTTTCAGGAAAAGAATTCTGAGGTTTTCAGTTTTTAAAACTTAAAAACTTAAGACTTAAAAAGACTTTAAGAATATGGACTTAAAAACTTAAGACTTAAGTCCATATCTATATACATTTAATTCTTAAATTTATCTATATAAATTTTTATTTATTTATATTTAGAAACAAAACCGATTGTCATATTCCAGGGTATTGTTTTGCATATGAATACCATTATTGCTTTCTAGAGTTACACTTTTTATGCATAAGCATAAATAAAAGAATTAAAAATATGTATATAGATATGGACTTAGTACTACCCATGTATAATGTGGATCCTTATTTTTCCTCAAAAATTTGGACGAAAATGTATGCATTATACACAGCAAAAAAAATGGTAATTTATGTCCTCAGTACCCAAGCCTCAAAATTAGATCTGTTCAATCATAAAAACCCCAGGTACTCACTATTGTCTTCTCCAAAAACCGCCACCATTTTTGCACAGGTGAGATACAGAGAGAAATACAATTACAATGGGATTTTATCCCAGGGAGGTCGTCATCAGAATCTCTGCTGCCCACTCCACGTCTGGGACAAAGTGGAGATAAGATGTACCCTGAGGAAGCTCTCCACTGTCCACCAGTGAGAGCTGCCAGCCTCTGTTTTTGCCTACTAACAGGGCAAGCCCGTGGGGTTCTCCACCTGATTCTCAAAGCAAGGTCCACCTCTATTGTAGAAACACAGGAACTTCTTCTACAGCATCAATTCCTAGACTCTGGAGTTACAGCACCCTTTATCACTTTTCCCTGTGCTAGGATGAAGCCTCAGTTCTCATTTGTGTTAAGGCATGTGACTATTGGTGAAGAAAATATAAATTAATTTCATGAAAACCGCTTGGAGTTACTAGCTGGTGGCGAACCACAAAAATCCATGCTGAACTTGTTTCTGCTCAGAGAAACAAAAAGCAGACATTATTTACTTGAGCAAACTCAAGAAGGGCTCTCAAACTGAGCTCTCTCAATTTGAATACTAGAATTACAGACATCTCTGGGTCCAACATTCCTGGCAACCCAACATGAAAAGCACAGTAACTGCCCAAAGTTAGAAGAATACTATGTTTACCTTTTACATTGCAAAAGAGGAGATTATGAGAACATATTAGCAGGCTTCTGGCATTGGGCAATCACAGGAATGTGTGGCTCAAGAGCAGTGACTGCAGAAAACAAGGTCACAGGCATTTGTAAAGCCACCTAGAAATGGTGCACTAGATAAAGCTCCATGAAAAAGTAGGTCATTGTGTTGAACCTTAGTACCTACAGCAGTACCTAGCTACTAGGTGGCACTCAATAAATTATTAAATAAAGTATTCCAAGCTTCCAATGACAAAGTGATCTGTTGTCACTGAAGTTCAGAATTACTTTAAAAAGGATGGAGTGTGTGTGTGTGTATGTGTGTATGACAAGTAGACAAGAGAGTCTCAAATGGATTTATGGCCTAAATATGGAAAAGAATCCCTTGTTTAGACCTAGGACTTCCCATTTAAAGCTTCCCATTTGAGATTGAGGGGAAAGGGTAACATTGGTGGGGGTGGGGGGCAGGGATACAGCTGATCCCAGTTTGAAGGAGTGATCTAAGAGTTGAGGTTTTACATGACCCGATATCCGCGCCCCAATCCAAAATTCATTCTCTGCTCCGTCCCTCTGCCTGGAATTGTCTCTCTGACCTGTTGCGTGGCGGGGTCTACCGCATCTTCAGGAGAGAGGAATTCCTCTCCGTGCCATCCAAGTGCTTCTCCCGACCCCAACTGTGTTGCAGTCTCTCGTATCTTCCTCATAGCTCTAGCACATTCCAGTAATATTTTTGATCATTTTTTTAAAATTTGGGAGGCTGACATTAGTTAATACAATTATGTAGCTTTCAAGAGGCTAATTCCATAATATATCACCTGTAGATTGTAGTGTGTGTTCATCACCCAAAGTCAAGTCTTTCTCCGCCAGTATGTACCACCTCCCCTTCACCTTCTTCTACTTCCTCCCACCCACCTTCCCCTCAGGTTATTTGCTTTTAATCTGACTCCTCTGTCTAGAGTCTGCACTCCATAAAGGGAGAAACCTAACTTATCCTATTCTCTGCTAAATGTTCAATACACAAAATAAAGACTGGCACATTATAAATATTTGTGTAAGTAAATGAACTAGTTTAAGTATACTAAGTTCAAAAGGAAAGCTATTTGTATTCTCCAAATACTTTAAGACCCTGGCTGGTCTTGCCTGCAAAAATAAGTGAGGATCATATCCAGCTCCCAGTTCAGGAATTATAAAGATCCTTTCCCTGAACAATACCTTTCCTGCAACCCCTTCATTTCATTCTAACAGTTCAATATTTTTTGAACTTTTATTACCCAAGTTTTTTACTATGCTCTGAAGATGAAAAGATGAAATAAGGTTTTCTCTTGTTTTCCCTGTGTCGAGGTCAAGGAACGTGAAAAGAGACAAAACCTAATGAAAAGACATCACCTCTAGGTAGTACTTCCAACATGCTCAATGCACAGGAGAATGATGTAAATGATTAACCCAAGTTCGGGGGTAGTCTGTGAGTTTTAATTATCTCTACTCTCCCCATCTCTCATTGCCATGGATAACTGAAAGCTGGCCATATTGCTAGGTAACGCTTCATTCCCTACATAACTTGGCACTTAGAAAATGTTTTTCAAGAGAAGCAATTACAGCAATTGTCTCATCTAGGGTGGGTGGAGGGTGGCTATAAACTGATTCTGGGTGGTATTTTTGCTCTTTCACCATATTTATAGCATAGATTCTTCATCCTAGTTTTGAAAACCTTCAAACATTTCTTCTAAATGGCTATACCTACCTACCTACATGGGAAGAGGGAGGTATTGTAAGAAATACATAGCACCCACATGCAAATACTTTCTTCATGTCTTACATAGAGACACACTGAGCCACGACCACTGTGGCCCCTCATGGACCCCAACCTATGTCTATTGGGATACTTATGTTCACGCTGTGATTAACAAACATTTAATTTTTCTTTAAAAAGATGGAAAAGGTAGCTTTGGGAGAGTGTGTGAGAAGGTGCTGCAGTAATTCCGTTTGCCCGGGCAGATTTATTAGTGCTTTGGTGGAGAGCACTTGCAGGTTTTTCAAACCATTTATGCGCCTCCTTTGTTCATTCTGGTGCTTTTCCCAACCACCTCACTTCCTAAGTCAATGCTTTGTCACTCTGACACCGGCAGTTCAGACTTCCTAAATCACGGCACTTGAGATCATCATTCTAATCCTTGAAGGCCCAGGTAGCATTGGGCTGTGTTCACCACTTCATTGTAATGGCCATTCCCAGACCTTCTTCGAGGATGTCTGCTGTACAACCTCTCAGATACCACCCTGACCCTCTGTGGCAAAGACACACGGAGATATTGTTCCAGCAAGAGGGATGATCAGACATTTTAGCCCTGAGCTGAGCAGGATCCATTTGGTGTTATCAATATACTAGTATTTTCTAATCTACCAGTTGGTACAAGGGATCTGTGAATAATTCAGAAAGTATATCCAACACAGGCATCTCGGTCAGAACAATACAGTTCACTGATACCCAAAAAGCCATCCGATTTACAGTTAAAAATTCAAATATCTTTAACTGTGTGTGTCTGGTGCTGTTGTTTTGTTTTGGTTTGGTTTGTTTTGGTAATTCTTTTCCTTTGGGTAGTGGGTTATACTTTCCATGGTATATTTTAGTTTTCTTTGAAGTCCTTCACTGCCTGTTAACATTTTTAAAAACTGTGTTTCTGGAAAAACACTTTTCAGCTTTAAGCCATCATAAGTTATGATACGAATGAGATTCCTTTACCTCTTTTTACCTAAAGAGCAACTGATTCCTACAAACTCACATGCCATCTCCCGATTGCTAATGTAACTACTGAAGTCATTTTTCCTCACTATCATGAGAAACTCACAGAGCTCTCCCACACCACCAGAAACTGATGGAAATGCTGGTTTGGGTGGATGACTCACCGAGTACCGGAAACACTGCTGAGTCTCCTATTTGGGTTCGGACCTTCTGCCGTGTGCCCCCACAGGGTCTGTCCATCTCCTCTGCAGAACTTAAGAAAATGGCAACTGACTATCGGTGTGCCTTGTGCTGCTCAACTCCGTATACACATCATTATGCTAAGGGCTTTGCCAATGTTAGATAAAGTAAACCTCACAACAAATTTGTGAGCTCATTACTTTCATTAAGTCAATACGATAGAAATGAAAAACACATCAAAGAGATGTTAACTCGTTCAAGGTCACATACTTTGTAATTTGCAAAATTCTGATTGACTGACTAAGGTTTATACAACCTCAGAGAGCAGGAACTTAACCACCATGCAAAAATGACTTTCTAGTTGATAAACTGATGGTGAATTTTTTTAACAGGCAATTGCCATTGCTCTTTAGGGGTAGTTAATTGACTAATGCAATGCAAGACAGTTGTCCACATCTTGGTGTGGACTCTTCAAGCCGGATTAAGGAATAGCTGCAAAATGCAGCTAATGATCACTAATGCCAAAGGGCATAACCACGTAAGATAGAAACAGATCGCAAAAGGGGTGTTAGGGTGGGAGGGTGGAGGACAGGAGGCAGATATATATACACACACACTTCCACTTAATTTTACTGTCCTTTCTCAATTTATAAATAGACATGCTCTTAGTTTGCTTGTTTTTTTTAATAACAAAGAAGAATAAGAAATCAGATCATTCCAAAGGCTTTCACTGAGAAATAACAATTGCTGACACTGGCTACACTTCATTCAGGATGTTAGGTAGTTGGTGATTGTGTGAATCATCTTTTCAGTGTGGACAGATAAACTGAGAGACAGAATCACAAGACTGATATTTATAAAGATATTATTGAACATCAATTCATATTCTCTATACTCATAAATAAAATAGTGACATAAAATTAACATATGTAATAAAAACATCGGCTTTTAGCTAAGCTGAAATAGTTGCTAAATTTAAGAAGCATTTTTTAATAGTAAAAAGAATTACTAAAATATCTCAACACAAAGGTTAATTAAAAACCATGAGAAATATTGAGGGTAAAATAGTTTTTTGCTCCATTTACAAATTTAATCAAGGTTAAACTAAATCAATTGATTCTGTTATGAAAGATGAGGAAGAATTTTATTTCCTTCTAATTTTCTTAATTATATTAAAATTTTAAACTGTCAGTGTTCTTAACATATATTCACGCCTGCCTCAGTGTGGTTGGTAGGGGAATAATGTGGGTGTAATAATTAATAGTTTTAATTTGGACATTCCACCTAAAATGTCATATGGTGTACCTGACTGCTATATTGTTATGTGCTTATGATTTTGTAATAAAATATTTTGTAATAAAATAAGGGCATTATTTGTGCTGGGCCCTGTATTACCTTCTACAATCATTGTTTTTAATGTATTTAAAATTGGCTAAATGCTCACTTCCAGTCATTTTTACATATATTCAGTCCAAAGTTCTTTATTATTAATTCATTCATAATGAATGAATATGGCTCGATTTGAATGTGGCTCGATTTCATTACCAAAAATTTTTTATCCTCCCAGCAAAATGAATGGGTGCTGCAATTGCTGAATTATTGACTTGTGAGGAGGCCTGTCTCTGGGCTCTATTTAAATAATGACAATTTGGCTGTATGCAAATCACTTGTGATACTTTGTTTCATTCGAAAGATCATACACATTGCTGTGCAGTGTTCTGAGATTATATACTGCTGAGGAAGAAAACTTAACCTTAATTAAGGTTTCCTTCATTGGGAAGTTGCTTTTTCTGCCTAGACAGTGAATTTCTTCTTTATACTTGAAGATCAGCATCCCCCAAATATATCTCAATTTAGATCTTTCAATTTTATCTCCACACCACTCATTAAGAAATTGTATATCCTCTTAAAATGGAGAATATGGTTTTATTTCAGGAATACAGTTCTGGCATTATTTAACAATTGTTAGGACCACTTTTATTTTTAAGTACTTATTGGGTGTATTTTTTAAAAGGTGAAGTCATTTCATTACTTCTAAGTATTGAGGTAATGTCTAAAAATGGCATCTTGTTTTTAACTTTTTTCTAGATTTCTCTACAAGATCCAAGGTGATTTGATTGTCATAGACAGTCTCCACTAAAACATGCATCATCGTCCTAAGAAAAAAGAATAACAACATGCTGTCACTTAAAAAGTACAAGGTGCCATTTATTGTTCGATGTGTTGAAATGTATAAGAGGTTAAAATATGAAACAACATAGGTTTCAGAATGGATGAAATATGAAGCTATTCTCATCTTTCAGACGAGAAAGCTGGAAATCTTCCTTGTTCAGGTTTAGTAAAAAGACTCAACTACTTCACTGAAGTGGCTGCACTAGTTAGTGGTCAACCCAGAAGCCTTCCCGCCCTCATCTTCTAACTCCTGTTTTCATTTTCCTTCCACCAAAACAGCACCCTCTATTCTAAAGCATGGGGAAGCAGAGGGCCAAACCAGAAACCTAAGTGCATGAAAAATAAAACAAACAAAAATGCTACGTGAGTTTCAAATGAAAACGTCTCCTTTTCATATTGACCCCTGATATTAAATCGTTTTAAATGAGCTTCATGTAACCTAAAGTCCATGGTTTCTTTGCTTCAGAGATTGACCAGAAGATTATAACCCGTTAGACTTTTCTTTCTTTCATTTGTGGATAAAACTGAACAGCCTTTTGATTTTTGCCTGCCAAGCCCTCAGAATGCCCTGTTACACCTTCGTTGTCTGGAATTTTATCTTATGATTCATGAAAATTCTATGACCTTTTAAATAGTGAATTCTCAATGGCCATTTGTAGATTATTATAATATTGTCAGGAAGTGATTAAACTTAAAATAAATATGAATAAATGGACTTGACTGAGAGTAGTTTTTAATTTATTCAGAACCATCATTCCTGGCTAGGTGGCTTAGTCAGTTGGAGCATCACCACCTACACCAGAATGTTACGGGTTCAATCCCCCAGTCAGGGCACATAAGGGAAGCAACCAATCGATGTTTCTCTCTCACATCAACATCTCTCTCTTGCCCTGGCTGGTGTAGCTCAGTGGATTGAGCGCAGGCCTGTGAACCAGACAATCGCGGTTCGATTCCCAGTCAGGGCACATGCCTGGGTTGCAGGCCAGTTCCCAGTAGGGGACACACCAGAGGCAACTATACATAGATATTTCTCTCCCTCTCTCCTTCCCTTCCCTTCTAAAAAGATAAATGAATAAAATATTTTTAAAAAACATCTCTCTCTCTCTCTCTCTCTCTCTCCCCTGCCTTCATCTCTCTCTAAAGTCAATAAAAACATATCTTCAGGTCAGAATCGAAATGCATAGATACATGCATAATAAATTTGCTCATAAGCATCAGAAAGAAAAATTATTAACATGAATAATAGGACCAGTGATGGTTAAAAAATGGAATACATATAAAAAGGACACAAGCTAATTTTGAGTATGACCTATCCCCAAAGGGCAGCTTGGAAACTTTTAGCACCGGAAGTTTTTATTACAGGTTGAAGATACGGTTTCCTGTCCCAGCTCCACCAAAAATTATGGTGTGAGGCTTGGCAATTCAGTTAACTTCTCTGAGGTTGAATTTCATGACCTCTCCTAGATGCGATGCGGATGGAAAAACGTCCCCTCTGGCTGTGCTGGTATGAGCACAGGTAAAGCCGAAGTGATACTATTGCTGAAAGAAGGGTGAGAAAAATTTATATGAGTGTGTAGGGAGCAGCGTCTGTCTCAGAAAGCTGCAAAAATGACCTTTCATTATTAAATAAAAATAAAACATATGAAAGCAAATATTTTAAATAATGCCTTATTGGTAACCACTTTAACTCACAAATGTTCCGGCAGAAGTAATAGCATGGTTTTGACTGTGTGCGTGTGTGTGTGTTTTATTGTTTCACAATCATAATAATACTCTGGTTGAAAAAGGAAGCTCAGCCGAGTTCAGTGAAATGCTTGAGTCAACCAGAATTGTCACAATCACTGCATTTAAGCAACTTATGCTGCAATTAGTGACCCAGGTGAGGGCATTTAAAATGCACATTCATTTTTATAGTGTCCCATTACAATAAAGAGGCATTTCGTTGAAGCAAGTCGGTTATCTCTAAGATATTGTTCTTTCATCAGATTTCCCAATTTAACCCAGTTCTGAGTTCTTGAAGGGCCTGAGTAAGGAGCATGATAATTGAACTGCTTTAGCTAATAATGTCTTCTGATGGGGAGGCAAGAGAGCAGAACACAGTTTTGAGCCACTGAATGTGCAGAGGCAACTGCATATTGATGTTTCTCTCCCTCTCTTTCTCTCTCCCCACTTCTCTGAAAATAAAATAAATAAGATCTTAAAAAAAAGGAGTGATGGGAATTATGGCTATGGTTGGTTGAACAAACTGGTAAATCCTGTCCCGAAAAAGCCAATAATGCCAAACAAATAAAAAAAACAGAACAAAAATAATTTCAATGTTTTGAAAGGCAATCAAAGGCAGGCAAAAATTTGTAATGGTTTAAAAAGTTGTGGACGTTGCGTGGGAACAGTAGAGACCAACGGCATGCTAGCCTGGGTGTACTCCCAGCCTGTTTCCCACCCCACCCTGTCAGCATGGTGGTTCTGCCAGGACAGGTCAGGCCATGAAGACAGCCAAACTCTATGCAGCAGGCAGAAGGGCATTACTTTATTTGAAGTTCCAGGCAACGTCCATGTCCAGCAACACTATCAGTGGAGGTGACTTCTCAGAGGTAGATGAGTGGGGGAGGTCAAGACATCTTGTCCTCCAGCTTGACACCGTGTGGTTTGGTATCAGGTATTCCTGACTAGTCTGATCACATTTGCACGAGAGACCAGAGAGGGCCCATCCACTCCACTCCCATAGCCCTGGTGCATTCTAAGCTGCTAGCTCATGCATGGAGGCTTGAAAGGAGCTAGTAGTACAGACTTGGAAATGGCCTGTACCTTGGATGCGTTCCCTACCTGCTCGCCGCACCCTGGCAGGTGTTGAAAGCCTTTCGGAGCTTGAGCAAAACATCAGTCTAATCATCAGCTCACTACCCTTCTTCCCAAATACGTGGGTAACCACTAGGAAGGCTTAACAATCAAAGCAAGCATATGTATAAATGGTGCAGAAACACAAATGGTCACACACTCATAGAATAAATAGAGTACGAGAATAAATAGCATGCAAAGAAACAGGAAAAGGAGGCCCATATTCAGGGGGAAGAAAAATCCTTCAACAGAATTTGGCTCTGAGTAAAAGACAAAAGATCATGTAAAGTGATAAATACAACACAGTATTGTTTGGGTTCATAATATATATATATAAATATAATGTATATTACAATAAAAGCAAGTAGAAAAGAACAATTAATAAAATTATATTGAAAATAAGGTTTGATAATTTAACCAAAATTGAATTAGTATTAATCTAAGGTGCCTTGTGATCAATTAATACCCATATTAAAATCCTTAAAACAAACAACCCATTAAAAAATAAGCCCAAAAATGCATTTAAAAATCTATGGAAGAGTGGAGATGCTACACTAAAATAATATTTACTTAGGATAAAATAATTCAGTGAAGGATGAACGGAGATTCAATAAATTACAGGAAATACCGATAAACAACCCAATCAACAGACATAGATTGTCAGACTGCATATTTAAAAAAAAAAAAAAAGCAGATTCCATCACTCCTGCTCTGAAACCCTTCAGTGTCTTCTACAAGTCGCTACATGATCCAGCTCCCCACTGCTCCTCTGGCCGTATTTCTGTCAATATCTTACAATCCCTCAAACTCTCAGGATACATTGCATCTTCAAATAATTGTCCTTCCTGTTCACTTTTCTGAAATACTTTTCCCCCAGATAGTTAAATAACTTACTCCATCACTTCACTCAAGACAAACGATACCTTCCTAAGGACACCATGACTGAGACCTCTGTGCAGAAAACTCTGTCTCTCTATGTCCCCTTAAGCTTACTGCATTCTTGCTACTGAATAAGGAGTTTATAATACCAGCTTATAATTTGTGTCCCTTCTAGAACAGAAGCAACGGGAAGGAAGACTTTTTGTATGTCTATTGCACCGCTGTTCTCCCTAAGGACCCATAACAGTGCCAGGCACAGAGTAGGCTCCCAATAAATACTGTCTAATGAATGAATGAATGCTAAATAGTAACTCTTCAATATGTTGAGGTAACATTATAATTGAACAAGACTTGGGGGATTTGACACAACACTGGCCAGTAAAAACAGGACTGCAATCCACTTCCTATTCACAACCAAATGACTAAATTAAGACCCTTGTATCTCTCAGTGATCATTTAACAATAAAAAGAAAACAGAAGAAACAGCTTTCGTTCTCATTGGGTAACACGTTCACAGATTATACAAATACTCTACAAAAATTAAATGGAATATTTTTCTGTGTAAATTCATTATTGATTTATAGCTACCCCTCTATTTCTGTTTCAGTGTGAAAGCGTATAATGGATTGCCCTGGAGGTATTTCATGGATGTTTTAAGATCTCTCACATATAATTCCACTCTCACAAGAGAACAGGAATTTATCCCCACAAACAATCTTCGCTTTCTGGAAATGCTTTATTGGACCCAATCATCCCATAGCTATTTATCTCCTTCCTTATAATTGCCTTATAATGCAGTTTAAGGGTTTGCCACCTGAATTTTCTGTTTCATATTCACTTTGTAACTACAGGAAAGCCTTTCCATAAAAAGGCTTTCCATAAAAATTGGGTTGGTAAAATAATAAGAGAACTTTCTTATTAAAAGATATAAATCTTATTAGGATATATCTTATACATACTATTTATATATATACACATATATACATAGAGAGAAAGAGATATCAGTGTTTAAATTTTGCATTATGAAGTTAGCAAGAGTACCTTGGAGGGGGAACTTTTCTTCTGTTCTTTTCTTTTTTATTTAACTTTTATTGTATTTTTCCCATGACCATTTAGTCAACTCATTGCCCTTCCCCCAGCAATCACCACACTGTTGTCCATGCCCATGATTCTATTCTGATTCACTAAATTATTTGTAAACTACTGAATACTTTGAACACATTCTTGAATACATTTAGAATATATCAGAAAAAATGATAGGTTCTGAGAAAGAAAAAGATGCAGACATCTTCATATTTTACCTGTAATAGTGTTTGCCAATTTTATCTTGCACTTCCCCACATTTCACTTGATACATTCTAAATCTACTCAGGTAACATACAATGAGATCAAGTCACAAGAACTCCAAATGTTCGATTAACGAGTGTCAGCCAGTGAATAGCTTCTCTTTCAACATCATTTAAATAACCGCTCCTGAAACTTGGTATCATGAAAGGAGCCTGAAATACAAAGATCATTCTTCTTTACAAAAACACATTTCCACACCCATTTTCAGTAAAACCCGCACCTCTGAATTATTCCTTTGATAATTGTTGAATATAACACAACTTCCAGTTACACAAAAGAGAAATTGGGTAAGTACAGCTTAAGTCAATCAAAGATTCAATTAAAAATGAGCACAAGTGGAAATAGCCTGGGGGTGGGGTGGGTAGGGAACCTTTCTTACAGCGAAGAAAATAAAGGCAAACAGGGGTTCTTCTTGTAGTGCAGAAATTAAAGACAAAAAGGAAAGTACATTTTAAAAAAACCCTAAGTGACCCATAAATAAATAGCTAATTTAGGACAATTTAAAATTTAAATATTTTGTCCTGCAACGTCATTATACAGGGTCTGACAGAAGTAACACTTGCTTGAGTGTGGTTGGTAGGGTAATAACATGGGTGTAATAATGTATAGTTTTAATTTGAACATTTCACCTAAAAGGCTTTGTGGTGTGTTTGAGTGTGATATTGTTATATTACAGATTCCATGTTTGTGATTTTGTAATAAAAGATTTTGTAATAAAAGTGGGGCATTATTTGTGCCCTGTATTATTCAAATTTTCCAATGATTAATTCTGTACATTCTGAATGCATCAACACCACAGTCTTTGTCAGAAGTTATACTGGTAAAATGACAATCAGGGGGACATTTAGCACCAACCTTAAACTATACAAACTAGGCACATGACATGAACTATACAGTAGCTCCATACGTATGTTGATTTCAACCACAACATCATGACAGAGTAGTTTTTATAAGATTTATATGTCTTTTAGGAAGAAACCCTTCCTTTTGGTATGATCATAGTATTTACAAATATGAACCCATTGCTATCTTCACATCATTATATACGATAGGCATGCATATATATTTTTATTTGATTTTTAGTCTTATTTTTCCTGCAAAATGGTAAACTTTGAAAACCAAAAGAGTGAGTTATGAATCTGTTATTTAGTGAGTGATATATAGCTACCAGAGAGAGTTGTCTTATTTTTAAATAAAAAAATGTTTTACAATCTATCCATGTTGCCAATTATGTATCTAATCTATTGCTTCTTGCTGCTATAGATATACCATAGTATATGACCAATATATGCACCTAAAGTTTGTGCGGGTGTTGGGTTGACCATAAAGTCTGCTTAGTTTTCTCTGTAAAATAAAAGTCATGTTCTACGTTTCCACCAATAACTTAACTGATTTGGATATTTTGAAGATGTGGGCTATCTTCTGCCATTGGCTTCTAGTGGGTAGAGGCCAGGGGTGCTGCTAAACATCTTCCAATGCATAAGACAGCCCCACAGCAAGGAATTATTTGGCCAAAGTGTCAATAGGACCAAGAAGCTTTGCAAACCACTCTGACATGTTTGATCAGTCACAGCACCTTCTGCACACACTTCATCAATTTTTTTTTGCATTTCAGTTGCATTTTTACCTTTCTTGAAATAATTAAGTGTAATACACCAACAAAAATGTTGTGCATTTTCTTTCATCTTAAATATTAAAAAATGGCTGAACAAAAATTTACCAATTTTATATTTTTTAAATGCACACCACTATGACAGCCATCAAAATACAATCTAACAAAAGCATTTCAAATGAAGCTAAAGACAACTAAGTACTACTAGAGCCATGGTCGGAAAAAACCAAATGAACTTTTTGGCCAACCCAATATATGTATATAATTATATATAATGTAAACAGAGACATATCAACATAAAACAAATCAACATGCCCTGGCTGGTGTGGCTCAGTGGTTGAGCGCTGGTGAATCAGAGGGTCATTGGTTGGATTCCCAGTCAGGGCACCTGCCTGGGCTACCGGCCAGGTCCCCAGTAGGGGGTGTGTGAGAGGCAACCTCACATTGATGTTTCTCTCCCTCTCTTTCTCTGTCCCTTCCCCCCTCTAAAAATAAAATAAAATCTTTAAAAGAAAAGATATCAACATATTTTATATGTATACATTCACATATTACATTCATATGTTATATCATATACACCTTATATGTTTATAAAGAGAATCAGGAAGATGGGGAGCATAAAAAGCTAACAAAATAAAATATAAGAGAGTGCAAATTTTTAAAAGTTAGCCAATGAATTAAAGTCTTTTCTTCATCTTAGACTCATGGGCACTGAAACTTTGGCATAAAATGTAAACAGTGTTGCATCTCAACTTCGAGGGAAACAAAATCACTGTGCCCGAAAACCTGTCGTGAGAGAGAATGAAAGCAGCTCGTCTGTTGAAAAAGACCCAATGCTACAGATGCAGCAGGACAGTTAGAATAACTTTCTCCACGGATGCTGAGAATGGGGGTAAGTGAGGTTCTCCTACACATGTATCTTTCCACGATCTTATAGCTGTAACTTTCTCACTTGGGTCTTTTAAAAAGAAGTGGATTCTATTCCTGTAAGTAGTAAAAGACGGTAAGGTGCTTTTTCTAATGTCACTTTAAAGGAGGCCATCTTCTAACACCATATGTGTAGTACCCTTTCTATAAACAACACCTCACGCACTTACAGACGCATGTGTGTGTGCACGTGTGTGAAACATGAGAAAGAATCCCTGAAGTTATGTAACATAAGATATCTGGTTTAATTAGCTTCAGTGGAGGTTTGTTCGCTTGAATCTGAAACAGCTTTGAACAACAGAGATGTTATGAAATATTTCTAAGATGAGACCACAACAAAACATATTTTGTTTGTTATTGCCTCCCCAGACCAATTAAAAAGAAGAAACTGGGAAAATAATTAAAAGTCTACAGAATAGTCAGGCTTGAGATAAAATAAAGCTCAGAGAAGGACTTTAGTGTTGGCACTTCTATTTCACAAACAAACAAAAAAAACTGTGGCTAATTAGTGCTAAGTAACTTTCTCTGAAATTTCACTTAGGGACGAGAGGATCTGAAATTTGTATTTCACTCCATCTGTCTATTCTTAAACTCAGCCTTCACCCAGCAAGCCAGGAGCCAGCAGACTTGTCCTCTAAAGGGCCAGACATAAGCCTTGCAAGCTGGGCAGCCCATGTTGTCCTGTCTCAACTACGCCCCACCCCCGAAAGGGCGACAGGAGCCATAGACAATGTGTAAACAAAGAATAAGCACGGCGCTCTTTCAATAAAATGTTATTCATGGACACAATTTTAATTTCATAAAAGTTTCATGGCAGGAAATATTATTTCCCCTCAACTTTTTCAACTATTTCCAATATAACACATGCCATGTGCTTACATGCTATACAAAAAAAAAAAAAAGGTGGTACACTGGGTCTGGCTGATGAGCTGCCCTTTCTCGGCCTCTGCACTACACTTTATTACACCAAGCAGTCAGAAAGGGGCTGAAATTTGTATTTTGGTGGTGAAATGCTGCAATGAGATCACTTTACCTTGAGAATATAGAGGGCAGTGATTTTATGGCACCGTAAATAGAAGCCAAGAGAGAGACAGACGCAACACCAGAGTTCAAGATAAGAGTTACTGATGACAAATGTTTATTTGAGCGTCATTTCCATGAGTTACATCTCAGGCTGAAATAGTAGTTGAAAATGTGACCTGGGAAAGAGCAGTGGGAGGGTATGGAGGAGAAACAGAATGTCACATGTGCGAGAAGGTATCAGTGAAAAGGACAGAATCAAGAAGCACAAACTCATTGGAATAGGAAAGAAGATAATTTCATGAAAGAGGAGCATGGCAAATAAACACAAGAGGAACTGAAAAAATCCATAGCTCCATTTAGCAATTATGTGGGTGAACAATCACTTTTGGAAGAAGAGTCGCTACTTTGGAAGGTGGGAGGAGGGTCACAGGCACTTGAGTAGAAGGCAGAAGATCTGACTTCCCAGGAGAAATGAACTTTTTGAAAGGAGACTCCCCATTTAAGTTATCTCAAAATTTAATGCTCAATGAATGCTTCTTTTACTGAGGCTTTTATATTTCATAGGTAAGTGCCATCAGCAATGAGCCACTGACAGACAATGGTGTTTACTCTCGGACCCATTGTCCCTGCAAACACTTACAACCTGGGAAGGCTTGGTTGTCAGAATCTGGGGCTTCCATGAGTTTTTACCTATTTACTAGAATTTTGTCACAGAATTGCAAGTTTTAGTTCATTGTGCTTTAATATACGTGGCATACGTATAATTTGGAGCTTGTAGTGAACCTATCACTCTTCCAACTTTAAACGAGTTGCTGGTTCAAATTATGGTGCTTAGGGCTCTCTGCATAGAATGACGATGGATGAAAAGTAGCTCCCAGGTCAGTATTTTCTCACAAAGAGAAGTTGGAGAGAATGAAAGCATGGAATGGGGGACACACCTCCTCCAGAGTGAGAACGTTTCTAACAGAAAATATAATCTACGAACATAGGGGCATGTTGTGTCTAATTTAGGCCCCAAAAGGAAATACAAGGAAAATACTGAAAAGACATTAATGTAAGAAATAATTACCAAGGTATTGGGAGGATTCACAAAACACCCAAGGCATGATTAGCAAAAGCAAGAAGCTGTGTTTACACTGGGGACTGAAGGGACCAGAGGGTAAAGTAGTTGCCCAAGGTCAGGAACGCCATGGGCTCTGGGGGGCCTCAGGGCTGAGGAGCTCCTACCGTGGGGGCTCCTGGAGATTTAGTCTTCTAGCACAAGCATTGAAATCTGAAATTTAGCTGTTCCTGGGCATTTAACACAATGACCTTTGCTTGTAAAACATTGACAGATGTTGTACTTTCAGATATCTGACTGTATTTTAACTAAATGGTTTATAAATTTGATTAAAGTACATTTGAACACATTGTGATAAAGACATATTGTTTGCTATTTTCTGAATTAAGGTACCTACTAAATTTTTTATTTCCCAAAACACTAATTTCTCTTTCTATAATCTTCAGAAACCAAAATTCTCTGCTACCTATATCACGTATTTATAACCAAGTTTAATATGCTGATTGACTCAGTTTAAGAATATTGCCCCCAACATTCGTGACATATGACTTGGAATGAAAAACAAAACCGAATTCTATGAAACCAATTTATATTTATCCTTCTTCATTTATATCACCTCCATTTAACCACCTTAGATAAGATTAGTTGGCTGAGCCACTAGGTGCCACTTTCAATGTGTACTATTTTCCTAACTACCATGGAGGACGCCAATTAGAAAAGCTCATCTTAGCATAGGATGCCTCCCATCAGTTTGTAGGGAATGAAGTCACCTACAAACAAATATGTTGGAATTCAGAATAGAGAATGACTGGAGGAAGAGAAATAAAGTGACAACTTCATAGCAGAAGTGACATGGGAGTTCAGCCTTTACGAATGAGATATGCAAAGTGACAGGATATTTTCCAAACACAGGGAGCAGCCAAAGCGTCCTTCCAACTGCGATAACTGAAAATAAGCAGACCCAGGGTACAACCAACACCACCATAAACGAAAATGAATCAGCAGTGATTCAGTCCTTAGGATGGATTGCTCTCTGGGGAAATGCCATTCTATCAGATTCTGTAATCATGGGCAAAGTGGTCATATAAACTTTTTAATAATGCAAAGTGAGCACTTTTCCCTAGTATGCTGTAACCACAGAATTTGTAGCAACTCATAAAACACACTACATGATCACCTCCCCCAATCTATCCCCCCTAAACCCTGTGAACCTGATACATTTTTTAGCCAGTTTGGAACAGCAACAGTACGTGTTATTCTCCTGGCATCCTGAGAAAATAGAGGTGAATTTACATTGACAATGAAGGTGTGAGTTCTTATAAACTGCTGCAGACTTAGGTGTCATGAGTCAGCCCTTCAACTGTAAAAGGACGACTGATATCTGTAAAAAAGAAATAGAAAGGAGAAATAGAACTTTGAAAAAATGCTGGCAAACCTGCTTCATTGGTGCTATTCCTCAACATTCAGCTAACTTGTTTTCCTACCAGCGTGGATGGAAAAGTGTTTTAAAATATGTATGGAGTAAAAAATATATACTCAGATTCTGTTAACTGTATTCGTATTATTTTATTTTATATTTGCTATTCTGACTACTTCACCAATATTTGTTTGGCACCAGTGTGGACTTCATATGATATGACCTGCCACAGGAAAATTCTGAATATTGATTCCTGTCCCAGAACCAGCTGCTCATGAGACTGACTGAGGCCTCTATGGAAGGCACAACATGAGCCACCTTATTTCATTGCCGCTTCCCACCCCAAAGAAGGGTTCTCAGGAGCCCTCACCACTAAACATCAGGTGCACCAATGTATCAGAGCTCCTATCACAGAGAACCCAAACTAAGAGGAACGCCCATTTTTTCCAAGTTGATCTGCAGATTCAATAAACCCTAATAAAAGCTGTTTTTGGAGGAAACTGAGTTAATTCTAAAAAATCTGTAGGAAAATGACTAGAATTAGAATAGCGAATTCGGGAAAGACAAGTTGGAGGACGTCTACTGTTTGATTTCAGGATTTACTCCATAAACCAAAGTAATCAAGACATGGTGGTATTGGTTTAGGATCAGACACATAGAAAACTGAATGGAATTAAGAGAGCAGAAATTGAACCATACATGGAGTGAACTGATTTTTGACCAAAGAAATTCAGAGGAAAAGAAGGTCTAGACGCACACAGAGTAGATTTGTAGAGTTAAGATGAAATACGAATTCCCCAAACAGGTCACCAGGAGTGATGACAAATGGGGTACTACCACTTCCGTACTTTGGTAACTGAATCCATGGGTTCTACTTATTTCGGGCCACTGAATTAGGATGTATATTCTACTCTGGATGGATAGAGCATCATTCTTGTAGCGTAAGATTTCACAGTGGAAACCTCAACTGGGCCTTCAAAAGACCATTCCATTTCTCTGTCAACTTCTGTGGAATGTTGCACATGAAAGGACCAAAGAATCTTCTGGTTTTGTGCTCACCTGCCTCACCATATTGGCTCTTACAAAGGCCAACCTCCAAAATATCACCCATTGATTTTCACTTCCATACATTCACCCTCCTCTGTAGTTGTCTCTCACACTCAGTGGGGCTAACCTGTATAACCAATAGAATATCATGAAAACGATAGTGTGTGACTTCCAAAGCTATTCCATTGAACGTGCTTCTTCCACTTTGCTCCCTGCTAGATCATTTGTTCTGGGGAAAGCTTTTGCCAAGTTTTAAAGGAGCCCAAGAAGCCTTATACTGGATCCATGTGTTAAGAAATAGAGACCCCTACAAAAAAATAAAAAAGCAAAAAAGCACTCAACTTGCCAGGTAAGTGAGTGAGACATCTGGGAAATGAATCTCCAGATGCAATCAATTCTTCAGATGTCAGCAGCCCCAGCTGACAGGTTGAGCACGACTTCCGTTGGCCCAGTGAAATTGTGCAGTAAAATAAATGGTTATTATTTTAAGCCACTAAATTTAAGGGCATTTTATATAGCAATAGACAACTAATGAGCTATAAAGTGGGACCCTTAATAAAATGCAATGTGTAATTCCATGTGTGAAGCACTGTATTTATCTATTTTTTATCTAGTCTGTTCATGTTATATTAATATACCTTGTAATCCTATTATTAGAATCACAGACATTTAAGATTTACCTATCTTCTCCCAGAATTAACCATATATGATTCTGAAAGGTTCCTACTTACCTTTTGCTGTACCTTTTCAGTCAACTTTGCCTGATAGTAATAAAACCATGCTGTATTTTTTATGCTTAGAGCTTGCTTAATATGTAGTTCTACCTTTTTATTTTTTAATATTCTATTTATTTATTTTTAGAGGGGGGGAAGGGAAGGAGAAAGAGTGGGAGAGAAACATCAGTGTGTAGTTGCCTCCCACGTGTCCCCCACTGGGGGACAACCTGACCCACAACCCAGGCATGTGCCCTGACTGGGAATTGAACCAGCAACCCTTTGCTTCACAGGCTCGTGCTCAATCCACTGAGCGACACCAGCCAGGGCTCCACCTTTTTACATTCAACCTGGTTGTGTCTTTGCTGATTCTTCAGACCATAAAATAGGTAGGGGCCTGCTTTTGTATTTAGTCTAACCATCTCTGTCTTTTAATTAGAGTATTTGTTATTATTCTATCTCCTTTATAGAATGTTTAGATGTAACTATCCCTTCATATTATTTTTAAAGGATTTTCTAGGGATGATCATGTGTATCCTAATTTGCAGCTAGGTCCGCCTAGATTTAGTATTGTACAGTTGTAGGTAAAATGTTAGAACAATAGTGAAATTCCATTTTCCCCATCCTTAATACTATTGTTTTCACATATTTTAAAATTGTTTATGAAATAAATCCTATAATAAAAGTTTTGCTGTATATAGTCAGTTGTGTTTTAAAAATTAAATAAAAAATATATTTTAGTTTTTGCTGGTGTGGCTCAGTGAACTGAGCACCAGCCTGTGAACCAAAAGGTGGCCAGTTCAATTCCCAGGCAGGACACATGCCTAAGTTGTAAGCCTGGTCCCTAGTTGGGGCCACTCCAGAAGGAACCAATTGATGTATCTCTCATGCATCAATGTCTCTCTCACTCCTTCTCCTTCCCTTGCCCTCTGTCTAAAAATAAATAAATAAATAAAACTTGAAAAATTGTATTTTGGAATCATCTGATCCATAGTCAAATGTGTTATCTATTGTACCCTTGGCCACAAGAAGGGACTAGAAAGAAGTATTGGAAGTCATAAAAGACAAGAACCTTTACCCAAGATTACTCTGTCCAGCAAAGCTATCACTTAGAATGGAAGGGCAGATCAAATGCTTCCCAGATAAGGTCAAGTTAAAGCAGTTCATCATCACCAAGCCCTTATTACATGAAATGTTAAAGGGATTTATATAAGAAATAGAAGAGGATCAAAAAGTATATACAGTAGCCCTGGCTGGTGTAGCTCAGTGGATTGAGCGCGGGCCTGCGAACCACACGATCGTGGTTCAATTCCCAGTCAGGGCACACGCCTGGGTTGCAGGCAGGTTCCCCGCAGGCCAACTCCCAGCAGGGGACGCACAAAAGGCAACCACACATTGATGTTTCTCTCCCTCTCCCCTTCCCCTCTAAAGGTAAATAAATAAATAAAATCTTTAAAAAAAAAACTATATACAGTAAAATGACAACAAACACACAACTATCAACAACTGAACCTAAGAAACAAAAACAAAAACAAAACCTCAGCAAACAACTAGAACAGGAACAGAACCAGAAAAATGGAGATCACATACAGGGTTTTCATTGGGGAGGGGAGGGGAAAATAGGGGAGGGAAGGTACAGTGAATAAGAAGCATAATTTGTAGCCATAAAATAGATGGGAAGAAGTTAAGAATAGTATAGGAAGTAGAGAAGCCAAAGAACTTATATGTACAACCCATGGACATGAACTAAGGTGATGTCCATAGGACATGATCTAAGGACATGAACTAAGGACATCCCCTAAGGTGAACTAAGGGGATGCTGGATGGTTGGGGGTACAGGGTGGAGGTGAGATAAAGGGGAGGAAAAAATGGGAAAACTGTAATAGCATTATCAATAAAACATACTTAAAAATAAAAAAGCAAAAAAATTTATTTTGCATTTATTCAGATATTTGTCTAGAAGATCTAAATTTTCACTTGCTGTCATTTCTCTTCAATCTCAAAACTTCTTTTCCTAAAATACAAATATGCCAGTAACACTTTTCCTCAGCTCTCATTTATCTGGAATGTCTTTGTTTCTCTCCTATTTTCAAGGGATTCTTCATCACTTAAAGAATTTTAGGTTGAGCAATGTTTTATATTCAGCACTTTAAAGATGTTGGGCCATTGCCTTCTACTTCCTTTATTTTTTTAGAAGTCAGTAATCTTTCATAATATTGTTCTTCTACACTTAATGTTTTTTCTCTGCCTGCTTTATATGATTTTCTCTTTATTTTTAGTTTTTAGCAATGTAAGTGTATTTGTCTGGGGCATGATTTGCTTGTATTTATCCTGCTTGAAATTACAAATCAAGTTTTATATATTAATTGATTTTTTTATGAATTTAGGAAAATTTTAGCAATTATAATTTCTAATATTTTTATTGGCCATTATCTTTCTCATCTTCTTCTGGGACTCAAAGTACACTAGGTTACATTGCTTGAAATTAACTACAAGTCATTGAAGTAATATTTTATTTCTTTGGTCTGTTCATTTTTTCCAACATTTTCCCCAGTATTATTCAAATTTGTATTTGTCTTAAGTTTCATGTCCCTTTTTTCCCTCTGAATCTGGTTCTAAAGGGTTCATTCTGTAAATTTTTTTTAGATACTATATTTTTTTTATTCCACAAGTTCTATTTGGTTTTTTATATAGCTTCTATTAACTATTTTAAGATTTGTCATCTTATTTATGACTAATTAATTTTCTTCCTTTAGATCCTTAAACACATTAATAACAGCTGTTTTAAAGTCTTGTATGCTAATTCTAACATTTGTGTTTATTACCTCATTTCAAAAATGGCAATGGGCCACATTTTCTGACTTCTTTGGATATCCAGTCATTTTTAAAAATATTATGCTTTGTGTTATATTATATATTGAGTCTAACTTACGCTACCTTTTTAGAAGTAGTTTGACTCTTTTGTCAAGCAGTTAGATTACTGCCAGAGATTCTTCGGCCTTCCAGGCTTGGTTATGTTCTTTGTTAGGGCAGTTCTATTGCCATTGAGAACTTGACCTTACAGTAGATCCTTGCTGTAGTAAGAGGGCCGTCCTCACTACTAAGGTGTGACCTTTCTAGGACCTACATTGTACGCCTAAGGTGCTTGGTGAGGTCTTGCCTTTGTAGTTGCTAGGGAACGCCACTTCCTCTCAGGAGCGCACATTTGGCAGTCATAGTACTGCACACCCTCCTGTATCATCATTCGTCTTTCAGCCCCACAGGAAGGTATCTCTGCTGGGCCTCAAGGAACCTCACCTGGTGCGTGTGCAGCCTAGTTCTCCACCGAGGATTCACAACGAACAATCGCACAGACGCCTGAAGTGCTCCATCTGTACCACTTTCTCCATTTCCATGCATGAATTCAAAATGCTTCAGCAGTCCACACTATTGCTTAACCCTCATCTCAGGAAAACGGCTGCTTAGCCTCCACTACACTGTTCTCTGGCAGCAAATATTACTAGTTGATCCTCCACTTTTAAGAAAGTAACATGTCCTTCAAGGCTTACTTTAATTGCTACAAAATGTTTCCACATCTCTTCTACCAAGGATCCCCAACAGGTATCCAGATACTCTCTTTGTGGGAATCTCAATAACCTCTAGTTAGTACCTGGTCTTGGGTAGATATGTGTTCTTGCTTCATTTTCCTTGTTTAGAGCAAGATCCTTGAGGGCAGGCATATTTATGATAATAATTTGGAAGGAGCATGTGCCTAAGTTTTGGGAGTTCACAAGTTTTCTAGTTCTAACACATTTTTAATGAAGTTTTCTAACCTCTTTGAATATCCAATCTCAAATTTATCAAAGTTTTCTGAGACCAACTACCTATTCTGCATATTGAGTTCTTAGGGGGACCCAGTGAGGTGATAGGGACCAATGAAATTGTAATCAATGAAAGGTCCATAAAAGTGCCAAGTACTGTGGGTAGATAACATCATCTTCATATTCTTAATTATCCTAATGCCCCAAAAGGTAGAATTTTATGGAAAGTCTTTTTTTAATGGTGGTGGAAAAAAAAATGTCACTCCTTGAAACATGTAAATGCACACAAGATTCATGACATTGAAGGGTAATGGTTACTACTAAAATAAATACAATTTTTCTTTTTTAAATATAAAATATTTAACCTTGAAGAAAAATAAAAAACTAAAATCTTGAATAACTAGATTTCCTTGAACAAATGAAGAATCGGAGATATCACCTGATATAAGGCCGTACTTCATAGTGCTGCTCATACACAAGAAGCCATAATCAGTGGTAAAAATATTTTTTGGAATCTTTGTCATAAAATAGATTGCTGATGGGGTTTTGGTTAATATAACCCCTTCTTATACAATTTTCTATGGATATTAAGACTGCCCTCAGGTGTGTTTGTAATATTTGGAGGCTTACAGCAATATCATTCCAGTGAAAATAGCAAACTTTGCCCCAGCCAAAATGAGGAAAAGCAGTAAAAATAAGTGTCATCAGGAAGTTTAATTATTTCTTAATGTATTAGAGAATAAGGGTATTTCTTCAACTCTTTAATGAAGAGTTTTTCAGAGGATTTGCTTCAGACAGTGAATAAAACACTCTACAAGTTCATATAGTTTACTTTCAGTAGTAGCTCTGATATGGTTGTATTTATATAGTGAGCTTTCATCATAACGAGAGAGCATGGCTCCACTGGAGAAGAAAACTGGACACAGTTGAACGCTAGGTGGCAAATCCATCTTATAAAAGTAATTAAGAATGCCTGCCAGGTACAGTAAACACACTGAAGTTGGTAGAATACAGTCAGGAAATAATTTTATTTATCTACCACCAGGACCTTCAAATATATTCTATGAGATTTCCATTCCCTCTCCCTAGGTATCTTGGAGAGGTAATTTGCTTTTGTGATAACTTCTGGATATTAGAAGAGTGTTATTTTTCAGGGTGAAAAAGTCTAGTATAATCAGAATCAAAACTAACCTCTCATAAAATTCAAACGTTTTTATCTTACTCCAGTTCAAGATTAACCAAATGTTGGGGGAAAAAACAAAAGGAAAGCAGGATGTTGATGTGGTCTCTCTCCACTCAACAGATGTTGAGAGGCCAGGAAGAGAATGGGAGGGAAATGGCCAATGTCCTTTAGCCGAGTCAGTGCTGGTCGTAGTTCTCTGTTGTCCATGGGTCAGAGATCCAGTCGCTGGTAGACTCTTCCACAGATGCACATTGGAGAACTCCTGGAGACCTCACAGGAACCTTCACTCCGCATCACTCCGACATCACACACTACGTGGCTGAGCTCCTTCGAATTCTCCAGTCACTTGACCTCAACAAGTTTTCCCTGTTCCTCTCACCTCAACACTTGGAGTCCTTTAAACATGACTCAGTCATATGTACACACACACACACACACACACACACACTCACACACACACACACTAACAAGCATCTTTGTTCTGCCAAATCTCCAAGCATAGAGACCATTTGCCCTACTGCTTTCTTCCCTTCCTCTGCTATCACCAGATGTGTGCCAGCCTTAATTCTTCCAGGCTTTTGCAGGCAAGGAGAAATTCTCAGGCACCTCCTCAAGGATTTCCTTGCATGTAGCTCTAGCAGATGCAGTCTTAGTCATTTCTATATAGCTCAGCCACAGTGTGAGTTGCTGGTCCCCCCTGCTGTGGGTGATTCTATCTCTATGAGTGTTTTTCCTTTAATACTAATCTCTTGGTCTGAGACAAAGGGAAACACGGCCCTTCACGAACAGAAACGGTAGAGAAGTGCACGAACCCCCTGAGTTTTACGTATTCTCTTCAAGGATGCCTCTTTGGAAAAGCCCTCTACTTTCCTCATATATTTGGAAGATAACTGTTTTCTACGTGGGGAATTTGGCTGCCCCTTCAATGAGCCCGAGAGAGAGAGATGTTGGCAGACCCTCCTGTTAAAATGTAGGAACACTTTGAACAATTTACTGAAACCGGGGGGCAGTGGCCAAACCCTAGACATGAAGGTCACACCTGTCATGCTGTTACACGTGTCTATGAAAATCACAGTTTTGTTTCTAGTTTGCAAGAATCAGAGACAGATTTGCCCTGAAATTGATGATGCTCGAACTTCACTCCTCTTTGTGCTTTGGCCCCTTCCAAGGCCCCGATTCCTAAGTGTGAAATCGTAACTTCCTGTTCTGGTGCTCGGCACTGGCACCAAAACTGTATGAGATTGAAGTTCCCAAAGTCTTGTTTTGCCTGTTATGCAGAAGGATATATTTTGTAAAGTATTTAGGGCAAAATATCAAATGATTCAATCTGTACCAATTCTGATTCTAAATTTTGTCTCTCTCTAACCAATCACCCCCTCCCCCCAAATCCTACCTATATATGCATGTTTAACACTTACAGACTGTAGAGCGTGGCCTTACACAATGGTGCATTGTGGAAATTGACCTAAACACAAGGTAATTTACTGTGATACAAATTTAGATTGATACGCCGCCCCTTTAAGATCTCAGTGCCTTAAGAAATACGGTGTGGCATTCCAAACAGGAAACTACTGCCATGAACACTTTAATGGAGAAATAAATTTAATTTGAGATTTTGAAGGAAGAGTCAGCAGGGCAGGTGTTTGACGGACATATCTAATTTCATAGGCATTCAGTAAAGTTTGCTAAATTAGGTGACACTCAGGAAAACCACTCAGATAGTGATCACAATATGACAAAATGAGGGGACATGGATATTCGTTTTTGGTGCTAAATGTCTGCCTGTCGTTTGGACACTGAGGAAATCCCAAGTGTGCACCCATTGCTGGCCGACCTCAGCCAGCCTGTAGGTTCTGGATCCCTCCCTCCTCATCGTCGACCTCCCTGGGTCAGATACAGCCATGGAGTGAACTTTGCCAACAATATTTGGTAGTGACCTTCTGGACACTGTGTAAATATGGCATTTTTCTGTTCCAGCTGCCCCTGGTTTCCATCTAAATGCATGGCATGGTCAATTAATAAGGCTGCGATCAGTACTGCGGGGAAGTGATGGCATTTATTGTATGTATCTGCCATTCATGCATGAGGAGAAGCAGATGTGCTGACTGATAACTATCCTCATCATTACACGGTCCTACACCAATGTATCAAGACATGCCCTACAGTGTACCGTGGCATCTTTATAAATACATTTTGCGCAATAATCTGAAAGGAACCCAACATTCCTGTTTGGTGTATTCATTTTAAAACATGGGCCACACTCAGCAGCACATCATAGCAAACAACGATGGGAAGGAAAATAACTGAATAGGGCTTTTTCTTGCCCCGCTTCTAATTCCTCAGCCTCAGTGTGTAAAATGTTATGCGATGTATTATTTATCAACAGCAATGCAGGGCTGCCTGCAAATGTCACTCAATGAGATTACCATATATACGGCTGTACATCAAACCGTTTCTAGGTGGTTTGCGATTATCCAGCATTATGGAAATGTAAGTCACGAGAGTTAAGGCAAATAAGAAACTTTCGGTCTGATAGTAGAAAGGGAGAAGAAATTTTCCCCGTGACAAATGGACTGAAAGGAGCCCCCCGGGAGGAGAAAAGGCTTCTTCTCGCTGCCACTCGGGAGCTGACAGAGCTCCTGGCAACCTGAGTTAGCCCACGGGCACTGCAGCCAAGCTCCAAGAGGCCACCACCTCTTGCTGTGACATCAGCCATCCACACTTGAATAGCTGTGTCATGCTGTCGAGTCAGGGGCACACGAGACTCCTAGGATAGACTCCTGAGACCAGGGAGAGATTGGTGCTTTCCTTCATTTGGTTAATGGGATTTTTCTTTGCCTTTGTTTAATATTTCAGTGTATAATCACATAAGAGGGATGAAAGAAACTAAAGTATTTAAGACCTATTATGCTTCAGGCACTGGTCTCAGTACTTAATACATATTAATGCATTTATTCACATATCTACTGTCTTGAATACCTTTATATATATTTAAATCTATATTTTTATAGATTAAAAACTGGGCAAAAAGCTGAGGTAATTTCCCTAAGGTCACCCAGAATTCGCATTTAGAGCCACCCAGCTTCAATTTGGGGTTTTTTTTACTATATTATTTCACCTCATGATGAAAAACTGCATTTTTTCCAGTTATGTGTTGTATTTTCTCTTAACTCCCCAAATCCCCTCAACTGCCCACTTTCTACCACCTCCTAAAAAGTGAGACCATTTTCAAACCATGTTTTTGAAAATTTGACCTATTTTTAAATGATATATAAATTAGACACTTTCTATAATTAGGCCATATTTCACATTTGATAGCTTCTTTTTATTTTAAGATTTTATTTATTTATTTTAGTAGAGGGGAAGGGAGGGGGAAAGAGAGGGAGAGAAACACGTGTCCCCCACTGGGGACCTGGTCTGCAACCCAGACTGGGAATCAACCAGCAACGCTTTGGTTTCACAGGCTGGTGCTCAGTCCACTGAGCCATACCAGCCAGGCACATTTGATATTTCCCAAGTGTTTCCCTCTCTATGCTCTTATCGTAACTTGAAATAATGCTTAGATTGGCTGCTCTCTGATCACCTAAGGCTTCATTCTTTATGTTCCAGAGAAATGGCAGGACCTTAGTGCTGGGGTCATCCCCTATGACCATCTGGGGTATACCAACCCTAGAAACCCACTTCCCCTTGCAGAGGTTGAACATCAGTAACAGCATCTTTAACACGCTAGCTGCCTCCTTCTCCTTAAAGATCTCTTTCTCTGCTTGCTGCTCGCCATGCCCAGGGGCTGACCTGCACACATCCTCTGAGCTCTGGCCACAGTCCCTCCCCTTTCAAATCGTTTCCTGACTCCTTCCTCCACAATAGTGTGGTGACAGCCAGAGGGAAAGGGACGTGGTGGGGAGTGGAAGTGGGCAAAGGGAGGATGAATAGGGATGGGAAGGGGCTTTGCTTTGGGCCAAGGGCACATGACGCAGTGTGTGTTTTGTTGAGTTGTGCACTTGCAACCCGTATGATTTTGTGAACCAGTGTCACCCCAATAAATTTGATTAAATAAATAAATACATAAATAAATAAATAAATAAATAAATAAATCCAGTCATTTTGGCTATAAGCCCAGTATGCTTAACCATTACATCACATAGCATGTGTTACATAGCAAGTACTTTTTAAAAAATTATGTAATAAAGACTTCCGCCAAGATGGAGGCATAGGTGGAAACACTGTGCCTTCTCCCACAACCAAGTTTGACTACAACAAAAGTTTTGGAGAACTAGAACACACCCAAAGACCAGAACACGAAATTATACGGAAGTCCGACAGCTACTAACCGTTCAACGGGGACGGTAAGAGAGGCGGAGCCAGCAACGGAGCGGGGTCTGGCAGGACAGATCCCCTGACCTAGGCGCTAGGCGGGCGGGCAGCCCAAAGCCAGTCAGGGTACGGGGCAGACTGACCAAGGTTGCACATTCGTGCACAGTGAGACGGACCACGCAGGCCCCAGGGGACGAACCCAGTGGTGAAGGGCCGACAGCGGTGGCGCACTCGAGTGCAGTGGAACGAAAGGCTTGGGCCCGGTGACAGTGGTGGCTGCGGTGCAGGTGCGGATCCGGGCAGCAGGCGGCGGAGGGAAGCCATTGTCCCTCTTAGACCCCGCCCCCACATACAACGTCACAACCCAGCGACTGAGTTGCCCTGCTCCAGTGAAAACCTAGGGCTCCGATCCTGATCCTGCTACTTTACAGGCACAACCAGCCCAAAGGACGGCACGAGAAGAACTCAAAGTCCCAGAGCCAATAACTCTAAGCGGCCAAGACATTGCCAGCCTCTCAGAAGCACAGTTCAAGACACTGTTTATCAGGATGCTCACAGAACTGGTTGATTATAGTCACAAATTAGAGAAACATATGAAGGCTAAACTAATTGAAATGAAGGGAGATGTCCAGGAAACCAATAGCGATGGAAAGGAAAATGGGACTCAAATCAATGGAATGGACCAGAAGGAAGAACAAAACATCCAACCAGAAAGGAATGAAGAAATGAGAATTCAAAACAATGAAGAGAGGCTTAGGAACTTCCAGGACATCTTTAAACGTTCCAACATCCGGATTATAGGGGTACCAGAAGGGGGAAAGAAACAGCCACGAGTGGAACACTTATTTGAACAAATAATAAAGGAGAACTTCCCCAGTCTGGCAAAGGAAATAGACTTCCAGGAAATCCAGGAAGCTCAGAGAGTGCCAAAGAAGTTGGACCCAAGAAGGAACACACCAAGGCACATCATAATTACATTAGCCAAGACTAAAATGAAGGAGAGAATCCTAGAAGCAGCAAGGGATAAGGGGACAGTCACCTACAAAGGAGTACCCATCAGACTGTCAGCGGATTTCTCAAAAGAGACCTTACAGGCAAGAAGGGGCTGGAAAGAAGTATTCCAAGTCATGAAATCCAAAGACCTACAGCCAAGATTGCTTTATCCAGCAAAACTTTCATTTAGAATGGAAGGACAGATAAAGTGCTTCTCAGATAAGGTCAAGTTCAAGGAGTTCATCATCACCAAGCCCTTATTATATGAAATGCTAAAGGGACTTATATAAGAAAAAGAAGATGAAAAATATGAACAGTGAAAGGACAGCAAACACACAGTTATTAACAACCACACCTAAAACAAAAGCAAACCAAGAGGACAGCTAGATCAGGAGTGGAACCATAGAAATGAAGAACACATGGAGGGTTAGCAACAGGGGGGTGGGAGGAGGAGAAGGGGGGAGAAGGCACAGAAAATAGCATAGATGGTAGGTAGAAAATAGATAGGGGGGAGGGCGAGAATAGTGGAGGAAATATAGAATCTAAAGAACTTGAGACACGTGGTTATAAACTAAGGGGGGGGAGAATGGTGGGGGAGGGAGTGTGCGGGTGGATGGGAATGAAGGGGGGGAATAGAACAACTGTAATGGTATAATCAATAAAATATATTTTAAAAAACTATGTAATAAACCATTATACTTCCTGCTAGGTAAGTCCACTTACCTAGCTGTAAGTGGACTGTGTTTCATCTCTATTATTTGGATGAAGAATTTGAGGGTTGTATTTTATCTCAGTTCACAGTGACTGAGTAGAAAAATGAAGATTTAGACCAGATTCCAGTTCACTTCTGATCTGTACTCTCCCGACCACACTAACACCCAACAGTGTATGCTGTCTGTTATATTTAAAGCTCTCTTGCAAAGGATGAGCAATGTGTGCTCACAGGAAAATGTTCGTAACTGTTATACGGTAGTAAGTATTTTGTATTCACCCACAATTCCAGAGGGCTAAATAGGCAGTTGTAAAGAAACAGCTTCAAAACTGGAAATACACACACACACACACACACAACTGCACAGTGTTTTGTAATTAGTTATTATTTGAAAAAATAGAAGAAAATGACTTTAAACTTGCCAAAATATCCCACTTGGGAAATTAATTTTTAAAAAATCTTTGGTAGGAACACCGTGGAGACTAAGAACTTTTTATTCTTGATCTCTAAACTAGCTTTCTATTTTTGTTAAAAGGGTTTTATTTTTAGTTTTGACTTTTGTATTAGAAATTTCATATAAGATGTTCTTTATTGCCTAATAAGATCCTTATCGTACTATTTCTACCTGCCCTGAGTTCTGTCCACTCTGGACTCTCCCAAATGACCTTGAATTATTCATTTTAGTGCATTGTCATATCTTTGGTATGTTTTTCTCCTGTGTAGCAAGGTGATGTTGAAAATGATATATGGTGTCACAAAGACTTATGTGACTAAAATGTATAGAAGTTTGATTTTAAGTAAGTTACATGCCTTCAATCCCAAAATGTGATAATAATGCCTCTATTTTATGGCTATTTTCAGTTCAATGAAAAGCTTAATGGGTATTAGTTTCCTTCTCTTCTTCCTACGTCAGTACCTGAGTCAAGGTTATATTGTGTTAGAGTAGGGAGACTCACCTCCAACTAGTTTACGCATAAAATGAAAGTTATTGAAAAGACATTCTGCAAACTCAAGTAAAAGACAATCCAAGTAAAAGATAATCAGCCAGGTCTCAGGAGAGGCAGGGAGAGCAAACAGCAAGCTATTGAGCACCTACACAGACATTTTAAAATTATGTTTCTCTACTACCAAATGTGTTCCCAACCTGCTTCTCTTTGTCTATTTACTTCACTTTCTGCTGTCGATAAATCTGACTTACCATTTTTCTGTACACATATCTAGCACAAAGTTTATAATTAATATCCCTTTCAAAACCTATACATTAAATCTGATTCCAAATTCTAGGAGAGAGAATCTGATTGGCTCCAGCCGTGTTAGTTGCTTGGTACTGATTCCATTGTCCACTGTGTGAACCTAATTTCATATTGGGCGAGCCGGGGACTACCCCGTGCTTAGCAATGCCAAATGATGAGTTCACAGCAGGAATTATGTTTGATATTATGTTTTATAAACGAGTTCTTCACCTTTTATCTTTGAATTATCTAGCATAGAGCCATGTGCACAATGAATGCTTTTGGTTGGTTTCTTTTTCCTGATTCTGTGAAGTTCATCCGTATGTACTGAGTACCTAATAGGAAACTCACACAAACTCATGGAGCCAATAATACCACCCCAATATTTTTGCATATTTACATACTGTGTCACAGAAATACTAAGTGACTTGCCCACAGTCACACTAAAAGTAGCAACGGAGGAGCCTAAGGTATCTTAGCCCCAAACCACATGTAGTCACTTCCTACTGTCGGCCATTGCCCACAGTTCCAGGAAAGCCCCTGAAGGACCTCAAGCAAGATGTGTGACGAGCTGAAGAAACCCTTCAGTTCCCTGCAGCTCTGCGTTTAGTGTACTGGCTACGTTGATGGAATGCATATTGATACCGACTGCATGATCTTGGATTGGTGACCGAATTTCCCTGTGATGCAGTGTTCTCCTTTGGAACAGGGAGACGGTAAGAGTTTCTACCTTACAGCATGGTGAGAATTCAGTGGCACAATCAAGTGTATGGTATACAGTAGTAGCAACAGCTAACATTATTGAACATCTGCTCTGTGACAGGTATGCTCTAATTGATTTTCTTGGTTAGTACTTCTAATAAAATGCCCCCCTGTTATAAATTTCATACAAGAGAAAAACAAAGCAGAGGGACGTTTCCCGCTCAGTTTCACATAAGTAGAAAGGAGTTTTGCCGGCATTCAACCCCAAGCCATCTGCTTTCCCCAGACCAGGGCTCTTTATTACGGCAATACATTCCCCACCAATAAATAACGACTAAGGCTTCCACAATACTACTTGGCTTGCTCATCAGTTCTATGACAGTTTTCATCTCAATGATGGTCTTTCACAAAGTAATGATATGACTTGGTACTATAATAGGTATTGTTATCTGTAACTAGTGCTTGTAAGGTATGCGTAAGAACCACATCTATAATATTTTTTAAACACAGATGGCTGTACCCACTGAGTCTTGTGACCCTCCAAGGGTGACACCAAAACAGGTTTATAATTTTAGTAAACCTCAGAGTTGATTTCCCATTTAAGAACCAATCGATCTGTTCTGGGGTCAGTGATGACTGCAGAAAGGCCCACTTACTATCTACATGAGACTCAAGTGCTTGTGAATTGCAATATCCAGGGTAGGGGCTGGGATATTTAATATTTCCCCAGAACAATTTTGGCACAAGAAAGTCTAAGTCTCACCGTCTTAGGGTTAGGACTCAGTGCCAGAATAATTTCTTTCTGGATGAGGCAGCAGGGAAGTTGCAGACAGACTACTGGTGAGGTCGCCCCTTTCACTAACCCACCAGGAGGGGGAGCTCCCTTTATCTCACCACAGATCAGTTGCTTCGGAATCCCTCAGGGTAGGGGGAAGGCTGCCCTAGCGCAGTAAACTGTTCTGCGTTTGGATCGCCTTTGGGCACGACAGCCCCCACAGCGTTTCCTCAAACAACCTTTGGGGGGGAAACGAAGACAAAGAGGTGTTAAAGAATATTTCTGAGTCAGCCACAGGGCTTGCAGTTTTAATTTGATGTGATTTATAAATTGCTGCTGTTATTGATTCTGGTGATGCTGACCAACGCTGCTTCCATAGGAGGCAGCCGCCTGCTGTAGTTGAAGTGTGACTGCGTCCATTAACGGATGTCACGGTCGCAGACACAATTTTATAACAGACGTCATTTACCTAGACTGACACTGAATATGGAAATCCCTGCTGTTTTCCTTTTGCACACCAGTAAGAAGCTGTTTTCTTGCCGCAATCAAAGTTGTATCACTGTCGGCTAATGATTCAGAATGCAATAGCTTCCTTCTTTAAAATATTCCACCAGGAGGCATTTCTCAGTGTGGCAAAAAGCACCACCTTTGCATCACATTTCTTGTGAAGCAGACAAAGAAACCTGGTATAATAAAGAAAGGGAAGAGGACTGAACACAAACAATCGTACACCTGAAGTTCGAATCCTGTACGGGCCTACCACTTTGTAAGAAGCATGGTGGTAAAAGGTTTTTTTTCATTTCTTTTCATATTACACTCACTGTTTCAACTCACATTTTTTAAAAAACTCTAGAACACCAAAGTTTTCAGCCATACCAGTCATTTATCAGCAGCTTTTCAGGAACCAAAATTTTAAAATGGAGGAAAGTGTGTTTACATTCTGTTGATTATAAAATGCAGCACGGACTAAGAAATATTAAAATATTAAAAGTAAAAACTGCTTTAAATCAAGCAAATACGGTACAATTATTATGATATTCTTCAGACCTGTTTTAAAAAAAAAAACCTTTGTTCTCAGTTGCCAGGAATCAATTTATAATTGGGTTAATAGGCCTGAGGATACTATTTCTGATCAGATATTAAAGCTGACCTGCCTGGACTCCAATTTGACATGCTGTGTGTAATGTGCTCTGTTGTATTTTTCTTCTTTAAGAAAAAAATGTAAGAAAACAGTGCTGCTTATTATTATCATTAACAGCTAACACTTGGTTATGTGACTGGTACTCTCTGAGCACAGTCTCATTAAATACACAACGAACCCCTATGGAATAGATACTATCAATATCCCCTGGAGTATTAATTAGCGCTATTCAACAAATGTTTCTTGCTATGCACCTCCTGGGCAACTGGTATGCTTCCACTTCTCAAGTTCCCCACAACCTTTGACATTAAGCATGTGTATCAGCCTGAGTGACTGTAACAAGCAGGACACCCTGTCATCCCTCCTTGGATAAGAGAGAGAGAAGTAAGTTTTTGCTTGCTAAGCCACAGAAGTGGAGGCCATTTTTTACCAGCCCGTAACCAATCACATCCTGACTGATATATCCCCATTTTCTATTAAGAAAACTGAAGGTTAGGAGGGTAAGAGCCTCTGAAACTAGAATGTTTGTCCTGCTATTTTCACAGGCTCTATTCTTAATGTTCTCTGAAAATACACCTGTTACTTGCTGTCTTTCTATAATTTGTTTAAATGTGCACGTACCTCTTTAATTGCATGGCACAGTTTTCTCACCTCTTCTAAGTATCTCCTTTGCAACTCTCTCAAGTCTTTGCTGTTTGATGGAAATCAACACCCTAAAATGGGGATGTGGTGGGAAGGGGTTAAAATTTTATGTACACAATGGGATACTACACAGCAGAAAAAAAAGAAGGAACTCCTTCCCTTTGTGACACCATGGATGGAACTGGAGAGCATTATGCTAAGTGAAATAAGCTAGGTGGTAAAAGACAAATACCATATGATCTCACCTATAAGTGGAACCTAATCAACAAAACAAACAAGCACAAA
This sequence comes from Sturnira hondurensis, assembly GCF_014824575.4. Taxonomy (NCBI): domain Eukaryota; kingdom Metazoa; phylum Chordata; class Mammalia; order Chiroptera; family Phyllostomidae; genus Sturnira; species Sturnira hondurensis. Next base: position 13,545,504 of record NW_028075269.1, on the reverse strand, counting down.
GAAGTCAGCAAAATAGAACAAGAGTCACTGAGATAAAGAACAAACTGACAGTAACCAGAAAGGAAGGGGAGTAGTGGATAACGAGGGGAAAGGGGGAAGGGTTGTCAAGGAACAGGTATAAAGGACACATGGACAAAGCCAAAGTGGGGTAAGATGGGGCTGGGAGGTGGGGATGGCTGGGGTAGGAGGTGCAGTGGTGGGCAAAAGGAGACAACTGTATTTGAACAACAATAAATAAATGATGACATCAACAACAAAGTTTTAAAGCAAATCTATTTGATCACCCATCTACAGAAAGATAAATTATAATGATCAATCTCTGGGCCAGTCTTCAAAGACACCTCTTCATTTTACTCAATAGCTTGAGAAGTTTGAGTAGCCTCACGGCCCTTAATATAATGGCCATTTTTACTGCCTTTAAACGTTCCTAAAAGATTCTTTACCTAACAACTGGACACGTTAGTCACTGAGGATCAAAATGGAATATAGCAAGTTTACTTGCTATAATGGCAAATAAATGGCAAATGGCATTTGCTTAGATTTAAAAAGCTAAACTTTGCCATTTTCTTATTTCTTGACCTTGGGCGATTTGCATAATCATAATGTCTCAGTTTCTTCATAAATAAAATGGGAATTAGAATATGCCTTTTAAGGTGAATGGCAATAGTAAATGAGTTAATGCATCTAAAAAAAAGTTTAGGGAAGTTCCTTAACACATCTTAAATGCATAATAAAAATTAGTTATTATCATGAATTCCCCCAAATGTGACAGACTGCAGATGCTCCTAAAATGAAGAGAGCCTAATCTCCACTATCGGGATGCTTGTGGAGAAGCAGGGAAACACAGTATTTGAATGGGCTGATTTTATCATGGCTAGAGCTAGGATGGTACATGAGAATAGAGAAAAGAGAATTTTCATCTTGGCCAAGCAAACCAGTCAAGGCAATATTTGGGCATAAATCTGAAAATTAAATACATGGATAAAGAAATTTCTGGCAAAAGAAAAAAAAAACCACGGAGGCATGCACCTGGACTTAAAGTATAAGGAGACAGGATGGTGAGAAAGAGCTGGAAAATTAGCCAATGGAAGTTAGGTATGTGTGTGTGTGTGTGTGTGTGTGTGCTCTAACTATTTCTGTCTTTTGTTTTGATTTTTATCATAAGCCACTCCAAATCTTTTCTGCAAAGATGTGAGGTGTAAAAACAAACACTTTTAAACAATAGTGCTTAACCCTTAACCCTGTGTGGGAGTTCTTTGACAGACAGCTGATGGTTGGTATTAACTCCTATAGATTTAGCTTTGGACAGCAAAATAGGATAACCTCTTCCTATCAAGTAGGAGAAATATTTTCCTCCAAATTCAATAAGACTAAATGACTCATTAAGGGAAGAATACATGACAAATTGCTCCTTAAGGCAAGACCAGGGAAAATGTTACCTTATGTTTTCCAAATTCATGGGTTTTTCTACCTATTTTTTAACTCAAGGAGGAACTCCACAGTACACTTCTAACAGCTGATAAATCCTTCTCAGTGTTTTTAGCCATGTTCTGGTCATTTTCTAGGATCCCTGTGAAAACAGCTCTATTTTTCCATTTCTGCTCTTTGTCTAGTCTCTCCTTCACTCTGCCGCAGACTCAGTGACGGACAATTTTGATGAGGTTTTTACCACACAGAAGTGTCTTTGCATCATTGTTTTCAATGGCTTTTATAACTCAGACCATCTGCTCTCCGCCCCCCCCCCCCGCCTTTTCCTGTTGTATAAAACATTTTTGAAATACAGTGCAGAAAAGAAATGCTCTGTGTTGTGTGGCGCATGAATTTTCAAGCTGCTTTGCTCTGCAGCGTTCATTTCTTCAGTAAAATGGCAATGTTGATGCCTTAGGGGCCTGACTCTGCTTTTTTCTTAATCATAAGTAATTAGAGAAACTGCCACATGTTGTTTTGGATAGTGTTGAAGTTCAAAAATGCTTTGAAAGGAGGATATATACAACCAGATTAAAGATATCCAAAGGCAAATTAGTATCTTCAAAAGCTCAAATGGGTTGATTTGTTACTTCAACCCCCGCCACACACCTGGCACTGCATAAAACTGAAGACTCAGCCTTAGAGAAAAATACCTAACGAGGCGCCAAAAGGAAAATCATGGTGCAGTCTCATTCTCTGCTGTACAATTAACTTGCTAGACAGAAAGGTGCCTATGTGTGGGAGGAGGCAGGCCATTACGCCCCCCCCCCCCCCCCATAAAATCCCTTTCTTCCTCTTCCGCAGTGCCCAAAGTGCCCTTTAGGAATCATCCCTTAGGGTCTGGAGAGCATCTTAACTACTAAAATTCCACTTTCACATTATAAATATCTTCCTTAGATGATACTTCTACATGGGTAAGTTTCATTTAATTTTCTAAATGTGTCTGCTAGCCAGAAGGGAAACTGTGTTGCAGAATAGGCTTAAGTAGGTTTTTCAGGGATGGAGGGAGCAGGAGTCACCAGACAAAGGACAGGAGAGCAGAAGGTCTAACAGTGAGTCACCAAAATCTCATGGCAGACTCTGAGAATCTCACTGAGGAAAGAAAATTAAACGTGATCAATAAGCACTTATATTCCTTATCCTGTGGCTATCTAGCTTACAGTTCTTCCTAATGCAATTAATTACACAGAATCTACTGAGAGGAAACTCCCCACCTCCCCCCGCCGTCCCCCGCCCCCACACCTAGAAGGAACCACTCTGTCTAAATTCAACGTGTCTGACCAGAGAAGCCCTTCAAGATTTCCATGGAATGAAGAATCTCCCCACCACCCTCCCAATTAAGCACCAGAACCCTCTGTGGAAGTTCTGGTCACAACCCCATCTGAACAACGTGGCTATAGGAAAGAGAACTAAAGAATGAAGAGGAGGTTGATGGAAACGGTTCAGGACACACTACTCCAAAATATGACACCTTGGCATATTGAAAATTTCAAGTTGAAGGAGTTTGAGAGAACAGAAGAAGCAGGAAGTTGCTCTGACTGCCCCCACTAGGCCCTCCTCTCTGAACAGGGATGTCTGAGCAGACAGACCAAGAAGAACCCTACAAACAGGTCTTGCTAAGTTTCCCCCAATTTGCTATAATAACCTCACAGTCCTTAACCACGACTATCTACTCTCCCTCGAACCTTGCATAAAAACACACAGGTCTGTCTCTCTGGGTCTTCATTTTCTTAAGAAGTCTCCTAGAATACATAAAGCTTATATTAGATAAACTTGTATGCTTTTCTCTTGTCCCTCTGTCTTTGTCTTAATTTTCAGACCCAACCAGGGACCCTAGCCGGGTCACAGAAAAACCTTTACCCTCCCTACAGGCTGAAGCAACAGCCAGCAAACTCAGGGACCTTCCCAGCTGTAATATTCTCTCCCACCTGTTCCTGACCTAATTCAAGGCAGCATCCTGGAGCTGCATTGCGGGGGTCTACGGGAGTTGCCAGTTCACGGATTGTCCCTTGGTGAGGTGCACATGAAAGCTCCGTGCCTGTGTGGTCTTTAAGAGAATCCAACATGTTTATAAAGCTACATCGTAATGTAATTTGTCACTCACGTTGAGTGTAAATGGACTATTACCATATACGTAATGCCACAAGCAGTTGTTAAAATCCAAATGTCTCCTCAACAACACAATTCCTATCTTTGGATCTTAACAAGAATTAAATGTCAAGACCCTTCATAATTCTATAAATGCACACATAACCTCCATCCCCCTAGAGGATAATAATAATGACAATAACTGTAATAATGGTCAAGAATGTATAGACATGGCAGCTCCCAGTGGTCTGCCAATGTTCTTGCCTATGAATGCAGATTGCCCTACAGAACTGATCATTTCATGGAACACTGGAACTATTTCCAGGAAAAGCATGTGAAGGCCACCAGGAGAAAATTTCAGTTTCCAGCTACGAATCCATAGCTGAGGGCTGAGGAGCAAAATGTCCAGGAATGGATTACTGTATGATCTCCATTAAATAACTCATGAACTCCAATCCTCAGTTTCTTCAGTTGAGAAAAGTTGAAGATGGACTCAGCAAAAGGTTTTCAAGCCCTGTCTGTGAAGCCTTCTTGTTTCTGCCAAGTCACCTCAAAGGTCACTGCATGGTTGTGGGGAGACAGCAACCGGGTGAGGTGTCGTCACACGCCCTGTCCCTCCTCCTACGGCCCTGCCCAGAGAGGGATAGTGCCTCAGGTGCTGAAACAGTCCCCCCTAAGGCACAGTTTTCATTCTCAGTACTCTTCTCAAAATGGACCCGCACTGCCCTGAAATAAATTTGGAACGATAGGCTTGGATACTTTGTCCTTAGTGTACTTCCCTGAATTTGTCAGGTGTTTAAGACTTTCTTTTTGTTCACACTCTTCTTATGCCAAATATAACTTATTTGACAATTTCTGCATTTGAAAATTGTTCCTGTCCCTCAAGCTCCACATCAAAAAATATTTGTTCCCAAGAAACCATCCCTTTCTCCACATTCCCACTTCATGCCATTTTTTCCACCTTTGTTCCCCTGCCCATCATATTGCTCCCTTCTGTTTATAAGTTCACGGAGCACTGCAGGGTGTGTGTGTGTGTGTGCACATGCACATGTGTGTGTGGAGAGGGAGAGAGAGAGATCCCCATTAATGAACAGAAGCATTTCCAAGACAAGCACTCTATCCTACTCATGTTTATACTCACGCAGGCATGTACACTCAGAAAATGTACATTTAATAAAAAAGTATTTTTAACAAAAAAGGTTTTCCAACTAAGTATGTGTGAAAATCACCTAGACTAGATTACCTAAAGGCTCTCTTTTTAAATTACCTTATTGTTGTTCAATTGCAGTTGTCTACACTTTCTCCCCACCACCCAGTCCTAACCATAGCCAAACCAACCTCCCCCCCTTGCTTCCACCCTTCCCCTTGGTTTTGTCCACGTGTCCTTTATAGTAGTTCCTGAAAACCCTTCTCCCCACCTAGAGGATCTTTCTAGTCCTCAAGCTCTGGACTTCCCGCAAAATGTCAATTTCATATGAGCCTGGATATTTATGCAAATGTGGCTGTAACAGTGCATCAGAATGCAGCATTTTTATAAGGGGCTGTCTAACTTGAAACTTGTCAGGGATGATATTTGGTGATGGCCCTTGAGTAAAATAAGTACCAAAAATGAATTCTTTTCGCTGGAAATAACCTCCACGGGGTTATATAGGTCCAAGGGCATTACGGATATCTCTGGTCCAGCTCAGACCTCATCTTCTCACCTGAAATGCTGGACTCTCTGCAAAGTTTCTGCTCTCTGAGATCTCCCGTAGTTCCCAGGGGATACCGCACATATGGCCGTGATGAATCTCTGCGTTTGGGGACTCCCTGGCCTTGCCAGGTCTCCACTGGAGATCTGCTCTAGCTGCCCAGCCTCTCAGAGCTGCTTGAGGCGCTGCAGTTTTCTGCCGGGTTCTGCTGAGTAAGCCGCCCCAGCCACACAGCCCAGGGAAGCAATGCTCCAGCTGGGGGCGTGACGCCTGGCGCCTCCCAAGGTGCCAAACCAGCCCTGCTTTCCTCTCAGTTCTCACAAAATCCTATGAGAGACTCATTTCTTTAGTTTCTGGTTCTGCCCTTCTTCTTAGAGGAGCTGAACCAGGAAAGGGGGACAAGGGAAGTCCTGCCCCATCCTGGTCTCTCCTTTTTGTCTTCTGCATAATTTCCTGTCCGAAAGAATAATCTCTTCCTTTGGTCGGAACAGAAAGACGAATGCACAATAACAACAGCCACAACCACAACAAAGCCAGAATCACAAAATAATAATGTTAATAATAATAATAATAATAACTGACCCATGCTATAGAGACACAGACATCCCAGAAGTCAACATGTGTCAAGAAACTCAAGGTCTGAATTCCAGCTTTGACCTAGCAGGGACTCCTATGTACAGAATCTACCTCTGTTACCAAAGAATTCTCCCCGGACAAACGCCCTCAGGCTTCACGGTTGGGTTTGTTTGCTATTACTGTCATTTGTAAAACAATCGCTTTGTCCCATATATCTTCTATTTAATGACTAAAATAACCGCATGCTGCTGATGTCATTACCCCTCTTCCTCTCTCTTTCAAAGTTAACTCTAGAGAGTCACTGTAGTTTGAATTTTATTACAGTTGCAAACAAGTTCAACAACTTATATCCCCTAAGTTCATCTGTGAGAGCCAGGTACTTCCACATAAATAAACTTTCATGTGCTTCTACCCAGTCTCTGTACTATAACCTCCAAACCCAAAATAAGGAGAATGAAGTCATACATTTAGAATTTTTCCACATATGTTTATATTGCTCAACTTGACCTGATTTTGACTTTGGCAGGCGAGGGGAAAAAAAAAATGCCCTGTTTGTGCGTGTGATGAATAATGCAAGGAACACAAACAGAATTAGAAATGGAGTGACTGATTAAACTATTGATTATCTCCACTGCCTAAACTAACATGTCAGTTTAAACCACAGAAACCACACTCAGATAATTAGGTAGAAAATCTGTTCTATACCCAGAGGAATACAAAACATAGAGAGAGGGCTAGAATCCACGGCAGCAGGGCTGCACAGGGAAGGTCAATTAATCCGATAAAATTCTCCCGGGATTTTAGCTGAAGAACGAGGACACAAATAAGAGCAAGTATATGTGTATTGCAAGGATGCCCTTTTCTGCATTAATTCCTGAATTTGTATGAGTATGTTTTATTAGACTACATTATGGGGATAGAAGAGTTCTATTAAAACCACCCCAGAAACCAGAGTTACCAAATCTAGGTCAGAGAAGATTATTTTTAAAGTTGATTCTGTCCCAGGGAGAAGTAGTAAAGAAACTGTTTGCTGAGGACAGAAGGGGTAGTCTGAACAAAAAGTCTGAACCTGTCTTAACTACAGAACAGGGCTGGAGAAGGAGAAGATTATGGGAGAAGAGACCCATTTCACCAGGGTGTATGACTGCCAGTCTTGGACTTTTTCTCTAGACGCTCAGAGGGAGGAAACCCCAGTCCTTTACCCTCGACCCCTGTATTATTTGCTGCCCAATCCTTGCTCCATCTTCCCATAAATTCACCACACTGTTAATTAGTTTGAGTCTTAGAAACAACACCTTTGCCCTCTTCCCCATTCTCTGACACTAACCTTCTCTCTCCAAGCTCCCTGCAATGTCTCCTCCATTGGTAAGTTGCCTTTTCAAAGTTAAATGCCAAATCGAACAGCTTTTGAATTTTCTTAGCCTTTCTAGATTCTAACTAGTAAGTACGAAAAACCCCACTTGACAATCCACAACCACCTTTTGGAAATCGCCTCTTTTACGCACGCGTCGCACTGAAAACAGTTCCGTACCATCTCTTATTTATCAACAAGGCAGAACATTTTTCCTTCCATTGGCTGATTAAACTTGTCCTAAACTCTCTAGTTTAAAACGAAGTACAATAAAAGTACAATCAGCCATTCTGATTCCTCCTGTATTCTTGACAAGTTCTCCTTATGTTATTCTAACGTATGACAAAAAGAACAAAGGCAATAACCTGTATCATCCTCAGAAATGTTCACTCTTTATGGTACATCTTAAAGAAAACAATTCTTTTCAAATGCTCCCATCCTTTTGCCTTCAAATGGACAACACACATTCCAATACAAATATCGGATAGCCCAGACACCTCATGCTATTGTATGGGGTTTGTTCTTTCATCTAACAAACATTCATTGGCCACCCATCTACTAGGTGTCAGGTACTATTCTGCTATTGATGATGCTGTCCCGTTCCAAACAAAGACCCTATACTGTAGGGACTGAAATTCTTATGTTCCCCACAACTATGATACTTATCACCCAGTTCCAAGAACTGGGTGCCCCTGCCAAAGTCTGATCATAAATAGCAGAACAACTTTGTATACTCCAGGAGTCTTACTACAAGGCCTTTCCTAATAAAACATTGGGAGGAGGAGTTTATAGCATAAATTCACTTTCCCCTGACCATGTTCTGCCACAAACTCTTTTTAAAGAAAGAATTTAGTAATCTATAAAACCGCTAAATTCAAAGGTGTTGCTTTTGTCTAAATGCTGGGGGGCGGGGGGGAGAACAGTTATCTAAACCAGAGGACAGTCCCAACCAGTGGTGGCTGTCATCAGGGCAGAACCACTTCTCTCCTGATTCTTCCAGCCAAGCAAAATGTATTTACTGGATAACGAGGCTAAATTCAGTCAAGTAACCAGGAAGGCTGTGTGTCATCCTGGATTGTGTTTTAGGGCACAGCCTGCTGTGAAAAGTGCTTTTTCAGAAAAACACTAACAATACAAATCAGGAATTGGAGAAGTTGTGACACCCACCCTGTGACTCAGCCAGCTCGTCCCCACTTCTGCCATCCAACAGCTGCATCTAAAGAAAAAACAAACTCACGTTTTACTCTACCCTGCCCCACTCCCACGCTTTCTCATTAATAGTGTGGGATAAAGGCTTTTTCCTCACTTTTGTAAAGACAGTTACAAGTTCTTTAGAATTCTTCAACAGATCCTCCTCCACCTTCTGCTCCTCTGTTTCTAAGTGTTCCTCTCCATTCCAATAGCGCATGAAGTCTTATTGCTTCAACCATGTCGGTGCCCCTGGAATTTACCCCTCATCTCCACCGCTGTCACCTCCTTCTTTTGAGTCTTCCTAATCTCTAAGCTGTTTCCCAAATGGTCTCTCACCACACCCCAGGTTATCACCTATCCTGGAGCTAGAATCATCTTTTTAAATGACAAAAACAATGTTGCTACATTCACTGCTTAAATCCTTAAGATCTATATGATAAAGTCTGAAGACAATAACATAATATATAAAAATGATCATGATACAGTCCTGGTCTACCTTTGAAAGTATATTTTGCTTAACATATATAAAGTCAATGTCAGACATGCCAAAGTACTTGCAGTTCATATGAGTCATGCTCTTTTGCTCGCCTCTAGACACCTGCGCTCCTTTCCTGAAATTCTAGCTCTTCTCTCACCTACCCTAGGTCTACCTAGTGATCACCTTGCACATCAGACTGCCTCTGAAATATAAATCCATTTCAAGTTTCGTGCATCAGTCAGCCTAGACTATGCATTGCTGTGGTGAGAAAATGACCCCAGATCATGGGTGCTTATAGCAAAACTTTATTGTGTGCTCATGTCTGTGGCCATCACAGGTCAGTTGTGGGTGCACTGTGCCTCAGCTTCAGCCTCCAAGGCCAACTCGGAAGGAACACCTTGTGACTGGTTCATGCCAGTCTTATGGAAAGGTCAAAACAGAGACACCAGAACCACCTGATGGCTCCCAGGGCTTTTCATGAGAAGCAGAACTCATGACTTCTACTCAGATTTCTCTGTGCAAAGCAAGTCACGTGGGCAAGAATGACATCAACGGGGAAGGCAGCATATTCCTTCTGGAACAAGAACTGGGTAAAGTAAATATTGTAGAAAATAACTGCCACATTTCCCTAAGGAACATTACCTTTTTCTTCCATGTTTTTCCATATATGTTAGCATAGTGACTACCACATGGCTATAGATACTTACTTTTCAGCTATAAAAACAGTAATGGTGATTATGTATGTGTGTATGTGTGTTTATAATCTCCCACACCTAGAATGCTTATTATATACATACAGAAGCAGGAATAGAAAAAACCATTTTATAGACTATGAATTCCATATATGTTTCTTTAATTCATCTAAACCCCAAAATTCTGTTCTTTAGAGATATTTAGTGATTTGCCAAACAACAGGGTTTAGTAAATCCAAGGTTCAGAATTAGAATTCAAAATTTTCACCACCTACTTTGTTTTTCTATGTGTGGGACAATAAAACTTATTTTTTTAGTTCACATAAATGTGATTTCTAACTACAGGCTGGCATTACACTATTAGTAATTTAAAAGGTTATTATAGATTTTCTTATTATATTAGTAAAATCATATAAATTTAAAAAATAACAATATTATTATTATATAACACATGTTCTCCCATGTATTTGAGGAAACAGCTTATATTACCCTGGCCTTTATATCTATGATTTATTATTGTACATCATTGGTTATTAGTGGAAAGTAAAATGTAATCACCATGAGACCAGCAATTTTATTCTTCCTATAGTCTGAGTGCCTAAAATAACACCTATAGTAGGTATTAAATTAATATCACATATTAAATGAATCAGTTAATTAGATAGGAAGCCAAATAATTTCTAATATCACTGACTGGTCATTTTCTACCTCACATGAGTACTTACAGAAAAGAGTGCAATAGAATGTTTGAGAATGAAATCATAAGCTGTTGTGTGGAATATTTAATAATATTCCATAAACAATTTTGTGAAAAAAGTATTATATATTCAAACAAATTTCATAAACATTATATAAATTGTTCCTCTTCCAGAATTGGCAATACAATTTTGAATCAGAGGGATTTTAAAAGTCCTACAATGCAGAGACCTATTTAAATGTCTGTAATACAGCTTTTCTCAAGCTTGTATATTATTAAAGTCCTCCCATGGATGGTGCCTACTCATAGCTCTTGCAATACTTTTGAACAAAATAGCCTTTGGGAAATACTACTGATGATACAAAACTAGTTTGTTTTTAAAAGGAAATTGTTTTTCTTTTAATCATTTCTGTCCTAGTAAAGCTACTAAAACATAGCTCCACAAGGCTGTGATTTGTGCATGGATACTCCACTCACTTTCTAGATAATATTAGCGAAAGAAAGACCATTTCTCCTTTCTTGGTCTCTTTCACACACACAGGAATTTTGAACTGAGTTATGCTGTCATGTTTGTGAATTATTTTTATTTATGGAACACTTTCTGAAGACACACCATATATTAAGCATTGTGTTAGGGACTAGGAATATAGCAATCACGCAGAACTGGTGAAGTGCAAAAAAGAAAACTAAAATATGGAAAGGGGATAGAAAGTGATATGACAAGGGATTGCAATTTTGAACATGGTACTGAGGAAATGCTTCGCTGATGTGGAGATACTTGAGTGGAGACCTGAAGAAGGAGAGAGATAACGGCCTGAGATTACATGAAAAAGCATTTCAGCCCAAGAGGACAGCAGGTGCCAAGGCCTTGAGGTACAAAACCTACTTGCCCATTCGAAGAACACCTGAGATTTCAGTGTAACTACCATAGACTGATCCAGGAGGAGTGTGGAACAAGGAGAGATCAGAAAGGTAGCATAGTGCCAGGTCGTCCTGGGCTCAGTAGGCCATCGAAGGAGTTTAGTTTTTTCAGTGGATGATCTAAGAAAACAGGAGTGGCTTTGAGCATTGGGATAAAATGAACTGACTTATATTTTACAGGTATCATCTTAGCTGCTGGGTTGACTGGAAAAAGAAATGGCACGATTAGAAAAGCCAGCTGGAGCTATCCAGCTGAGAGAGGGTAGAGGCTGAGACATGCTATATGAGCGATGGAGATGGTGAGGGAGATGATCTCATCGTAGATATTGAAGGAGACCCATGTGACTTGCTTTTAGGTTAAATGTCCTGTATTTAGAGATATCAAATGCCACTTCAAAGATCGTGTCCTGAGTAACTGGACAGTTGACAGTGCCATTTGCCGAGATGGGTGGGAAGTCAGGAATCTGGTTTTGAACTTGTTAAAAATGGAACCAATAAATAGAGCCATCAATCAGAAATCTATTCAAATCTGGAGTTTCATTTAGGTGCACAAACTAAAAACATTGATTTCAGAATGAAATCAAGCAGATGATATTGAAAACATCAGGACGGTAGAAAGAGGAGCAATACAACATGTGAGCACAGAATCGTGATGAGGATCTAGTGATGAAGATTGATACACGGTCAGCAAAGTGGGGAAAGCAGAGGGTCCAGGCAGCCATTAACCCATGTGAGGAAGGCTTCTCCCGTACTGTGAACAGAGCTGGGGACTCTAGCTCCAGAGCAGTCAGACTCAGCAACTGAGAACTCACCGGTTATATTGATGATAACCGTTTCAATGAAATGGTAGTGGCAAATCCCTGACTAGAGTGGTTTAAGAGAGAAAGAGCAGTTAGGAACTTGAAAAAATTATTATATTTAACTCCAGACTATTTTTTCTAAAGGAGAAATAGAGAGGCAGAGTGGTAGCTATGAGACAATATGCAAAGTATTTTGGGTTTTTGCTTTTGTTATTGTTTTTAAAGTATTTTGGGAGGGAATCAGCTTGTTTAGAAACTATAACCCTATTTTCCAGTTGAAAGTGAAAATTAATCATACAAAGAACAGCCTTAATGTTGGACCTATGGCCTTGAATAGTTATACAAAAACACACGTGTTCAAGAGGCGGCCTTAGTTAGAAACACAGAGTCCATTCCTAGAAATGAGGGAGAAGGAACGTGTTTGGATCAAGATGCTGGGAGGGACCTAGATGAGATAGTGGACACGGAAGTGAGGTTTCTTCATTGTTTTTTTAATGAAATAAAAAGAAATATATACATTTAGAAGAAGGAGAGTATAGGAAGGTTTGGAGGTTTAAAGAGAGAGGAGAAAGTATAAAATAGGGACCTGAGATATTAGAGTGAATGGAGCAGAAAAACATAAAACTACAAGCCAACTCCTGGTAGTGTCATAAATTTAAATGAAACTTGTCAGCCCTTTGTGAATTTTCCTCTGCAACAATCAACTTCTTTGTGAGCAAGAGCCTGTAAGTAGGGATTTTCATTAGGGTTGGAATTTTTCCAAGAAGTATGACAGATGAGAGGGACCAGGGCGATGATGGTGATGGAGCATGGATCTACATTGGCTTAAATATAAAGGCGTTGTGGGAAAAAGAGTGGAAGTACAGAGTGATAATCGTTCAGTTAAAGAAATGCTGGAGTTAGTGTCCTTGAAGAAGCAAAGTAGACAGACAGGAAGTGGTACTCTACTATGAGGTGTTTGAAATTGAGATTGAAATTAAGGTTGCATAGGAACTGAAGTTTTCTCCATGGTAAGTCTACTTATAACCATGGAAATGAATGGCTGAGGTGGGGATAGCACAAGATAATCAGACGAAAGAAAGTTAAAGACCTGGTAAATCAGGGCATTGGAAGGATCATCCAGATGGACATTGAAGTCACCAGAATTAATACTCAAACAGCATTGGAGAGAAAGACCATGATGCTGAAATTAAAACCTCTAAGGAATCAAGCTAGTAATCCAAGGGTCTAAAGGTCGCTGCATTAAACATGGAGTTGTTCGAAATCTCTGAGGGCATGAAATGATGAGATTGAAAGCAAGAGGGTTTGGGGAAGAGGGTGTGTCACAAGGACCCAAAGGACAAATATCCTAATTTCAAGTGTGAGAAGTACATCAGACCAACATTTACCTCCTAGACTATGAGAGAAATGATTCCTTTGGAGAGAGATTCCCATTTGAGCAAGAAGGTTTAGGACAGATAGAAAAGCTCGATAATACAAAGTATTTTCCTAATGTATTTCAGAACCAGAGTGGAGGCCTTCCAGATGTTGGGATTAGCTGGGCTATGGGGCATTAGACATGTACAGAATGAGAGTCTGGGATGTGGAGTGGCATTGGCATCTTAGACTGATGTAGACAGGGATAAAGGGCAGGATGGGATTTGTGCTCACTAGCAGGTAGTGGTAATACATAAAAATGACGAGGCTGTAAGCACCAGAGATGAGACAAGAGTGGGCCAGGGACGGAACACACAGACCTCTGGGGCTTCTAAATCCACACCGTACATTTATGCGTATAACAAACTTACATCTCTGAGTTTTGTAGGGCATCAATCAGTTACACATTTCACAGTTTTGTTTTTCATTTTTCATCTTTCCATCTTCAAAATAATATGTTCCAACTTGGCAATCTGGCACTAAGATTTTGACATCGGATGCTAGAATATTTTTCTTCTCATGTTCATGTTTCATTTTTCCTTCTAATAATGTATTTCATCATTTCACTCCATGACCAAATTTTACTACAAAAGACAACAATAACTCATCAGAGAGTAGTTATAAAATTTTTCCTATGAAAACAATTTTCATTTTTCTTTTATCTTAAAGCAGGGTAGCTAAAAGTGAATTTCTGAAGTAAAGACAGGGTTAGATTTGAATCCAGGCTAGGACATCCACCACTTCTGTGACCTCACATGAATTACGCAACTATTCTGTGTTTCCAATCTCGGATTTGTATAATAGAGACATTATGAATGCCAAGTGAGGCGATGATTATAAAGTGCTGAGACCTGGTACACATTAAGCATCATAAATAATAATAAACTACAGTGAAATTTTAGCATTTATCTTTACCATGACTGCTAATCATTATTAAAAATGTATACCACCTTAAATAGTGATGAACTCACAAAATAAAATTTTCCTTGAAAATTAAGAGTTGTTAAACATGCTATTAATTCTGCTGCATCTGTGTGGAGGGTATATTTACCAAAATATCATGAGTATAAATCAACACAAGAAAGAAGATCTTGTTCTACTTCTCCAACAATTAAGCTGCACAATTTCAATTAAAATGTAATCCTTAAAACAATGACCTTTCCTTATTAGGCAGGCAAAAATATTTTTAATTCACTGAAATGTATCATTCTTTAATATCATAAATATATACGTAAAGCAGCATTTTTATTGAATTTTTGAAATCACAAATGTAGTAAAATAGAATGCCATGAGGAATGAAGGCAAAGGAAGAAGAATTGTTTGTTCTACCAAGCACACATTTTCTACAAAGTGCATTTGGAAATACAAAAATAATTGAGCTCGCATATTTCCCCACTTACTCGGAGCTTTCAATCTTTCTTATATACCTTTGTTCTTTCTGAATTTCCAGCCACACTGACAACTTCGTTCCCGCCCCCTACACTATTGTCCCTTCACACACTCCGCTCCTGTCACAATATGCTATGAAGTGACACCAAGGTTCTGTTAAATTCTAATTATCTGAGACTCTTCATCCGGCCTCCAAAGACAGGTAGAAATCTTCCACATGCAAACGATCCTCACCTCATTGAATATGCTTTTTAATTAATGTGCCATTAACTGGCTGACAATAACTTGTAAGCTAAGTGAACAGATCTTGACGTAATTAAACATTTATTAAGTGGCCTGGATCCTATTACATTTATGGCCTCCTTCCCCTTCACCTAGGTCAGGGCAGGAATGGAAAAGGAAAAGAGAACACAGAGCCGCAGCCACCTCCGTCATCCACCACTCATTTCCCTCAAATGAGGCTTACTTTAATTAACGGAGTTAAAATAGTTCAGTCAAAGTCAGTTTCCTGGAGTTTTCAAGCACAGGGTCCAGGGACAGCCTGTTTATGATAATGGCACTCATTAAACGGCCATAGCTACTCTCCCTTTTGGTTGCAAAGACTCGGTAGAAGACGGACGGGGCACAGCACCACTGGTGAACCAAAGAGCCGTTCTTCACACCAGAGGCGGAAAATCAGACCACAGAACCCACCTGACACGACTTGGCATATAAAGTTTCCTACTGAGATACTTCCGGATTTTTTCGTGCCATTGTTTTAAAACAACAGAGTTTCCACATTTTACATTTTACTAGCTCAGATTCATTCACGAATAGTCACTGTACCTGTAGTATATACGTAACAGGGCTTCTGGGGGTGGAAGACCTGTGGTCTGAGGAAAAGAAATTTTATTCAGCTAGGAACCAAACATGTATTTTTTCTTAGATACCTGTGTTTCTATTTTGGGACAAACCTACATTTTCTGATTTTTCATTCTCTCTTTTTCCTTTTGGGGGTGGGGTGCTGAAAGTGTCAAATGTACTTCCCCATAACTAAGAGTTCCACATTGTTTTGCTTCATGCACGGAAAATATGATTGCATTAGTAATTATGGAACTCTCAAAATCATTCTGAGAGTTTTCTTTGTCTAGAGTTATGAGCATATTCAATTTCTTAAATGTTGCTATGAAAACTGACCTACCCTCTGATTAGATGAATGTTGGCAGTTTTCATTAATGATGATTTGAATACAAGGAGGTACAGAATAATACATTTTAAGTCCTCTTCAGAATCAATAGATGAAGTTTTATTCATCTTCACAAATTAAGTCATTGACTGCATTCTCGATAATGTGACTATTTTTATGATGGCCCTTGCTTCTGAAAAAGCTTTAAGTTATGAAAGAAGGGTTTATAGAAACCTTGACTCCCTACTTAGAAAAATATACATGTGAAATGATAACTCAAGTGCCATTAGAAAAATTCCTAACAAATCAGAAGAAAGTTTTAGCCTAACATTTATTGGATAACCCCTGCTCTGTGCAATATCCTTTTCTTCATGAAAAGCCCATCAGCCTTCTGTGGACTTGGTTATATGAGGCACTCTGGTTCCCTTTGCCTTTAAATGTTGAAAATTAGCTGAGTAAGAGAAATCCAAGGAATCCTGTGAATCTGAGGAAATGGCTGAAGCTCAGTTATCAGGGACAAAATTAGTAAACATCTGTGACTGACCATGACAACCCAACCTAATGAACTAGAACAAGTATCGACTGGAGAGAACAGCTTCTAACACCATCTCTAATTCACTGATAACTCCTCACGCTGTCTCTAGTCCAGGTTTTTCCACTGAGCTTTTCATGTATGCAACACCCTGTTTGATATGTCCACTTTTGTGTCTCACAAACATGTTATCTCGACATGTTCAGATGGAAATTCTGAATTGCTATTCTTAGACAAATGAACAGGTAAAACAAATGTAGAAGATGTATGCAATGGAATATTATTTAGCTTTAAAAAAGATGTCCTGTCATATTCTACAGCATGGAGGAACCTGGAGGACATTATGCTAAGTGAAATAAGCCAGTCACAGATGGAAAACATTGCATGATTCCACTTATACGAGGTATTTAAAGTAGTCAAACTCATATAAGCAGAGAGTAGAATGGTTGTCAGGGGCTGGGAAGAAGAGAAAATTGGGACTTGCTGTTCGGCATTTTAGTCATGTACAAAGAAAAAACTCCAGATACCTGCTGTAATATAATATGCATATAGTTAATATGTACTCTACACTCAAACATCTATTAACTGGGTAGATTTCATGGTATGTATTTTACCACAATAAATAAACATATGTATACATAAATATAAGTACATACATAAATATCCACATACATACATGCATCATGTAAATATACATATAAGTGTGCATAATTTACATAATGTGTACGTGTGGTGTGTGTATATTTACATGCATGTATGCTTGTTTATATATGTACAGGCATAAATATATATTTGTATATTTATGTGTGTGTGTACATATCACTCTAATATCACCAGTGCCATACACAAATCTCCATCTATCAGCCAGCATGCCTTGAAATATTATTCTGTTTCTTTTCTATTGATCCTCTGCATGCGGTCATGATTACTGTGGATTCTCAGCTTTACTGCTGTGGATTAACTTCCTTAATGAGTTACCCAGAACTCCACACTAGTTCTTGGCAGATTGACTTGAACTCTGACCACGTTCACCATGAACGGGATACTTAGCTACCTCCTTGATATCCTTATACCTTAGCTTATATATATCTACCAAATCACTAATTTAGACCAAACAATACACCAATCAGGTGAAAGATGAGAAATTGGATATTGATATTTTCTTAAAGCAAGCTACCAGGTCATGAAACTTGACATGCATTACCAGTCTTGAGAAATAACTACAGGATTAGAAGACAACAGAGAGAGCAATGACTGAGGATTGACTGATGTTCACATCAAGAAGCATCTGATTTCGAGTAATGAAATTTCTCATTCAAACCTCAAAAAATACTTTTATTACATATATAATGAAATGTAAAATGAAACTGGGCCAATGGGCTTTAGGAAAAGCCAGACGTAGAGTAGTTCCAGAATCTTCAGAGGTTTCCTGATCTGCACTTTATTATTTTGCCAAGTGTGATTCAGCTCTATGTTTCTAGGCTTGGTTATTTATCCATTTGTGTTCTCATGCCAAAATCCTGGAGTGAAAATGGACAGGCTCAACTTGAGTTCTGGGCTTACCCCTAGTCCAAATCATCTGTGACTTGACCTGAGAGATGAGGCTCTTCTCACTTCTTGTGGTGGGGGCTGTTAGTGTAGGGCACCTTGTAGAAGAGTGTTCCCCACAAACAGACGGGAAAGGAAACCTGCCCAGTATATGCTAAAAACCACTTTCTTTCCTGGTTAGAAAGCCTTCAGTGCTGTCCTGGGAATGCAAAAAAAATGATGAGAGTTTGGAAAACAACAGTATTTGAACTGAACTATGAAGGTGGATAAGGACTGCCTTAAAAGCATAAAAGGAGAGAGGCAGAAAGAGTATGAGCATTACTACAGAAGCATGGCAGATTTGGGGAACTTCTAATGCCGCTATTGCATTTTGGGTTTGGGTCCCAGTGTCCAATGGTATTGAATAAACACACCAGGGCCAAAGTAAAAAAAAATCTGTTTTCTATACCAGCATAATGTCAGTAGGAATGAGAATGAAAAATGAACATATGAGATATTATGGAGGAAAGCTGGCAGAATAAAATTAGAATGAACTTCATGCAAGAAATGGTAAGAAAAAAGTCAAAGCTGAGTTTGAATACTTGAAGGAATCCTAGAACTAGAGGAAACTTCGGAGACTTAAAGTAGCTTTAGAGACTTTGATTATGTAGGTATAAATAATTTTAACATCTCAAAAGAATGAGGTTTTACCAGCTTGCCCCAGAATAGTCAACAGCAGGTCTACATTATAACCAGGTATCTAAATTGTTGCCTAGTGCCAAGTTTCATAAAAATTAACCCAAATGTCTAAAGTATAATGTAAAATAACTCTTTGCAGTTATTCTGCATGCACTCTGTGGTCTGGCCAAAGTGAACCATGTGCAAAGCCCTATACATGTGCAAACATTTTCTGATTCAATGTTATCATTTATATTATTTTCATCAGGAGTTCTGAACTTTTTGATTACTGCTTCTCTATGGCATTCTCTATTCTAGTGCTTCTTTCTCTAAGAATCCACCTCAATTTTCCCCACCACCCCATCCTAATGAGAAGTAATTTCTCTCTCTCCCCCCTCTCCCTCTGAACTCCCACAAGACTCTCTTACTCTCTTGATATGTGTTCTATCACATATTATACTGAAGTTATGGAAGTATAGTCTATCATATAATACATGAGAGGCTCTCCACTTCAGCAAACATAGTATATTCTTGTTCACTAGTTCACATAATTGAGCACTTGTTAAATATGTATCTGCTAAATAAATAAATAGTGCAGCACAGAGTAGGGAAAAAAGAACCCTCTTTGCTTTTGTCATATAAATGCTTGTCTAATTTGGGCATAATTAACATTTCAATAACTTGATTTTCTCTACTTTGCTATTTTAATCAGGGTGGTAGTTTTCATATCCAGCATAAATACCTCTTTGGGGATGCCAACTCCTCATTTCAGAAAGACATTGAAAAGGTAGATTTATCATAAAAGGTTTACTACATCAGTCTTCATTCTTTTCAAATTTTTATCACTAAGCAATTTCTCTTTTTGACATGCCTACAGAAGGAGCCATAATATATTTCCTAGGCAACCAGCCATTTCTCTAGCTGAGATTATTAAAATAGACCTAGGGTTTATTCTATGTATAAAAAGGTAGGTTGGTTTAAATTACTCTGCAGATCAATATAATCTCATGACTAGTAGATAGGTCTTTATTTCTATAATGCTTTTTGTCTGCCTGCTTATTCTGGCTTGAAATTCTTGGGGCTGAAGGTCCATTTGGTAACTGCAAATAAGGCTGAAAACGCTTCAGCTACTCAATCCCTCTGACATTATCAAAATGAACCCAGAATTTTCCTATATTTAAAAAAATAGCTTTAGATTATTATTCGATCAATATGATATCATGTATAACACATGGGTTTCGGTTCCTACAGTAATCTTGCCTACCTGCTCACTCTTGCTTCAAACCACTTTGAGTGAGGACAGGAGGGGAGAGATGTTGTACAGACAGAAAGGAGGCTGATAATGCTCTGTGAACTCAAATTCACATCATGGTATACATGACTCATTCTAGACGATTTATTGCAGCAGACTTTGAGAGAGATAAAGACCTTGGGAGACTTAGAAGAGAAACGGTTCCTGTGAGTGGAGCAAAAGAAGATATCTCTAGTAATAATGCATACTTTCATCAAGACCCTAGAGACCACTAACACAAATAGCTTCTTCATGGAGCTATTTATGAATAGCTTCATAAATAGTGTGAGGAGATTATTTTAGGGATTTGAATCATTTAGGTAGTTGTTCCTTAGTATAAAGGTTAGGTCTACATGCACATAATTAAAATTAAACACTCAAAATTAAATCCACGATTTTTCCCTTAAAACTGCTTCCTCTTCTGTTCCTTTTTCTCAGAGACGAGCACCATTACTAATTCAGTTGCACAAGCCAGGAATCTAATTTAACAATGAACTCTCCCTTGCCTCCTATACTTAGTGGACCACCAAATTTATTTACCTTATAAATACCTCTGGAAACAACACACTTTTCTTCCAACATCCACCCTTCCAAGAAAACTACACTCTTTTCTTTCAACACCCACACCACCAGCACGCTAGTCCAAACTATCATGCATTAAGAACATCTCATCTCAAGTTGCAACCACTGGGGAACCCCTCCAATTCCATTTCTATACTACATTCATTCATTTAACAATATATGTTGAACACCTACTCAGACCAAGCACTAATGGGGCATGGGAAAATATCAGTGAATAACACAAAGTACCTGCACTCATGAAGCTAAATGTTATAGCGGTGGAAGACAGACAATAAACAGTTATACAGAGTTATATAAATGGAGTTATTGAGACACAGGACAGGAGTGCTATGAAAAAAGCACATCAGAGAAAAAAAAAGAACATATAGATAACATCTTTTTTGATACAATAAGAAAATCTCTAATTACTTGTTATTTGAACAGAGATATAACAATGTGATGGAACGAGATTTACAGATATCTGGGGACAGGGCATTCTAGGGAGAGGGAAGGACAAGCACTAAAGCACTGAATATGTTTATTCTGTTGAGAAACAACAAGAAAGCCGTGTGCTGGAATATCATGAGCGAAGGAGTATGAGTCACTAAGTCAGAGGGGTAATGGAGGCAGAAGGACAGAAGACACAGGACTTCACAGGACATGTGCCTGTCTTAGAAATTTGAGTGAGATGGGAATATGCTGAAGGAATCTGAGCAGAGAAGTTACTTAACCTCTTCACATTTTGGGGAGGTCACTGCGGCCACTGTGTGGTGTAGACTCTACAAGGATATTAAGGGAGAAAGAAGAAGGACGAGTTATAGGTCTATTGAATTAGTCCAGAAAAAGCCAGATGCAACTAGAGTGTCATAGTAGAGAGGTCAAGGAGGACAAACTTGGGTCTATATTGAAGATGGAGCAGACAGGGTGTGCTGATATATGACATGTACAGTGTTAGTGAATAGAGGGATCAGAAATGACCACTAGAGAGCTGGCCTCAGCAACTGAAAGCATGACACTGCCGGTCATTCAGACTGCAGGACACTGGGGGAGGATCAGAGGGAGTGTGTGTTGCTTGTTTTGGAGGCCATGTTGGCTGAGAGATCTGTTTCGGTATGTGCTAAGTTTTAAGTACTTCAGTCTATCCTGAGGAAGTTTCAAGTGGTCGGTTAGATGGAGAAATCTGGAGATTAGGGCAGGGTTTGGAACTGAAGACATATATGTGGTTGTTATACAGATTATATCATGAGATGGAAGAAGATACCTTTGATAGTGAGTGTACAAAAAGAAGACTATAGATCTGAGGTCAGATCCTTAAGGCACTAGAATATTTGGAGGTCGGGATGACAGGGAAAAAACTAGCACAGGGAACTAAGGAGGACTAGTAACAAGGTGGGAAGACAAATAAAAGCGCAATGATCACTACCAAATTGAACTATCATCACAATATTTTACATTCAGTCGTGTCCATTGGCTTTCAGTTTTATATTCTCTCTTCTGTATTCTTTTGCACCACCAGGGTTAAACACCTACAAACTGCATATAAGACTCCTTAGCCATCTAGGCTTTGGCTGGATTCTCCTTAAGAAGGGCACTGAAAAGAGAACAAAATGCTATTTGATTTTGTTTAAGTAGGAGCTATTTTATCTTCATTCTGGGGACAATGGAAGCAGCAGCTGCAGTATCAGCAGAGACACTGGATACTGTGGCACGAGATGACAGGCTCCCGCTGCGGCAATGGGAGTCTCAGGAAGTTCAGGAGCACGAACTCTATATTTCTGCTCATCAGCAATAGTATGCTTCCACGCAGCATTATTGGTGGCAATTCTTCTAGAAGCACCCCTTCATGATTTTCTCTCTAGAGTAGTTGCAGTTTCTTTGATCTTTGGATAACAATACCCCCCCCCACTTGTTACACTAACTCTTCCAACTCCTTTCTGATCATTTCCTGCATTGACTCCCTTTCTGCTCAAAATACCATATAAGGTGGCTTATTCTTTCTTGACAGCACCGTGACCAGTGTAGTACTTGGTACCATAAGAGATCCCTCAGAGGTGGACATTGGGAATTGAATATGAAACTTGATTGTGCTTAAACACAGTGGTGGCCTCATTGCCAGTGTAAATGGAACATGAGTAGGCCATGGGTCATAGTTTATAGCATGACCTTCTCATTGTTGTATGCTTAACACTGTCCCTGTGCCTGAGATTTAACAGGTGCTAAATACTTCCTTTTTAATTTTTCAATTACAGTTTACATTCAATATTGTGTTGTATTAGTAACAAGTAGGTATACATCAGAGTAGTTACACAATCATATAATTTATAAACTAGTTCCCCCCAAATGTCCAAGTACCCACAATATATATTTATTACAATATTTATGACCACATTCCCCGAGCGGTACTTTACATCCCTGTGACTACTCTGTAACTGCCAATTTGTACTTCTTAACCCCTTTACCTTTTTCACCCATCCCCGCAAACCCCCCTCCCCTGCAGCTACCATCTAGTCTGCCTACTTCTCAAATAGGTGAATGGACGTAGCAGGAAAAGGCCAACTCTTCTCCACTGCCTCTTATATTCAATTAAGAGCAGTTAAGCCCCATCAGCATGAGATGTTATTGCTCTCCCATCTGTCTTTTCCTCTCCATTACCACTCCTATTCCCTGGGGTTCTATAGCCCCAGCATTCTCATAGCCCACAGAGGTCATGACTCTGACCTCAATGTTCTCCGCCACATAGAATGCATTCTTCTCCCATAGCCACGATAACATGCCAACTCCTGTTCAAACACCTTCAAGGGTGATTAAAAGTTAGTTAAAATAATATTTATATTTCCTAAAATCACTCTGTTAATATATGTACACACACATATAAATTTATCAATATTTTCATTTTCTTGCCCAAAATTCTGATGTCAGGAACACCCAGGGGCTATCCTTTACTAGAGGAAAAAGATCTTAAGCCTAGAAAATTAGAATCCCAAACAGAATGGTAGGCAGAACCCACCAGGACCTTGCATAAGACATTTGCATTTCATAAGACATTTGCATCTCCAGTTCCCTGCTCAGGATGCAATTGTCTTTCTCATGCAACAGCAGTGGAGGCCTACTCAGTATTTCCCTATGGTGGATTAGCCTAACCAATCCAGATAACACTTCTTCCTGAAGGCTCACTTTACTTCTTAATCACTTGATTCCGCTGAGAGACTGCTGCTTTTTCTCTCCCAAATACAGAGCTCTCTTCAGTTAGCCTCTGTAGCCTGTGTGGCAGGCTGAATGCCAAACACTAAACAGACTGAAAAAGTCAGAGACTGAGAGGGTGCAGACCACCTCCTCGGAATTCCCACATGCCGTGAAGTGATTCCACTGCTTTGTTAGTTATGCCAACAGAGTGCATTTCTAATGCCTCTTCTCTTCATTCGTGAGTGTTTAAACATTTTAATGAATGTGGTATTTACTGTAATAAAGTCAGAGTCTGCTATTAAATTAATAGAGCGGTGTAACCAAGGCTCCCATAATAGCAATTTATCCTTGCGCAGTATTACGGAGTTCTAAACACGAGATTCCTGGCCAGTTGAATCCTCTGCTAGTGTATAGATGTCGCATAAATATTCTTCAGCCGCAAATGATTATCAAATTCAGGTTTATGTGTATGTGCATGTATGTTTGTGTATATTATACTTCAGCATCGTGGTTAAAATCAGAGGGTCCTGGAGACAAGTGAACTAGACTCGAGTCCTGGCTGTAAGTCAGGTCTCCTTAGGCAAGGTATGAGCTCTCTACACCACCACTTTCTCACCTGTAAAATGGGGAGAGTAGCAGTATCTCTGTGTTATTCAGGTAAGATAAATGAAATATTATGCACCAAGTATGATGCCTGACACGTGTTAAAGCTATGAATATTAGTGTCAACATTATAAAGTGTAAGAGCTGATCATGGTTACCACTAACCCACTGAGAGCCTTTCTGTAAATAGTAAAAAGTACTCCTTACAGGGGAAGCAACCCTGTGCCAAAGCGTAGAAGTTCCATGATTGCAGCCTGAACTGAACTTTGGCCCACAGTCACTCTCCTAGCTCGGCACGCCCACGAAGTAAAGCTTCTCCAACCAAATGTGCTGGCCCCGGAGCTGACCTTGCTCTCTTTCTCTGTCTCGATTACTATTCCTGCCTTCCTTGCTTCTTTCATTCTTTTTAACATTTTGGAATGAGTTGGGTTTCACGCAATCAATTAAAAGTGACCTCTAGAGGAGAAGGATTTCTATTTTTTCTTTGTGGTAGGTCTCTCAAAGTAAAGATTTTGTCTTGTTAACACATATTCCTGAGCACCTACTCCTGGTCTAATCCTGTAACAAAAATTCAATAAATGATGTTTGAGTAAATGAATAAGTGAATTAATAACAAAGAATACATGCTACTTTATTGACTTAAAATTCACTCAGGGTAGTCTTTTATCAGTGGTCTTGAACTGATAAATCCTGTCAGTCGGAATTCCACTTTAAACATCTTCAATACCATGGCAACACAAATGTTTAAAATAGACCCACAGAACTGTGCTGTATTGTAAAAGCCATCATAAGCACATACAATTGGGAGGAGAAACCAAATCATAAGAAAAATTAAGTCCTTAACCAAACAAGGACCTCAATATAGGAACTGTCCTAACTTAGGCAACATTTTTTTAGCTTAACAATTACTTCAGAGCAGTCTTTCTGTGTCCTAATCAGGCCTACATTCCTGACTACACAGCCAATCCAGGGTAATAAAAGATACTGAAATGTCCAAATAACTGACTTTTATTCTGCTGCTAGTTCATTGAATTAGCTAGTCATTTGAGATCAACTCATCTGGTTACTCAGGTAAACACTGAGTGTAAATACTATCTTCCCCTACAAAGTTGGTGAAATATATATTTCTAAATCATCCTACATGCAAACAACATGGCCAGAACTAAACACAAATACAGAATCATAGCACTGGCTCAGTCAATGAAAGAGAGCAGGGCAAAATCCCATAGGATGCTGTGTGTCTAAAAGGCAATGAATAGTCACAGTTACCTACAACCACGCTTATATTAAACCCTGATAGAAGGCTGAGTTTGTATTGAGTCTAGCAGGACAAAATGTATTTCCATTAGTTCAGTGACAACCTGAAGAAAACCCAACTATTTGAAGCAAAATGATCTTTCAAAACCATAATATAATCAACAAGGCCTGCCCTGACAGCTCTATTTAAAAAGTGTAGGTTATTTACACACCCCACCTCTGGTACTAACCTTCTTTATCTGGCTCTGAATTTCACCTTGTTGATAGAATTCATCAGTTTCTGATACATGACAAGATTTACTAGTTATACCTACTGTTTCTCATCTGTCTCACTTCCCCCCAACCTTCCCCCTCCACACATACTAGGGTATAAGCTCATGTCCAACACAGATTAAAGTGTGTGTGTGTGTGTGTGTGTGTGTGTGTGTGTGTGTTGTCTGACTAATGCATAGCAAGGACCTGAAACTCTTCCAGGCACAGAGTAAGGCTCTCAATAAACACCTGTTCAATGAATAACATCATTCTTTTGATTAAAATATTGTATTAGCTTTCATTACATATAAATTAATGTCTACTCTATTGGGAATGCTGAATACCCTTCCCCTCTCTCCACTTCATTTGGTATGCCTTTCCTCTTGCCTACATCACCACTGACCAAAGAACTCTCATTAAGTGATAAATATGCCAAATGTTTTCTTATATCAGGTCCTCCTCACGTATTGTTCCCTCTACCTGGAATACACTTCTGCTTACTTCCTTCTCCTACCAGTCTCCCGGTCTTTTATTAGCCATGTTCTTAATCTTTAAGTATCTTTCTAAAGGTTATTTTTCTAGACACATCTTCCCTATCGCCCTAAGCAAGCATCTCCTTGTCCCTCCTCCACAGAAACACACCTCTTTTGCTCCCCTCCATCTCAATGCTAAATACAATGTAAAACTGCATATCTGTTCACTTGAGTGTTTTCCCTGCACTACCCTCCCATTGGCCTTTGTGTCATGAGAATAAGAACGTGATATTTTCTTAGGTTTCCTAAGCTAGCCCGTAACAGATACTTGATCCATAGCGAATAAAAACAGGAGTAAACAATTTGCTTAAAACATATTTCTTCATTTCTTTTTCAGAGGAATTTTTAAAGAATATACCATATTTATTCTTGGTCTGCTTGACTTTTCACTCCCAGGACTTAGACTTCAGGTCCTAATTTGAAGTCAAAAATAATTAATATATTCATTCTTCAATAAGTTGAGCATGGCCATGCAAAGCTACACCTGCAGCTGTTTAGAAGTGCCCAGATGTCTAGTGCAGTGACTGTAACTGACAAAATATTTGGGCATCTTTACACTGTATCATTTGTGAGTATGCATTTGAGAGAGAAGACTCACTGGAAATGATTTACACCAGTTAACTACTGATGTGTCTGTGCACAGACATTTTACTATTATCTGAATCGATATATGAATCCCATTGGCCCTAAATCCTCTCCACATTTATTTCACATAAATTTATTACCTTTCACTCAATAATATAAAGTTTAATTAAAGTCAGTGACTGCATCTTGATTACTCTAATTACTTGACACATAGCTTGTGAGCACTTACAATGCTAAGTACTAAGCAGGGATCAGTTCCTTCTATTTTATTTTATTAAACTTTTATTTTTATGAGCACTAATTATAGAAAAGACATTCTGCTGGCCACTGGGGAGTGAGTGACCTAGCATCCTGTCTGCAGTTAGTGATGTAATTGGCTATGCCCAAACTTTTAACTTAGTTGTTATATTTGTTATTATTGTTATTTTGTTTAGTGACCTATTTGTTTCAGGAAACTTAGAATACCCCATAACATATATTTGTTATTAAATGTCCACCATAAAACTGTGCCTGTTTATTTAAAAGTTAAGTACTCCACTAGCCCTTCTTCCTCACTCCATCCCTGTAACTTGCTCTTATTTTCTCCTAGGCCACCAACTCCTAAAGGTACAACTTAAATCTCATCTCTCCCTGAATCTGACCTAGATTACCACAACTCCCTTAACATCTCAACTTCTACATAACTTACATCTGCTACTATGTCATTTTGTTTATTTACAGATTACCTACATTTTTAGAAATTTCATTAATATCTTATTTTCATAAAATGTAGACATCTTCATGACAAGGACTATTGTTTTTTTTCTCAGTTACTAGTAGAGTGCTATAAAAATTATAGATATGTTTTATAGTTGAAAAGCAATGGATATAACAAATAAGTGTAATTTTACTCTTTAAAATTTATTTAAAATAAAATTTCTTCCTCTAATCCTGAACTTCTTTTCATCCTCACCCCTACTCTCACCTTTATCGCCAGATGGAACTCTTGTAAAGCATTTGGTACCAAGATTTCTTTACCTTTTTACAGCCTGAAAGTTTTTGAGCCCTTCTGGAGCTTAACTTTTAAAAATTGAATAAGCAAGAAAGCTTTTCAAGCAAACCTGAATGGCAATGGGGCCAACATGCTGGGAAGTAAAAAATAGGTGCCGGGCCCTCTCCCTGACATGTTAACTCAGAGAAGTACACATGTCGTGTAGCCTAAAACTGCCAATTTATGTGACCTGAAGGACACTTGAAAATCTCATTGTACCTTTGATTTTGAGATGAGAGTCAAAAGAAAAAATGATGAATAATTTTTGAGGATCTTTCACTCTGGTTTGGAGCTCAAGAGAATAATTCTTTGTCACTATGGAAGAGAGACCCAAGCAAGCTGATTAGTCCCCGTGAAAGTGAGATTATAATATCTTAGAACTGGAAATATCTGTGTGAACCCTTTTAAAGAACACAGCCAAACTTGTGACCATGTTGAAAGACAAGCATAAAATATTTTGTGTATCTATTACTACTGGGACCTTTTTCTCCAGTCATTACCCTATGTCTACAGGAAAGAAGGTTCATGCTGGGATATAAACCATAAGTCAGGATAGTAATAATGCAGCAAAACCTGGCATTCCATTCAACAAACAAACTGAAGCAAACTGATCACAAAGAAATGTATGAAAATAAAGAGAAATGCACTATCCTCTAATGGCCTCCTGCCTGTCTAATTGCTGATTGGCTATAGAGGCTAATAACCTAATGGCTAATTTCCTAATTAGCACGGACATAAGTCATACCTCATGGCATAAATATGATACTCCATCAAATATTTTTAATGTGGTTATAATTATCAGAGTAGATTCACCATGCTGGGTTCTCTTTAAATTCTGGGAATTATATCAAGACTCTCACTTAGATTTTACATATGCCACAAAGCATGGTTTATTGCATAAGTTGACAAGGGTCAAAGACACTGGTCTCCATTCACTCATTAATGAAACAGGTAGTGAACACTGCATGCAAAGCACTGCATTAAGTATTATAAAGAATGTAAAGATGAATAAAATGTATCCTGCATTCAATAAGCTTAGAATGTGGTTCAGTGATTGGCGAAAACGTATTCAACTGCACTCCCAAATGTTCAAAAATGGGGGACTACTTGGGCTGCCACAGCAGTTGCATGCGGGGGAGCAAAGTAAAGGAGCTCATTTATTTCAAATTATCTTCCTTTATCCACATCTATATTCCATTTTTATAACTTAAAGTTTCTGAGTAAGTTTTCTGTCTGATGAAAGGATTTTTTTTTTAATTTTGCTTTAATAAAAGTTTTTAAATCAGTGGTTTTGTTAATAGAGATTTGTGTTCATTTCTATGGCTTATTTATTTATTAAACTCCTAACAAATAATTATTCACTATCTACTAATCCTACAGACATTAGAAAAATAGAAGAGAATAATATGAACCACTTTATACCAATAAATTTGACAACTTCCAAGGGAATGTACAAATTCTTAGAAAAACACAAGTTACCAAAACTGACACACAAAGAAATAGAAAATTAAAATATCTCTATTTTTAGAAGAATTTTAGTTTTTGACTAAAATTTTTCACACACAAAGATCTTCAAGACTAAATACCAGTGAATTCTGTTGAATGTCTAAGGAAAAATAATACCCAATATATAAAAACTCTCAAAAAATAGAGGCTAATTTTTCCTAAATTTCCAATATCAAAACTTGGAAAATACATACATATATAAAATAAGAATTAAAAAATTACATATCAAGATCCTGATGAACATACACACAAAATTCTTAACAAAATGTAGCAAATGAACCTAGCAATTTGTACAAATGACAAACACACCATGACTGTGTACAGCTGATTTCAGCAACACAAGGATTCTCTAGCAACTGAAAACTAATGTAATTTCCATAGTAACAGGAAAAGACAGAAAAGCCAAATGATCATTTCAATAGATACAGTTAAAGCATTTGAAATAATTCAATACCTATTCATGAAACAATTCTCAGCACACTGGTAATAGAAAGAAATGCCCTTAACCTAATGAAAGACATCTATGAAAAACCTAAAGCTAACATTATACTTAAGGATGAAGTATTGAAAGTCTTTATCCAAACATCAAAAACAAGGCAAATATTTTGACTCCACTATTCAAAACTGTACTAAGTGTTGGGAAAACAGTAACAGCAGTAAAGAACCCAGAGAAAAATAAACAAACATACCTCGCAAAAAAATGTAAGTGCTTTGATACAATGAGTACCAAAATGTGACTTTTAACACAAGTACTAGAATTTACCTAGTTGTTTTAATTAAGATACCACCTGGATTTATTACCATTTGACTTGAACGCAAATATACCACAAAACTAATATAACTTGCTCATTTCCTGGCCACATCATTACAAATGTGAACTAAGAAATATTCAATAGTTAGGATCTATACCACAATCTCAAGCCTTCTAAGTCGCCAATCACACCTTCCCTATGCAATTTTATTTAAAAAGAAACCTTTTTTTTTCTGAACCTGTCATTCTTTGAAACCACACATTATTTCCTATCTGAGAATAATAAAGTGCATGTACACACCAACTCTAAAAGGAATGGGTGGGTTATTCAGAATCTAAGCCTTCAGGAAACATGCATGTCTCTGATGAGAGCTGCATGAGACACAAAGCCCCAGTTACCATACAATACAGTCAAGCCTGCACTTACTTTGTTTATACCTCTCCCAGGCTGCGCAAGAAGCATTTTTGGAATCTAATTGGCATGCCAGGCAGGATGAACAATACACAAGAAATCAGGTGTGAAACAACGTTCCTTTAGATTTCCTTTAGATTACCCCCATTCCACAAAAGTGCTGTTTGGGAAGCTTTTTCAAAACACCCAGGGCTTTGAAGGTTCTCTTTAACTAACTCCTGGTGCAGACTCTTTGCTCACTTCTCTTGAAATGGTTTGGTTATGGTTTGATACTTTGACTTAAAGTGCTGCACTTTTGAATATATCTCTTTTATATTTTGAAAGCAGGGCGCTATAGCCAAGGCCATGCAGGAGGATTATACATTAGTTTTCTGCAAGCTGATGTCATTCAAATCAGGTATTTCATTAAGCGTGGGTACAAATTAGAACGGAAGGTCAGGAGAGGCTTTGAAGCAAATCCTCTATTAGCTATGTTCCACTTTTCCATAAACATGGCACAAAGGAATCTGGTTTGATAGAGGATCAATAGTAATTCTCATCTATTGTTAAAGGGTATTGTTCAAAAAAAAACAGTGTCTTCCAGGGAGAAATTTTATAGTCCTTATATTCCAAATGGACTTATTTTCCCTCCTCTGGCTTTTAGACCACAAATCACTTATTTCATTTGTTTGTTTGTTTGATTCTTGTTCTTAAAGAACTTCAAGCTCCTTAAGAAAATGGCCTAGTTGTCCCTTTAGGCACTAGCTCCCAACAAAGGCCCTGCCTTACCGTGTGCACTCAGCATATTATCACGGAAGGGAGGAGGGATAGAAGGAAGGGGGAAGGCAACATGGAAAGGGGAAATTGAAGGTTCCACCACCCTGGTTTGATAATAAAACTGTTGTTAAAATAGCCTAATATAATTTTTCTAAACTCGTCTGAGCATGGCAATCACTTTGAGGTGCTTATTAAAATATTCGATAATTTTTATTTGTATGAGATCATTTCCATTGGCATACAAAGCACACTGTCATACCTCTCATATTGAAAGAGAAAAAAAACTATACTTCTTCCTCTCCCTCTTGTCTGTTATGAATCAAAAAGGTGACTTCCCAGAAAGCACACAAGTATTAAGGCGGAGATCACACCAGAACCGGTCTCCTCATACTCAAGCTCTGAAAATAGAATGAACAGGGTGTGACTACGTAATAGGATAACCCGTCTACAGCCCACCTTCACTGCTTCTTGCAAGACCCGTTCTGACCGCTCTCCCTGGCTGGACTATAAATGTCGAAGTACTCCACTTTGCAATTCTGTTCCTTCTCTGCAGGTTTCCACATGGTAAGCTTTTCTGAATCAACAACTGTCCTCATCTAAAGGAAGAGGTCAGCCTCTCCCTCTGCCAGGATGTGTCCAGGGGTGAAGGGCCTTGGCTCACCCTGACTACAGAAAAAAGCACCTGCTTCTGAGCTGGCGTTGAGAAACTCAGGTATCAAGCTGTAGCTCTTCTTCGGCTTCCAAACTAATGCCTGGACCTGCCCTTTCTTCCAGTGACAAGTGTCTTTTTGACTCATCGATGTGCACACTCCTCCACCACTAGGCCTCAGGACAATACATGCTCTTCGTCCTGACACTGGCATATATCCATTACGTTCTCCTCCAGTCTCTACAGGAATCTAAGGTGTGCTTATGTCTCCATTTCTGGTACATTTCTGCACCTCACCTCCTCTGAGCCCTGAGAGATGGTACACTCAAGGGGCCCTCTGTAGTCATTGATAACACCTCCATCTCAGCTTCATTGTGGAGACCCTCAGGGGAGATGAGGGTCTCCCCATGGCTTCTCAGTATTCCTAAAAGCACCTGGCACAGGTTTATTTTTTAAAAAAACTTAATTCACCACTTGTTCTTCCATAGTTTCATCAAACATTGCTGAGTGTGACCACGTGCTATAAATCTCTTCTTATAGTTGTGTCAACGACTGCCCAATTTCTTTTTAAAACCAACTTGTTCTGGCTTCTACCACCACTTGACATTCCTTTGTTAAAGTCCTTAAAGACTAACATGCTGTGATATGCAGCACAAAATACCAGTGTTTTTGACTTATGACCATTATGTGATGCTGCTGATAACTCACTCACTTTGCTTCCAGGACACCACACACTTTCCTTGTTGGTTTTTTTTTTTTTTTTTCTCTTATCTCATGGATTGTTCCTTCCTGGAGTGCACTGAAATCCCTTCTCTTTTGCCTGATCCCTTAATGTTGAAATACCTTATATTCCCTTGAGTGTTCAAAAACAAAAATGGTATAATCAATTCCAATAAGACCCAGTTTCAAGATAAAGTAACAAAGTAGATAGCTAATTATGTTTTGTTTTGAGTTGACAGCCAATGACTCATTTACCAGGAAGCACACAAGTATTAAGGTGGAGACCACACCAGAACTGGTCTCCTCATACTCAAGCTCTGAAAAAGGAATGAACAGGATGTGACTACATAATAGGATAACCCATCTACAGCTTGAGGTCCCACTGGTTTAGGTTTGTTTTGTTTCATTGAGTCAATACCTTACCTATAGGAGTCACCTGCAGTCATCGTTTTCAACTTCTCACTCAATCCCTGACCCTTCTCTACAGGATTCCAGTTGTCACCCAGCCCTATGAGAGCTTATGCAGTGACTCAAAGGTACACTTTTCTTGAAAGCGGTAAGTGCAACTGTTGTGATGAAAGGAACGTGGGCTCTGTTTGCACCAGGCCTAGGTTCAAACACCCCCCACCCTTGGATTGCTGTGAACTGTGGATGACAGTGGGAAACAAAAAACAAAAGCAAATGTCACTAGCTATAAAGCCAACCTCTGTGAACTTCACTTTCTTCAACATAAAGCAAAAATGCTCTGTGTAGAATGTTAGGAGGAATGCAGTATATGTTATGTGATAGTAACACATACACAGAAATAGTAAATATCAGTATCACTCGTTTCTGCATGTCTCACATCTCTACTTGTGCAGCTAAGAACAGTTCCTTTTCATTGTTCAGTGAGCCCTAGTCCACAGTGCAGCTTGTTAGTAACTGCTTCCCACTTCAGAAGACCATTTGCTTCTCTTAAACAAGTGTGTTTCTGCTTCCAACTTACTATATACCTCATCTCAATTTCTGTATCTCCTTCAACTACCAAAAACTGAAAGGGTTTTGAGGACGATCAATAGCAATTATATGCCTCCCGCAGTTACTACATTTGTTTTTCTATACTTAAATGGCAATGCTAGCAAAACTTTTGTTGTTTTTAGTCAACCATTGTAAATGATTTTTAAAAGGGTTGGATGCAATAAACAACACTAGAATTGTAAGCAGTTTCCCCAAAAGTAAAGAATCATTACTTTAGACTCAAAGGATAATTTACCCCTGGTTTCAATGAAGCTTACCTTTGTGTTCTCTCTCACAAAGGCTTATCCCTGAGAAGAATGAAAAAGCAAAATGATGGATGTTATTGATATTACTAGTTTTCTTGTCTTTTATAAGCATCTCATATGCCAACTATAAATGCCTAATTTGATCAAAGCAGGGTCTCAAAAAGACACATATTTGATAATATCTTGCCAATCTATTGAAGTTATAATGGTACCAGAAATACTGCAAGATTGTTTCTTAAAGTCTCAAACTGATCAGTTTCATTTTCAAAAAGTCATTGCCTATTTGGTGCCAATTGATGATATAAGGTCAGATTAAATTAAGGGCATTTATTTTTCCTATTGATATATGCCTCCCCCAAAAATTGGCATATATACAAAATGTTACTTTTACAGTGCTCACTGCAGTTTAGTTTGTGTAGTGCTTATTAGCAGCCCAAAGATGCACTCCTCCTGTTGGATGAAAACTAAATTCCCTTGACCACCGTTAACAACTTGGTTACCAAGATGCTACTGATGATTTAGTGTCAGCCCTGTCACCAAAGTAGACATGCCGCACACTTCAGCTGGAATGAGTTCTTGAAATGAAGAGGCTTGGTGATACTAAGGAATGATGCGCTCATTCTTTCTTCTCTGATATTCAGAAAAAAAGAATGAAAATCCTCCTCCCCTCAAAAAAGGAGCCCCAAGAAAGAAACATTCATGAAGGAGATTTGTATACTGCAATCGGTATAGCAATTATCAACCAACGGAATGGTGGCTATCATCCATGAACCTTGCTTTCTTTTATGGCTCGCAGCACACTAGGATGGGGCATATTCATGTCCTTTGTAATTCTTTGGAATTGTCAATTTGGGGTAGTATTGCTTAAGAAATCTCTTTCGGTAGGTATTGCTGCAATAGTAACTATTATGAAATGTTCAAACAACTACAAAAATAGAAAGCTTCGTTTCCCAGTTACACAGGAACTTAGTTTGTTTATAGAGACAAAGGAATAAACACTCCATAATTTCAAAAGCACTGATGAGACATTTGTCAAGAGATTGATTTCCTAAGTATACGTGCCCAGGGAGACAAAGCTGGCATCGTCAGAGGAGGCTGCAACACTCCCTCCAAATAGGAGAGAGAGAATTCCTTGGAAAGAATAGATGTCTGTAAATTATTTTTTTGAGTATGGCATGAGGAATTAATAATCAGATCCTATTTTTCATCTTAATTCAGAAGAAAGAACTAATTTACACATTTGCTTTGTTATTCTTCTCTTTAGCTGAAAAATTAATGAACCCACTGTGTGATGTTCTCATTTTTCCCTTTTGATACTGAAATACATTTACTGTCTGAAATGAGTCAAAGAATTCTGGTCAGACTAGTCAATTCTCTCATTCCTGTTTTTTAAAGAAGAAAAAAAAATCCAGGATAATGTGGGAAGGTGTGGAACTCTGGAATGTTTGGTTACAATGATTTGTTTATAACTACACTCCAATTTTTTATTGAATTTAAGAAGGAAGACCTATATTAATGAGTATTTTTTACACTTCCTTTAAAATTTTCATAAGAAATATGCTTTACCTGGAATAAATTAGTTATTAGTTCACGCAACATGACGTTTATGCCAGAACTTCTTGGTATGTGAAGGGAAGCAAGAAATTGGGTGCTTCAGTTCTCAGTGTCCAGTAAAATGACTTAGGTACATTTTTGGCACCAAAATCCAGAGTAAATATATAAAATTAGCCCTTATATGAAACTATGAGCAACACACTGAACAATTTGTTTAAGTCAGAACATTTGTATTAAAGCATTAAGTTCTGGTTCTCTTCCTGCTTCATTTATGTATGCTATTTTTTTACTGCCAGCGTTAGTGTTTCTTCTTAAGAACACTTCTCCTTCTTCTTCACTTTCCTGATTTATCCCTTACACATCCACGCAGACACACATACAACACACACACACAAACTACATCCTCCACCACAGAAAGCAGTTCCTTCCTTTTGAGCTCCTATAGCACCCCCTCCTACCTTTAGCATAGAATTTGCAATTCGTATCATAAATGTCCATTTCCTCCAACACACGGAAAGCTTCAATAAGTTAGAAACTGTGTTTTATTCCCCGTTACCTGACAGATACTTAGAAAAGTGCCGGTCCTATGGTCAGTCTTCAGTGAAAGAACAGAGTGGAAGTGCACTGATACATCCCACAGCCAGTTCAGCTCAAACTACAGATGGCTTAGGTTAAGGTTTGGAACAAAAATATCCACTGGATAATGCACAGTTGGGTTTCCACACATTCCTATATACCTTGTATTCCATATTTCTAATTTTCTAAAGAGAAAGGATCCTAGATTGATCATCAAAAGCACCTTATGCCTTAGATACCATATTTAATATTGGTAGAATTATATCTAGTTGTAAGACTTTGCCCTGATACGTCTCCTACTTGCAGCAGTACCTATGTACCATGCCAATGTCTTATTTTCTCATTCAAGAGTTCTGAATTGGCTCTAATACGATGGCAAATATTCATCAGAGGTGATATATTCATGTGCCATAAAGTATGGAAAATATAATTTATGCCTGACTAAAAACTACAAGAAATGCTATCAAAAAGCCAATTTTTCCATGGTTAAAGCTAACTATGATTCCTCAAAGTTGTGCAATTTTGAGAACTATATTTATGGGGCTTAATTTGATGTTCAAAGATTATTATAAGCTCCTTAAAGAAAGGGATAATGTTTTAATTATGGTCTCTTAGCAAACAGTAGGAAATCTGTCAACATTGAGATATATCTCCTTTCATTCATTATCTAGAGGAGGAATACCAGCAATACAGAAAGAGAAATACATACATGTACAATTATAATGCAATAAGACACCATGACCTGAAACTAAAGATGACATGAGACTTGACAATACCGATGTATGTTTTCTTGGCCATCTGAACTACCAGAATTCATTTAGGTTAATACCCTTTAATCTAAAATTACTTCTTCTTTTTTAACATTTTACTTTAATTGTTGTTCAAGTACAGTTTTCTGCCTTTTACTTTCATCCCATCCCCCCTCCCCCCAGCTCTTCCTTCCTCCCTCCCATTTCCACTTCCCCTTGTTTTTGTCCATGTGTCCTTTATACTTGCTCCTGTAAACCCTTGCCCCTTTCCCCTGAAATTCCCTCCTCTCTCCCCTCTGGTCACTGTCAGCCTATTCTGTATTTCAGTGTCTTCGGTTATATTTTGCTTTTTTGCTTGTTTTGTTGTTTAGGTTCCTGTTAAAGGTGAGATGCAGCAGAAAGAAAGAAGGAGCTCCTACCCTTTGTGACAGCATTGTTGGAACTAGAAAGAATTATGCTAAGTGAAATAAGCCAGGCAGTGAAAGACAAATACCATATGATCTCAACTTAAAGAAAACCAATGCAAACAGCATTTCATTGTGTAGAAATGCATAGATGTTTACCCCCTCTTCTGAGCACACAGAGGATTACACTTCCCTGAACCCATGCACTTAGGGCTGTATAATTATTTGTAGTCAGTGGCTTGTAAGTAAGCATAATGTATGTTAGTTTCTGGCCAAATGGTTAATTTCAGTGAGAGAGCCTCACATGCTTTTTTCCCTACTACATCAAGGGGTTCTCATGCTCTATCTAGAAGGTACTACTAAATGATGTAGAGATCCTGTCAACCTGCTTGCTGATGAATGCAGTGGAGAGCATGTGCCCCAGAGGATTTGAAAAGAAACCATCTATTTGTCATTTTAAGTCTGTGACATTTGGGGATTCTATGGTGTCACAGCATAGCCTAAAATATCAGGTTAATTTAACAAAATTTCTATTACCAAAATATTCAAATTGTCCAAAGGCACTAATAAACATAGGAAGAAAGTTTCAGAAATCTGCAAGAATTTTAGTTTCACCATTCTGGGACTACACTACACTGTCTGAAGTTTCTTGATCTAAAAAAGGTCTGAACTTGAGAATAAAGTGGCTCAGTGTCTATGTAAGTCTTTAATTACCTTGATATTTAACAGATACAGTAGAGAAGTTAATACAGACAATGAACATAGTCTTAAGTAGCTACCCCAGGGAAGAACAAAAATTGGTTGCTAGTAGAGGTGACCTTTAACTAAGGAAGAATGGAGTAGCAGTGGTCACCTCAGGGAGTTAATGTGGTTGTTTAAGAAAAGACAC
This sequence comes from Sturnira hondurensis, assembly GCF_014824575.4. Taxonomy (NCBI): domain Eukaryota; kingdom Metazoa; phylum Chordata; class Mammalia; order Chiroptera; family Phyllostomidae; genus Sturnira; species Sturnira hondurensis. Next base: position 13,507,322 of record NW_028075269.1, on the reverse strand, counting down.
TGCCAGCTGAAGGTGGCCTTTGACAGCTACTGCTGAATTGATGCTATCAGTGACTCAGCCAGCGCTGTGACTTTATGTTCCAAAAAGGCAGACCAAGATCAAGTGAACTCCTGTATCTTCACTAAAAACAATTAGAAAATTCTATTGTCAGTCGTTTCCATTTCAGACAGAAAGATGACTTAAATATTATTACTTTTTTCCCCAGTTTAGGAAGCTTTATTCCAAAGAGTCCCTTATCAGAGGCAAATCTGAGCCAAGAACCCAGGTCTCCAATTCCCAGGCCACTGTACTCTCATAAAGTGTTAAGAAAGGTTGATTAAGAATTACTTGCAAATTTTGACTTTTAAAAATTCTGAGTCATAGCCCTGGCTGGTGTAGCTCAGTGGATTGAGCACAGGCTTGCGAACCAGAGGATCGCAGTTCGATTCCCAGTCAGGGCACATGCCTGGGTTGCAAGCCAGTTCCTTGCAGGCCAACTCCCAGAAGGGGACGCACGAAAGGCAACCATACATTGATGTTTCTCTACCTCTCTCCTTCCCCTCTAAAGATACATAAATAAATAAAATCTTTTAAAAAATTTCTGAGTCATAAAATGTTGGCCTTTAGTTTTGCTTTTTGATTCGTATGGAAGATGAAACTGACCTAGCAAGAGACAGCTGTTCCTATGCCTTCAACATCTGAACCAAGACTGGAAAAGTTGCATCATCCCTTGATACAAAGCTAATAAGGCTGATAGCTCTTGAGAAAATGACAGTACATTAGACCTAAATAGGAATAGCAAATGAAAACGCAAGTCTGAAACTGTCTACCTAACACACACTTATCCTTCAGATCTCAAGTGAAACTGACACTGACTCAAGAAATCCTCCCAGGTCCTGCACGGTGTAGAAAGCTGCTTTCATGAGCACACAACCTGTGCATTTGTGGAGCCGTGTGCTTGCTCTGGTGCCACTGTCTTCGAATTCTTAATAATTTTTCAACAAGGGGCCCTAGTGCCTTGCAGTTTCATTTTTTTACAAGACCCTGCAAATAATATAGTCCATTCTGATACTATGCTAATCCCCTCTGGTGCTTGCCCCCATAACACCTGTATTTCTCCTGAACAGCGTGACTGTAATCCTGTAAGCATTTTCCTCCTTTTCAGTTTTAATAATGTAAGTGCACAAAAGCAGGAATCTGGTGTTTATCTTTTCACTGTTTTTATCCACAGTGCTTAGAGGAGATGCTGGCTTTAAAAAGATTCTTTGATAAATAGATGGATGAAGAAATCAATTAAATGATTTTGAGTAAATAAAAGAATTGAGAGAGACCTGAAAAAGACTTTGGGTTTCAACAGAATGATAGCCTGGAGTTTTGGGGGACGCAGGAAAATTTGAGATAGATACATAGGATGGGAGTAAAGCACAGTGAGTTCTGAAAGCCAAGCCAAGGATTTGGCACATGCCACATAAGGAAATATAGGAGTTGTCATTAACTTTTGAGTCACACAATGATAACATGTTTATAACCTGTGTTTCCAGGTTGTATTTTACATGCTTCAACATTGTATATGCTCTGCTTCCTAGTAATGTGAAAGAGAAAAACCATAGGTCCAAAAAGGTATCACTCATGCTAAAGCCCATGATAACCAACCTATATTTAATACCAAACTGAACTGCAATTTCATCTCCTCCCAGAAATGGAATCTTAATCAACCAGTCTGGAATTTGCAGGTCAGCATCAATAAGGTAATGTGTTACAAGGGCCTTTCAGTTTCCCCAAAGGAAGGAGAGGCAATCTGCTTGATAAATATCCCTACTATTCTCTTCCAAGGATAAAAGATGTCCTGGCCTGAAACTTTGCTCAATAGCCTCCTTGCCCCACCATCCTACCAATAAAAACTCCCGTTTTTGTACACTTTCTCGGGGTGCCCTTCTAGTTGCTAGATGGGATACTGCCTCATTCATTCTTCTTTCAATAAAGCCAATTCGATCTTGACTTTCTTGGTGGAATTTTGTATTTAATAGTAGGAATCAGATGTCATGGCATATTTTAATGCATGGTAAACATATTTATTTGCCATCAACTGTGTCACATACCTTATTTAATTTAATTCTTACAAAACCCTGGAATGCTGGTTTCCAGTTGTTAGAGAAAACAACCACAGACCCAAAATAGCATCGCTGGCATTAAAAGTCCATAATACCAAACCTAGATTTAACAATTGATCAATTTGCAGTTTCAGCCTCTCACAGAAATGTAATATTAATTTTATTTTTTGGCCAAGCCCCAAATAAGGTCATCTGTCACAGCAGGTGCTTGACTCTTCATGGAAAGAAGAGGTAACAGGTAACGTGCATGCTGAAAACACTTCCCTTCTCTTCACCCAAAGGAAAGATGTCTGGCCCCCAAAACAATCTTTTCTTTTCTTTTGTTGTTAGTTCCCTTGCCCTACTCTTCTTCCCATAAAACTCTTCCAGTTATATAACTCCTCAGGACACCCTTCACATTCTAAAGAGATGCTGCTCAATTCGTGAATAGAATAATAAATAAATTAGATCTTCAAATTTACTCAGTTGAATTTTAGTTTTATCACCATTTTTTTAAGTAAGGAAATCGTTGTTCCAAAAGATGAAATAATTTCCCCAAGGTAACATAAGAAAGGGAATTTATGGGATTTAAAAATGTGTTTTTGAGATAAATTCTCAAAAATCTTCCTGCTGTTTAAAGATGCTTCCCTAGTTTTGATAGAATAGGCAGTTAGACAGATGCAAACAGAGCAGGAAGGAGAGGTGAGGTACAGAACATCACCAGGATGGAAAGTACTGGGTGCCTAGCAAGGGGTAAAATTAGAAAAGGCAATTATTGGAGGCTAGGACCTCACCCCCAGGGTGACCTTCCTTCCCCTAGCATGTTGCACAGCTTAGATCCCCTTAGTGGAAGAATAAGAGGGCCAGAGAAGTGCCTCAAAAGACTCCCATATAAGCTCTTGCACAACTACTTCCTTACACATCAAGCCCTTGGAAAAATGTGGTTCTGACCCACATCAAATAATCTTAGGAGCAAAGCCTAGGGTCTGCTGACCACAGAGACAATATCGTGGTCAAACCAGAAATAGCATCTAGGCCTCAGATGCATTTCAGCTCCAGGTCCAGGAAAGCAGCAAAACTGGAGGAAGTGATGCCATGGCTGACATCAGGACCAGAGACAATTGACTAATGACCCTAGCGTTGACAAATCAGTAGGGACCACGGCCCTGAAAGAATGCACCTGGAAAGCTGATGAATATTCCACTGAGATCTTTCCATGAGAACTTCCCTAAACTTCCCACCTTTAGAAAAGAGACCAAACTCTCTAAGATAAAGGACGCTGTGTGTGTTCTCTCTCCAGAGCACACATGTGACATCCCCCACTTCTTTCCCAGTAAAAAATTTAAAAACAAAGAAAAAATGTCTCCATCAGGACCGTGCCAAGTCACATGTCTTTATATGCATTCCTATGACCTGTAACAATAGATTCCTCATATCATGCATTTTATCTTTTGTACTGAGTATGGGCAATCATGCTTCTTAGTAAATCCAACTTAGCCGTGACTAGTTGTTCCACAAAAATGGAGTTTGACAAAGTTATATTCAAGCAACAAATGAAATTAAAAAGAATAAAGACAAATTGCTGCATAACCACTTGGCCTCAAAAAAGAAGGCCAAAACAGCAGTCCAGGTTAAAGCCGCTTCCACATCGGGGTGCTCCTGTGCTTCCTTTACCCTGCCATGGGAACCCATCCAGAATTGAGTTTCCCTTGTTGAACGGTAAGCAACATGAGAGGCAAGTCTCTCATGTCTTTTCCCTCATCCCCAGCACAGTACTTGGACATGTACATCAATGGGCATATGGGAAATGAACAAGTAGAAGAAATACTCATTCTATCAGTGTCTTTAAGAAAGTGGTCTACGGCCATACCCCGCCCCTGAACATGCCCGATCTCTTCTGATCTCGGAAGAAAGTAGATTGGCTAAGAAGGAGCAAAACTGTTAACTTTAAGTGTTATTATCTTCTCAGGGTTGTGAGAATAAAAGAAAGTAGCAGAATACCTGACCGCTGACATCAGAGCACAGGAATCTCAAAAAAACAGATTGTTCTCCAGACTGATTGCTCAAATTGAGCCCGGCAGTGTCTCAGTCTTGACCTTCAACGGACTCATAGAGTTTCACTCAGAGAATGCAACACCTCATACATTAAGTGACAAAGATGTCACTTTCACTTCAAAATTCAGCCTTCCCTAGAAAATTTCACTTTTCGCCCAAAGGTATGGATGTGTACCTTAGAAAGCTCTGTTCAAGCAGCCAATTACTCCATTTTCCCATATTCGTACAACATGTCTCGTTAATGTTGTCATGTGTACAATGACCTAAAAACCCATAGCACGTGCACAACGGCAATAAAACGTTTTATTCATTTCCTGTTTAATTCCTATACTTCATTTTCTTGCCACTGTACATTTTGCTTAATTCAACTGGATACACAATTTTTTCTTTAGGTCTCCATGAAATGACTGAGTCTTCTGCAATTATGAGTAATCCTACAAAGACATGAATAAAAACAACTATGGAGTATGTTAAATGTAAGCTGTACCGTGACTGGAAATACTAGTTTCTCTCTGCTAGTTCAATGCAATGTGAAAGAAAATGAGCATTCAATATGAATTAAGATTTCCACAGGCTCACATAGGGGAGCATTTTCCACATTTACTCTATTTCTAAATGCAGCAAGCAAGCTTAAAATATACATATATATTAAAAAGATGCTTCTGATGCCGGACTTGTTTTTTGGTCAAAAAATGCCAATGGCATATTTGAAAAAATGTCTTATTACCTATAATTCATTTTGTCATTTTTGTATTAAATTTACTATTGATTATCAAAGCAAGGAACATGCACACAGTTTTATGTAATTTTATATTCTTGCTACCAAAAATTTTTAGATTTAGTTCAATTACAATTCTGCTGTATAAGTTGAAATGTCAGTTATAAAATTGCAATTATATAGAGAGCCCGAAGATAAAGAGAAGAGATTCCACAAGTAGGTACACGCTTTTATTTTTATATTTAGTTTCCGTTTTCTTTCTTTCCTGTTACTTATAACTTCCTCTTGTACAGTAGAGCTGCGGATGGAGTTAGTTGCTTAAATTTGACTACACCTAGAAGTTAGATTTTTCAAGCATGTCTGATTAATGGGGTTCAGTGTCAGAGTTGCTGATTTAGGCATTTTACTTTTAGGAGACTTTCTCTGAAATTGTAGTAAATTGTGTCATGCCTAAATATTTGGCAAAAGTTATTTGTAAGATTATTAAGAAAAATAACAAAAAATATGTCATGTTGAAAACTAATCAATTACTTTTTAGGGAAGGCAAAGCAATTGCACCCTATCAGCAGCACTGACTGTGAAAGAGCTAATAGCCCAAAGAAGCAAACTGACTTAAAAAAATGTTTTTATCCTCATCTGAGGACATTTTTTTTCATTGCTTTAGAGAGAATAAGGGAGAAAGAGAAACATCAATGTAAGAGAGAAACATCAATTGGTTGCTTCCCCATACACACCTGGGCGAGGGATTGCAAACCTAGGTATGTGACCTGACCCTGTGCCCTGACCGGAAATCAAACCTGCAACCTTCCCATTAAGGGACATATGCTCCAACCAACTGCGCCACACCAGCCAGGGCAGCAAACTGAGTTTTGAATGTAGAAAACAGAATTGCATTTGGCATGTAAATATGCAGTTAACTTTAGGAAGAGCAGTTCAGGTAGATGGTGAACAGTTATTACTAATCCAAACACACTCTCTCTCGACATCCTTGCTCCCTCAAGAACGTCAGTACATAATGTGATAGCAACATGTTTTGTTGCAAGGAGGGTGAGAACGCATGGTTTTACATCTTGTCTTATTATCTAGCCGCCACGCTAACTTAACTCTGGCAAAAAAAAAATCCATACTTTCCTTGTGTGATCACCTGTAAGACTGTTTCTGTTATTGCCTTGATGAACTTACCTTCAGCTTGAAGGAAATAAATACAATTAGTCTTTAAAGAAAGTAGGCCAACTGTTCATTCACAAAAAAAAGTATTAACTATATGGAATAAAATAAGAGTTTTTGTCTTGTTTATTTTTCCATAATCCCCAGCTCAAGTTTGCTACAAAATTTTAGAAAATTTCTGAACTTCAATTTGGAAGTTCTTCAGTCACACTGTGTAAATTCTGTAAATTCTGATTTTTTTTAACATATACAACTCCTTAAATATTTCTTTACATCTCATAAGAGGAACCTTCCCTCATGGTAGTGGTAATGTTAAACTAGTTTAGGAACTGTCTTAGATTATTATTCTTTGCCTCTCCTGAGGTTTAATAGGCTCTCTAGTTCTGACCTATTTAAATCCATCTGATATCTTTTATGCCATTTGAAATTAGGATAATTTAACACAAAGTACAAAGAATACATTTCATTATAAAATAAATATTAGATGAGGTGCATTTTTAAATACAGAAAAATAGAAAGGAAAACAAAAACATCAAAGGACCAAAAACCTTGTCAGAGAAGCCCTTGGTCCTCTTCTGCACACTCCGCTTTTCCCTAGGAAAATTTGGTGAGAACCTCTCCCTGTTGACCCCTGCATGGATTCTGATAGCCCACAGGACAAAATAAACATTTACCATGGCATACTAAGCTTTTCATAATTGAGACCCTTCTAAATTATTCTATACAGTGTCAGAATTATAATGCAGTGGTTCTCCAACTTGAGCCTATATGAAACGATCTCACCTGAATCTCCTGAGGGTTTGTTTGTTTGTTTGTTTGTTTGTTTTTATGCAAAACCTGGAGCAGCACGCCCTTCAGATATGAATAAATGGGTCTAAGATAGGACCCCCAAATTTGCTTTTGACATGTACTCTGAGAGATTCAGGTGGAAGTAGCTGCTAAGTCAGAGAAGTATTCCTCTTGGCATCTAGTTTTCACAAGTGGCCTTATTTTACCGCTCTGTGAGCGGTTTTTTTCACCCATTCTATTTCATCTATAAGGAATGTACTACTCACCTTTTTCAAATAAGTTCCTAATAATCCTTCAAGACAAAAACATTAGCATCAATAAACGTTGCTCAAAGGTAGAAAAAAATTAAAAGTTTTCCCTTACACCAACGCAGTCCTATTAATTCTAAAGTGTTTGTTACATTTTCTGTCTTCCAGCTTTCAGTTCAAAAATTTATAACAAAAGACAAAGAGGACATTTTTCCTAGAAACATCAATATCCAAACAATCTCTTTGAATTTACGGATCTCCTTTGGTGGGATCCAAGTGCTGTGCTATGAAGACAAATAGTATAAAGAAGCTTAAGGAACCCACTAGTGAAGATGAAGTCACGGTATCCTCGAAACAAGAATGTACACAGTCAGTGCCTGAGTTTTCTGTCTTATGTCAGGTTCTCCAGAGAAACAGAACTAACAGGATAGATTCTCTCTCTCTCTCATATTTGTCGGGGCCTAAAGACGGCAGATGCGATCTTTTCAAGAAGATAGCACCAGGAGGGCTTGGCTGAGGCAGCCCCAAACAGGATGCTGCAGCCGAGCCAGGTAGCCCCCACCCTTGTGGGCATCCCCTGATCACGAGTACTACCTACCAATCAAGATGCTGATCACACGCCCACCCACCAATCGTCGCCAGCAGCATGCAGTGAGCATGCACAGGACAACCTATCAGAACCACCTCCCCTTTTCCCCTGCCCCCTATATAACAGCCCCGCCCAAAATAAAATTTGCAGCTTGATCAGAATCCTTTGTCTTGCTGCCTTTCTACGCGCCTCTTGTTCCCATCCCTATTCATCCGTTTCAGGTAGACTCGGGACCCCAGTTGACTGTTCCACAGGATGGAACACATATTATATGTTATATAGAATGTAACACACAATATATATACCAAAGATTATGTATTATGTGTTTTAAATGATATGTATGAATAAGAGAGAGATGTGAAGAGAGGAAGGGAAAGAGAGAGAGAGAAAGCTCAAAGGGCCAAAGGCCAGATGATCCTAAAAAAATAAATAAATAAAAAGCAATTAAGGAAAATTTATCTGGACTGCATAAGGAAAAATTAAAGACCTCGAGCGGTCCTTGGAAAGTTTAATGGGAAGAAATAAAATGCAACACGACAACCATCCCAACACAGTGGGCCTAAATGTGAAGATGAAAAATGGTATTCGGTAGGTGTTGGTGAAGCAGGGAGGAAAAATAAAGGAAGGTAAGAGTGAGGAGAGAAAATAGGAGAAAAGGGAAGTAGGAAGAAGAGGGAGGAGAAAGGAAAATACAATGGAAGACTCAATTTGAAGGGAAATCATGTCCCAAGGAGCACTTAAGTTAGGGCTGAAAATTTTAGAAGAACTTTAAAAGTATGAGATTTAAAAGAAGTTCAATACATTTCCAAAAAAAATTAAGGATGACTTGATTTTAACAACATAATTACAGAAAAAGTGAGATTACAAAGCTAAGGAAATGTTCAAAGTAACCCCATTACAGAAAATCAATTTATTTAAAAATATTTTTATAGATTGGCATGTCTGAAAATGTAATTAGTGCTATGAATACAAGGCTGAGATGAACGTTCTGTGTGCAGGATCAAAGACCATTGAGTAAATCAATTAGAAAAACGGACAGCATAAATGGGGAACAAGGACTTACATGTGCATATTTGATAGAACGTTTATCTTCAAATGAAGAATTTAGTAAGCACACCAAAAAAGCAGATGATGCAACAATTAAAAAAAACTTGGTCATGAGTAACGCTAAGATATACATCATGCAAATTATCAAACATGATAAATGAATGACAAAGTACTCTAAATGTGTAGACAAGGAAAACAAATCTCTAACCAGAAGAAAAATCAGACTGGCCTCAGACTTCCCTACAACCACATTTAGTGATATAAAATAAAAGTTATGGACCCAAACTTCTGGTCAGGAGAAAACAATCTCACCCAGGAATATACTACGTATTCAACTTTTCATTCAAATATAAAGACCAGAGACAAGCATGAAGGAACTCCAGAGACACCACGCCAATGAACTTGTCTAGGAAAAAAAAAAAAAAAAAACCTTGATGCAATCCAGCAAACCAAGAGATCAATACAAATAAAAAATGAAAATGCATAATAAAAGAACGGGTGGGGAACATTAAATCCAGTAAACACTTTGATACGACTGAACATCTGGAGAACTGTGGTTGCAGAACAGATGGTAAAGCTGATGAACGCTAACAGTGTAAAATATTATAACTAACAAATACTAGAAGGCGTGGGTGGGTAAGTAAGAAAAAGTGTGAGAATGCTAATCATCCTTCCCTTAAAGCAAGGAATGCACTGATCCGACTGAAAACTGAAAGGTGTGGTTCAAAAAAATCAGAACTACTTAATATTCTCCTCTTATTCATATAGAAAATGGATATAAATCAATCTTTATACAGGAAATATTTAAGTTTACTTAAGTTATCCATTTCAAAGGGTGCTTTTCCAAATTTAACTAAACTTTACATTTTAATTAAAAATATTTCTTTCTATCTATATCCATACACATATCTATGTTTTTATAGACATAAATACAAATAGATATGACTGGAAGGATTAAAACAAATATTAACACCAGTAATATTTTGTAAAATGTATTGCCTTATAATTTTGTGTATGGCTTGAATTTTCTTTTATGACGGCCCCAGGGTCATTTTCATAGAAAAAAACACAAAAGGTATAGTGACATATGAAATCAGTTCATAGTAGGTTGGTGGAAATAGCCCAAGGCCTAAAATTCCCAAATACTGCATTTTTCTTCCCCAACAACTGTAGGAAGGTGGAGATAAGAACGGCAGCACTGGTTTCACTCTGGGAAACGTTTTGTCCTCACTATAGCATCCTCACGAGAACAAAGAGTAAAAGTCAGTGTGGAATGGCAGCAAAGCATCCTGAAATGACAGCTGTGAGAAAGAGATTCATCCTGGCTGGTGTAGCTCAGTGGATTGATTGCGGGCCTGCGAACCACACAATCGCGGTTCGATTCCCAGTCAGGGCACATGCCTGGGTTGCAGGCCAGTTCCCAGCAGGGGATGCATGAGAAGCAACCATACATTGATATTTCTCTCCCTCTCTCCTTCCCTTCCCCTCTAAAGAAAAATAAATAAAATCTTTAAAAAAAAAAGAAAGAGATTCGTGATCTTGATCATCCAATAGTAAGCTGCCTGCCCATTCTTTTCTTTTTAAATCCCCACCTGAGGATATGTTTATTGATTTTAGAGAGTGAGGAGGAGAAAGATAGAGAAAGAGAGAGAGAAACATCAATGTGAGAGAGAAACATCAATTGGTTTCCTCCCATACATGCCCTATGTGGGAACTGAACTTGCAAACCTGAGTAGGTGCCCTGACCTGGGGTTGGACCCACAACCTTTTTGGCGTATGAGACAATGCTCCAACCAACAGAGCCACTGGACAGGGCTGCCTAGCCATTCCCATTCATACTTTAGAGCCTGGAGATCATGGTTTTAGACACCTAGTTGTTGCTCAATAAATATCCATTGAGTTATTTTTGCAAAATAAGTGGTTGGGCTTTGCCCTACAGAGAGGTTACTGAGCAGTCAACTAAATTCAATATACATTTATTAAGAGCTGACCTCTGTTCTAGGTGCTGTTTTTATTCTGAAAATGTACACAGTACAAATGTGCAAATATCCACCAAAGAAACAATGATTAAAGGCAGGTAGGAAAGGCTCTGTGCCATATGGAATAAGGAGCAGTATCATATTTTTTGGCACAATGATATATTTCTGGTGTTTCTAATGGTTTCCTTAATTTTATATTGTTTTTTTATAACTGAGCAAAACTGAGGCTAAAATCTATCACATTCATCATGCCAAATAGTTTCCTTTTTTATTTTAATCATACCTCATTAATATTAGCTGTTTGATTATCTTTTCCATTCCCTCCCATTTTTAACAACACAAAATATAATAAATATGAATAGAAATTACAAAAACACATGGAAACTGAACAGCTGATTCCACAGTTAGTGCTGTCTTGTATAAGCCAATAAGCTAAAAAATAGTGAAATCATTTGAGAAAAGATTCACTCTAAGCTCAATCTGAAACAGAGAAATAACAGGTTTCCTACTATTATTGAAACCCAGGAGAATTTAAATGAATTGTCTAGCTCCTGGAAAATATGCCTATAGGAGTTCCAAGTAGCACTTTAGCTAGAAAATTGTATAAACCTCTCCTCTTCCCCATACAACCATCCTTTCTTTAGATATTAGGACAAACACGACCATCCTTTCTTTAATATTAGGAAACTATCACAAATGTTTCTTATGCTGTTAACAACTTGAAGAAATTATCCTCTGGTTGCAACCTCACAGTTGTGCAAATCATTGTCCTCAAACAGAAAAAGTAAAAATAAATATTGAGCTCCAATGAATCCTTGTTTTCACCCAAACATGCCCAGTAAAGTAACCAAAGGAAGAGAAAGCACTGGGAATATGGTGAGTACACACAGTCGGTTGTCTGGAAACATAAAATGTCTGTCACAGTCAGTGAGTGTTCTGCAAATTCTTGTTTTGTGGCAAGAAATATACAGAAAATGAGATGTTTATGCACAGATTTGGTAATTATTGGGCATAATCATAAGCTGATTATCTGATATTGGATTTTTATGGTGTTGCATTTGAAATATTTTAACTGTCTAGTATAATCCGAACACATATTACTGTTCGTGGTGAATTTGATTCGTGGTGTTTATTACATGCTTGAATTCAGAACACTTGAGATTAAATCATTGGGAAATCCTTGGGAATTTAGACCTTGGGAAAATTACCTAAAGCTCTGTGCTTTGGTTTCCCCGTTTGTAAAATGGGAACAGGAACAGTGTAACTAGAAAACACTTAGAATGAAGTACAGTATATATGCTTAATAAAGATTTCCTATTATTATGACTGATTCCTCATTCACCAAACAATAGGGCCAACAGTGAATTACCACTTATGTGGTAATTAGATCTTACACAAAGGTCTAAGTACTTTACATATATTAACTCTCTTAATCCTTGAGGAGCTCTTATTATTTCCCCCATTTTACAGAAGAGAAAATTGGGTAACGGAAGGGTTAAGTGGACTGCCAAGTGATTGCTTTCCTAAGCATCCACTGATTCTTAACTTTGGCTGCACCATTAGAACCACCTGAGGAGCTTATAGCAGGCAAACCCAATTAAACCACAATCTGTAGAAAGGGACTCAGTCCTTCGTAACTCTCCCCAAATCAAGGCGCTAGGCCGTTCCGTAGTAGCACCTACACTACAGAGTGAAAACGCAGAAAGACACAAAGTAGAAGAGCAAACCCTGCAGGCTTGTTTCACAGCTATGCCAGGGTTTTGTTACAACCGTTAAATCAAAAACCCAGCATGTCTCAACGTAACATGAATAAAGTAAACCCAGCAGCAACTGCTTCCTGACCAATGAGAGACACACTTTTGTGATGAACTATGGCCTCAGCAGGAAAGAACAATGAGCAATTCCATTAATCAGTCCTCTTTTCATTCTTGCTCTGTAGACAATAACCATAGGGCAGCTTAAGAAATCAAGTGCTCTTGTCAACCCGTAATCCTAATTTCTTATTATGTGAAGCAAAACCATTTGCAAAAAGAAGTTATATTTATCTAGTCACATACAACTTAATCAAGTCAGCGCACATTTAAATGCATTAATAGCACTGAAAAAAGATAACAAAATTATCTTTGATTAATGCAAGTACTAATTTTCTCTGCACTTGTATTTCCAATCATCCATTCATTTTATAGGCAAATCCTTGTTGAGCATCTGTTATATTCCAGACATTCAGCAAGAGGCTCACATTGACGAAAGTAGTCAACAAGTTCCCAATACCCAGACTGATACAGGGTGCAGCCAAGGAGGGGCCCAGAAAAGATTTGGAATGGTGTCCAGAACTCAAAGTGTACAGGAATATTGGAGGAAATATTAAGATATCCTCCCCCCACCCCAGGTGTCAGTTGGGGGAAGGGACGAATGGAGCAGGGCCATTGAGAGCTGTTTTGCATAGCAACAGTTTTGCAGAGCTAACCTCTGGAATGGTCATTTAACATATCTATAACCTTTAACTGGTTTCATAGATATGTTAAATAGCTGTGGCCAAGTTTTGGGCCAGGGAGAAGTGAGTAGCTACCCAGGCTGGAATTGGGGGCTGCTTCTTGGAGAGAGTGCCTGCTTGAGAGCCATGTGGCTTTAGCAGAGTGGGGGCTAACCAGGCTGGAACTGGAGCTGCTTCTCTGAGAGAGTGCCTGCGAGAGAGGTATGTGGCTTTCGCAGAGTGAAGACCCCCTCTTGGCCAGGTGAGGGGGAGAGCCACGCTGTTTTGGAAAGATGTAGACCCCTGTAGCCATTAGGAGGGAGAGCCATGCGGTTTCAGCAGAGTGCAGACCTCCTCTTGGCCAGGTGAAAGGGAAGACCACGCAGCTTTGCCAGAATGGAGATCCCTGCAGCTAGGTGAAGAAGAAAGACGTGCGCTTTTGGTGGAGTGCGGCTTTGGTAGAAGAGGCCCACGCAGCTTTGGCGTGCTCCCTTTGGCTGAGTGGCCTGGAAACCAGGAGAGACTTTGACTAGGACTTGGTACAAAGAACTCTTGCCAGTGAAAGGTGCAGTATGACTTTGGATTACTTGGAGATCCTGCCTGGACAGGCAGGCGACACAGCTCATGTGCCAGCGACCTGAAAAACGGACGTGTGCTCTTTTCCTGATTTACGGTACCTGGAGTTGGGACAGTGGGAGAAGGGAGCGCTGTGTGTGTGTGTGTGTAGGTGTATACCCTTAAAGACTTTGATATTTTAAGGAAGGCATTAGGCCTGAATAGCATTAAATAAACATTTTGTTTCCTTTTCACAAATCTCTGGCATTGAGAGACGTCTTTCCAATTGGCGGCAGACAGAAGAGCCCTATAGATATTAGTGTATTGTCCGTGGGAGGGGCCCCTGTTTTCTGTAGCAGTTTTTGTCATCCCTTGGTGGGCCAAGTATTGCCCCCCCCTCGGACCCTTTGTTCGGTAACATTAGCTTCCACACAGTGTTTGTGACCCTACGCAAGGTCCGACTTCTGGAATTCTTTTCTGTTTGTAACGTCTATCATCTGAAATACGTTTGTATAGTCAGTCATCCTAACAGGGTATGCCTTTCTTTATGAGTTGCTCCTAACTGAAGGTCACTGAAGGGATCAGCACAAAGAAATCTTTCCTGCACGTCTCTTACCTGAGTAAAGCAGAGCATCCTGAAAATACAGCTGCCACTAACTCCTCTCCCAGGGAGCTTCTATTTGGGTGATCCCTCCCTAGCAGGAGAGGCCTGGATAGATGAAGCTGCCATAAATCTCCTTCCACGCCGAGGAAGCTTCCAGCCAGGAAGGAGACTGTGCATTAGCATCCCGATGAAAAGGCTTAACAGAACCTTTGATCCTTTCCCACTGAAGTCCCAATCACCACCTTTTTTGTTAAGCTGAGACATGAACCCTTACCTCTGTTTATTCTGCATCACTCACTATGGTGAGCTCCCACATGGGTAATAAACACTTTCCTTTTAATCCGTCTATCGCCAGTTAATTCACAGAACTGCACTTAAACTGGTAGAATAAAGAAAGCTTCTCCTCCCAATCTTACACACAGTCTCAATACTCATAAATGTTACTGGAGAAAATAAATCAAGGACAAACAGGTGATTTTTTTCAGGAAAAAATTTAAACACTATACAAAGCCTATGAGCTCCTCCCAAATATCTGAATTCTCCAAATTGCGGAAACACAATTCAAAGCCCAGAGGATGAGATTTACATTTAACCAATCCAGATGGGATTTGGTACTTTTTCACTGCCGCAACTGACAACCAATTACATTGCAAAGAACTGGAGGCAAGGCAGCAGGGATGCATATGCCTACCTTGAGAAGATGGAAACATGCTCCTTAGAAGTGCAAGATTCACGGGTGACAGCCCGCTGACGGCATGTTTACGGCAGCCCAGTTCCAGCCTTGGCTGAAGATACTTTAGAGTCAGATAAAATTATTTTGAGCCAACTAATATAAATAATTTATTTCAACTAACTGTTGCAAATGGCACTTCCCAAATATTGCAGAGGACATACTATTACTGAAAAAAAAAGCATTGTTATCTCACACTCAATTTTAACTGAGCATCCTGTAGTTTATCTAGCAGCCCTGTTTTCTGAGTTCTCTGGAGCATTATAACGGAGTGATAGAATTGAAATTACTACAACACTGTCTACACTCATTAATAATCTCCATTTTTACTTGTTGTGTTGTTCGGATTATTTCTCTTTGGGGACAACAGTAAATAGCAGAACAAAAATAAATCTTAAGTAAACAGTTCTTTACTGAGGCAAAAATAAAAATCTCTGTATCTAAATGCATCATAAATCACTACCAAATTAAGGAAACTCCAAGGAATTCAAAGCATTAATTGAACTGAAGCAGAGCCTCACCCCTAATGCCTGCCTAACAATTAATCATTTGACTAGGCTCTGAGGCAGCGGGATATGGAATTTCTGGAACTGAAAAAGAGAGAGGTAAGGGAAGCCGAGATCTCGCCACGCCAAGTGTGGTGCCTGATGCCGCATCTGTATCACCTGGGAGCTTATTAGAAAGGCAGATTCTCAGGACACTTTCAGCCCCACTGAATTAGAATTGTAGTTTTAAGACGATCCCCATGGGATTAATATATACACTCCTTTGGGAGGAACTACTCTAGATCATGGAATTCTAAAAAGGGTAAATATGGGCATCCGGGGTCACTAAAAAGAAGTAAGAAGATGCAAAATGATAAAGTAGCAAAGCCTTTCATACGCAGATTTTTCCCCTCTGGCCAATTTCTATAAACCACGGGTAGCCCTGCCTGTGAACAGGTGAGTCGCTTAGCAGAAGGACTTAGTCTGTTCAGGCTGCTGAAACAAAAATAGCAGAGTGCTGCCTTAAACAACAAACATTTAGTGCTCACGGTTCTGGAAGCTGAACAGACCAAGATCAAGGTGGAGGCAGAGTAGGTGTCTGGGGAGATCCTCTTCCCGATTCACAGAGGGCATCTCCTCACCGTTTCCTAGCAAGGCGGAAGGAGCCAGGGAAGCTCGCTAGTGCATCTCTTTCATATGGACACTAATTCCAATCTGGAGGGCTCCACACTGGGGCTTAATCACCCCACTGGGGTTTGGGTTTCAACATACAAATTCGGAGACACAAACATTCAGTCTATAGCAAATTCCCTTGACCCACCAGACTCAACAAGCCAGGTGAATTCACTAAGGCCAGCTCACTGCCATTTTTATATGTACTTCCCTGAAAGAAGCTGGGATATATCCCACCCAGCATGTATAAAAAAGGAAAACCAGGTACTTCCTAATGAAATTTAAACCTTGTGTAAACAAGTAGATGTAATTAATCCAGGTGCATCAGCAAAATCTTCAGCCAGAATGCCAGGTCAATCTTATTTTAAGGGCATACACATTGATAAAAATCTGATCTTAACTACACTTATTTCAGAACTATCTCTACTCTAATATATGATATCCATGAGAATGCCAAGGGCATATATATATTTAATAGGGTTTGTAATCTCATCTCCTTAAAATTACCTTGGGGAACACTGCCATTCTTCCTACCAAGGACAAGAAATGCTAATATGTATAGTGGAATTGAATCATATTTTATTTAAACATATTCTTGTTCAGCATTTTGAACATAGTAGCAGTCTTCCTAAGCAATTCTAACAACTTTTTAAAGCTATATCTTATTGTGAGCTCCACCAGGCAAAATAAATATGCTGATTTAAAAAAAAAAAACCTCAGGTTAATTAAGTCAATATGTTTGAATAACTGTCCCATTTATCAGAAGAAGGGGACTATGGGGAAACTGGTTGGGTCAGCTGCAACATGGAATTTGCTAGTCAGTTGATTTATGATGATTAATATGACTAAACCTTTCTCTCTATTGTTATCAGTTCAGGCAATAGAGACCAGTAAGTGTATGAGTGGATCAAAGTAAGATAGGGCATAGAAAGATTGTACTCCTGAGTTCTCTGGGACAATAGAGTGTGAAACAAAATGGTCATAAGCATGCTTCTTTTCAATTTCAGTGGCAAGCGATAGGCATTTATCAAAGGAAATTGACCTGAGGCTGTTGCCGCAGAACCAGAGAGAAATTAGATTCGGATGAACTCTACCAAGGAGGCCAAAGTCCTGTAAAAAAAACAAACACATCTATTGTTTCTACCTCCCCCAGTTCCTTGCAGGCAGAACCACTTCTTTAAGGCAGGTACTGCCCCCCCCCCCAGGGTAACATCGGTACCCACTCCATGGCCACTGATGAGGAGAGAAGCTTCACCCCAGCCTGGAGAGTAAATGTCTATGCGTCTATGTGAATCAAGATAACTTATTTTCCCTTGCCAGTGACTGGTTTAGCAACAGGTATGAGATGTCATGCTGAACAACATATGTGATTCTGCTGAGAGGCTGTAGTTTTGACTTTTAAATAGAGCAATACATAAAGAGAGACTTCTATTCCTATCTCTGGATGAAATTATCTGCACAAGATATTTGGAAATCCAACAAGCTGTTGTAGGGCCAGGAGGGAATTAAACCTTAAAAAAAATGTTTTTTAAATCCCTAACATAGTAAAGTTGGCAGAGAGGAAAAATGAAAAGAATTTGGGCCCCTGATCATTCAATCAAGCCAATTGATTTGGAATCACTTAATTTGTTACATAAGATAATAAATCTACTTTGAATTTGGTTCCCTTACTTACAGCCAAACTTTCTTAAACACTGAAAACCAGAGATCCCATTATTTATATCCAATCTATTTCAGAGAGACACATCAGGTATGTGTCTGTGCCCAACAAAGGAAAACACAACCTGAAAACAGACTGTATGTCACTTCATTCAGTGCCAGGACAGGTCACTGGTGTTTCTGCACCAGTCACATCATACTAGTGTATGAGGTGAGGGCATCCCCGCACTCTGCTACTTCAGTGTATACGCTTATACCCAATCAGAATGTAATGTACCAGGATGACTTTCACCTGATCCATGATCTCTGTGTAGGATGGTCATCCCTGTTAATGGGTCTCCTGTTCACTGGATATAATATTTATTCAGATTGCCCATCATTATCATGAAGGATTCTATGTTGCATGTAAAAGCCTCAACTCAAATTGGCTAGAAAAAAAAAGGAGGATTGATTGGCTCCCAATATTCAGTTGCTCTAATTGCATCGGCTAGGAGCTTGCTTCCGGTCTGATCGTGTTGGGAACAAGAAAAATAGTCTCAGCCCCAAGGAGCCTGCGTCCCTAGCAAACATCCTGTAAGTTGATTGCCATCTGTTTAGTTTCAAAATTTTCCTCTCAGTTGAGTCAGACCCCACCCTGTTCCCGCACGCAGGCTCTGTGAGCCAACAGCTAACCGCCACATCTGCTTCTGTGCAATGCTTGCTTGCTTGCCTCTATATAAGGACTTAGCTGTAAGCGCTGGGCATGACTCTTGTTTGCAGCCCCTGCGGGCACCGTGTCTCTGGACACTCTGAGAGTTCGCCCCTGCGCAGGTTAAACTTGGCCAATAAAGTAACATCTTTGAAACCCCGAGTCTCCGACCTTTGTTCTCGAGGTTGGTGGATGCAACAATTGTCCGTTCTGCATCCTGAGACTTCCTCCTCAGGCTCTGCAACCTGCTTTCCACCAGAGCAGCGTCTGCACAGCTGCCCACACTCTTGCTTCAAGGGAAAAAACAGACTAGAGCCATTTTCAGCCTCAAACTTTAAGCTCCAAAGTATCCACAAAAACAAAGTTTCTCTTCCTCAGGAGATTCAACAAACATCTCACAACTCATTGGCTCCGATCTGTATGTAACAATTGGCTAGATTACAGTGGTGGGTTAATCAATGCCAACTCCTGGAACTGGGCGGGGGTTAATTCCACCAACGAAATGGCTGGTGATAGTCAGAAGGAAAACCCTGGTGCTCTTGGTGAGATAAACTGGGAGGAAGGGGTGCTCCGGAAGCTGAAAAAATATATATAAATGTCCTTTACACCATGGAGAAATTAGCATGGGTTATTTCAAGAGAACATGAATGCCAATGAGTTACATTTCACTTCAATGTATTATTCTTAAACCGTGCTGCTTTTTAGAACTGATTGGCACCTAGTGGTTTTAGAGATAAAAGTCACAGGCTTGACCCATGGGAAATAGACAGAAAACACAATAGAAAAATCACAGACACTACTGTATAATTCGAGTTCTAAGGCTTCTATTTGGCAGGTTGATTATTCATTGCATATTTTTTATTTTCTCTCTAACATTAAATTCTAACTGTCTCCACAACCTCCACAATATCTGTCACTTGTTTCATTTTGAAAGCACCAAGAAAATAACCCACACAGGTAATTTCAAAGAAAGTTTAAATGTACTTTTGTCTATGATTAGATCTTATGCACATACCTGTCTCACTCCATTTTGTTTCTTTCCAGTGAGTACCTGTAGTTGGCCAATTACTACTTGACTTGGGGCAGGAAAAGGAGAGAGCATTTTAAGTAGAAATATTACTTTTTAATACAATTTGCACACAATAAATTTTCCTCTCACATTGAACACTTGCACAGTGTACTCAGCTATGCCCCATTTAGTAACACGTTATACAATTTTTAGCTAATTGTACGCTGTTTCCCGTGTAAGATTTCCACTGTGTTATGCCATTCATCTTATTGTAAGCTTCCTGCTCTTTTGAACAAAGCAGAGTACAAATCAGCACAGAAGGCAGGATATGACTCTCATTTTCATTACTATACAGTACTTTAATCGTTTTAATGAGGTAGTGTAAGTGAGCAGACAGGGCCCGTCCATGTGGCGCCTTGGTAAATGACCCAACAATTAATGCTGGAAGGAACAGGTTTTTATTTGCAATATTCCAACCTTGGGGGAGCTCAGACCATTTATGCTGAGAGCCCTCTCTTCCCACAAGACCCAGCACTTCCCTTCTTCTTCAAAAGGCTATAACTCAAAAGCTTCAAAAACCTCAAAAGTCCCCCATCTCCTTATCATAAGCCAGCTGTGCAGTCTTGAAGCAGCTCCCCAACTGCAGGATCTGGGTTACATTGTCATCAGCCTCTGTGTAATAGTCTAGCATACATGCACTGTGATACACTGGATCATGGTGATGCCCACGAAAGGCACAAGTCTCAAGAGTCCAGATGGAGCCCAGCTTTGCAAGGCAGCAGGTCAGCGTCTTGCAAGGCAGGATCTTTGATGGCTTCAGAGCCAGCTAGAGTGGGCGCACTCAAAGCAGCATGCCTGCTTTCTCACTAGCCCATGGCGACCAGCTCTTACATGGCTTTTCTACACCCATCCATCATGGCTCTACTCATCATGGCTGCCTGCCCTGAGTTTTTAATTCTGACCCAGAGCCTCTTCTATGACCTCATCTGTGACTCCTCCCTCAATGAGCTACATTTGCCAGTTTTCTGTATAGTTTACATTCTAGCAGCTGCCATCCAGAGTCAGGAGGAGAGTGACTCAGTGGTCGTTCCCTGGCTTTGTCAGAAGTCAGGAGTCAGGGTGCACCCTGAAAGTCACTCCCACCTTGCCCCAAGGCAGCAGCACAGCTGTTATCTTGCCTTTGTTATGAAAAGTATCCCAAGAGGCATCATCCCCTCCCCACATCACCCAACCCCTAACCCTGGGCTCAATCAATACCCCATTAAGTCCTACTTCTTTTAAAACACCCACAGACACACAGTCCTGCTTCCCTTCTCCAAATCAGGCCAGTTTCAGAACACATCCGTTGGAGGTACCATCTTTGATAAAAATAGTAGTCATCTCAGCACTCCAGGTTGAAATTCAGCATCCCAGGTAGCTCCCATTAATCCGTGCTTGGCAGGGCAGGTCCTGCAATTCCCAGCACCAGCACCCATGTGGCCATGTTCCTAGGCATGTTTCCCAGTGATTCTCCTCTTTTCTTCTCCAGCTCTTAATCCAAAACCTCATGGCCTCTCCTTATACACCCGACCTCATGGTAGGCTGGAGGAGCTCTTCTCATCCTTTTGAACTGCATGGTGGAATCCCTCATGGCTTCCTGCCCTTAGTTTAAAACTCTAAAAGTCACACCCACCTTGGCCCGAGTAGCACAGCTATTATCTTGCCTTTGTTATGAAAAGTTATCTAAAGCCACATCATTCACTCTCCCCGCTCCCCAAGCTCCAACCTTAACAACCCCTCACCAACACCCTGTTAGTTACAGTAGGGCTTATTTGAAACAAAGAATGTGCAATTTTCAACACTGCAATTCCAAAAGCGGTTTAGTATCTGCTTGATATACACGAAGTTATTTCAAATGTGCATAATATTATTTCCCTCAGGTAAAAATTCTAGCTATTAATACCAATATCATGATAAAAATCACCATCTGATGCATTTATTTGGAATCTTTATGACCTGTTCGACACATTGTATTGTAATGAAACTATCTTTCATTTATTTATACATTTATTCATTTATGCATACAAGCATTAAGGCATATTCCAAGTTCAGCATTGTATACACACAATGTAATAAGATACACAACTCCAAAGAGTTCACTATTTAACCTGTCCTTGTACTTAGTCAATTTATCAACTTCTCTGTGCCTCAGTTTCTTCATCTGTCTAGTGAGGATAATATTACCTACCTTGTACATCTGTTGTGACATTCAAATAAGGAAATCCATGCAAGTGCTAAGAACAGCTCTAGTACTTAATATGTGTTCATTAAATATTAGCTATTATTGTTAGTGTGATATAAGAGAAAAAAGATCACAAAAATAATTACAAATGTAATTAATTTGGTCAATATATTCTGAGTGCTCACTAAGTTCCAGTCTGTACAAGTCCCTGAAAATATTGTAAGAAAAAAAGAGACACATTATTTGCCCTGGAAGGGCATCCAATCTAAATCAGTATGAAAACAGTCATATTAACAATCAAAGGAAAGTGTACAACATGAAGGTGACAGCATAAAATATGTTGAATATCTAGTATGTTTCACACCTTGTGCAAGAAAGAAACTCTGGAGAAGTAATCTCATTTTATTTTCCCGTGAGGCAAAACAAGGTCACACATTTTCTACAGAGTAAAACTAATATCCAAATTCAGATTTATCTTCTAAACTCTACGCTGTAATGACCTCCTAAACCACAGAGAGCAGTTAGGGTAGTCAAGGAAATCTTCACCAAGAAAATAAAGAGCTTCAAAACATTACTTTGAAAGATAAATCTGAAGTGACTAACTTACATTATATTTTCCAATGTGTGTTCTGAGGAACTATTTGCACAAGATCCTGATTAAGTCAGTCAATATTGACAACACAGCAGTGGTAGTATAGTTTTTTTAAATCTCTTTAAATCTAATCATAAAATCAAAGCAACTAGAAAACAAAACAAAAAATATATAGTCAATCTGTATCAAAAATAAAAAGCAAAGTAGCCCTGAGACAGTAACATGAAGAGGTAAAAACCACCATTAACTCCAATACCTGAATGGTTCAGCATCCTTGTGAGACCAAAGAGAAGAAAGACGCTGAGTGTCTAGTGAACCAGAGAATAGCAAAACCTTCAAACCGCCCATAGACCATCAACAGTGGTGCAGGTTTCTGGACCAGGGAGTGGCTTGCGGCGTTCACAGAAACCGGGAAGGGTCTGTGGTAAAGTCAGTTCATGGAAACTGAACAGTCCAGGGTCTGCATACTCGCTACACCAAACTGCTGAAGCCCCCAGGACAGACCGTAACCACAGAGACACTTTTGGAAACTGATCTGAAACTGGAAAAAACAGAGGTGATGAAAAAAGAAAAAGACAATGTCTGATAAAAATAAGGGTGGAGAAAAAAAAAACAGGGAAATCTCTCAAGTATGAGAACATGGTTTAAGACTTCACAAAATAACAGAAGAAGTATTTATTGTATAGACAGAGGGCATTAAAAACAGCTCTTATGACTAACTTCTCCCTTCTAAAAAATCTGGATAACAATTTTTATTTAAAATATTTTAATTATATTAAAATATAAAAAAGAAGATAAGGATTAGAATAACATCCCAACAGTAAACTCATATCAGCAAGATCTGCCTAAAAACTGATAATGAAACTTCCAACCTAATATTTCCAAATATAAGAAATATATTAAAAAATAAAGAAAAACCATACCAAATATGGAACTATACCATAAATGACAAATAGGAAAATTTAGAAATGGGTTTTCAAAATCAATAAAAAACTGATATTAAAAAATAAAGTCTAAAGCAAAAGGAACACAAGAGCAAAGAACACATACACACACACACACACACACACATACATGCCTGAGAGGAAATAGAAATTGAGAAGAAATTGTTAAAAAGTAAAAGCATAAGATAAAAATATTAAATGACCTGAGAAAAATAAGAAATATAATAGGTAAAAAGAGAAGATACAACACATTATAATAGGTGATCCCAAAGAAGAGAACCTATGTAATGAATCAGAACAAGTATTAAAAAATATATCATAAAAGTTATCTAATATATATATAAGTGCATATTGAAATATATATTTATGAAACTACATATTGAAATATATTTGTATTTTATATATAATTATATGAATATATATGAATATGCAAATATATAAACATGATTATATTTTCTATAAATAAAATATATTTATATATGAAATACTACATATAGAAAATGATAAACTATGGTGTGTGGCACAGTTTTATACACTTGCACTGAAAACATCAAATTTTAATTCCTAATTTGATAAACCCAGAACAACTTTCCAACAACCCAACAACTTAAAAGCTACTACCTCAAGAACTTTCTCAACAAATCTTCCTTTTAACTGTTTTCAGAAAAACTATTAAGTGTTTAATTTTTCTTATACCTCTTTTAAAATATAAACAATCATGTTTTTTGTTGTTGTTTAGAATGTTAAATACAGTCATTCATCCTTCTGCCTTTGACCTGGAGAAACTGTAGGAATTGTAGTGTCTCTCTGGACTACTCAGTGATGAAAACCAGGTAACTAATAACCCATGGTCTTCAAAGTTCCAAGTATAAATTAAGATTAGGCTCCCATCATGTCTGAGCTGACAGTGTGCATTTAACTCCTAAACCCCACCAACTTCACACTAGTGGCACCCAAAGCACTTGAGACTCGGAACCCTTTCAATCATTAACCCCTTCAAATCATTCTTTGCAATGCCACCAAGCCATTCTGATCATTATTTCCTTCCATCTTAACTTTCCTGGAAAATATTTTCTGTTCTCTGTCCCAATCCTCCCTACATGGCTCAGGCTTCTTGGAGTTGGTCACCCCAACCCTCTTCTTTAAGCGTAGTGTTGTACTTACTCTCTCTGGCTCACTCTATTTCAGGCCATCTGAGGAACACCGCTGTTTGCCCCATTTCTTGATCCCATGAGACCTCTGGCATCATCGATTCTCTGAGCTGGTTCCCCCTTGAGTAGGAGCTTCAATCAGGAACACCACGCTGGTCACCCCACTGGGCAGAATGAACGGGAGTCAGTAATGCCTCACAGTGCCACAGCCTTCCAAAAGATCTAGGAATGACACAATTAGGAATTTGCTCTGCATGCAAAATGGATCATTTTGTGACTACCCTGCCATTTGTTGTGGCTATTCATGAGCAATGCCCTAATTTCTCTTTTCATTCCATTCAAGGGGTCGATTTAAGCTTGGACTTGCTTTATTGAAGACCATTATGTAGATATATAAATCATTATCTACAGAATATATACCATTCAGCAACCTATTTTGTTCCTTTCATGTTAAGTATACACACCAACAAAGACTTTATTTGCACAAAGGTATTCTGATCATTTTCTTCTCAATACAGTGATTTATGTCTTCTTATGCAAAAAGTGCAAATATTGTCTTTGATTTGCTAACATGGTTGTATGAACACTGATGAGAAGGCCTTGAAATGGTGTGAGGGAAGTGTTGATATATATCTTTTAAAAAAACACTTTTATCATTCTTTACCAAACAGATGTTAATACAGGGGAGTGCTACCTAATGATGAAAAGAGCCCAAGATTATTAAGCCTGTCAGTCATTAATTTCTTGTTTTCAGGAGTGGCCTTACAAATAGAAGCCTGCTTAAGTGATGTGATTAGTTGGATGAGTTAGTTAAAATTGCTTAACAAGCTCCCAAATTTCCAAGTCCACAGTTTTCGATGGTTGTTTTTGCTACTATTGATCAGATTCAACATAAGTCGAGAAATAACAAAAATATAATTGTTATCTACCCACTGCCAAGATAATTTCCAAGAGCATTAAGACTTAATCATCACAATGCCAAGTTACCTTACTCTGATATTTTTGAATGAGTGAAATTAGATTTTCAGAAAGCTGAGCCTTTTCGACAGTTTGGGGAATGAAGACTGAAACTGTAAAAGTATGGCAGCTGAAAGAAAGAACAGACATCAAATTACATCTAAATACCTTTGCAGAGAGTACGTAGAAGCAGGAAGCAGGANGGGAAACCTATCCAGATTCACTACCATCAGCTAGAGATGCTAGATCGAGAATGTGATTCATATTCATCAAGGCCCTCTCCCACGGGAGCTGCATAACCCTCGAGAGTTTGCATTACAGCCTAGTTGCTGTAATGGATACCGCTAGGTGCACGACAAAGTACTGCAAGGAGAGGCCCTTAAGAAGGCCACTCTCGAGTCTCCTGAGAGGTATGCCGGCTTGCATAGAGGTCCGTACTCATTTCCTCTCCTTCGAAAAAGGTACATACAGGGCTCAGGATGAGCTCAGGAGGAGCCTGGCCACTGCCTCCCCTAGCTGGTTAATGTCCATAACAATTCGTTACCTCCTTCCCTTAAAAACAAAAAGGGAGGAGATGTCGGGGCCTAAAGATAGCGGATGCAATCTATCAAGAAGATCGCACCAGGAGGGCTTGGCTGAGGCAACCCAAACAGGATATTGCAGCCAAGCCAGGTGGCCCCACCCTTGGGGGCATCCCTGGATCACGAGTACTAACTACCAATCAAGATGCTGATCACGCGCCCACCTACCAATCGTCGCCAGGAGCATGCAGTGATCATGCACAGGACAACCTATCAGGACCACTTCCCCTCTTCCCCACCCTCTATATAACAGCCCCGCCTAAAATAAAATTTGCAGCTTGATCAGAATCCTTTGTCTTGCTGCCTTTCTCCGCACCTCTTGTTCCCATCCCTATACATCCGTTTCAGGTAGACTCGGGACCCCCGTTGACTGTTCCGCGGGACGGAACAGGAATGAAGACTGAAACTGTAAAAGTATGGCAGCTGAAAGAAAGAACAGACCTCATAATTTAGACATCAAATTACATCTAAATACCTTTGCAGAGAGTACGTAGAAGCAGGAAGCAGGAGAGGAAACCCAAACTCCAATTTACCCCCATTAACCTGCCACGACTCCATGGGCTCCCGCTGCAAAACTCTGAGTAGCCCCTAATTTGTGAGTTCAAGGACTTTAAGAACTCTCACTAAATTCACATTTTTGGTTCTGATTCTTTGGGTAGCCCCCATATAAAGAGTCTAAGGCAAAACTGCCATCAGACCAAGCTCTTCTGTGACCACCTAAAACAATGATGGATAACACCTTGTGAGTCTTTATTTTGTGCCAGGCACACTGATGTAGCTTTGACCTGTGTGTAATGGTTACCTTATTTATCAGCATGGGAGTGGCCGTTGTGCCCAGAACATCAGGTCAAGCATTATTCTGGATTAATCTGTGAGGGGAATTTTTTAATGAGATTTAACATTTAGATGAATAGACTTCAGGTAAAGTGTATTACCCTTCATAATTGAGTGGGCCTCATTTAATTAGTTGAAGCCTCACTAGAACCAAGACTGACCTTCCCTGAGCAGGAGGAAGTTCTGCCAGCAGACTGCCCTTGGACTCAAACTACACCTCTTCCCTGGGACTCCAGCCTGTCGACCTACCCTGCAGATGTTGTTCTTGCCAAGCCTCCACAATCACACAACTGATTCTTCAAAATAAATCTCTTTCTCTACACACACACACACACACACACATCCTGACTAATTCAATATGTTATCTTCCATAGCACTACACCTCTATAAGGTCAATACTATTGGTATTCTGGGTTTATCAAGAGACTAACTAAATCAGAGTCATAAAGTGTCCGATTAGTCTGTCTACCTCCAGAGCCTAAGCTTTGGATGCTACAACTATGTTGCAAATAAAGCAAGTATATATGCGGACATATGTGGACATGTTAATGTATATGTCTGTGTTTTCAGATGTGTTTGAGCTTCTTTAATGTTGTGTGTATGTGTGTCTGTGTTTGGGGAGGTGGTAGTCATAGAGCAACTCATGTAAAGGCAGTTTCCCTCTGCATATTTCTAGACTCCCTGTTTGAAACAATCCCTTTTTCCCTGAAGCATTTAAGTGATTGCCCTATGTTTTTTAAGTTAATATGAGCATTTTCAGGAGCTCTGCCTCATTGTGTGAAAGTTCTGTCTTTGTGGATCTGGGGAATAATGCTAGGTCACTCTCATATTAATGAAAAAATTATTTTTAGAAGACATTGACAGGACAAGTGTCAAGTTACTTTGTTTATATCTCACAGGGTGGACTTAATATCTAATTCCTTCAGCATGCTGACATGGAACTGATCTGCTATCTACTGCATTATCTAATTAAGCATTTCAAATTCTTCCTGTATATACACATGTTTATGTTTCAGGGACAAAATTTGATCTTGATATCTCCCATACTTAGGTGACAGATAGTAATTCAGGCACTTGTTATGAAAGAGGAAACATATTTCTTTCCCGTGTTTATTTATTACCCCAAAGCAAACCTGGTCTTGATCCAGAGACATCAATGAGCTAATATACCTCCCAAAGTGCCCAACTCATGATTAACGCAGTCAGGTCACCAAGGTACCACTTAGCAGTTCTGGAAGAAGGCCTAGCGTACTGCCAGGCAGTGGTTCGGCACCCCAGGAATTTGGCTCAACACCCTTTGCAGGAGCTCTGGGAAGCACGCTAAATCATACTCATCATGATTTCTGCCAACAGTGATGCTGAACAGGTTCCACAATTGTTCTAAAGCCTTTCCAGAGATACCTCCTGTGTGCTTTGTAATGGAAACAAGGAATGTCAGAGCAGTACGGATTTGGAGATCATAAATCAGCACCACCCTAACTTCACAGAGAGGAACACTCAGTCTCAAAGAAAGAAAGTGACGTTCAAGTGCACCAGGTGGCTACTGCATGGTCTATTTTTCTCTAAATGTTTGGTTTTGTGTTATTTCTACCATCTCACGCTCCTGTGTAATAAGACGTGCTTGCCAGCAAGTTCAGGCTGTAATAACTCCATCAAAACTGCAGATTTTCGCCTTCTGTCTATTCCTTCGTTACTTTTCCTGGTACCTTCCCAGAGAAATCATGATTTCCTTGCATTTGAGGATGCTGGAGGCAGCCTTGTTGGAGTGACCCTGACTTTATCAGTTCCATTAACAGGAGGAAAAGCACTTTTCTCTGATGCAAAAGGCAGGAAGCCTGCAGTCCCCGTAGCAGAGCCCTGGGCCTGGCACTCTAGGACTGACAGGTGTTGTCACCTTTCCATGACCTTGTAACCACAAATGCTGCTGCTCACATTTTCCAAGCAGCAGGGGGATTTGCAATGTCTCTGCCACCAATAGCAAACCCGAAATGGGCCAGAAGAGTGGAACTCAGCAAAGCCACCCAGGCCAAGGAAATCCAGAGGCATCCTAAAGGGACATAGTTTTTAGTGAGGTCAAAACGGATGGCTTTTCCTGCGTGTGGGTATATTTTATACTATTTAGAGAATGAAAATAGGAAAGGTAGCTGGAATTTACTGACTGCTTCCTCCCTCTCTGACACAGTTCTTAGTGCTTCACATTATGTTACATCTCCTTTGGCTCCATGAGTGGATAGTACCTGTGGTTTACAGATGAAGAAGTAGAGACTCAATATTCAGGAAGCAAGAGACAGAACCAGGGGCCTGACTCTGGAGTCCTTTTTCAATAATACTCTGTGGTGACTGGCAGGCATGTTTGATAGGGGTAGAAAAATGCTGATTAGAGAAAGCAGTGATCTAAATGGTAAATAAAATTTGCCTAGCTCTTCAGAATGACTGCAAGCTAGGCTTTTTTGAATAACATCAATAAGAATGGGAAACCAGGGACTTTTTAAATCCTAGGCAAAAAAAAAAAAAAAAAAAAAACAGAAACACCCAGAATATTCAATCAATCTAGTTAAATGGCCAGCAATTCACTTTTGAAAAAAATAAGCAAAAATGTATTCATTCCACTAAAAGCAATGACAGTTTACTTTGAATGAATAATCAGTTCCATCACAAGAGATAATTAGGTGGCTTAATGTGGACACCAGCACCCTCATGGGAGACATAGCAGAGTAATCCGATACACACAGCATGGGTTTCCATCACTTCCACAGTAAGCAAGGGTGAGGCCACAAAAGCATACTAAAATATCCAAGCAAAAATGCTTAACCAATAACATAGTTAAAAAACTGCCAATTGTAATGAATAAAAGGAAAAAAAGAAAGAAAGGAAAAAGGAACAATCACTAGCAACTGGCACTGGCAAGAGTCTTGAGAGCATTTCTCTGAGCAGGCAGGAATCTTGCAGCTTGAACTTGTAGGACCTACAGATCAAATGAACAGAAGTGAACTTTGGAAGGTCACCAGTGTATAAATGAGAGCACTCGTCATAACACAAGCTGAAATGACACCAAGCAGGATTGCCATTAGTTATGTAAATGTGAGTGTCTGTAGTGACAGCCTGATTGATGTAGGTGCACAAGAGTAAACAAGAACCAATTCAAACATCGCAGGCTCAGGAACAATAGCAGGTCTCAGTGCCGGTAGCAAGGCGCATGGGACAGAGATGTATTATCTTGTAAGAAATTGACCTCAAGAAATCCTGGGTTTGCTTGTCGGGTAACTTCGTCAGGAAATTAAGTTCCAGTAGGCAGTGGTCAAAACACAGTGCTGTGGTAGTCACTGGGGGAGCAAGCAAATACAACCTACAACCTTCTGATCTGGAAACAGAAACAGCAATCTCATTATCAAGTCCAGTCCACTGGAAAAAAAGACTCGTGGACGTGGACAACAGTGTGGGGATTGCTGAGGGCAGGAGGGTAGAGGGAGATGGATTGGTAACGGGAAAAAATACAATAAACATCCCATTTTTAGAAAAAGAACCCATAGAAATCAACACCAAAGGGGGGGGAAAAGAAAAAGAAAATATAGATGGGACATACAGAGAACATTGAAAATTTTCTAGGAGTCGCATTAAGAAGGTAAAAAGAAATGGATGAAATGACTTCACCAATACAGTGAAAATGCTATTATTTTAACATGTAGTGAATACAAATATTATTTTCATGCTGTCTTGGAAATCCAGTATATATTGCACACTACGGCATGTCTTATTTCATATTTTAAGTGCTCAACAGTCCAATATATGCACTCGCAGCTGCTGTACTGGATAGCACAGTTCCAGAGGTTTTAAGGAAGAAGGTATATAGAAGGAAACGACACCAGAATTTTGTGGGAGAGAAACGTAGGCCTACTTTTAATGGAGATCTTTTAAATTTGCAGCTCAAGTACAGTTTCTTTTTAAATCATATGTGTGTATATAAAAAATAATTAAAATAAAAAATAAAATGGCTAGCCATCTCTAATGGAGGGCCTCTCAACTTATTAGCAAAATACTAGTAAAAATGTAAGAAAAAAAATTCACCACACAAGACAAACCAGGCTCCTCAAGGAGAGAATATTGCAAAGAAGTTTAGGTTTAGCCAGGCTGTTGAGCCTCGAGGCTGTGAGCAGAGAGAAGGGCCATTTCAATGCCCTTTTACAACGTGCCCAACAGCTTCACCTAGACCTTTCCACCTTGGTGACACACGCAGAGAAATGAACAGCAACACGGCACCTGTTCAAAACGTACAACAATACTCAAGAAACAGAACATTGCCTGAGATTCAATGTTGGAAATAGCTACAACCCTGGCCTCCTTTCTGTATCCACGCCCTTGGCAATGTGACGTTGCCTTCCTGCCATGAAGAGACAAAGTCTCCTTCCCTTCCCCTTGAATCTGGCTGATGCTGTGACTTGCTCTGGTCCAAGGGAAGCAGTGGCAGCCACGCTGTGCCTGTTCCAAGTCTACGACGTCAGAGTCCTTGCACACCTTTCCTTTCTCCTAGCAACCTGCTCTGCTACCACATGAACAAACCCAAACTAGCCCGAGGGTGATGAGGGCGAAGACAGACCTTAGGGAGCAGAGGTGAGCTGCCCCCATGAGACTGTGCTAGGCCAGCCAGCCCCTACTTGTCTTGGCACTGACCACAATCTACTGAGTGAGCTCAGGGAGGCAAGATGATCCTTCCAAACCAAGCTCAAATGTCTGAGCCACTTAATAGCGAGGGTGATAAATGTTGTTGTCTTAAGCTACCAAGATTTGGGGTGGTTTATTTCACAGCCTATGTGATGTATCAGCCAAACGTCTCCTTATTAGGAATATAGACCCCTAATAAGGATTTACTGCTGAAATCAGAACATAATATGAGCAGGTGTCTGGCAGGGCATTCTTAGAATACATCCACATGTTTGGGAGTGGAGTTTTAATTTTCTTTGCATTAAAACCACTTTTTCTTTATTTTTCTTAGCAGATATTTGTGTGTATATGCTATGCAAGCCATTTCTTCTTATAAAGAAATTGTGGACTCAGATGACAAGGTGAGACTACAAATATTGTAAAAAAACTAAAATTGCAATAGGTGAATTAAAGTATGTATTGGATGCTAAATAAAGCAGAACCGAACTTTAGAAAACAGATTCAGTGACACAAAAGGCAAAATCAAGACATTCTACTGGGATGCTTGAAAGAAGAAAATATATATTAAAAGAAGAAAATATATATTATAAAGAAGAAAAAAATATTAAAAAATTGAAATATCCAAAATTTGGGTAAACATTCCAAAGCCGCAATAACTAAAGCTGTGAAAGTAGAATTCTGAGGAACAAATTGACCAGTGGCACGTGACTGAGTCGGACTAGCCATCCCACTCTTTCACGTGTGTGTGAACACGTGATCATTGACAGAGCTGGCTTTACTCACCGTACATAAAGTCTAGATATTTTATGTTGACATAAGGATAAATATGTGAAAAATTTTTAACGAACGCCAAAAATTATACCCCAAATTCAGAGACTCGCTAGGGTTTTAAAGGTAATGGCAAACTTCTATTTCATAAACTCAGTGGTAAGTGCAAAAGTGTCCACTGAACCATTATTCTATTATTTTACTTATATATTTTATCATTATCCTATTATTTAAGTAATTTTAATAATGAGCTATCTTTTTAACAAAATCATTCTAGAATAAAAAATAACAAAACTCTAGTGTATGTTTAGATTGTTTGCAGGCATCTGCTTTTAATTTAAATTTTTAACCATTTAAAAAAGTCCGTAAATCCATATAAAAATTAGAAATATCAATAAATGTGTTAGTTCTTATTCTGGTCCAACATTCAATAGATCTATTTTGTTTTAATCAGTTTGTATTATATTCTAATCATTAGAGCCAGGTCTCAGCAGGTTATGACACAATTAATAAGTACCTCTTGTAACATCACTGTGTCCAAACTGTAGTCCAGGAGGCATCAACTAGGTGAGAGTGACAGGTATTTAATTTAAGTGACAAGGTCTCAATCTAGGGGAAGGAGATTTAATTATCAAAATAAACATAACAACCACAACTTCTATAAGCAACTGCGCACTTTTTTATGGATTTGGCATTGTGCCCCGTGTGACTCACTCTGTTAAACAATGCCTCTTACGAACTGATGTGTGGGAAAACCTGCTAGTTTTTTGAGAGGGAAATCAGCACCCCTGAAAATTTTGAACACAAAAATGAAATTATCCATTTACTTATCAGCCGGTTGTGTGGAATCAGGTGTTCTGGGCTGAAGGGAAATTTTTTTGGAAAACACATAATAAATTATCTCTGGAAAACAGTTCTCTTGTAGGACTAAGACAACTGCCATTAAAGGTTTTCATTCAGAAAAGAGCCATTTAATGGATAGATCCAGGCAAGCTCCCCATGACCTAGTTTTATCCAGGTTTGGAAGGTTCTCAGAGAGGAACATAGATAGTCTGCTTCTCAGCCTGGATTGTGAACCCTACGGTTTTTTTCAGAAAAAAAAGAAGTCACTATTTGTGGGCAAAATACCTTACTACTAATAACAATTAGACTGGAGCCTGGGACTTTTATTGAGTCAGAGGAATTCCTCATAATAAAGAGTGGAATGAGTCAGACCTCCTAGCATCCCTGGATCACTGCAGGACTATTCCATCACAAACTGTGATTCATCCCAAGACAAGAAAGAGGGAGGGCATCCACAGTCGTCAGTTAACTCTTCTCAAAGTCACTGATTGCATGAAGTCATTCCAAATAGAAGTCATTCTTTTCCTCAGGAACAGACTGAATGGAGGAAAAATGGCTTTCCAAATATATTCTTGTAACTCAAACACAACCATTTGCCCTCTTTAAGGCATGGTATTTTCCACTGGAGGGGAGATGGGTGGCCTACTGAGGCAGACTTGTTCTCACCTTCCTCAGGCAGCTCCCCACAATAACAGCCCTGGCTCCTTTGGGTAACCTCATGGACAATGGAGAGCTGCATATTCCTGAGCTAGTGTGGTCAGAATCTGCTAAATGTCTCCGAATCCTCAATCTTTTCTGAGACTTCAGTAGCCCTGAATCTTTCCTAAAGCTTAGGTAGCCCATACCGTCTCTGATGCACGAGTTACTTCCCAGGACTGCTGGACGCTGCCTTCCATTTGCTTACTTCCTACTGGGCTTGGGTAATATTGTCTCTATGCAGAGACATTTATTTTGGGGCAAAGCTTCCGTAAGTTTTGATCTGCTCAACCATCAAAGTCAAAATCCTTAAGGACCTAAACCAAAGTCCCTTTCCCAGCCCACAAGAAGTAAAAGCTAACTGTACAAAAGTAGGAAGCAGACTTGCAAGTTAATGCAAGCTTCTAGAAAGACCAAGGTCCCAAACAATAAATTTCAAGGCCTCCACCCCACCCCAAATTTCTACAGTGTGTATTTTGCTCCCCAAAATTATTTCTCAAAATGTATGTCCTAATACACATTCTACTAATTATAAATTTCATAAACCCGCTCTAAAACTGCATCCAACTTCCCTGCCACTCAACCCCACCCTGAACTGAAGGACAAGATCTGTCCCCATAAACGAGATGTGGGGAAAACAAGGGAGAAGAGACGATGCCCTGCCATCAGCCTGGCTCCACACCAAGCACAGGAGAGGGAAGAGGGCTATCCGTTTGCAGCTTCTCCTTCCAAACCTAAGCACATCACCCCTGCTCACCCCCAGAGGACTACGAGGTAGGGGTAGGAGGTGGGTGTATTCTACGAAGGGAAGTTCCTCCACCAGGAAGGAACCACAGCCATAAAATTATTAGAAAGCGTCATTGAAACCCTCCTGTTAACAATTTTTATTCCCGGAATACTAAACTGGTTATAGTTCTAATTCCACATCCTGTGGTGTCTCCTGCTTTTGTCATCTTTGTCCATGCTGTCTTCTCTTGCCTGAACATCTTTTTGTCACCTTTCCATCTGCCGCTCCAACACTCATGGACCCCTGCCATCCATGGATGAACTTATTTATTATTCACAGCTCCACTGAAATGCCCTTTTCCCTGAGAAGCCTCAACAGCCCTCCCATCACCTGGGAACTCTCAAAGCGTTCTCATAGTTCTCTGGGCTGTTCTATTTCCAAGCAATGTCGACACATATTGAAAAGAGCTATTTATATGCGCGTTCCTCTCTTACAAGAGAAATGCTAATGAATAAAATGATACAGAAATAAAAGAAGTAAAAATACGATCGTTTACAATGTTCTATCTCACTAATTACTCTGGTGAAATCATTTTAATGATATTAAAATGCCCTTAAAGTGTAACACAAATAAAATAAAGTAATGAAATTCATGCACTGTGAATGTACTGTTTGTAATATCCTGGATGTAGAAGCCAGAACATTTGTATGTACTTTACCTCCTGACATCATGTGATACATTAGCTAATTTAGAAGAAATGACAGCAAGAAAACATCCATATGAGAATACTTGAATAAAATAGATTTTATATACCCCAAAACAAAGAAGTGCGGGCCACAGGGAGGAGTGAAGATTCCAATTTACCCTTCAAATGAAAAAGCAACTATTCTTTTTGAAATGCCATTGTTGGGTTAACTGGTTTTTACCTTACTGTTTATTTCATTCCTAGACCTTGTTTTTCCACACAAACCACTGATACTTGTTAGTTATCGATTTTTTCAGGAAGAGTTCATCTTCTTTCTTAATGCAGGGGCTAGTTCGGTTAATCACTTTAAGAAACCATACCCAATTAGTATCCTAGAAACAACTTTAGTCTGTCCTTGCACACGTGGTAGACCCTCAGTATGTACCAATTTTATAAGCACCATGATACTTTACAGTGTTTGATGATTTACAAGTACCTGCATATACACTAACTCGCTTGAGCCTCACAGAAATACTTGGAAATCAGTATTATTTTTTCTACTTTATAGATGATAAAATTACAGCAACTGGCAGATCTGGCCTCCAACCAAGACTTCTGCCTCTAATGCCCATAGTACTTCTATGATGCTACACCTATACACAGCCTGATCCTAATAGTATGGTATATACAATACATTCATTCACAGTACACATGATATGACAAACATTTTAAGTATGCACAAAACATTCATGGTTCATAATTGTTATTCATTT
Organism: Sturnira hondurensis; assembly: GCF_014824575.4. NCBI lineage: Eukaryota > Metazoa > Chordata > Mammalia > Chiroptera > Phyllostomidae > Sturnira > Sturnira hondurensis. The sequence goes on along the minus strand of NW_028075269.1, from coordinate 13,471,355 downwards.
ATATAAAAAGTAACATTCACACATCCAATAAATGTGTACAAAGACATTGTATAGCAGGAAATAAATTCACATCTGGGAAAGGATAAACGAAATAAAGGTAATACTTACTACACAGAGCTGTGGCTTACAGTTTGTTTTTTACCTGCTGGATTATTTTCAGTAACATGAAAGCTATATCACTATTTATCTACCTAATAAATTTCACTTTTTAAAAAATAAGTACTGAAATAATTTAGCTTGTTTGTTTAGAGTTCACTTACTAATGAATTCATTTGACAGTTTGAACCACATAAATTACCAGCATTCAAATATTCTTGACCTACAAAATCAGTAATTTTATATGATTCAATTTAATGTGTATATAAATTGGGATAGAACAGCAATATTTTCTGAATCTCCCATCAGCAAACAGGTTACATCAAATTCAATTAGATGCCATCCAGCCTAAGGCAATTTCCTAAAATAGCCAGCGCTTTAGTAACGAATCTCATTTTTGGCATTATTTAGTGTCCTTTTAAGGAAAATTCCTGAGCCTTCGCTGCAGCTTTCCCTGTGTCTTCCATCACCAGATCATGGGTATCACAACAGAGGCAGAACCACGAGTAGGTCAAATGTGTTACAAAAGAAGCAGTACTTCAGGCTTATTTCAAATTACATCTGCCAATGGCAGTAATTCATGTGTCCAACTTTTTGTGCAATGTCTGTGAAGGCATATAAAAATAAACACTTCAGGAAATTCTCATTGGGTACATTGGGTTCAGATTCAGGCAGGTGCTTCTTACAATTCTTAAACCATTCTGATACATACCATCAGTTAGAAGCCACTTGTAATAAATGAGACAAATGTTGAACATGGGCACCCCAAGCCTGCTATTGTCTGTAACTATAACTTATGAGGAAAGCTGGAGAACAGCCTATCAACACATATTAGAGGCTCCCTATAAGAGGTCAATATTCACATAAAAGCAGAAAATACCAATTTATTAGAAAGCTATTTTTACGCATTCAGATTTATAGCCTCCTAAGCCAGAAACTGCAGCTAGAGGACAAGAAGGCAATCAGCCCCAGTCACTTCCCTTCAGAATGGTCCATCTCATGTATATCCTGGTCCAAACTCCTAGTGAGGTCAGCCGGACCTCATTATCTTTCTTGGATTATTTTCCTATGCCATTGTAACAAACTACTGCTAATTTAGTGGCTTAAAATAATACAAATTTGTTCTCTTAGAGTTCTGTTCAGATGTCTCAAATCAAAATGTTGGCGGGGCTGCATTTCTTTGGAAGTTTCAGAGGAGAATCCGTGTCCGTGCCTTTTTGAGGTTGAGGTTTTAGAGCTGCGTATCTTCCATATCGGGGCTATGGCCCTTCCTCCCCCTTCAAAGCCAACGATGTGGTCCCATATCTTTCTCCTCTTCTGTAGTCACATCTGCCCATCTCTTAATGCATTATATTTAGTGTTTACTCAGCTAATTCAGGATAATTTCCTCATCTGAGGATTTTAACGTCATCACGCATGCAAAGTCCCTTTTTTCATACAAGATGCCATGCACAGTTCTCCGAGGATTCGGTCCTGAATCGCTTCAGGAGCCATTATTCAGCATGCTGCACTTCTCAAAACAACCTTCCCAATCACCACTGACCACAGATGAAAGCTGGCCTGTGCTCTGAAACCTAGCTTCCAGGAGGAAGTTAGTCTTTGAATTCAGCATATGCAATTTTAGGACTCTAAATTTTCTCCTCCAAACTCCTCACTTTACAAGTTGTAAAACTGAAATTTCCTACGGGCTAACATAGGGTGTCTTGGTTGGCAGATGGTGCTGATGAGGAGGCTGCGACAACAGCCCATACCTCCCGATGGCCATACCAATTTCATTTCATCACATCCAATGGCCTGACAAACTGATAGTTGGAAGGTAATGGTGTGGGAAAATCTCAATCTTCTAGATAACCTTGTTCCCTGTGAAGCACATTGTACATCACTTAGGGCCACTTACTGTAGGAAGCCGTTTCTCGTGGAGTGGAAATATAGCTCAGCACCCACGTGGAAAACCAGTGGGGAGCATGTTGGCATGTAGGACCCACACCCACAGAGAGATTTTACCATAGGAAATGAGGCCTGCATTGTACCTAGACTGCTATGAGACTTGCTTTTGCTAAAACTCCTTCACCCTGAATTGATGCAGCAAATGCTTACTATAACTTCCTAAACCTCCCAAGTATGGAGTGTAACCCATCCAACAACTTTTCCCCTCGATCTGCAACATCCCTCTCTTTGAAGTAATTAGCAGCATCCTCTCCTTTGTAATCTGTAAAAGGTAATCACCTGCAGCAAACCTGTGCATAGTAAATGAGGACCATCCCCAGTGTAATGTACCCAGAAAAGCAATAAAGCTTGTCCAGGCAGGGGCTGGGGTCCTCTCACCCTCTCTCTCTCAGAGAGTGGCCGTGCTGTCCCTTTTTCTCCACAGGACTTCTGTAGTCTGTGTGTATTTGTTCATTGGCAACCACAACACACACACAGATCCTGCAGGCCAACATCCACATCAACTAACCAGTCCCTTCTTTCCTCTGGGCCCCCTATGTGGACAGGTAGCTTTTGGTTATTACTCCAAGAAATGTATCTGTAAACTACCTTCTTCCCCAACTTGTAAATCTTTTAAAGGTTATATATCAATGGTGGGTAGTGAGCTAAAGCCTAGGCACACGATCTTCAGTAGCATTTATTTTTACGAGCTGTTCCCATACACATAAAGAATACATTACAAAAATCTATGAACATGAAGGAAACTACTGCAGGGTTTAGAAGACACCTAAGGTATGGTAAGACCCTAATTATTGGGGTCAACATACATCCTGGTTGGCCCGGGACAGTTCCAATGTAACCTGTTGCTCTGTACAAGTATGAATAGTGTTCCCTTTTACTTTCAAAAGTGTCCTGATTTGGGCGACAAATTATTCCATCACTCTACCTAGTACTGTGTCATGGCACAGTGTATTTGTATACATACAGTATAGACTTTTGGTCACAAGTAACAGGGACTCAGTTCAAATGAGCTTAGGAACAAAAAGGGAAGTCAATGGCTTCTGCTAACAGAAACATCCCAAGGTACCTGGCTTCAGGAATTATATATTTGAGCCCTGTGTCTTCTTCTGTCTCTCAATGAATCTACTTTCGGGTAGCAAGAACAATCGCTGGTCAACAATCACCTGTGACAGTCCTCTCATCATACCCTACCAGCCTCACAACCCCAGTGAATGACACTGGTATTCTGAGGGTTCCGCCAGAAAAACTCCCTGTCTCGTTGGCCTGAATTGAGACATGTGCCCATGTTTAAACCCACTGTTAGGTTCAGGAGGATAAAGTGTCTTTATAGTCCGACCCGGGCTTCTGTGTCCACCTTTGTGTCTGGGGAAGATTTTATGAAGTCAAATAACTTATCTCTGTTGCAACATATGGAATAGCTTCCTTAGAGAAAAACTAGCACTATTATCAGAGAATTAGAGAAGGGGAAGCTAAGTAAAACAGATGTTCACTTCCCACAAGGACAATTCTTCGACTAAATCTTTCAGAAGATGCGTAAGATGGTCTGCCTTTGCTATTGCAATGTAGTGTTTGTCTTCTGGCTCAGCTATAGTTGCTCTATTTTTAAAAATCATTATATTCATAAGGACAGAACTCAGAATAAGGAAACAGGCCTTGAACAACTCACAGGGTCATAATTGCCGTAAAGTTTACTTTAGTTCACACTATCTCATATGACTATAATTTTATACTTTTGATAAGAACCAAAAGTATATGGAAAGGAAGATGAATCAAATTAAAACACACAGAATCGGTGCAAATTATGTTGGAAAAGGAGCTATTTCAAAGATTTTCCCCCCTTTTCTCTGCCCGAGTATTCTGCATGGTATGCGAGGGGCTCTGTGTCTAGGGCACACGTAGAATCCCGGCCCCTGCAATATGAAGTGTGTGTGCACGTGTGTGTACATTGGCCCCACCCCCCCTTCTGTTTCCCATTGCCTTCCTTTTGTGGTTGCTCTGCTTGCAGAGGGAGAGATTAATCCCACACCAAAAACTGATTCCAACATCAAAACTGATGACACCACTCACCACAAAGAGGGTATAAAAAGGTTTATTCATAGTAACAATATGATAAATAGTTCTCCTTCCTCCCACACCCCTTTAATCTTCTTTACGTCCTAAACACTGAAGTCTAGGAGACCATTCCTGATCTGCTTTCACAGAAGAAATAAATTCATTCATTCACAAATATATACTAAATATATGTACACATATATTATATGTACAACCAAATATATGCTTGTTTATAAGAAGAGAAATCCAAGGTAAAATCAAGGATTGATCCAAGAGAATAAATGGCTAAAAGAAAGAATTTAAGCTAACAGCCAAGGTCACAAAGGACAGGTTGGTGACAGTAGAGACCCCGGAAGCTTCAACTCAACCTCCACACACATCAGCCCACCTCATAAACATTAAATATGCCACATCACATCCCAAATGTTGACAAATCAGGTATGTTTCTGTCTGTGAAGAAGCTTATGAATGGACGTAGGAGGTATTCTCAAGGAAAGTCACAAGGTGGCCTTAATCTTTTTCTCAGCTTGACCAAACTTCAACCTTTTTCCTGCTACTAAGCTACTAACCTCCTTGTCCTTAGAGCACTTATTTTAGAAAGCTTGTAAATTCCTTCTCTGTTCCTTTAAAATGTGTGTGTATATATATATATATATGTATGTATATATGTGTGTGTATATATTATGTGTGTATATGTATTTATGTGTGTGTAATGTATGTGTGTACATGTGTGTGTATGTATATAATCTTCTCCAAGTCTCTTGCCAGTTTTACAACCCTGGATGTACCTTTCTCAAGGGTGTGGAAACCATCCCTTTGAATATAATCATCAGTGCAGACAGTACTCCTATCTCTCAGTGCCCATGGGAGGGTGGGTCCCCTGCTCTGAGTTGTAAACCTCCTGTCATGAGGGTAAAGGAAAGTTTAGTTTTCCTATGAGTAAGGCCAGTCAGCGCGCACAGACGGCCTACGGTCCCCTCCACCTCAGCTCTTAGAAGCACTTCAGCATTTTGTCTCAGCAGAATTAAGCCAGTAGGGGTTCCAGCCTCTCTCCTGTTGCAATAGTCTTGAATGAAGTCTTCTTTACCTGTTCAACTTCGGCAGGATGCCATTTTGCTTTGACAGACACTCTCTTTATAGATGCAATCTTGTCATTGTTTTGCTTTGCAGAAAAATTTTCATGCACGAAGTGGCATCCCTCTTTCTCTCCCTCCCTCCCTCCCTCCCTCTCTCTCTCCATGTAATGTGCTTGTGCATTTACCCAGGAAAGGGAAAACTCCATTTGGGCAATAAGTATACTCTGAATGACACTTGAGTCTAAACTGCTCAAGCTTTCCTCCAGGACTTCCTGCATGAGCCTGTCACACACTGTAGATAATGTTTTCTCTCTGTGGCTCAAAAGCTGCTGCGTTATTTCCTTCCATGTGAAGAATGTTGCGTTCTCAGTACAGCTAACCCCTCTGGGAAAGTGGATGGTAGCAATCCTCAAACACAAGAAAGGACCAGAACCTTCCCCGGTGTCTCACTGAATTGCAATGTTTCTGTTCCAGCTGAATTTCGATCAGGAACAATAGCCCCTAAAAGAAAGCACCCCAACCCTCATTCATTGGGACCTGCTGCTGATTCGGCACTGTGCAGGTGCCAAGGGGCCAGTACCTGAGTGAGAGGACCCGGGAACTGGGAAACACAGGCCAGAGGGAAAAAAAATTGAACAATGAGGATAACAGATGGCTCACTTAACAGGGAAGACGATCAAAATACCATAAAAGGCAATTTATTCCCAACAATTTTACTTCTATTTACACCATGGTTTGCTGCGTTTTACATTGTAGTTATGCTGCCATTCTCTGAAAATTTGACTGAAAATATAGCACACTTATGAAGAGATTAATAAGCTACGTTAAGAACGGTTGTGTCCCTAAAGTATTGAACCCTTTAAAATCCAGGTTAGGTAATCCAGGCTACTTAAGTCAAGGAATATTACATGCTAATAGGTGGAGCAGAAAGACGAATAGGAAAAAGGATAGCTAAACTGATGCCCGCCCCCCAAAGGGCAGAGGCGTGCCAGGAAGAAAAACTGAAGGCGAGTGTTATCAACAACACCAGGAGTAGAGCTCAGGGGCAGAAGCTGCTCGGGCACCGTGAGTGCAGGAAGCACAGAGAGAGGTCTCTCCTAACACAGGGGGGGAAACCTGTGAGTTCAAAATTGCTCTCCTCAACAATAAAGGATCCATCAAGTTTAATGAAAACTTGCACATAAAAATTATCTCCATTTAAAATAGCTGAGAGAACGGTGATAGAAAATATTTATTCAAGTTTTCTATAAGTCATTTTATCTCTAAAAGTTTCCTTTTAACTTTGTAATGAATATAATTTTTTAATTAAAATTTTTTATCGCGTGAAATGAATATTTACTATTTTAAGTGACTTAAAAGTGATTTTTATGGAATCATACTGGGTCAATTTTTCAGCCAGAAGATGCTGAGAACTAAAGCCATCTATACCCACGTGCATCTGAGAAACACAGTATCTCCACTCACAGAGCATCTACGTTAACCTGACTTTACTACTTCACTGTCTCCATCCACATACCTTTACGATTCTGAGCACCTCGCCCAGGCACATCATGTTATTGCTCACTGAATAAACTTCCTTGTTCACAGAAATTTCCAGCAACTCTTTTTTGTATTGTTATTCTATTACAGTTGTCCCGATTTTCTCCTGTTGTTCTCTCCTGCCCCACCCACACCCTGCTCCCACAGTCAGTCCCCCCTGTGGTATTTTAATTAACTATTTAAATATATAGTAATAATATCTTAATGTAATAATATAATTGAAATGCCAATAAAAGCTGGACTCACACTTTCCCAGTCTAACAGAAAATATTTCTCGGAGCTTGAAGATACTGTAGTGTTTTACTTTATAGAAAAAGACTCCACCCCAAAGGCTACTGCATATGAATCTAAATGATCCTTCAGATTTGAGTCCACTTCAGTTTGAGGGATTCCTAGGTTTTAGAGAACGGGAATCACTTCAGAGTGTTTGTGTATGGTTCCTATACTGAAATTTGGTATGACAGGAACCCATCAACCCTTCAGTAGAATACATCAATAGGCAGTCATGTCCTAAGACTGTTCTGAACCTCTTTGCCTAAAATCCTTGCCTTGGAGATTCTATAAATCCTAAATTGAAATAACATGGTTCTTAAGCCCTCTTTCTTCCCCCAATGCTCCCATGGAAAGACATACCTTAGCTCCAATGATCAATAAATTCCAATCCTGCTTTTCCCCCTGAGAGACTACCAAAATTTTGGAAGTTGTATTTTCTCCTATAAAAAATACCAATAAACTCAGCTTTGCCTTATTGATAGGTTGTAATATTTGAGCATATGACATTAAAAATTCCTATGCTTCAATGACTAAACTTTTCCCACTGTTAGTGAAGTCTTGAACTCCAGAACACAGAGGCAAATCACCACTCAAAGGATTGGGTCCCATGTGACTACCAGATTGCCGAACTAAAGAAGACATAAGTGGTATTCTGGTCTAGCCACTATTTTTGTCTTCCCCACATGTTTTTCTTCCTCTTATTCTCACAATAGAACCCCTTTCCTTGTGGAAAACCCATTCTTTACAGTGTGGCTGAGCCTTTCTCCTTTCTCATTACTACACACGTGGCACGTTATGCCACCTCGGTGACCAGAGTGCTGTATCCTCCAGCTACAATTAGCACATGACCTGTGACGACCCAATCAGAGGCTTTCCCATGACTTAACCTGTTTTTTAAAAGAGACATTGTCTTCTCTAGGATCTCAAATAATATGGCTGATTGAAGTTTAGAGTTTCCAGTGGCCATTCTTTCTACCATAGGAGAGCAGCACAAAGATGGGAAAATGTGAGGAAAAAAATACACATGATTTCTGATGACTTGTAATCTCCTGAATCGAACCATCAATGAGATATTCATCTTAAATATTTTTGTGAATGGACTTCACAGATGACCAATACATTTTTTTAATTCAACTTAGGGAGAATGGGTTTCTGACCTTTGTAATCAAAGTTCCTTCTGTGAAGGAAAGAAGAGCCATGCTGATGAACTGATCCCACCGAGACAAAATGCGTAACTGCGGGCCAGGGCTGTACGTGTCACCCTGAACCATTATAAAGCCAGCACACATTGTTTTGTGAGCCCACTAAGTGTCTCTGCTAACTCCGGTCTGGCCTCAATCATGCCTAAAGCTTTTGGGGCTTGAGTACCAATTGAGAATCTAGTGGATACGTTCCTAACATTACAAGCAGGAAAACTTCTTCTCACATCTTACCACTTAGAGCTTTATCCACAGTGTACTGATATGGAGGCTTAGTAGTTGCCTCCTTTGTGTACCCGGTAAGTAGTTTTTTCATATTCATATAAGGAATCTTGGTGCCTGTGCTCCTCACCACATCAAAACGCACTAGGCGCACTATGCTGAGGAAATACATTCTGCTTCTCTTTCCGAGTTGATCACACTCATATAACTGTACCTGCTCTGCACTAAGATGTTTACAAGCCATGGCTCCAAACAAAAAGAATAACTGGAAAACCATAAGGCAGAGTCATTTAACTTCGGGAATAAAAAATTAAAGGTAATCTTTGGCTGAATTTAGAGATATGAAAGGGGAGAATATTTATTCCAGATCCCAAATACATTTCACCCTAATTTTGATTATGCATATTACTTTAACAGTCCCCCTAAAAAGAACTTACAGCCATTGTCAAATAACAGTTTGCCTTTACTTCTCCTCAAATCTCCATGAAGAATAGTGTCTCGGCACAAACTAGGTTGTGTGGTGGTAAGAAATCTCCCGAAAGCTCAGTAGCTTATAACAACAGATGATTGTTCTTTATTGAAGCCTTCCACCCACCTTGGGGCATGTTCTCTCCAGAACCAATCCAGAGCAGCCTTTAGCTGGAACGGAACAGGTCACTGCACTAGACTTTGACCAAACACACACACTCGTACCCAAAGCTGCCACTCACATTTTATGAAGCGAACCAGACACCAGAGGGCTTGGACAGCATAATCCTTCCCCAGGAAAAGGCAGCACATATTTTGTGATAATAATCTGGCCTATGCCAGACATATTGCCAAATGGGAAGTTGAAGTTTAACAAATCAGACCTGTTGCTGAAAGTCCATGTACATATCACCCTGTCTGAATGTCATTTAAAAGAACTCCACAAAGAACATGCTTTAAGAAAAGACACAGGTTATAGATCTAATAAAAATTCATCAGAGATCTTTGAAAAGCATTTTCATACCTGTCCTAAGGTGAGGACCTTGGGGACTGAAATAAGAAATACTTTTCTTCCCACCTTCTAAATTCTTCTGTCTGGGCTAATAATCTGAATGACACATAGGAGATTAACAGGAGGAAATAAAAGGTTCATATGTGCACAGGGGGAATTCACATAATCATGAAAATATCAAGGACAGTGAGGGAACACTGGGTATATATCAAACACTTTGGAAAAAGGAGGGAAGGAAGGGGATAGGTACTTAAGACTTCAGAAGTGAAAACGAAAAATTTACAAGTAGTTGTGAAATAGCAGAGCACACTTGGCAGGCAAATAGCTGCCAGGCCACCCAGAAGCAACGCGACACAGCACAGGGTGATCCGGCCACCAGGCCCCTGCCTGGAACCCCTTCCCTGTCCACCTACGCAATTCAAGTTAGGCTGAGGCAAGCCTCCCAGAATTTCCTTCCTGGAGCGGACTCTTCCATTTGAATCTCTTAGGCAGGAAAGGGGGAGGGTCAGAGATTCTTTCTGAGTCTTTTGTTTCCTAATAACTTACTTAAAATTAATATTCCAAAAGGTACTTTTAGGGTATCAAAACTTGGGTCCCCCTCAGAAGATATCTCCCCATGCCCTGGTATCAATTAAAAGATAGTAGAATGTGCCATCCTGAATAATGCCACTTTGGCGTAAGGAATATTTTGAGCTAAAGGTAATTTTGAAGAAATAGAAGAAAAGTTCCCTGCCCTCACCTTGTTTGCATAAAAGCCCCCAAAATAAATGTTCAAGAGTACCCTTTCGTCCCCCTCTACCAAGAACAAAAATTAATCACTAGAGACAGCTCAGACGTTATCAGCTTGGATAAAGCATCAGAGGCCTCTAAGTAACTAACTGTAATAGGGTTTTATCTACTACTAGTTTACCTCCCAATAGTCTGTAATTCTTGGAAGCTAAAACTGTCTTCCTTTGTTCTGTGATTTCTCTGCAAAATTATTGTTCTTTACTGAAGTTGCTATATAGGCTGGAGTTCTAAGCTAGCGCTATGTATTACTCATGTTCCCTTGGATATGTCCCAAGTATACAAGATACATAAATGTTAATAAACTTCTATTGGCTTTTTTCTTATTCATCTGTCTTTATTACAGGGTGCTGAGCCAAGAAGGGTTGAAGGAAGATTATCCCCCGCCTCCCCCCCCCAACCCCCCGCAGGCAATCAATGAGAGACAGGAGGAAATATAAGTGCAATACAGTTCAGTTGGTCCCATTGTCTCACAGGGAGGATGAGGCCTGACAAGCAAGATGTTCTGAAGAACCCAGTGAACTCTTCCTCTGCCCATCCTTACACTGATAAAACACACAGCAGCAACCATTTATTGGTTAAAATTATACCATCAATAAGGCATACAGAAAACTGCTTAATGACAAATACCCCCACTGAAATCCATTTAGTGTTCTTTCCAAGACTTGCTAGTGCTGAGGTGTTGATGATTGTAGATGATAAAAAGCTAATTCTTTTCTAAGTGCCTTATCAGTATATGATAACAAAGATGTTCATCTTGTTCCTTAATATCCCACAGTACTTTGTATGTCTCAGGGAAAAAAGAAGAGAAAAATCTTTTCTATTTCTTACTAAATTTTTTGCAATAAGGAAAAAAAATCTAACAAGAACAAAATGATTGCAGTCACCTAGTTTTAGCATTTTTTGAAAATGTTACTACTAATTTCTTAGTGTCCTTTTGTACTGGTGATAAGGAAAGAGCTTATAAAAGACCACAGAGCTTCTTTCATAAAGCGAATTAGCTCAATAGTGTGGAGTAACATTACTTTCATTTATAAAACCCAAAGGAGAGAAAAAATGGAAAAACATTTGATCCAGTGCTTTTGATACTGTTAACGTTTGGACTGATAACATTGCCGGACTAAGCCCCTGGACTGAACCAGTTTTTAAGAGGCCAAAACCCGTGTTTGAGGAGCCATGAAAAAGTGATAGCACTGATAAAAGAGTGTTCTGGGTTGCTCGGTATATTCTGTAGCAAACCTGTTCACGCACAGGTCCCTACATGGCCTGACTCCACAAAATTCACCTCAGAATTCCACTTGGCATGGAGTCCCTTCCCCCTTCTCAAACATGCCAGCTTTGTCTTGGGGAAACTGAAATAAAACGTTTTCCTGGGGGGAAAAAAAGAACTTGCAATATCCTAGCACATTACTGGAGGAAAAGAGATGGGCGAAGGATCTCTGAGACATATTTGGGGCCGTTAGTTTTACTTCATGCAAAAGTATGTTTTAGTCGTCCCTTTTGAAGTGACTGTGAGCGTGAGAATTTATTAAGAAAGGGTCAAAGAGACTGGAGCTGGATAAAAAATAATTGATATGGTAATTACTTTTACATGGCTTACTGCACAGATAAACATCACAAACACAGGTAGCATGATGGATTACAAGCATTCTATCATAAGGAAGCTGGCTGGATTAGCTTCATGGGTTTATTTAAAATGTGTTGCTCTAATAAAGTGGAAAGGAATAAGTGAATAAAAATTCTCCCCAGAAGCCATTATAAATAATTCATGCAAAATACTTAAAAAATTGATATACCTTTCAATTTAAATTGACTATAACTTTTTTTCCCCACTGTACCTCCTATCCCTTGAATTAGCCTGCATTCCGTGACCACCCCAGGTATCTGGAGGTCTGAAAGTCAGCAATATAGCGTGCTATTTCTAGTAATGAAGGGTATGCATCCCTTTGGGTTTCAGAACTTTATCATCAGTTGGGGCTGGGAAGTCTTATTCTATGCCCTCCTTGTTAAAATGGAAATAGTGCTCTTCTGAGGAAACCCCCTGTTCCCAGCACGTCTCCATGCCCCCCTTCACCAATCCAAGTCTGGTTTCCAGGCAGGAAATAGTCAGGAGGAAACTCCAGAGGTGCCCCAGGGCTAAGATAAAGGACATCTATACATGACAAAGACTCTCTAAGACCACTTATTCCTGCTTTCTGGAAAAGCACTGAATCATGGTGACTCATGCATGCACCTGTGCAGAAGATCCTACATGACCCCTGCTTCATTATAATACCATTATAATAAATTAACATTGTAGGACCTCCTTCTCCAGTAGCCAATCAAGAAAAATCATGGGAGACCACACACACAGTAGCTTTGAAATGCAACTGCTTGGACATGCGCAATAGAAGCCTGCCAAAAACTCACCAGGAAGCTTCTGCCCTGTAAGAAGAGAATCCCTCCAACACACGAGATCAATCTCTGCTCAGAGTTGGCCCACTCCCATGCTCTGTGGAGTGTACTATCCCTTAATAAATCTTCTCTCTCTCTCTATGCTATAAACTCTGTGTGTTCGATTCAATTCTTTGTCTTCAATCACCAAGAACCCGGTTACCTGTGCCCACCTGTGACAGTTTTTTGGTGAGCCAGCCAGGAGAAGATGCCGGAGGGGTAAGCCCCCTTTGCTGCTCTGACACCTGGGATGCCCCTTTCTGTCGCCATCTATTCCATTTCAGTGAGTCTGATGTTCCCTGATGGAAGGTAGGCCACTAAATTGCAGGCACAGGTTGGGCAATTAAAAGCCACCAGGGCACCTGCCTCTTGAAGACACCGGCGATAGGATAACTTGGGCACAGAATGGGGTTAGGCTTAGCCCCCACCAGGTACAAGAAAATGTCTGCACAACAGTCAGGCACACTGTGAAAATCACAAGACACTGCCCCACCCTGCAGCCACTTCCTCATAGGACCTTCCATTCGGGATATCAGTCACCACCTCGCCTGCGCTATGACTTGCTTTTGCAGTCTCCTCATCAGGCTCACAGAGTGTCTTTTGTGCTTGTCCTCCCCAACTGACTTTTGGCCTTTATACCCCCGCTCATACCCCACTTGCCTTTTGTGTACCAAGGGTCCCAGCTGTCTGTGTACCAAGAATATCTACCTCGGGTCACTAATGGCCCCATCGCTAAGTACAATTGTAGGAATGAGCCACTCGCATCTTCAGGATGTGTATAGTATCACTGTAAGCAGCAATACCACCCAGAACCACTTAACAGGTGCCTGCTGGTCATGTGTTACTAGAATGGCCATGTGGAGACGCTCTCACCCAATTAGTTGAATGTGGAATTCTAAGGTGGTTTACTTGCCCCTATAGGGGTATTTTAATTTCCCTTCTCAGACCCTACTTCCTCTATGAGATCCACCCCCAGTATGAAGGGAGGTGTTTTAGACACCTCTTGAGGTCCCTTCTAGGGAAATTTCAGACCCAGGTACAATTTCTTAAAGCTCTAGAAAATTAGATAGAATACTTGAAGGTCTTCTTTGTGATTTGGAAAAGAGTCATTTTAAATCTTTTTTTAACTTTGTCTTTTTTAAAGATTTTATTTATTTATCTTTAGAGAGGAAGGGAAGGAGAGAAGGAGAGAAATATCAATGCATGGTTGCCTCTCGTGAGTCCCCTGCTGGGAACTGGCCTGCAACCCAGGCATGTGCCCTGACTGGGAATCGAACCTCGATCGTGTGGTTCACAGGTCCGCGCTCAATCCACTGAGCTACACCAGCCAGGGCAAGAGTCATTTTATAATAAGATCATCTTGGTGTCCCTCTTGATCGCTTATAGTGTCAGACACTATTTTTCTAGCAAGACACTTCCTTTGCCCCAGACCTGAAAGCTCACATGGAAATGAGGGTCTCCATACACGGAAAATACGGAAATGGAAATGTACTCGGGCCACAAGGGTAGAGCAGGGAGTTCCGGGTTGTCAGGATTGTAGACAGTCGCTCCAGGATGCTGGACTAGTTCCTTCCCAACAGTTCTTTGCAGCCTGGACACTCAGTAGGACCATGAATCCTGCAAATGGTGTCCAGGGAACTCAAAACCTCTGACTTAAACAGAGAGAAAAAAACAGAAGTAGACTCTGGCAATCCTCTCATGTCTTATAAATTTGTCGGCCAACACTCACTAGGATTTCTTTCTCCAGAGACATCCGGTAGGTCGGTGGGATTCCAGGGGACACCCCGTGGCCCACTAGGAAAGCTCCTGAGGCAAGCAAAGAGGGACGACTAGATTGCAAAGGAGTATCTTTATGGGGTTTTTTTCTTCTCTTTAGGGTCACTGCAGTTGAGATGGGAACCACACCTTCCATCCCTTCTAAATCACCATTGGTTTGCATTCTTAACAATTGGGATAAATTTGACCTGAAAAATTTAAAAAGGAAGAGATTAGTTTTCTTTTCTAACATTGTTTGGCCCCAATATAAATTAGGGGACAGAGAGATATGGCCTGAGAGTGGGAGCAGGAATTACAATACTATCTTACATTAGATCTATTCTGCTGAAGGGAAGGCAAATGGTCTGATATTCCTTACGTGCAGGCATTTATGGGTCTGTACCGAGATCCCTCATTTTGCTCCAGCCCCACCCTGAAAAAACCTACAGGCCCAAGTCTTGATCAGTTAGAAGACATCCTCCTTAGCTCCCCACTTGTCTCTCAAGGGAGATTGAGGGAGCCCCAGAGTTCTGGAGTCTCTGCACCTACCTTAGAGGGAGAGACCTCTCCACCACCCTATGCTATGGACAACCTAAAGATACAAGCTGAGGAAAAAAGCTCAACCCCATAGGACATACTTGGAGTGGCGCTCCTATGACTCTTGCACCCCTACCCTTGAGAGAAGTAGCAGTCCCCGAAGGTGCTATAAGGATACAAGTGCCCTTCTCTGTAACTGATTTACAACAATGTAAAGACAGGCTAGGGAGTTTTTCAAAGGACCCTCCACGTTCCACGTAATTTTCAGACTCTTACTCTAGCATTTAGTATGTCATGGAAGAATTTGTACATAATTCTGCCCACCTGCTATTCCCCAGATGAGAAAGAGTGAATCTGGGAGGAGGCCCATAAAGATGCAGTCCAGCTGCACACCCAGAACTCTGGCACTAACCAGCCTGCTGCCCACACTGTGCCAGACCAGGAACCTGAATGGGATACAGTCTCAGGTGGGGATAGGAGGAGGGATGCAATGATAGATTGCCCACTAGCAGGAATGAGAAGCTGCATCAGGAAACCTGTACATGATGAAAAGATTAGGAAAATCACCCAGGGCAAGGAAGAGAACCCAGCTCTCTTCAGAAACAGACTAGTAGAAGCTTTCCAAAAATACACAGACTTGGACCCATCATCCCTGGAGGGTCGAATCTTGATAGGACAGCATTGTATAAGTCAGTCTGCCCCTGATATTTGCAGGAAGCTCCAGAGATTACAAATGGACCCACAGACCCCCCCCCCCACCCCCAGACCATCTCATGGATACGGCCTTTTCAGTCTTTAACAATAGGGATTTGGAGAAAAGAAAACGGGGAAAGAAGGAAAGGGAGAAGCAAGCAGAGCTCCTTGCACTGGCCTTTAGTAGTGCTATTCGCAGGAACCAGCCCCATCAGGGGAACTCGGGGAGGCCTCAAAAGAATCAGGGGTGAAAGGATCAGACCTGTTATAAGCGCAAGCCCCCTGGACACTGGGCAAAGAACTGCACTCAGCCACCTCCGGGACCCTGTCCTCTGTGCAAGAACTTCAGCTCTGACCCCTGGCACTGGAAGGTAGACTACCCCCATTCCCATAGTGGAAAGGGGTCATCACCCAAGGCCATGGCTCCTCTTGAGGACCAAGGGTGCCCGAGGAACAGGTCAGCCCCAGGGAATACTCATATTCCCATCTCTACCGAGGAGCCCTGGCTAACTCTGGATGTGGCAGGTAAGAAAATCAACTTTCTTGTTGATTCAGGGGGCCACTTTGTCCTTAACTCTTACTCTGGACCTCTTTCCTCCAAATCAGCTAAGGTAATGGGGGTCGAAGCAAATCTTAAGGCATATTTCTACACATTTCCTACCACTTGCCAATTTGAGAGCCAAATATTCAAACACTCCTTTTTGATTATTTCTCAGTGCCCTATTCCTCTGTTAGGCCAGGACCTTTTAGCTCTAATGGGAACCATCTTGTTGTTCCCTGAAGTACCACTTGAGTTAAGTAAGGTCATGATAATCAGTAGTCATTGAAATTAGGAGGAAATCCCAAGTCCAGTTCTGGATGCAGTAAACCCACTATTTGGGGAGTTAGATATTCCAGGAAGAAGAGCAAAGACTGCATTACCGGTTAAAATCCAATTAAAACACAAGTCAGATTATCTTCACAGGAAGCAGTACCCTATTAAATGAGATTCTTTGGAGGGGTTACAGCTCATCATAACTAAATTTATACAACATGGGCTCATAGTTTTTTGTCAGTCTCCTTGTAACACTCTCATTTTACCAGTGATGAAACCCACGGGAGAATATAGGCTAGTCCAGGATCTAAGGTTAGTCAATGAAGCAGTAGTCCCTTTACATCCAATAGTTAGCTAACCCTTACACCTTGCTCTTGCAGGTACCTGATGATGCTCAGTGGTACTCAGTGTTAGATTTGAAGGATGCCTTCTTCTACATCCCTTTGCATCCTGACTCTCAGTGTTTGTTTGCTTTTGAGTGGACTGATCCAAAGATGATGATACATCAGCAATATACTTGGACTGTATTGCTGCAAGGGTTCAGGGACAGTCCTCACCTCTTTGCTAGGGTATTAGAAAAGGATCTTAGGGATTTACAGTTACAAGGAGGAGCCATTTTACAATATGTAGATGACATATTAATCTGCATAGTAATATGCATATTAAGCCTCCAAGGAGGCTTCTGATCAAAATACCATCCAGACTCTGAATTTCCTAGCTGAAAGAGGATATCAGGTATCAAAGAAGAAGGCTCAGATTACCAAACAAAAAGTACATTATTTAGGGCGTATTTTGACTCCTGGGTCTAGGCAATTCTCACAGGAGAGAATTAAAGCCGTTACTGAATTAACTGCACCTGCTACTAAACGGCGGCTTCACTCCTTGTTAGGAATGGCAGGATTCTGTAGGATTTGGATCCCCAACTTTGGGCTAATCGCCAAACCTTTGTATGAAGCTACTAAGGGACCAGACACTGAACCCATTATATAGGGAAAGGAGTGTGATCAGGATTTTAATAAAATCAAGCAGGCCCTAGTCAAAGCCCCAGCCTTAAGCATCCCTAACTTAAACAAGCCTTTCTTGCTACACATAGCAAAGAAGCAAGGAATAGATTTAGGGGTCTTAGTTCAAAAACTAGGGAATGAACCTCAACTGGTTGCATATTTCTCTAAAAAACTGGGCACTGTATCAACCAGGCGGCCTCCATGCCTAAGAGCAGTGGCAGCCACACACAGCCATATTAACCGAGGAAGCTGCTAAACTAACTCTCAGGCAGAAGTTAGTGGTCTTAACTCCACAGCAGATACAAGGGTTATTAGAAATGAAAGGGCACCTCTGGCTAACAGGAAATAGACTAACCAAATATCAGTCCCTTCTTCTGGACAATCCTGAAGTAACTGTAAAGACCTGTAACACCCTAAATCCTGCCTCCTTAATGCCTACAGAGTCCTCCCCAGATTTGATCCATTCCTGCTCAGACATTATTAGTCTTACTCAGTCCAGCAGGACTGACTTGCTAGACCATTCCTTAGAAAACCCTGAGGATGAGTTCACTGATGGGAGCAGCTTCGTACAGAATGGGCAACGAAAAGCAGGATGTGCAGTAGTTAGTTTGTGCAACACCATTGAGGCACAACCCCTTCCACCCTGGACCTCAGCCCAAAAGGCTGAAAGTATAGCCCTTACTCAAGCTCTCATCTTAGGACAAGGAAGAAGGGTCAACATCTATACAGACTCCAAATATGCCTTCCGTGTTCTACATTCTCATGCTGCCATATGGAAAGAAAGAGGGCTCCTCACCGCTAAGAATTCCCCCATTAAATGTGGACCAGAAGTCTTCGATCTGTTGGAAGCAGTTAGGCTCCCTGAGCAAGTGGCAGTCATGCATCGCAAAGGCCACCAAAGGGATATGTCCCGTATCTCTCAGGGAAATAGGACAGCAGACCGAGAAGCAAAGAAAGCAGGACTGATAAACAAATGGCTTTATTCCCCTCTGTAAATGTCTCAGATATCAAGCCCAATTATACATCTGGGGAAATATCTTGGGCTTTGGAGCAAGGAGGTGTCATGAAGGACCCTGGATATGCAATAGCCAGAGGCTCTTCCTTCCTCAGAGGCCTCCCAGTGGAAGTTCTCAAAGGCTTTGCATGAGTCCTTCCATACTGGAAGGGATGCAACAGTGACGATGGTTAATAAATTATTCATAGGCAGGTGAATAGCTACTATCATAAGCAATATTTGCCAGGCTTGTACTCTTTGTGCCTATAAAAACCCTGGGCAAAAGCCATCCCTGTCCCCGCTGATAGAACCTATTCAGCAAAGAGGGACCTATCCTGGGCAGGACTGGCAGATTGATTTTACCAAAATGCCTCCTTGTAAAAGATACAAATATGTACTAGTCCTGGTAGATACCTTTACTAGATGCCTTGGGGTTTTTCCAAGAGGACAGAGAAGGTTACGGAAGTAGCAAAAGCTCTCCTAAAGGAAATAACACCCAGGTTTGGTCTTCCACGATCCCTACAAAGTGATAATGGGTCATCCTTCACTTCTAGGATCACTCAAGCAGTTTCTGAAGCTCTAGGGATAAAATATTATCTTCACTCTGCTGGGAGACCACAGTCCTCTGGAAAGGTAGAACGGGCAGATCAAACCTTAAAAAGGACATGAGCAAAACTTTGTCAGGAGACTTCTGAAAACTGGGCTAAGTTGCTACCTATAGCCTTGATGAGAATTAAGGGATCCCCTAAGGCCAATACTAAGTTCCTCCAATTTGAAGTGTATGGTCAGCCCTTTTTGACTCTAGATCTAATATATGAGACAGAGACCCATCAAGCAATTAAATATATAATAAACTTAGGACAAGTGCAGAAAGCTTTACCTGAATATAGAAGTAAAGTTTTACCAGCCCCAAAAGGGAATTTTTAAACTACCACATCTCTGGGGGACTGGGTACTCCTTAAAACTTGGAAGGAGGGGTCACCAGCAGACCACCTCAACCATAAGTGGAAAAGGGTCCTACCAGGTAGCCCTGAGTATCCCTATGGCTGCGAAACTTTTAGGGGTCGATAGTTGGAGTCATATTTCCAGGTAAAACTGGCTCCCACTGATACCAATCTGACTCAGGACCAGCTGGAGAACCAAAACCCAGAAGACACTTGCAAGCCATTGGAGGACCTTAGGTTCCTGTTCAAAAGGAGGAAGCCCTAAAAGATAAGTAATGATGGACAACAATGTACTAAAATCACCATTGTTCTGATAGTTGCGCTTCTTGGACACTTCCTATTAGTACTGGTTCTCTGCATGAAGGCTTGTTTACTTCCTTCTGGGTGGAATCATATCTAGGATTGTCCAAAATGAAAATGTCTCTGTGGTTTCTATTGACCATTCTCTACTCACCTACACCCTGTATAATGGGATGGGATGGAAATTTTTCAGTGAATGCTTCTCGAACCTTAGCAGCAGGAGAAAACCTGGCCCAATGTTGAATATGTCATCCTAACTGAGAAATTCCTTCCAGATATGATACTCATATAAAAGCCTACCCAATAGCTAATGGATCCTTAATCAATGCTTTGAATTCCTCCGCCAATTACACGTGTTCCTACTTTTCTTTAAGAGTCAGATGGGATCAGAACCCTCCTTTGTGCTTCCATATGACCCCACTAGAATTAAAGCCAGTTAGTTACTCCAGCATCTCTTTTAAATGCAACAGTACTATAGGATGCACCCCATTTTATAATAATCCTTATACAGGGCCATTAACTCATTCGAAGCCCTGACATCTCTTTCAAGTGTCAGCTTTCTAGAGAATCTTTCTGAGGGAGAAATTTCCAAACCATTGAATCGGTCACATATAGTATGCTACCCAAATTATGATTCTAACTGTATTCGTAAGAGTACCCATTGCTGCTTTGACAAAACTCGCAGATACAAACGATACTTCTAAATCTGTTACTTAGAAATTGAACCAATCTTTTCAGGGAGTATTAGCAAAATTTCTACCACCTCCTGCAGGAGAGGAGGGTCAGGGAAATAACATAAGCCCTTTTAAGGACTGCCTTTCTCCCTTGCCATATGCCCTCCTTAACAAATATAACTCCACCAATGCCACGGTCATTGCAGCCTCGTCTTGCTCTGTGGGACTCCCAGTAACTGGCTAACAGATCATTCAAAACTTCAAGAATCCACTGCTTATACACATGTCAGCAATTCTAGACATAGGGGTGAGTGTACCTTGGGGACCTGGGCACTCCAAGACCTTTCTATTATAAACATGACCCAGGGTCCTGGGAGTCCATCTCTCAGCAGAAAAAAAAAAAAGAGCTTTTGGTCTAGTAGTGGCTGGAGCTGCCGCCACTGTAGCCGCTGCAGCGCCCTGGGGAGGTTTCACCTACCATGAGGCCACTCTAGGGGAACTCACTAAGATTATAGAGGAAGTCTCCAAACACACTGCCGATACTCCAGCTGGGCTCTCAAGATCAGTAGACTCATCGGCAAGTGTAGTCATGGATAACTGCCTTGCCCTTGACTATCTTCTAGCAGAACAAGGTTGGTTATGTGCTATTATCAACAAAACCTGCTTCACCTGTGTAAATAATTCTGGGATGGTTGAAACTAATGTAAGGAAAATTTATGAACAGACAGAGTGGCTACATAAATATAATCAATAGGGCCAAGGAATTAGGGATACCCTGACCTCCTGGTTTCCTAGCTTAACATGGCTATTACCCCTCTTGGGGTCCTTAGTAACACTGCTGTTTTTACTTCTTTTTGGACCTTGTTTATTTCATTTACTTGTTAAATTTGTATCTTCTAGACTTAAGCAGTTTGACATCAGATTGATGATGCTCCAAGGTTTCCAGCCAATCCCTAAGAGTAATGTTGAAGCTGACCAACATACAGCATCTGTGGGGGCCTCAGGAGTTCCTCTTCAACCTCTAGATAGAATAGGGTGAGAGTTCCATGGTTCTCAATAGGCAGGGACAACTGCCCAATCTAAGCTGGAAGAAATTACAGAAGAATGATCTTCACCCTTCAACAACCCCAAAAAGATTTTTGAGAACCATGTCTCTCAGGGGGGGAACTTGAGGCAGAAGATAGTCAGGAGGAAACTCCAGAAGTGCCCCATGGCTAAGATAAAGGACATCCATACATGACAAAGACCCTCTTAGACCAGTTGTCCCTGCTTTCCGGAAAAGCACTGAATCCTGGTGACTCATGCATGCACCTCCCAGGAAGATTTTAC
The DNA here is from genome assembly GCF_014824575.4 of Sturnira hondurensis. Lineage (NCBI taxonomy): Eukaryota > Metazoa > Chordata > Mammalia > Chiroptera > Phyllostomidae > Sturnira > Sturnira hondurensis. Next base: position 13,449,709 of record NW_028075269.1, on the reverse strand, counting down.
ACCACCCCTGCTTCATTACAATAGCATTATAATAAATTAACATTGTGGGACCTCCTTCTCCAGTAGCCAATCAAGAAAAATCATGGGAGACCGCACACGCAGTAGCTTTGAAATGCAACTACTTGTACATGCGCAATAGAAGCCTGTCAAAAACTCACCAGGAAGCTTCTGCCCTGTAAGAATAGAATCCATTTCAGAGTCTTTGGTTATATTTCACTTGCTTGTTTGTTTTGTTGCTTAGCTTCCTGTTAAAGGTGAACAAATATAAAAGATACATAGACAACAACTAAGAAGGGTGGAAATGGGAGGGAGGGGGCCGAGTACGGGGGCTGGACTGGGATGGGAGTAATAGACAGAAAACTGTACTTGAAAAATAATTAAATAATTTTTTTTAAAAAAGAAGAGAATCCCTCCAGCCCACGAGATCAATCTCTGCTCAGAGTTGGCCCACTCCCGTGGTCTATGGAGTGTACTATCGCTTAATAAATCTTCTCTCTTTCTCTATGCTATAAACTCTGTGTGTTCAGTTCAATTCTTTGTCCTCAATCACTAAGAACCTGGTCACCTATGCCCACCTGTGACAAAAGTGTACACAGACAACTCTCTTGGGAGGAAAAACTTAGTCCTCTCCCAAGGTGGGTGCAGTAGTGGCGGGGGGAGGCAGTCTGCAAATTCACTGAAAACAGACAGATTAACAGGAGGAAAAGGAAGTTTTAAGTATTTAGGCGTTGGTGAGTTGCTCTGCAATGAGTATCCTGTGTAATAGCCCTAGACAGAGGTTTGTGGGTACATATTATCTCAACAAAAGAGGGTTTTAGGGCTTCAAAGGGAGAGTAGGGAACAGTCTATTGGGTTTTGAGGGGATTTTTTACTGGGAAGAGTTTATTGGGTTTATTGTTTCACTAATGAAGATGAGCAGCCTGTTTTCAAGGCAGCTCAGTTTGCAGAAGACTTTCTTGGAGGAGGGTTGGAGGAGGCAGCTGTATTTTCTAGAAGCTCTCCTTTAGTCAGGCAAGATTTTTCCCGACTCTTGTATAGCTCAAAGATTTCCACTTTAAAATAATCTTCACACCAACTCTGAGGGTCTGAGCCTGTCAGCCCAGCTCTCTTTCCACAAATTCCAATAACCCAATTTTTCATTTATTTTCTTTTCCCGATGGCAGTGACCATAAAAATGGCCTACTGCTGGAAGAACTTTTTAAAAGAAGCTTTTTGCTTAGACTTTTATTTGCACTTGAAAGAGAGACCAACTAGGCTGTGTATGTGATTTGAAAATAATTACACAGCATGTGGTCACATTAAGTTTGAAGAATTTGTTTTAAGTCACTTTTAGAAAAGAAACAAAAGCCTAACTTTTCTTTTTAAGTCATGTAATTCTTACAAAATTATTTGTCTAGGAAGAAAATTATATATATATATGTTGATTTTACCCTTTTAATAATATTTAAGTTCATTTTTATTGGTAATATTTTAGATTTTAGGTTTCAACAGTGTTGTCTGCAAGGTTGGCGATTTGGCCAGTTCAGGTTTGTTCCTGGGTCACTGAGAAACTTAAAGAACATCAAAAACATCAAAGACATTTTTCCCCACTCCATCTTCCACTCCTCTAGGCCACAGATGAAGTTTTTACAACCTTTAATACATAGCTCATTTATTTTTATACTGATCAAGGTCACTACTATCTTTTTAATCAAATAGTTGATATATGAAGCCACTTCCAATCTTGTGGAATGATGCAAGTATCAGAGAAACTGACATAAAATTTAGGTTTCCCTCCAGGACAAAATACAAAAAGCAAAATAAAATGATAAGATTCTTAACTGTTAGGGATTTAGGTCTAAAGTAACACCATAACTTACATTTTCCCCGAAATCATACTCACGGGCTGATTTAGGCTAGAAGAAAAAGCAGAATATTGGACCCCAAAGTATGTTAATTAATTCTTAAGAAACTGCAGACAGACAAGAAGCTCTAAAAATAGATGTTACTCTTTTATCAGGGAAATTTCCATTTATAAAGGAAATCCCCATAAGTGAGGGTGTGTCCTTCTGTGGAGAGCAGAACCAATGAAATGGCATTGGTCCCAGCGTTGCACAGCTGACTGATAGGAAAGACTATATCCGAAACAGATGCTAGGGACACCTTAATACCATAAAGAGAAGGATGACCCTAAATTACAAGAAACTCTGAAGAAGGCACAGACTTCAATCTGCGTAACAAACCTTAACCTTGTGTAGGTGCTTTTCCTGATAACTTCACATATTATGCCCTCCTCCCTACCAGCCCTGCCCCCTGCAACAAACAACTTTCTTTTGTCTTTAGCTGAAGATGATATTTAAGGTGGTGGCTTGGGCCAATCACAAAGAGTTTTATTCCATTTTCCTGGGTATCTACCCTGTATACATGAGGTATGCATGTTATAAAACAAATTTGTTAACGTGTTTTTTTTATCACAGGGGGTGCAGCTACAAAACCTAGAAGGGCAAAAGTAAAATAATTTTTTCTTCCCTACAGCCCTCTCTTCAGCTGTGTCTTTATTCAAAATTACTGCTAAAGTTTGATCCTAAAGATTCAAATGTGTATGGAATACAACACTCTAACCCAGAGATTTTCCAAAGGTGCGCGGCAGCAATTTTTAGAACATGCAGTACCTGACTATTTAGTCAGGGGCATTGAGCTCTTTTCCCTTAGGTTGTCAAATAAACAAATGACATCAGCCAACACAATTTTGAATGAATCAAAATTATACCTATTTTTGTCAGATTAGCAGAAAATATGTGTGGTTTTGGTGTACTGTAGAATTTTAGTAATTTAGTTTATGTGTGCTAAGAGATGAAAAAAGTTGAAACTTTCTGCTCTAAATGATAGAACATGTTCCATGAGGTCAGTGGAACATGACCTCAGAACATGACCTTCTCACACAGGGATGATTTTGTCCACCAAAGACAATTAAAACCTGCAGAGCCTATAGGCTGTCACCAGTGACGAGGTACTAGTGAGATCCACTGGATAGAGTCCAGGGATTCTGTTAAACACTCTAGGATGCACAGGGCCATTCCCCACAACAGAGGATTATCTGGCTCAAAATGACATGCCCCATGTTGAGAAATCAAGTAATACTTTTGAGGCAAGAGACAGTCAGGAGGGAGGAAACTCCAGAGGCACCCCGGGCCTAAGACAAAGGACAGAGACCCTGTTCTAAGGCCAGTTGTCCCTGCTTTCTGGAACAGTGGTGAATCATGACTGCGCCTGTGCAGAAAATGCTACACGACTCCTGCTTCATTATAACAGCATTATAATAAATTAGCATTGTGGAACCCCCCTGCCCAAGTGACCAATCAAGGAAAATCATGGGAGACTGTATGCGAAGGAGCTTAAACATAACTACTTGCACATGCACAATAGAAGCCCGCCAAAACTCACCAAGAATATCTGCCCTGTAAGAACAGAATCCTTCTAACCATTGAGGATCAACCTCTGCCTGGCCTTGGCCCATTCCCGTGCTTTGTGGAGTGTACTATCACTTAATAAATCTGTTCTCTCTCTTTCTGCTATAAACCCTCTGTGTGTTCAGTTCAATTCATTGTGCGCAATCACTAAGAACCCGGTTACCTGTGCCCACCTGCGACACTTGAACAACAAACAGCTTGGTCTACAGACCCACAGAAAATAGATACTGTTTTGAACTCTGCCCCAAAGTGTATTCTGGTAGATTCAAGTTATAAAGGATATGGGATGCAAATACAGGTTGGTTTTTTTGTTGTTAAAAAATAAAATCTTCCTTTGGGCTTTATTATGTGGTTTCAGAAGACGGAAACTCCTCTATACATTAGGGCCAAATGGCCTACTGCTCCCAGCTAGCAATTTAAATTCTGGACCTCTCATCTGTGATAAAAAGAAAACTACTAAAGGAATCTTGATAATAAAAAGTGAGTCTTAAAAGTGCATTGTTGATGCAACACAGTTTATAACCTTATGAAGCAAAGTGATTCTGTGTTCTCTGAACACAGCTAACAATGCCAATTTTACACCAAAGAGGCACACAAGAAATGTTGATTATGTTTCTGAATATTCTCAAATTGTATTTATAAGTACATAAATAATCCAAGGCATTAGTTGAACAAACCTCTGCCCAGATGAAATTTTATAATGGAAACATTCACCTTCACAATGAAAAGTATAAGGCATTATCTTTCTAAAGCATAAATCTAAACATGTTACTTCTCCAATATAAAAACCCATACTCTCTCTCTGCCTAAAAGACCCTCTAAAAAATAATTTTAAATAACTTCTCTGGACTTATACCTCTCTTTTTTCTCTTATCTATGATCTAATCACAAATATTTTTTTCTCTTCAGCTTTTCACTCCAGGGAAGGCAAAACTTTTTCTCTAACATCTTGTAGTCTCTGGCAAGGCTGAGAATTAAATGAACATAAGGAGAAAAGCATACAAATTTATCCAATGTAAGTTCTATGTGGTACAATAGCCCTCATAAGGAAATGAAGACCCAAACAATTGGGTCTTCAATGTAGAATACAAGCATTTTATACTAGATTGAATACAGAGTAGCAAGTGTGGGGAAGCTAAAGGAAGATAAGAATTATTTTAACAAGGTCTGTAAATACAGATTTCTCTGGCCTACAACTTCCTGTCCTTGATGATAAGAATATTATTTCCATCCTGGTTAATATTCATATTAGTTTTGTTCTTCTGCTTTTAGGAAGAAAGAAGGAAAGGTCAGAGTGTCCTTCTTCCATCTCCTGTGTTTTGAAAGTGCCTTTAGTTCAAATTAATTTTTATATCGAAGTGGCATATTTGGAGATAGCATCACCAATTGTATCATGGCTTGTCAAGTCTTTTTGCCTTTATATGTTTTAACCTAAACTATCTTCTTAACCTATGTAATGTTGGATTCCATGTTCCTGCTCACTGATCCTCAGTTTTAGAGACTGTTCCAAATCTCTCCTATTTCCCTTCAAATGTACTACGTCATACTTCCTTTGACTTTTTAAATCGTCTCAGTGGACCATCATTACAAACTGGCATTATAACTATTTGTGACTATGTATACACATATTCTTGACTGATTTTATTTATTACTGTATCACTAACATGTAAGCACTATACACCATAAATACCAAATATACCATACTTGATGGCTACATGCACATATGGAGGAATTAGACAAGAATTCCTGTGACAATAATTTCAATGACCATAATTTGATTTTCCTTAAGGCATTTCATCAACTTGCTGCACATAAATGAGCTTATTGCTTGGCAGGGGGGGGTGTCCATAAATGTTTTCAAATAATAAACATCCATTAAATAAATATGAATATATGATTACTAATAATAACAATGATATGCAACTGAGAACCTCAGACATGTTCAAAAGTTGGTAAATCTGAGAATGTAAAAATGACCATGACCTCAAGAACCCTAAAGTCAAGTTTAAATACAAGGCTGATAGGTAAGGGACAGGACAGGAGGTACAATTAAATGAGACAACTCAAAGTTTTTATTAGTTTCTTGCACAAATCAGTACTCACTGAATATATCTTGATACTCAAGATGATGTTAGTAATGATCTTAAGTGTCAAATGAGTTGTAAAGACATTCTTATAGGCTTTACCAAATATGTGGGAAGGAGCAATATGGCAAGGCTTCATAGTAATAAAGACAGAAATTAGATTATTGGAAAATGGGGAGGAGAAATTTGTGTAAGTAGTGACACATGGGCAAAGGCATATGAGAAAGACAATGCATTGAATTAGCTGAGCATGAGAAAGTCCATTGCCTAGGAAAGTAATAGTGAAAAAAATTTAGAGAGATAGAAAAGTTCAAGGTTGTAGGATATTTTAAGTGTACGGCCTCAAAGTTTGATGTTTACTCTGAATGTCTTCAGGAATCATCAGAAGTTTGTAAACTGGAAGGATGGCAATGACGAGAGTCTCACTTAGAACAAACAGCCTTGTAGTGATGCCCTGGAAAACGGTGTCAGATTGAAAAGAGACCAGAAGCAGGTAACTAATTAGAAGATTATTTATATATAAATCAAATAACATCATGCTACTTGAAAAAATATTTCACATCTTTGGAAGTCACTCTAGAGGAAGATGTTACTAGATGTTACATTCCCCAAAGAATCTGCAATCTCTTTGAGGAGAGATTTATATACAAGAAATAGACCTAGCGTGGTAGAGAGAAAATATAATAATATCCTTAATTAAATTGTGTGCATAATAAGTGAAACAGATCAGAGAAAAAAAACATGGCGCTTACAGGGGAAGTCTTCCTGCAGAAAGTGACAACTGAAATTGTTCTCAAATGATTAGTAGTAAAATGTAAATGGCCAAAATAGAATGGGGAACAAAGACACATCATAAGTAAAGATGTTAAGATATTAATGAGTACCCTATACAGGTGGGGCAATGAAAACAAAGGAGTAGTTAGTAAATCTATACAGGGAGGGACTAGAGAAGGGTGGATGAATGAGGTCTAATTGAATGTGCAAGTGGAATTACAGAAAAATGTGTGCCCACTACCTAATTATCTATTGTACCTAATGCCAGGTGCTGCTCTAATATTTTCAGATGTGGGTTTATTTAGTGCTCCCAACAACCCAGTCAAGTAGGTATCATGTCCAATCTACAGATGCAGAAACTGAAAGCTTGCAAAGCTTAAGTTAGAAAACAGGAATTAGGCAAATGTGTTTGAGCATCTGCTATGTGCCAGAGTGCAGCTTCTTTTTAAAAAATATATTTTATTGATTATGTTATTACAGTTGTCCCATTTCCTCCCCTTTACTCCCCTCCACCTTGCAATCCCCTCTCACCCACATTCCCCCTCTTTAGTTCATGTCCATGTGTCATAAGTTCTTTAGCTTCTACACTTCCCATACTGTTCTTGCCCTTTCCCTATTTTCTACCTACCATCTATGCTATTTAGTCTCTGTACCTTCTGCCCCCCTCTCCTCCGCCCACTCCCCTGTTGCTAAGCCTCCATGTGATCTCCATTTCTGTGGTTCTGTTCCTGTTGTAGTTGTTTAGTTTGCTTTTGTTTTAGGTGTGGTTGTTAATAATTGTGAGTTTGCTATCATTTTACTGTACATATTTTTTATCTTCTTTTTCTTAGATAAATCTCTTTAACATTTCATATAATAAGGGCTTGGTGATGATGAACTCCTTGAACTTGACCTTATCTGAGAAGCACTTTATCTGTCCTTCCATTCTAAATGAAAGTTTTGCTGGATAAAGCAATCTTGGCTGTAGGTCTTTGGATTTCATGACTTGGAATACTTCTTTCCAGCCCCTTCTTGCCTGCAAGGTCTCTTTTGAGAAATCAGCTGACAGTCTGATGAGAACTCCTTGGTAGGTGACTGTCCCCTTATCTCTTGCTGCTTCTAGGATTCTCTCCTTCATTTTAATCTTGGCTAACGTAATTATGATGTGCCTTAGTGTGTTCCTTCTTGGGTCCAACTTCTTTGGGACTCTCTGAGCTTCCTGGACTTCCTGGAAGTCTATTTCCTTTGCCAGATTGGGGAAACTCTCCTTTATTATTTGTTCAAATAAGTTTTCCACTTGTTGCTCTTCCTCTTCCCCTTCTGGTACCCCTATAATTCAGATATTGGAGTGTTTAAAAATGTCCTTGAGGTTCCTAAGCCTCTCCTCATTTTTTTGAATTCTCATTTCTTCATTCTGTTCTGGTTGAATGTTTCTTTTTTCCTTCTGGTCCACTCCATTGATTTGAGCCCCAGTTTCCTTTCCATCACTATTGGTTCCCTGTACATTTCCCTTCATTTCACTTAGTGTAGCCTTCATTTTTTCATCTAACTTGCAACCAAAGTCAACCAATTCCATGAGCATCCTGATCACCAGTGCTTTGAATTGTGCATCTGATAGGTTAGCTATCTCTTGGTCATTTAGATGTATTGGCTCTGGGGCTTTGATCTGTCCTTCTGTCTCGGGCTGGTTGTGTCTGTTATGTAGCAAGGGGTGGAGCCTTAGGTGTTCACCACAGTGGGGCAACCCCTGTGGCTGGGATGTAATGCTGTATGTGGGGGCAGGGTCAGAGAGGGAACAATGGCACTTTCTCCAGTCTTTCTTGGATTTCAGTCCCTTCTGCTGCTTCCCACAAGCAAATTGGGCCCTTCTGGTGCTGGTTCCCAGGTGGGTGGAGGTATATGTTCTAGGACACTGTAGGTCTCTCCAACAAACTCTCATGTGAGGTTGGGAGTCTCTCCCAGCACCTCAACCCTCACAAGTGTTTTCAATCAGTGCCTTTAGGCTTTATTTCCCATCGTTGGGGCCCTGGGTTGCGTGGTCTGTCTCACTGCCCATTTTTGCCTGGTTTATCAGTCTGAATGAATGGTTGTCAGACTTCCATACAGTTCAACTTTCTATCAGTTCTAGTTGTTTTTTTGTTTCTGAATTTTTGTTGTCCTTAATTTTGGTTGTAGGAGGAGGCACGTTGTGTCTACCCATGCCTCCAACTTGGCCGGAAGTCCAAAAGTGCCACTTCTTATAGAGTCATTCTTCGAGTTTAGATCCATTTCACTGAAAAGACTTCATAATTCTCACTACCCCATGTGGCCTCTGTCTATCCAACAAAAATGAGTCATATGACAGAGTTCTGTGTTAACTGAGTGGCAGGAGGACTCACCTGTCAAAAGCTCAAGTTCACGCAAGTATCACATCTCTAAGCTGCCTAATACAGTTTTCCCAATTTTTTGTTAACATCTTCATCCCTTTTACTGCATCCTTTGAAAAAACTCTTTCATAGTCATAAAAGGCAGCTTCTAAAACTGGAGTTATAAATGGGGCCATAAGCCAGTGCTTTGCAATTCAGATGATGCCATTAGAAGGAAGCAGCTGCATTCTGTCTTAGACTCACTCATGTGGAGTGTGGCCCAAACCCCATGGGGCACAAACCCGATCTGAGACACATCAGAAAGAGCGAGACAGTGGGGCTGCTTTGCAGAGGTTGCAGGGGGAAAAGAACCCCACGCAACATCATTGCTGACCTATCTGGTGAAAACCATACTAGGCTTAAATGAGATTTAAATGAACTGAACACAGGCTGGCAGTGACAATTACAAAGGCCTTTAAGCTCATGAGGAAATTAGCTTAAAGACAATAGCTGCATCTGAAACTTCCTACCAAAAAGTGGTACCTGTGTATAGATAGGCAGGGAAGGAGGGAGAGAGCGAGATGTTGATACTGACGTGTAGCAGAATATGCCACCCCAAAATGTGCCATTTTGATCTATAGGCACATGAAAAACAGTCGTCTCGGAACTCCCCTTATCTGCCTAAAGACAGGTCCTTCAAAAGAAATTCAATCATAAATCTTCTTTCTGGGCATTTCATCACCCAGGAAGGATTGATTCTTATCACAGGAACGGAGACTAGAAGTCCACAGCACACCCAAACGTACTCAGTCACAAGCTATCATACCTCCCATCTCTTCTCAGACTCCATTCATCTTCCCTAAAAGCCATTTCTTCTCCCCTGAAAGTTTAACGTCCCCCTCCCTTTCCTTATTAACATGACCACATTCTGAGCAGCTTGGGGAACTACTCATGTTCCCCATGTATGTATGAGATATACGTGTTAATCAACTTTGTGTTTGTTTTTGCCTTGTTTATCTGTTTTTTATTATTGGGGTTTCAGCTAAGAGCTCAAAAAAATTTAGTTTTAATCGCCCATAACATCTATATCTACTTCTCTAGCTACTGCTGTATCTACACACACACACACACACACACACACACGCATGAGAGACCTGCTGCTGATTTGCCTGCAAACATGATGCCTTACAGGAAGATTATTTAAAAATGCATATAATACTTCATTTCAGCCAAGCCAAATACAAACACAGGATATTAGACAAGAAAAATTACCAGAGACTAATACAAAGTCAGATTATTATTTACTGACTTGATTAATCTTCATGGGATGCTTGCCTTCCAAGTTAGAAGTTGAGCAACTCAGTGTAAGGAAAGAGTATGGAAACTGCAGCCTACATGGAGTTTGAACAACCGTTTATCTCTGATGAGTCACAGTCACTGTAGAAAGTTACTGACTAGCTCACCCTAAATTTTGTAATCTACAAAGTGGGGTACAACTGCCAGGTTACATGGTTTTATGAATAATAACTGAAATCAAGTGAAGTGGCTAGTCCTATGTTTGTGGACGAAGAACATGTCCAGTGACCTTGTCTGTGGGCATTTTGCCCTGTCTCTGGTTGTTTTCCTAAGAAACAGACCGTGGGGTAAGGAATTAGGTGTCAGCAGTAATTTGGGAGGTGATCCCTGGAAACATAGGCAGGGGGTGAAGGAAAGCAGGGAAGGAGGCCAATAAAGAATGCGCTTTTCAAAACCATCAGGCTTTGAATGAATGCACCCCAACCCACTGTGGAAATCTAGGAGAAAAAGTAGAACACCCCTTACAATTCTCCCACAGGAGAGGCAAGGAAACTGGGATACTTATCCATCCACTCTCCGTCTGTCATGGGCTAGAGGACACTTCACGGAGCATTAACTGTCTGGAATTTGCGGCTCGTCATAGATGGTGATCTGTGGTGTTTTTCTCAGCCAGAAAAAAAGAGTTCTCAGGCGCAGAGAACACCTCGACAGGTGTTCAGAGTTAAACTCCTTCACAAGTAAAGAAGGAGAGAGTAAGGGCATGTGCAGGGCGGCGGCAGCGTCTGCTAAAGGGACACACAGAAAAGCGTTTCTCGACATCCCCTTTCCAAGGGTTTGCCAGGATATGACTCCTCTGAGTTCCACAAGCACAGGGACAATGACAGTCACTGTTTACTGATTTATCCCGAGCTCCTGGAACAAAGTAGGCATTGAATGGGTATTTTCATTCATTTTATAATATGTAACCTTTATTCTTCACTTACTAAGAACCAGGCACTCTGATGAGTGATTGTAGACACATTATTGATATATTACTTCACTTGATCATCACTATTGTCTTCTTATCTCCATTTAATAGAAAAGAAGAGAGGATAAGAGAGGCTCAAAAATAGGCTCAAAGTCATACAATGAATCTGACTCCAAAACCCATGTGTTTCCATTATCATAATATTGTCTTTCGCCCACCTCTCATCCCCCTGCAGATGTTCACTTTCACACCTTAACCAGCTGGGCTGATCACACCACGGTGACAATCTCCAGTCATCCCTCTTTGGATATCACACCATGCCCAAAATTAAACCTCCCAAAGGGGAAGACCTTCTCTTTCTCCACTGATGTGTTTGTGGATGGCTTGTCTCAGGGGTACCAGGCTCACATCCCCTGAGCCACTACAATGCTGCTCACCCTCCATAGAACCGCATTCCCAGTGCTTTCATTCATACTACCAATCCTTTAATTGACTCCCTGCTATGAACTAAAAACCTACGTAACACGGGCCTTATGAAGAATCCTCTTACGAAGATTCGTACCAGCCCAGATCCTACTCTGGACCTAAATAGCATGAGAGAGACAACAGTGAAGCGTCGCATTTGAGGTACAGAACTAATGATGTGTGAAAACTTGAGACTGCACAATTATAAAATCCTCTGCTGTCTTTCTGTGATTTTTTTCTCTGTCTTCCAAGAGGGCTCTTTATTTCAGGGTAGGATTTCATCTTTAAAAACAGAATCTGTTTTAGTTGCATATCATGGCTCTTAATTACCATCTCAGACTCACTTCTGGAATAAACTCTGTCACACGATGAGTAGCTGAAGGTGAGGTTATTCATTATCGCTTTCGGCCTGGCTAGACCTGCCCCCGTTCACAGGGAAGTTTAAGAAAAGTCATTACTTCTTGCCCGTCTCTTTTTAGGCTTAGACACTGGAAGCACATATTGTTTTAAGCTTCTCGATAATTCAGTAGTTGAGAATTTTAGATCTAAAAAGCCCTTTAAATCTTAAACACCCTGAAGTCTACAAAGCAACTACTTATCAGCAAATGGGGTCAATGTCACCAAGATGAAGCTGCTGGCACTAACACCATGTTGCACCGCCTGAGCACTTACACCCGTGAGCAACAGTCATTGGCTGGCGGCTATGGCTTGGAATAACCTTGGCATGGTGGGTTGCAGAAGTAAGCAGGGTATTCAGAGACAGGTCCCTGGGGGTGGAAGGGTAGGGATCACAGAGTGACTTCATGTCCTTGGTGGAGTTTGAAGCACAAATTAAAACTGTTCAGGGCAACTGTTGTCTCCCTTATCCATTCAGAAGTCGGAATAAGCGAAGATTTTACACGGACTCTGCTAAACAAAGCCAGCCATGGGTCCACTGACTATGATAAAACTCTGGAAATTTATGCTTTTTTTTCCCCCTGGAACTATGATTAAACAGCTCCAAATACAAATAAGCATATGATTTGTTGAGATAGAATAAGTAAGACTATTCAACATCCAAATCCCTAAGACATTCCAGCCTTCACATGTCTCAATATTCGGCAAAAAAAGAAACAGAACATGGCCCAGGCATTCACGCAAACAAGCCAGATGCCACATAAGCCTCTTAGTTCCGTATTGCTTCAGATCACGTGCATTCATTCCGAGTAAAACCAGGGAGCGCACGAGTCTGCAGAGGTCTAAGCCCCACCGCGAACCTCTAACACAGGGACAACTTCATTATTTTAAAATGCATATAATACTTCATTTCAGCCAAGCCAAATACAAACAAAGGTTTGCCTTGGGGCCCATGCCCCCCTCTCCTTTTCAAACATTAGACATTATTGCACATCACATGAAAGTTTCAAAGACAAATGTAGCAAATATATGCCCTTTATCCACCTGCACAAATCAATTAAGGTTGACATTCTGTGATCTTGGCTTCAGATACTTTTGGGGAAATGGAATATTGGTCCAGTTGAATTCTCCCCCATAGCCCTTCCCACCAATGGTCCCTCCTTTTCTCTGTGGAAGCATCACTGATTGGAACTTCGTGTGCATCCCTCCTATCTGTTTCTTTGTGTTTTGTACCTAGAAACTTTTGTCTCCTTTTTTACATTTTATGCAAAATGAACATATGAAAGTGTCATTGTACAGCTTCGTTTTTTTCTCTTAACTGTATCCTTGCTGATAGATATTTTTAGTTTTATATGATTTATATCTTCATTTTTATATCTACGTAAGACTCTTTTTTAAATTTATTTTTAATTGTATATTTCCCATTACCATTTACCCCCTTAAATACTGCACCCCAGATCTGGATTTCATGTTTCCTGCTGAATATCATTTCATCCAATGGGTTTATAGAACAAGAACAAAAAAGCAATTACTTTGCTGATATAAATTGCTAGTCAAATGAAATTTTCTAGTCACAGTGTTGCTCTTATATATTGTTATTGTTTTTACTGAGGTGGGAATTTTGTCTCCATGTGCCGTTTAGCATAGAAAACAATGTATGACCACAGATATCGCTCACTAGGAACTAGAAGACGGCCATTCAAATCCTGGATCTCCCTGGATTCACTGCACTTCTCTCTGGACCACAGTTTTCTCGACTTCAACTAGAGTGACCGAGTGTGGGAAGAAAGCCACAATATACATGTCACATTCCCCTTCATTTTCATGCAACATCCTTCTGGGCTAGTGGATGTAAGACTTCAAAATAAAGCAGACATGAAAAAAATTAGTAGCACTTTTAGATAGAATCTCCTGGTTCCATGCAGGGCTAGAAAACAGAGACTGCTGGGTTGCTGTTATTTACACTTAACTGCTAATGTAAAGAGCCAGTCTGAATCACACACGGGTGGAAAGGCACAGTCCAGAGCTGTGTTCTGAACGGCAGGGCGGCAGAAGGAGCGCCGCCGTCACCCCACACCAATGCACCACAATACCACCTCACTTCCCATCAGCTCACCAGAGATCTGAGTTCATCTTTGCTTAGGAATATTCAGAGGAGTCTTGGTGCAAAATGGAGTAATGTGATGTCGCTAGGGTTATAGGAAAAGGGCACAGCATCTTAATAAGATATTCTTTGTTCTGATTCCTCATCGGTACATTTGCATAACCTGTCTCTTCTTCAGCTTCATTGGTGTCGTAGTCACTGTCACTTGAGCTTCGTGTAGCCTTCGTTGTTTATTTTTCAATACACCAAGCTCCGTTCTGAGTCAAAGGACTTGCTTGTGGTATTCTCTCAGCTCAGAAGGCTTTTTCCTTGCTCTTCACTTGGCCAATTCCTCCTCATATTTCAAATTTTAACCTGAAAACTCAATACATGCTAGCAGCCTCAGCTATATAATTTCAAAACATCCTATATTCTTCAGTAGTACTATAATTTGAGGTAAACTGTTTTAGTAGGATGGTTCAGTAGATGTCTTTTTTCCTAAATGACTTTGAGCTGTGTCTGTTTTTTCTCCTTTGTCCTGTACAAGGCTTGGCGTGAAACAGAAACTGAATAGATATTTGTTGGATCAATGAAAGAAACTGTCCTCAAAAATGCTGGTCCTAGAATCAATATAGTGGAAAGTACATGGAATGCAATGTATGGAGAAAAATAAAAAATAAATAAAACACCAATGGATCATTTTTTACAATTCTAGATGCAGCTCTTATGAAACACAGGAAACAGAACATTCACAGTTTCTCACACTTTTTCTCCTACTTCTCTTTGGATTCAACATTGAGTGATGTCTAGGAGGTTTTTCTTTTTAAATAAAAATAAGAGTGCTTTGTTCTTTTTCAAAGCAGCTTCTAAATTAAAAGGAGAGAAAAATGAGCTGATGTGTCAAATTCCACCCGGTGTGTTCTGTTCTGTGGTATTTCTACTCTAGCCTTTTACCTTATTTCTTTCCTGCTACAATACACTCATCGTCACAAAAATAACACGGCTTGTCTTCACAGTATTGTTTGTCTGCCTTTTATTATCTCAATACAGGTATTTGAATCTGTGCTCACTCAGTTTATGCACCCTGGTGTGTTTCTGTGTGCATATACATACATATATATATATAAACGTAACTATTTATATGTATGTATGCACACATATATATACAAGGTATGGCAAAAGTAGGTTTACAATCAGGAGTACATGAAACACAGAGTTTATTGTTGTTTCATTTATTAATTATTGTATCATATTATTTTCTATATGAATAACTGTAAGCCTACTTTTGCCCCACCTTTTGTGTGTGTATATGTATATATATGTGTATATGTGTGTACATGTACATATGTACAAATGTATATATATATGTATAGATATATACATAGAGAGAGAGACAGACAGACAGACAAAGAGAGACAGAGAGAAAGATAGAAACAGCACACTTGCCATGGATAGAGCTCTTTTTTATTTATAAGTTTACAAACAGATGTTTTTTCACATTCCTTCCCCACTTTTCTGAAGAAAAGATTCTGATCTCCAATCTACTATATATGGGTAATAAAAAACTCAATCCCCCACCCTAAGGAATATTGCATGCTTGACTTCAGCATAAGAAAAATCAATCCCACTAAAACAAGAGATTCCGAACTTTAGGGAGATGAGTGATTTTCTGCTAAGCTAATAATTAGGTCAGCGGTTCCCTAATGCTCATAGGTAACAGAACCATCAGCTGGAAGGACCGTGAAAACACACATTGCTGAACCCCACACCCAGATCTAATCAGCATATCTGGCAGGGGGGCCTGAGAATGCACATCGGTAATAAATTCTCAGGAGATGCTGATGTTGGTTGGTGGTCTATTTCCATCATGTGAAAGCAACCTCATCACATAGTTCACAGGTAGACATGCAGTGTGAACAAAAAACCTGATTTATGTTCTCAAAGAAAATTCATTTGCAAAGTGAAAGCAATGGCCGTTCCTGATGAGCTGCCCAGTGGCATGGACAGAACGCCGGCAATGCTCCACTGGGGAGTCGGGAAAGCGCGTCCCCCTCCAGTGCAATCCGGTAGAGCAGCTTTCAGCTACTAGGCATTTCTCTGCAAAGCATTTTTCTGCCATTTCATAGCCCTATACACCACGACAGAATTTATTTTTCTTTCTGTGCCTCAGCTTTTCAAGTACGAAATGGGGAGAAAAATGTCTATCATGATAAATAATTACAAATATTCAAGAAAATAATATGGTGAAGACCTTAGAACACTACATGGTATATAGCAAATGAAAATAAATCTAAGTACCCTTCTTTTTGTGAAGATTCATATTGGATGATTCTTAGGACAAATACATCAGCTTTGGCTTCTGCAAGCATTAGTAGAACAATATTCCAAGAATGGCTCTTCAAACTGGTCATCTATGTGGGCCATCCCGAGGGAAAACTGGAGACTACTCATGAAACCAGCCCTAGTGAATCACGTAAATAAGACACAACATTTTTCAGGTTAGGGTGAGGAAAGAAGGGGAACTCCGCCATTGGGTTTAGAGGTCAACATCACCCCAGAAGCAACGAGGGTATTTCAGCCAACTCACGCCTCTTAAGAGCAGCAGAAAGGCTGCCTCTGAGGCTAGTGACACAGGCAGATTATGTTTTTATGCCAATATTCCCAGCTAATGTCTCTACTACCCTGTAGAAAAGAAATATAGCTTTAGAGAATTGAGCAAGAAATTAAAGAACAATCTCTCTGTCTTCTAGCAGAAGGTATTTGGCCTGAATGATTCTGGGTTGTCCAGCCACCTTCTCTGAAAAGTGAATTTCACTGTTCAATTTCGGTGTCTGTTGGACAAACTAGAAAGAAATATGGGTTTTGTTGTTTTGTTTTTCCTGTATACCAGAATCCTGGATACAGGAAAGAAACTCTTGAGGCAATATTTACATAATTTATTAAACTTAAACTAGCCCCAAGGGGAAAATCCTAATGAAAAAAATTTTTTTTAAGATTCATTTACTGTGATGTTATAATAGGGTAGAATCTGGACTGATTTCATTGTTAATCTCTTTAAAGGATTACATAAAATTTGTCTTTACATTTTTACTTGATCTTAGATAACTCTTTACTTTCAAAGTGTTTTATTTATTTCTGAATTGACACATCACATTGTAATAAAGCTAAAAGTGTGCATTAATGTCAGAAAATGAACCTTTGGCTACAGAGAGAGGTTCCTCAATTAAATTAGAAAAGAAACTTAAATTTCTAATTTGATTAAACTAATAGACATAATAGAAGACAGTGAGAAATACACCTTTTAATAAGACTCAAGACTTATTATAGGAGATGGTTCTGTGTGGCATGGGCCCAGCTCCCACTCGGAAAGGCCAGTGGAAAGTGAGGTCCGATACACAGGACCCAGGCCCACAGATAGGTTCTCCGATGGGGTATCAGAACTGCATTGCACCTAAGTCGCTTTGAGACCTGCTTTTGCTAAAATTCCCTCACCCTGAATTGAATTAGAAAAACATTTATTTCATACCTTTAAGGTAACTTCCTAAAATCTATGCTAAACCTTCCAAGGATGAGTGTAACCAGTTCAACCACTTTTCCCTTTGCATTTGCAAATATCCTTCTTCTGCGATGTGATTAGCAGCAACTTCTCCTTTGTTTTCTGTAAAAGGTAACCACCTAAATCAAACCTGTGCATAGTAAGTGAGGACCATCCTCACTGTAAGGTGCCCAGAAAAGCAATAAAACCTTGTCAAGGCAAGGGTCGCACACTCTCTTCTTGAGAGATTGGCCTAGGCGCTCCGAGGCACTCTCCCCTTGAGAGAGTAGCTGTGCCCTCCCTTTTCCTCCACAGGACTCAGTATTCTGTGTGCATTTCTCTCATCTCATCCACAATACCATGAACACTGCTTGCCAGTGACCACATCAGCTTATGTTATGGGGAAAATATGCCCTGTAATTCCATAGACTTGAGTTCAAACCCCAGTTTTGAACTTACTGGCTGTGTAACTAGAACACATGATTGATACCTGGTTCAACATACTCATTATCACAGTGATTTTTAGAGAAAATCTAATGAGATGAGTTGCACATAATATATAATCCACACTTTTTGCCTTCTTTCAAAATGTTCTCAAAACTCTTATAGGACAAAGCCAATTTGTGAGATGGAATGATGATAAAAAATACCCAGGGGTTCACCACACATTCTCTCCAATGGTGTTCAGCTCAATTTGTCTCTATTTACACTAAATATAAAGCAATAGTTCAAACTGCAGCTGAGATGAACACAAAATTACATCCTTCTTGTTTCTTTAGCAGAAAGTAGACTTTCTAATATTGCCACTTTCCTGGAAATTACTGTTCTTTGGGGAAAACCAAAATATAGCATTTAAAAGTCATTAGGAACAGGAGGAGAGCAGTAAAAAAATCAAAGAAAAAGAGGAAAATAAAGTCACTAATAATGTTATAACAGAGTGATTTGAGACATTTTAACCCTAATGGAGAAAGGTTCTGAGTAAATCAGAAGTTAAAATCTTCCTCTGCATCCTCCAGTGTGCTGAGAACTTGCACAAAAATTCTCAATCAATTTTCAGTAGAAAAGAATAATGCAAATTAGATTTTTCTCCCGTCTAGAAATTTGGACTGGTTCATTTCTGGGCTGCTAATTACAGTCACATAACAAAACTTTTTATCTTTTGAAAATTCAATTTAGCAGCTACTTTAATAGTCCCTTTTTTTAAAAAAAGTATTAATAGTGGAAATTTAGGTAAATAGAGAAAATGAGACTGTCTAGTCACTAGCTGTTGTTTCAGAAAAATCTCTGTCACATATTTTTGTCACAGAACAAGATTGAAACAATATCCTACCGTTCCCTGTAGTATAAGTGAAAGTCAAATGAATTGGTAATTTAATACCATATAGGCAATGTTATGTGGTATAGAATAAATGTTCTATAAAATATTTTGTTGCTTGAATAACAATGTATTATTAGATTATACCTCAAAATATTATATTAATACATTTATATATTTTAAAGATTTTATTTATTTATTTTTAGAGGGAAGAAAAGGGACAAAGAGAGGGGGAGAAACATCAATGTGTGGTTGCCTTTTGTGCATCTCCCACTGGGGACCTGGCCTGCAACCCAGGCATGTGCCCTGACTGGGAAACAAACCAATGACCCTTTGGTTCACAGGTTCAAGCTGAATCCACTGAGCTATACCAGCCAGGGCTAATACATTTATATTTCCATATTAATTTGTAAGTAACATAATTTATATCTAGTACATTTTATTATCATTAAACATTACATTATTAATACTTCATTTAAGTTTGGGTAGTTAAATTATCTTGATTAAATAAAATAATGCTCCATGAACATTCTGATAGAGAGAATTTTATGGATATCAATAATTGTGTCTTATTGGGATCGTGCTTTGAATATGGCATTCTGACTCAGAGTAGACACCCAATAAACACTTAGATAGTCTTATTAAGTTGTGGAAAATACCTATTCTTGAGATAACCATCAAAGAACTACCCGTGACATATTTGTTGCAAAGACCACAGGCACCTCAAAGAACTATAAATCCTTACTGACAGTGCTTACCCCTACTTGAAATTTAATCAGGAGTTGGTCTCTTTAATGTCCATCATCTTCTATATTGTGGTTATTAACAGTGATATTCCTGTTATATTCAAAGGGCTTCTTGCTATTCATCTCTATGTACCTTATTCACATCTGCCTACTCAAGAATCATACCTTATTTGAAAACCTTCATTTCTCCTTTTACTCTTTTTGACCTTTTAATCAATTGAATACAATGAACTTTGTTGTAGTTTTTTCAAACTAAGGCAAAAATTAAACTTTTCACATCTCTTGGAATCACCAGTCCTCTCTCCCTTTCCTCACCCTTTTAAAATGACTGTAAGAGTTATAAAGACATAGTCTAATTTTTATGAATAAATATGAGGATATTTGGCATAATGATTAGACACATTTATGTGTCCAGCTGAGCTAAATGCTCTTCTTAATTCATATGCTATTTTGGTATTGTGAATATCTTATCTGAAAAAATTAATATTAATTTTCCAGGACTCTGGAACTAAACATGAATGCCTAGGAAACCAAAGGAAAGGAACAAAAGTAAATAATCAAATGTACTCTCCTTTTAAAACTCAAAAGTGCCAAAATCACACAGCAGCCTCATTTGGACTGAATTGCATAGATTATAAATTTTTCAGATGGCAATTAAATTTAGCAAAATTTCTATCTACCTTAAATGACTCAGCCACTTATTCTCAATATAACATAAACCACTACAAGTATTAGCTAATTGCTTCCTTGTTCAATGTGGCATGGAATATTTACCACCCAAAATATTTTCTCCCTTATAAATTATTAAATGGAATAGCTCAGAGAATTCTATTATTTTTTTAAGCTAATACTTGTACAGAGAGTAACTGGGTTTGTTTTTTCCTATAAACAAGTAAAGAAAATAGTAGGTTTACAGTTGACAAAGCCTGAATCTGAATAAGGTTAAATACTCATCATACCTGTAAAAACAAGACACTAGGGAATGCTTTCTGTCTGGTGACTATTTCAAACTGTGAAATTTACTGAAAAATATGTAAAACAGATTATAGTTCTTCAAACATTGTTCTCATTTATCTGTGTGTTATCATTACAGTTTTTTGCCTTTTGAGATATGAAACCATGCTATACTCCTCTGAGACAATGAAAAACAAAACCCAGTAATAATTCAGCTTAACTTGTGGGTTCTCCAAATGGGCACATTTTAGAGTGAACCAAATCTAATTTATTAATCATATGCCAAAGTCCTCAATAAGGTGGACATATTAAAAAAGGTGATTCAGAGAAAAATGTGATGTTAAAATTTTGCATAAACTTAGAAAATGATACCAAAAAATTCTTGAAAGAGAAAATAGAAGACAAGCCCTCTAAAATAGAAAAAAGAAAAAAATATTTCTTGTATAAAAGGAAGGGAAGGAATTCCATTATGGTGGTGATGAAGTTACAGAAAATGGATTTACCCTCCCACCTTAAACAACTAGAAAACTAGACAAAACGTATTAGCCAAGTGTTCTCAGATATTGGACAATGAGCATTAGTGACTATAATACCTGAGAGAAGGGGCATGAAATGAGTTCTACAATTGATTCAGGTTATTGTGTGGCCTAGTTTCCAGACTGTAGGACAGAGAGATGAAACCCAAACAGAACCCAGCATTGTGTGGAGGAGACAGAGACGATTGCTCAAGGAAGTTGAAGTGACTAAAAGGACCCAAAGTATTGGGAAGGAAAATCTTTTCAGAGAACTCAGTATTCAGAGAGGGGTTTCCACAAGTCTGAGTACTGATGTACATGTGTATATGTGGGTACACACACACACACACACACACACCGAGACAAAACTAGCTGAGGCTAAGAGAAGAACTACTGGAAAGAAGTAAGCAGAACCATTTCCCGAGTTCACTGTATGAATAAGTTGTGCTCCTCCCACGTCAGAGGGAAAATGCTTCTTATTATAGGGGCATCAGATAGAGTCCTCAAAAAGCTCAATTAGTTTTTGGACTGAAATGTAGTCTGGGCTCACCCTAAAGAACTTAAAATCAAGTCTCAAAAGGATCACATTGAACTCAAATAACTAACTGTCTGTCACAACAAAAAAATCAAATCAAATGCTAGTGAGGAGAAAAAAACCCAACCCAACACTCAGCTGTGTAAAATGCACGATGTCTTGCATCCAGTGAAGAAGTGGGGAGGCATGCAGGAAAATATATATCGTGACCCTCAACAGGGCAATATGGATCCACAGATGCTCAGCCAGAAATGACTGAGAAGATGGAATATTTAGAGAAGGATTTTAAAATCGGTGCTATAAATGTGCCCTGTTATGTTTTAGAAGATAGAGAAAAACATAAGTATGATGAGAGAAATAACAAATATTTTTAAAGACCCACCTTTAATACCTACAGATGATAAATAAAATCCATGAAGTGAAAAAAGTACTGAATGAGATTAACAACCGATTAGATACTGCAAAAGAGAAAAGTCCATAAGTTTGAAAGAATAGCGATAGACATTATCCTGAATTAAGCACAGAGACAAAACAGACTAAAAGAGCCTCGATGACTTAAGGGACAATATTAAGTATTCCAACATATGTGCAATTTCTGTTCATTGCCCAATTGCTCCAGTGAGGACTTTTCAGTACGATGTTGAATAAAAGTGGTCAAAGTGAGCCTCTTTGCCTTGTTTCAGAGGTTAGTGGAAAATGCTCTGTGTTGCACCCTTGGGCATAATGCTGCTGGGGGGCTTGTCACCCAACTGATTTGTGTAAGCTGAGCTGTCCTCAAATCCCAGAAAGAAAAGTGTATCACCCTTTAAAAAACTACTTTTAACATTGGCCCAAGTGTCTTAGAAAGGGTAAATTTTTTAATAAAAGAGTTCTTTAAATTTAGCCTGCTTTTATTTGCAAATCACTTGTATACCTTTAATTAACATATTTAAAAAGTAGTACACATACACACAAACTAGCTTTTGAAGCATTTAGAAAATTGTAACTACTGAAAAGTAAGTTTGCTTCCAAACAGGAAGGTATTGGAATTTATCTCAAAGCAAAAGATTGACCTTAAGAATGTTAAGTTTGTAAATAGTGTACAAAGTTAACTTTTAAATACCATAATTAAACTTTAGAATATCTGAAGTTTAAGGAAAATATTTGTATAGAGATTCTACTTTGGTTAAAAGCATTTATTTTCTGAATCAGCATGAAAGTAAAATGGACAATACATGTTTTACTTAAAATATTGACTTTAAAAATAATTTTCAAGTATGATACTTGGAATGGAGTTAAAAATAGCAGCATTTATAAAATATTTCTGTAGGTAGAGTTTCACACTTCACACAAAACAATAGTTTAATGAGAATATTCTCCATTTCTTTCCATTTAGCAGAATTTGATTTTATTTACCAGGGATTTAGCACCTAGACAGAAAACATTTCCTCAACTAAAGAACATTATGACAAATCCATTGAAGATATCCACATCAAATGTACTGACAAAGTGCAATTGTGAGGATGATTATAGTCAATTTTCATATTCAGATCATTAATAACATTTTTATTTTGCTTCAGTGTGTATCAATGTTACTTTAATTTTTATAAAGAAATTTTTGTAAAATAATTTTAAATAAGCCTTTTATGTCTACTAATATAATCAAGCTTGCTGGTCAATAAATATTCAAACATATAGATAAAATAAAAGGGATACTAAATATTAATATTATTATAAACATTATACTCAAATATATATGTAAAATTATAATTCTTTCTAATGTCCCCTGTATTTTTAGAGGACTCCTAGTTTGGACAATAAATTACATGACTAATAAAAAAGAGACATAACTAATAATTATTCAAAACTAAGCCTTCTGCTTTCATTGCAGTTCAAATAAGTAGCTGTCATTCTCCTAAGGTGATAACCCTTAGGAACTCAAATCTACTTTTGAGACAGTAAATACCATCGAGAAAATAAACAGCTCTGTGGCAGTTCCTCAGCCCTACAGATTGTACGTCTGGTCAGAAAGCTGACAGAGGACTTTGTCGGTTTTTATTTAAGGAACAACACGACACGGGGCAAGGAACGTGTTCAAGTGCACATTGGCAGGTATCAGCTCTGGTCAAGCTGGTACGTGGCGGCTGGTCTGCACCAGTCTCCGCGCTTCCCCTGATGGCTCACCCATCTGCTGCTTACCCATGGGCTTCCAAACAGCACGGCGGGCGAGTGTGCTAGAAACTCAATTATGCGAGCGGCCTCAGATGGCAGGAACTGGGTATTCTTTGAAGTAGGCTGGACATTTTCAGCAGTGGTCAGCCCCACGAAATTTAGGAAGGACTTTCATGTTTCTCCTATGCACAGTCCCAAACGAGGGGCCGTGGAACTTACATTACGTTCATTACAAACTTCCTCGTTTAAAACTTCGCAAAGTCAGATCGCCCGCGGAGCAGAGAAACTGTAATGAGCTGGCTCCTGCCAAAGTTAGGGCAATAATGATTTCAAGGTCATGGACTGGCAGAATGCTGAAGGAGAACTGACTGGCAGATACCAGAGATTCTGAAAAAGAAAGTGTGTTCCAAGGATTTGTTGAAATGGTGCCACTGCTGGAAGTTGCTTAAGTAGGTGCGAGGGAGGAAAATTAGCAGGGTTGTGAGTAACTGCTGCTTTGTAAATGGTTCTTGTGGCTAAAGAAACCAGAAAAATGTTGCAGCTAATCTGACATGGAAATAGACAGCAAGACGTTGGGAAAGAGGGTGCAGGTAGAGAAAGAGGAAAAAGGAAATAGTTGTCTTTCCTTGTTACTTCTTCAGTCAGAGTCACCAAAGAAATATCCACACCTCGCTGAGTATATACTGGCGGCTTCTTAGCTTGAATCCACAGCCCAAAAGAGACGCAGTTAATAATGACATGTAACCATTTTCATGTTTGCACATATGTCTGAGTGCCTAGTATAAGCCAAAGGCACTTTGAGGGGCTGGGGATTCGGTAGAGAGCAAAGCATGCGAAACCCAACTGTGTGAGGGTTCATGTTGTGGCAGACAATAGGCAAATAATTGATACAAAGTATGACAGTTGCTATTTTCTAGGAACGACTGGGAAAGATAATTTGAGCAAGAAATTATAATGAATCAAAGTAACTAGCCATATGAATATCTGGGACAGAAGGTTTCAGAGCAAAGAGAGCAGCCATTACAAAGGCGGTATGTCTGCGGTATGCTAAGGAACTCGGAGAGACAGAAAGGAGTGCAGCTTGCCCTGGAGTAGACTGAAGATGAGCAAGAGAGGCAAGGAATAAGGGAGAGATTCACCAGGTACCAGACCATCATGGGCATAAAAATCTACTATCTGCTGAGCTAGTATTTCAGAGTACAGAAGGCAATATATGAAAGAATTGGTAAAGCTTTTGTTGCAGGGGCAAAATCGGTATTTCAAACATTCTGTGCACCTTCAATGTACTGATACAATACTGACGATTTTCTTGACTGTCTTCTCCGCCATGGCCCGAAGAACAGAGCTGCCTTCCCAGCATCCTCAGAAGTCAGCCAGGGCTTGCTTCCCCATAGCACTTCAGTGTCTGCTTTGCTAGCTCATGGCAGGCCACCAGCTGTGGGCTCCTCTCTCCTTGAAGAACCCCTTCAGACCCTGCATCTTAACTTGCCCAGTATGATGAGGACAGATAGTTCACCCTGCCCATCCTTCTCTTACCTAAGCACAGAAAATCTCCATGCCTGTCTCTCTTACAAACACACACAGACCCACAGGCACCAGGTTGCTCCAACAAAATTATGGCTACAACTGGGTATCGGAGAGATTCCAATAATTAATCTTGATGGCAACATTACAGACAGAGCCCTGAGGGCAGAGGTGCACAATTGATCTTTCCTGATGACCCATAACAACATTGAAAAGCTCGGGGACATCAGGCATCACCCGGACATGGTTATGGTGTGTTCATTTTCTTTTGGATGTTGATAATTGAAAGTTATTTTTCTTATTTCTATGATATTCTTATTTGTATTTTAGTTATGTCAACCTATTCCCCAGGGCAACAACAGCATGCTAAAGGATTGTGTGTGTGTGTGTGTGTGTGTGTGTGTGGCGGGGCAGGGGTTAGATTGATGAAAGAGAACCTTACTTTTCATCCCTGGCCACCTTTTTCCCCCCTCTCAAAATATTTTCTGCTTCCAGAGCTCTGCAAAAAACCTACCTTTGGAGAGTGAACACTCAAATGTCCTGAACCTGAAACAGATACACTATTTTAATCTGATGTTTAAGTCCCCTCAGGTAAAAAAGAAGTGGGTAGCAATCCTCTAGAAGCAATAAATACAGAATGTTGCAGCTGTTAAAATTGAGGCAACCTGATATGATTTAGGAATCTTTCTGTGCAAGCAGAAAATAATATGGAGGAGCCGGCGAGTTCACACAGGAAATCACGGATTGATTTCCAAGAGCCCAGGTCTCAAGGCTTTGCAGAGGCGGTTAGAGTCCGGCATCTTCTTCTTGAAAGTTATTAATGCATGCAGCAAGGGGCACCGCTTCCTATCTCAACCCCAGGGCATCTTCCCATTAACCTCCCTTCATTTCAAAGACACCACACTCCTTCCTGGGAGCTTAACCAGTTTTTATCTATGGCAAGATGCTCCTTCCTCACTTATCCTTATTTATCTCCATAATAACTCATTTATGGAAGACCTTATCAAGAATCAAACAAAACAATAAGGGAAAATTATGTTAAAAATTATCCACAATTTCATTAACCTTTTTTCCCCCCTGAACATTCCCATAGGTTAAAAAAATACTACATGTTCAGGAACTACCCTGTGGTTCACATAATGCTTCCCCCAGATTTGGGTTTTCAAATATCATGCAAATATTTCTTAATTAAATCTCCTAATAATTTTTTAAAAGCTTAAATAAAAAACCTTGGTCTTCAATGACCGAAATCTCTTTTAATAAGAACGTTTTCAACCACAAGGCAATAAATAAATGAGTGAGTAACTACCAAGCATTCCTCTATCAATATAACTTCTTTGCTAGTTTACAGCTTGTAGACCTGAAAGAATAACACCACTGAGTTATATTGAGTTGATAGGACTGTCTTAAATTTCTTTTAGGTTTCTTCTTGTAAACTGTATTTCTTATGAAGTATCACCTGACTCATTTCCATGTAAGATTTCTCTGTTAAAATAAATGTCCCTATTTGGAAAGAACTTAGATGATCAATGTCTGTTAAAATGACAAATAAGAACAAAGCAAAGAAACCCACTGGTGTGGTTAACCTGTTACCTACTTACCTATCTCCTTTAAACAATAATCCTTTTAGAAAAATTACATTATTTTTCTACTCTTTTTCTTTTTTGCTTTATTTTCAAGTAATTTTCTTCAACCTCACTGACTAACTTCAATTTGCTTCTAATAGTGGGTATAATACATCGTAGTTTGAGATTTTGTGTCAGTGGAGAACAATGACTTAAGTAAGGAACTTAATATAATCAACAAATTTAAATCACAGGGTCAAATGTGACTAAGATAATGTTAACTACCCCTTGGAATGTGATTCTTTAAAAAAACTGTTTTAGGTTGTAAAACCTTGATACAAAAAAAAATCTATGATCTTTTCTAAGTGTTTCATCATTCCCAGGTGACTTTTGAGCACATTGTCACCTGAAAGATCAGATTAAAATGGCACCAATAAGAGTCTACTAAAACTCAGAAAAAGCTTCTGAATGTGAGAGGTCAGCTGACAGAACCATCCGTTTATACATGCCAACCAATAGAAAATGAGCAGGCAATGCACCTGCCAGAGTCTCCCAATGGGAAGTATTTCATCTAAAATAAAATTATTTCTGAAGGAGAGTGGAATTATTCCTAGGCCCAGCCTTTGACAGAATGACTTTTCTGAGATACATTAGCTGCCTTTGGATTCACTGTGCATGTATAGGAAATAAAAATACAATATGCAAAAGTTAGAAAAACACTAAAAATGTAAAATTGCAAATATTACCATAAGCTATCAGGAGAGGCAAAAATACAGAGAATATTCACAATATAGAGGATCCTTAAAATTCTAAAACACAACTAGCACAATTAGCTAGTATTTTTCAGAAGTTTATTGTTCAGAAGATCCAAATGAAACACCTGGAACGTATAAATTAGAAATTTAGGTGGTAGTAAAGCTTTTCATTTACAATTGAGCTCAATGCATGTTCAGTCTCCTATACCATATAAAACTAGGAGACTAGACCATCAAGTTAAATGGCACTTAATTTTAAACGTCATCATCTTCTTCTCTCTCTCCCTGTCTCTATTTTTTTATTTGATCACACCCTCTTGGAAATCTGTTCTCCCAAAATATTTATTGCATGCTGCATTTCTGGTTCTCACCCTGACACTTGGATCACTTCTTTGATCACATCTCAATCCAAAAGTTCTAACATTCTCTCCAAACTCAGTATTCCTAAACCTGAACCTCTTTTCCCCCACAGCCTGTTCCTGCTTCTACTCTGCTCTCTTTCTATTGGTAGATATGTGTGTCCTTTGGTCACCAAGATTCAGTTTGGCCTTGTATTTCACTGGTCCCAGTAACAGTCTTCCCCATTTTTAATCAACTGCCAAATCATTTCAATTCTGTCTCTACAACACCTTATGAATTCATTTCATCCCATTCCATTTTTTTCTGCATTCCCTAAAATATTAGAACAGCTTTTCTGCTAAGGATCCTCCCATCTTTCCTCATTTTTTACCATTTTACACACTGGAGTATTTCTAATTATACCTTTTAATGGACTTCCTATTTTCTTAAGGACAAAACCCTAGCTTTACTCAATGCCTCTCTTCCACCAGTGGAGTCTTCATCCTTATAAACATTGTTGGAATATGGTAGGGGCAAGAAAACAAGACCCGGATGAACTGTATATCATGGAAGAAGAAATCTCATGGCCATGCATAATTTCTAGGGAGTGGGGATGCACAGTCCAGGCATGTGCCTGGAAGAAGGAAAACCAAACTATTTGGTGGACAATACTGATCCTCTACTCTCACACTTTGACAACCAGAAATTGTCTCAAGAGCCACTACGGAACTGCAGTTAAACTTGGCTGTAGGTTTTTGCCACTACGGATGAGGGTTTTGCTCCTACTTTAAGGAGAATCATCTTTTGCTATTCTGCTGACATGTCTTTATTATAACAAATTGGCCGTGGCCTTATAAGCAAGGGAACTTATAGTAGACCTGTGATATGAAAGAATAGCATTATCAACTAGCTAATTGTTTAATAGTTCATAATTATAGAAGGCTTGGTATGTGCAAGATGCAACACTTCACACACGTTAACTTATTTAATCCCCAAACAGACCCTAAAAGAAGTATTACTATTATTATCATTATTTTAGAGAGAAGCCAAATACCTCCCCCAGGCCCACAGGCAGGGGTGTGATAGAGAAGGAATCAAAACCAGGGGGTCTGACTCAACAGCCAGCCCTCTTAACTATGGTAATGCATTGCTGCAGTGGAAATGATTTGGCAAATGATTTTTAGTGACTTATTAAGTTAATTGTATGGTCTGCTTCCAAGACATTTTTTAAAGTATATGTAAAAACTCCATGTTGAAATAAAAAGGATTCATCAGTCCTCCTCAAATGCAGAAATATTAAATTCTAAATACCTTTATCCAAGAAGTCTAATCATTGAATTCTTTCAGGTAACAATTTATAGCTAGCATATTGTGGCACATGGGCGCCAGGCTGACGTTCTGAAGTATACCATTTATGGTATAGCTTGAGCTCCCTTTAAGAGTTTGGGGAAGCAATAGGCTAATGACTGCCCTTAATATTTTATTCAGATGGAAACTTCTTTCTCCAAACAAATGACATAGATATTTAGGATCTTTGACTCCTTAGCCAAATACTTGAGCTGATTCAAAATTACTTTTTGGGAAAAAGAATTTACCCACTGACACCCTGGAAGCCCTTCCTCCAAATGGGAGTTGAATGGCCTTCTGTCAAGATCAGAGCATGAGCCAGGTTTCTGAATTTTCCAATGAGAATGCCAGACTTTCTGCCTGCATGCCACGCATATAAAGCATATGGATGGCACCTTAATGGACAACGCAGAATATCGGCACTGCAGTAGTCCTGACAGGACCCAGCCAAGAACCAACTAGAGCCCAGCATTCGCAAAGAGCTCATTTGACATACCCCAAAGGACATAATAGCTGTTCATTCCCCTAGGTACTTCACGTTCCACCACTCCATTAGATTGGCCCATAAATAATAACTTTTTTTGCCTTTACTATCTGAACTTTTACCGAAAAACATTCCTAAAGACTTTGTTGAGTTCAAGTCTAGGTTTATAAACTTAGTTTTTATTGAAGGCTCATGGAAGATAGTCACTAAATCTAGCCTCTATTAATCTGTTGGCAAAGACTTTGTGTTGTATAGGATTTGTTGTACAGAGATCTATAGGAAGTGTTACTTCCAGAAAAAAATTAACTTGTCTGTTCATGATCTTCCACTGTAGCAGAAATTATCGACTTAAAGTACCATGCATTTATTACCACTCCATGACTATATTTCATGATCTAGTTACAGCTTAGCTGGACCTTCTACCCCACAGTCTCCTAAAAAGCTGCAATCAAGGTAGTGGAGGGTTAAGAGCTCATGTGAAGGCATGATGAGGTCAGGATTTCCGTCAAAGTTCTTTACATAGTTGTCTAGCTGGATTCCGTTCCAAAGGACTGTTAAGCTGAGGGTCTCACTTCCTCGCTGGATATTGTATGGAAGCTGCCCCAAGGTTCTTGTGATGTGACTCTCTCCAGTACAATATACTTTACTTCATCAAAATCAGCAAGAGACAGAACCAACTAGCCAGCAAGACTGCTGTCGCAATTTTATGTAGCCTAGTTTGGGAAGTGATATCTCACTACTTTGCTGTATTCTATTGGTTAGAAATGAGTTGCTACTCTAGGCCCAACTCAAGCAGAGGCCATCTTAGAGTCTGCCTGCAGAACCTTGCTAGATACATTGTGATACATCCATTCATCATATCTTCCTTTGAATTGTGATAAATAAACTCTTAGGGCTAAGTTACAATAATTAATGCACCCAAGTTTGCTCATGCATTTTTCTCTTACCACTACTCATTTTCAATCTTCCTTTAAATTTTTTAGTTTAGTTTGCTTTACCCGTTTTTAATACTTCACTATTACTAGGAGGCTCAAATATATTTTGAAGCGAAATGTGGTAGATACTAAAAAATGAATAAGAGACAGCTACCTGATAGCTCAGTCTGTTTGAGTGACAGCTTGGGTAGCTCAACAAAATTTTATTTCTTACTCCTCTGGAGGCTAGACATCTGAGATGAGGGTGCCAGCCTGGTCTAGTGAGGGCCCTCTTCCAGGTTCCTGACTTTTCACGGTGTCCTCACA
The DNA here is from genome assembly GCF_014824575.4 of Sturnira hondurensis. Classification (NCBI taxonomy): domain Eukaryota; kingdom Metazoa; phylum Chordata; class Mammalia; order Chiroptera; family Phyllostomidae; genus Sturnira; species Sturnira hondurensis. The sequence goes on along the minus strand of NW_028075269.1, from coordinate 13,418,865 downwards.
AGTGGAATGGGCTAGGAAGTTCTGTGAAATCTTCTCTCAAAAGCACTAAGCCTACCACGACAGATCCATCGTCATGGCCTAATCACCTCAAAAGCCCCACCTTCTAGCACCCTCAACACTGGGCTTTAGAATCCCAGGGTGTGAACTGTGTGAGGGACACAGACATTCATACCATAGCCCCTGGCTGCTTATATCAGCACCTGGCTTCTTAGATCCACGTGTTAATACCTCAACGCGATGATATAGTTAAGAAAACAGATACAAGCAAGACTTTTTTAAAAAATACATCCATTTCTTATTCCCTAATCAGTTAGCAATGACAAATCACTCAAGCTGAATGTGAAAAAATGATGGATTTTGAGTGCAGAACATCATGTTAAGAAGTATGTTGGTAATAACTTTTAGGAGAAAAGAATACCCTATTTATAATATGTAACCATGGCTGCAACACAAATCTCTTCCTAATGTTATGGGCACAGGTTTTAAAATCGTATGTGGGACTTCCGCCAAGATGGAGGAGTAGGTGGAAACACTGTGCCTTCTCCCACAACCAAGTTTGAATACAACAAAGGTTTGGAGAACAAAGACACAGCCAAAGCACAGAAAATTGAATTACACAGAAGTCCGACAACCACTAACCGTTCAACGGGGACGGAAAGAGGGGTGGAACCAGCAGTGGAGCAGGGTCGGGCAGGAAAGATCCCCAGACCTAGGCGCGCAAGTGGCCCGGACCCAATCAGGGTGTGGGGCAGACTGACTGCGGTCGCACATTCACGCACAGTGAGACGGACCACACAGGCTCCAGGGGGCGAGGGCTGATGGAGGTGGCACACTCACATGCGGTGGGATGAAATGCACGGGCCCTGATGGTGCCAGCTGCTGCACCTGTGACGGCCATGGCAGGAGGCGGCAGATGGGATGCCATTGCTCCTCGTTGACCCTGCCCCCACATACAGCGTCACAACCCAGTGACTGGGTTGCTGTGCTCTAGTGAACACCTAGGGCTCCGATCCTGCTACGTAACAGGCACAAACAGTCCAAAAGATGGCAGAAGAAGAACTCAAAGTCCCAGAGCCGATAACTCTAAGCGACCAAGAAATTGCCAGCCTCTCAGATGCACAGTTCAAGACACTGTTTATCAGGATGCTCACAGAACTGGTTGATTATAGTCACAAATTAGAGGAACATATGAAGGCTAAACTAATTGTAATGGAGGGAGATGCACAGGAAACCAATAGTGATGGAAAGGAAACGGGAACTCAAATCAATGGAATGGACCAGAAGGAAGAATGAAACATCCAACCAGAAAGGAATAAAGAAATGAGAATTCAAAAAAATGAGGAGAGGCTTAGGAACCTCCAGGACACCTTTAAACATTCCACCATCCGGATTATAGGGGTACCAGAAGGGGGAAAGAAACAGCCACGAGTGGAACACTTATTTGAACAAATAATAAAGGAGAACTTCCCCAGTCTGGCAAAAAGAAATAGACTTCCGTGAAATCCAGGAAGCTCAGAGAGTCCCAAAGAAGTTGAACCCAAGAAGGAACACACCAAGNTGAAATGTTAAAGGGACTTATCTAAGAAAAAGAAGATGAAAAATAGGAACAGTGAAAGGACAGCAAACTCACAGTTATTAACAACCATACCTAAAACAAAAGCAAACCAAGAGGACAGCTAGATCAGGAGTGGAACCATAGAAATGAAGAACACATGGAGGGTTAGCAACATGGGAGTGCGAGGAGGAGAAGGGGGGAGAAGGTACAGAAAATAGCATAGATGGTGGGTAGAAAATAGATAGGGGGGAGGGCAAGAATAGTGGGGGAAATATAGAATCTAAAGAACTTGAGACACATGGTTATAAACTAAGGGGGGAGAATGGTGGGGGAGGGAGTGTGGGGGTGGAGGGGAATGAAGTGGGGGAATAGAACAACTGTAATGGTATAATCAATAAAATATTTTTAAAAATAAAATAAAATCATATGTGGATTTAATGTAATAATTTTGCCATTTCACTGTGACTTTACCTTTTAACTGGCTTTGTTAAATAATTCAGCACTTAAATCTTTATGCCTTTTATTTCATGCTGAAATTTATGCATTAGTGAAGAACTCCATTTAGTAATCAAGACACTTAATTTAAAGTTTGCCTCACTTCCCATGCTGGGTAAAAATCAGAAACAATTTTAATGATAAAATCAGGAATGTTTGAAATATTTGAAAGGTCATTTGTCTTGCCAGAGCAATATCCAGAATTAGAAAGAAAGAAATGAATTACATTTTAGTAATTAGGCTTTCCTAATCCTTTTCATTTGGCTTTCGTCAAGCTATAACCTGATGAATTGGAAATACGTCAATGCCTTTCAGTACAACAACAAATATTTTCTGGCATTTCTCTGGCTTGAATGAGAAAATTTGTTTCCATGGACAACAGTTACACGGCTTCCAGATGTTCAGCATCGCAGCAAAAAGACAAAAAATCTATTTCTTTAGCTGCTGGCCTTTTAACATGGAACACAAAGGGAAACCAATGGATGCAACACCGGTGCATGATTGCTCCCCCCAGGAGCCCGACACAGCCTGACTAATCTCTACAGTTCTAAGAAACATCCTTTCAAGACACTGCTACTGGCAGGTTCACGTAGGAAGGACAAGGAGGTTCAAATGGAACTAATGCTCTCATGTCTTTTATTGAAATGGCTCCAGTTGCACTGGGTAGTAGCTGGACTCTGAGTTTATCTTTTGGTTAACTGCCAGACATCTGTGTGAAATAGTCAATAAGATCACCAACGGTCACTTCAATAGAAATGTAAAGACTTCCTGGGCTGACATGGCTTTGGTCAAAAGCTTGGGAAAGAATAATTTCCTTATTTTAACACATCCCAGAAAATATGTTGATTGTGCTGGACCAGTGTATTCTGCATGGAATGAATGAGTTTTCTGAGAGCAGAAACCCAGAGTCTTTTACTTTGTCTTTGTATCTCTGATACCCAGTGTAATGTCTGGCTCAAGGTAGGTCATTTTTAGAAAAGGTTTTAGAATTGAGTAAATGTTTTTGCCTCTACAAATTATGTAAGAGTCCCATTGATTGTTATAAGTACATTGTTCTTAATATTTAAGGAATTGGTAATTAACAATCTACAAAATGTCCAGAAAAACTTAATGAGAGCAGAGGTAAATTATATAATGTCAAGTGCTTCAGACGATGAACAGAAGTCAATAAACAAGTCTACTGTGTGCTGGGAACACACTGTAAAACCCTGTATAGGAGACTGTACAACAATTTTGCCACCTAAAAGAACCACTATAGTTTATGCTCACATCAGATTAACTTTATAGTCAATGGTGAAAATCTCTTTCCAGTGATACACTGTAATACAGATTACGTTAATTCAAGTACATGTATAATCATGTCCATCCATTGGGTGTGCACACATTTGGGTATGCACATGTGGGTAAGATGCCTTAAGACAAACTTAAAACCAAGGCTGTATCTAATTATAGAAAAAAATACACAGATCGGAGCCACCCCTTCCTATACAAAATGGCACTCATTCCAATCCTAAAGAACAGTGCTAGGTAGATATCTATGTGCATCTAATAATCTATTTTGTAATGGAGACAGTTTGGAATTCTGAGTGACTGAGTGCCTTGGGGTTCTACAAATTTCATGAATTTAATGACAGACAACAGTGGGTAATTCAGGCTGGCCTTCAGCAAGTGTAAAAGACTAGCTAATTAGTTTAAAACACAGATGAACTATCTGGTGAACTGAATCGACATCACCAGCAAACTGCTAATGGTGCAGAGGATCAACCTCTGAAGACTCAGAAAGCAGATAAGAATTCCTGGTGTATTTAACCACCAGAAACATTTTTTAAATGCCTGTTTCTCAGTTACAGAATCAGAAGGTTTTGATTAGTCAGCATTCCAATTGACCTTTTGATTGGACACCTTGGCCTCTTCTTCCCCCCGAGGCCCAAACCATTTCATGAGCTGCTAACTGATCATATAGTCATTCAATTCGACTTCCATTTTCCAAAGCTTTTTAAAACTCAGCTAACCATTGTAGAAATCTAAGTTAAACCTTTGTATAACAAATGAAAAAGACAAGCCACTGTCCTTGAGAAGATATTTAAAGGGAATATTGCAGATAAATTATAGAAGCCAGAATATATAAAATATTACCACAAACAATAAAGACAAAGGCACCACAGACAGTTACAAAAATATCTGGAAAAATAACAACTAATAAACCTGACAAGAAATTCAACTTCATTACTGATTCAGGAAACATGGATTAAAGGTCAAATATATTTTATGGCTATTGAATCAATGAAAATGATTGATTAATTGGTCTGACGACTCTTGTGGGAGGTGGTACACCACTCGGGAAAGCATTTTGGCAACACTCGGTAAAATCGAGACATGCGTGCTTGCGGACAGACTACTGCTGGATTTCTATTCTGGAGAAACTGTGGCCCATGTTCACAAGCAACGTGTCCTTACATGTGGACTGTAGCATGGTTAGTAATAAAAAATGAAAACAACCTGCTCCTCAGAAAAGTAGAAAAACCCCAACTATGCATGTGTATGTGTTTGCCTTATACTATGGTTAAAATAACAAACCCAATCTACACGTTAAAATGTGAAAAGCTAAAAGAACAGAGTGTTGAGTGTGGCAGGCAAATTGCAAATGGACATCTTCAAGAATTACTGAATATCCATTATGCTCCAGCATTTACCCATGGCTTATGCTATGTAAGCAAATAAACCAATGAATCCCTAGTGAATCCTATCTCCCTAGCAAATCTTACATTTTCCAGCAGATATGGTAACAGTGTTAACTCTCTGAGAATTAACAGATATAATGTCCACTGAGCACCTTCTTTTAAAGCAGGGGTGTCCAACCTGCACCCCTCAGGCCTTCTGTGGCCAGGATGGCTAGAAATGTGGCCCAACACAAAATCGCAAATTTATTTAAAACATGACTTAGTTTTATTACAAGGTTTTATACTGTTTTATTACTTAGATATGTACATTTTCTATACGAATGGTCACAAACTTCAGACATGCTCCATGATTTTGAAAGATGACTGAAAGGGCCACTGCATAATTAGGGTTATTATGTGAGGACTTTTTTCCTTATCTGTGGTGGTGGCTATAAAAATTATTCATGGGCCTTTTTTTTTTTGCTCATTGGTTTTCATTAGTGTTTGTGTATTTAATGTGTGGCTCAGGACAACTCTTCCTCTTCCAGTGCTGCCCAAAGACAACAAAAGTTTGGACACCCCTGTTTCAAATCAATCATGTATAGATTTTAGTTTTAATTCATTTTGTGTTTTTTTTTTAAGTCTACGCAGTCGCTTGTCCAAAGAGAAAAGTGTGTGGAACATCATTCTTGAATACATAGTTGACAAAATAGTTTTTCAGTGGCAGAATTCACTTGCTGGATTAGTCAGATTAATATCAATATTTGCAATTCCAGGTTTTGGATTTAGATGCTTCAGATAGTTCTTATCCATAACAATGTTCTGCTTGAGAGCTAGCGTGTTGTCCTGTCACATGATTTTTAGAAAAGATCATGAATACAAGGGTAATCATCATTGTACCCAAATTCAGTCCTATAGCTTTCTCTCAATACATTCACACAATTAGCAGGTATTTCTCACATTCTTTAGCTCCAGTGAAGAATTATCAAGACTTCTATCATTTTTACCAAATTGTTATCATAATACTTTCATGTTGTATGCAATGTAGTATCATTGATATAAAATTTTAAGACAGGAAGAGCATATATTGATTATAAATATCATTTGTATTGAGTTCAAAGACATGCATGGGAAAGAAACACACTAAACATAACAAAGGATTTCTTCTGAAAAAGAGGAAAAAGAAAAAGGCTTATTGAATGCTAATAGCATCAAAAATAGTTTCTTTCTATATAAAATAATAACTATTTATAACAAATAGGGTAAAATGTTATAGCAGCCCATTTTAAAATCTGGCTGCTAAATATATATCTGTTATAATATTTTATGAATTTTCTGCATATTTTAAATATATAATATAAAGGTTAAATAAATGGATTGTATTTTTATGTTTTACTGGAAGAGATAAATAATTATTATTTTTTCACTTTTCACACTACAAAACACGCATCTGGAATGTTTTGTAAACAGAGTGCTATGGCATCAAGCACATCTTTTTAATAAAAATATATATCACACCAAAAAAGAATAGAATTTCTAAGGATTTGACTATATATGAAAACCACTTGATAACAACTACAGAAGATCTTGATCTTTCTTTTTTATTCAGATGATCTGGTTGGCTCTAACAAAGCCCCCTGTGAGTAGACATTGGAATTAATCATTAGACTCTCACGGTAATAATTCCTTATTCCTAATTGATTCAAGTTCTCAGTATCTGTAGTTCTAGCTTCTGACATCTTAATCATGGATAACAAGCAGATAGGCACAAAAATAAGCAAAAACATAGCAACATCACCATCACCAGTGGTTCCATCTATCACTAGCCAGTTCACTGCCTAAGAATATTCCGGCAATTTTTTGAGCTTACTCACACAGTCCAATTAAATGAGTCAAACACGGAATTGGTAAGGAAGACTGCAGCATCTGAGATAGACCACAGTGTTGGGGGATAAGTAATATTTTGCTAGGAAGTGTCCTATCCTTACTTCCCACATACATCTCAACAGGAAATGGCTCCGGCCCATATTCTATCTTCAGAAGTCTCATGAGTTACTCTTTTGGCAATACTGCCTACTACTAAGCCTCACTTATAGATAAAAGGAAATTATCTCAGTTTCCACCATCCTTTCATTTTTATTGGTAATAAAATAGCTATCATTTATTGAGTACTATGTGCCAGGTATTATGTAAATGCTTTCTATTTATAATATAATTTAATTCTTACCAATACATTATGAGTTATGGAATTTTATTATCCTATCTTTACCAAAGGAAGCTGAGGCTCAGGGAATTGAAATAACCCCCTGAGATATTATAATTATGAATGGTAGATCTGAGATTTGAGTGAAGGACTTTCAATTCTTCCTTCCATCCCAATTTTTTTTCCACTAGTAATGTCCCAAAATATACATTTAATAATTATTAAATGCCTACTATGTATGATCATTCGTTTTTGAGACTTTTGCCTCCCAATAATAATTTTAATGGTATAATTATTAATAGCTAACACAAAAGCAAATATCCTTGACTCTTTTTTCTTACCAGAACCATTGTGCCAAGAAATCCTATTGTCTCTACAATCAAATGTATTTTCAGAGTTGAGCCATTTCTTACCATCTTCATTGGTACTACCTGGTCAGATCTTGTCTGAATTTTGTGCCACAGCCTCCTAACAGGTTTCACTGCATCTACACTTGCTCTCATGTAGTTTATTCTCAACACAGCAGCCAGAATGGTTCCAATAAGTCAGATGATGTCACTGAGGCTGAAAGCCTTCCAATAAGTTCTGTTTTACTCACAGTCCTTATGATGACCTAGAAGACTCTGCATGACTGGCTCCACTTTCAGCCCTACACTCTCATCCCCTACAATCCGCCACTTGCTCTCACTGTTCCAGTAACACTGGTCTCCTCCTTAAGATGCAAACACCCAGCAAAGTCCCCACATCAGACTTTGCACTGGCTGCCCCTCTGCATGAAAGGATTTCCCCCCAGACATCTGCAAAGCTAACTCCCTAACCTCCTTCAAGTCATAGATCAAACGTCACCTTTTCAATGAGACCTACCATGACATTTGAAATTTCAGTACCCTCTCCATTGTACCATTGATTCTACTTTCATAAATCTTTCTTCTTTTTCATAGTTTTTTTTCCCCCTAAGTGCTTGTATTATTTTTGTTCCTCCAACCAGAATGTAAGCACTAAGAGATCAAGGGTTTGGGGCTAGTCGTTTTCACTATGGAAACCAAGTACCTAAAAGAATGATCAAGAGTATCTAAAACTACTTGAGTTTGTTTGTTTGGGGTGATTTTTCAAATTGTAATTTTGTCATTTTTCCACAAATTTACTTAATACAAATTTGTTAAAGATGTTACATACCCAAAATGCTAAGACAACACTTGTTACTTATTTTTTACCTGGATAACTCCCATGAATACATGAGGTATACATGTTAACAAACTTGCTTTTCTCTTGGGATCTGGCTTTTATTGCAATGTTCTCAGTCAATAACTCAGAAAGTTATTCTTCGCCCCCTACAAACAATTAGTCACTAAACAAGGCCTCAGAGAACCAGAAAAGTATTTTATAGCTAATCAAACTTTCCTTTGGTAAGAAGTCACTGTTATAGTCAGAGAATGAACTGTTGTAGTGGAATAGCATCATATCTGATAGAATTGTCAAAATGTGAACATAATAAACTTTTGGAATATTGGAATGAAACAAATACAATAAATAGTCATAAAAACGGTCAAAAATACTATTTGTTAAGCACTTACTATCTCTCAGGTATTAACCTAAGCTCTCACTTGATTTAAATATAACCTTGAGAGGCATCCCACATTTTAGGGGGACTCAGAAAGGGTACAGATTCATATTTAGTTCAATCCAGCTTGAAAGCCTTTGTTCCTAACCACTGGCCACATGATCATAGCCAGTGAATTGAAGCAAAAATTTCACATCCAGACTTGACTCAATAGCCATCTGCATGTTGACTGGAAAGGAGGCTCAGACTACAAGATAGTCATCAGCACAAGAAAATTTGCTCATCACTACAGTTTCCTATGAAAATCATTTTCCTCACCTACAAAGTTTATACAATTGAGATTTTCAGAATTTGGATCTCTGGAAGGTAAAGATACATAGAGATAAGGCAGAATAGAAACATATGAAGAAAGAGAAAACATCAATAAGACTAAATAAGAGGAATGATCATTGGTATTTATTCTGGCAGGAATCCTACACTTCATTTCTCTATTCCACATCACAAACTTTCAAAATAGACATCTCTTTAGGTCAGAAGCAGACCTGGCAATAAGGGCTTATATGCAGAAGATTTATTAAGTGATTGCTCTCAGAAACCACAAAGGGAGTAGAAAAAGTGGGACATAGATATGAAAGAATCCAACCATGGCATGATCTCAGGTAACATCTCTTAAAAGTGCTTCAGCCTGACCCTTAGGGGAATTCTGGAGAGTAAGTTACACCTTAGGTGTATACCCACTGCAAGCAAGTGAGCGGGCCTCCCCATCCCTTCACCCATCAGTCATGAGTACAGGGATACAGGAGATCTAGGTGAAGTCCTGGTGACATCTGTTTTATAAAAAAGAGGGGAAACAGAAATTCCATGTGGTTGGTAACTGTGACCAAGGCCTGGGAACCCATCCCAGGCGAACTGATGACAAAGCCCAATTCAGTTTTTGACTCAAGCTTTTTTCAAAACGCTCTATACTCTCATCTAATTATTCTTTCACCTTAGTCATTTTCTGTTACCTAGGCCTTTTCTGCCACTCTCTATAAATGGTTCCAAAAGGTAGCAAACCACACATTGATGGATTCCATTAATCCCTCCTCATAATTTGCAGGCTTTTCTTGCGCAAACTTTTGCTGAAATCAGCAGTACCTGCCATCCAGTGCTTTGGGAAAACAGTCTTACATTAACCATAAGAGCCTGGAGGCTCCAGTTGGCTCTGCTGAGTGTTGTATAATAGACTATTCCATTACGGATAGTCTCCAATTTAAAGGGCCCCAAAGGAATACATGGAATACAATATTAAAGTGCAGTCTTAGAGGGCAAGCGTGTAAGCTGCAATCTGACTTTTGGACAAGACAAATCATTGGGGAAAATTATGGCAGAATAGCCACATAAACACTTTTCCCCTTCACTTTTAAACTTAAATACTGGTGCCATTTAGACCAAGCCCAAAGCTAAGACTTGATCCAAGCTGTTATTGTTCTTTTACCGCCAGTGCTCAAGGGGAGTGGGCAGGCCACTTTGTTTCTACATTTCCAATGGCTATCTCTCCATTTACGTCCCTTTTTCCTAGACAAGCTAGGCATATCTCTGCTCATTTATTAATATCTTCAGGAATATAAAACATAGGGTTCTATTTATCTAGTCATTGAAAGTCTATAAAACAGTAATGTGGAATATAAAATATTCAGTCATTCTAAAGGGAAGAAGATTCTATATTTGACCTTTTTTCACTGGTCCATTCATCAATGACACAAAAAATATTATCAGCTTGATTATTTTACATAAATAAGGATAGAAGCTGCAATGAGGGATTAAACTAAAATTACTCTAATAGCAAGCATATCCCAGTCAATGTTTTATGAAACTTTGACTTGGATTATAACTTCATTTGTCATCTTTTTCATAAAAGAAGATTTACACATCTTATGATAGCACCATCCTTTTTAAGGAGTAGCAAGTACACTTCATATATTTAAGTATTATGAATTATGATCTCTAAATTATGGTATCTAAAAACTCAGAGATATGTGGAAAATGGGAGAATTCAAATGGTAGTAGAAAGTTACTTTATTCTAGTCTCAACATTTTTGTGTTTAACTCAGTAATATTACCATATCTGGTACTTTTGATTAAGTGACTCTAATTTTCTTTTACATCACACATCATAAGTACATGTATAAACAAATTAATTAGTTAATTCACAGTCATTTAGTGAGCACCTAATATTTACCCAGTATATGGGGTATGGGGGCACTAATGTTGTTCAAGAATTTAGGAGGCAAAGCACACTGTTTTCCGTAATAACTCCCATTCATTCAATAGACATTCATTAAGTATCATCCTTGATACTGAGACAGAGAGGTGAATCAGAACCATCATCTGTCCTAGGAGAGCAAGAGAGAGAGAGAGAGAGAGAGAGACTCCAGTTATAATACATTATAGGAAGCACTATGATGGAAGTCTACATGAGGTACAGCACAGCACAGTGGAAGAATGAAGGCCAGTCAGCGATCCGACAGCTGGATCCTGAAGGACAGACTGTGGCAGTGTGAAGAGTAGAGGCAGAACACATTTACTCCCACGTTCAAGAGAGTGGCAAAAGCATGAACAAACTTGTGAAAGTGCAAAACATACAGACATGGCAAGTGGTTTCGCTGGAGCTTAATGTTGGACGACAGGTTCTGGGGCTACAATAGGTCATACCATAGAGTCTGGACTCCATTCTACAGGGAATTATAGGGTTTCAAACAGTGGCTTTCTTATATTTTAAAAGACTGTCCTGGTAGTATCATGGGCAATGAGTTTAAAGAAGGGAGGAAGACATTTTGAGTCAGAAACACACGTTAAGAGCCAAAATGTAATTAAAACGTTCATTAACGATTTAAATAACAAAGAGCAAATATTTCCTGAGTGCTCCCTGTCTGCCCATCTCCACAGCAAGCATTTGAATGAACTTCATCAGTACACCCAACTTCCCCTAATGTTTACACCTTCAGTGCAAAGGTTTTATAGATGAAATTGCCCTAAGGAGATTAAGAAACCTGACCAAGCTAGTAAGTGAAAGGGCCAACCACCAAGCCCAGGGAAACATTTCAGAGCTGGTTATGAGACATAACTGAAAGAGATGAATAGTGACTTCGATGTAAGAGAGACAAAAGAGGGCCCACAGTAAGCACTGCACAACTGTTCGCTGCCCTTTTCCATATTGTACAAAGGACATTAGGGAAATGTAGCCACTATTATACATAGGAAGGCAACCTAGAACCTGCCATGAGCTATGGGTTCCCTCAGATCATCTACGTGAGCAGGAAGGAATAAATGTTACACCAGGCTTTGAATTACCAGGAGCCACAGAACCTGCGGGAACCGCGTGTCTGTCTTGACTGTTAACACTCTTCCCTTTCCCACAGGGGGATCATCATTCTAGACAAAGCAGTGAGAGACCATAGACACATTATTCCATGCATGCACAGGATCCATAGGCCCACTGAGAGATTCTATCGTTATTTGAAAAACTAACAAATGAAAATTATTCTAGCAAATTGAGGAGACCACGTAGCCCTGATTAAAATGGCATACGTTTCACATCCTTCATGCAATTTATACCCACACACTCTACAATGAAATGAAAGCAAAATAAAGAAAGAAAGAAATGTGGCATAAATTAGATAAAATCAATGGTACCATTGCAGTAAGTACCTAAATTTAAACCCTCTAGTAATACCATGTATATTCCATATATTTTATGTGCATATATACTATGCTGTTGTGAGAGTCTATAAAAATTGACAATATGCAATCAATTGGCAAGTGCTATTGAGGTAAATTTAATTGACAGATGAAGGAAAATTAAAACATTAATGGATAATTAGACTGTGCCCCTCTGTAAACTATCTCATCGATGTAGAAACTGTTATAATTTCGCTCATAAACCTAGCCATGATTCACAAATATGTACTCCTAATGGTCCAATAAGAAATAATTTTCCCATATAATATGAATTTATAAAAGTGATACTCCATCAGGGGTGTCCAACCTGCGACCCATGGGCTGTATGTGGCCCAGGATGGCTGTGAATGCAGCCCAACACAAAATTGTAAATTTACTTAAAACCTTATGAGATTGTTTTTTGGTTTTTTAGTGTTTGTGTATTTAATGTATGACCCAAGAAAACTCTTCTTCTTCCAGTGTGGCCCAGAGACGCCAAAAGGTTGGACAGCCCTAACCTATCACCTTACACATTCCATCAATTAACTTAGTTACAGAGTCACAAATATTAGAATTATAAGAGCCCATAGCAAACATCCTATATATCATTTCCCAACTGATTTACATGAAAAGGTTTAACAAAGTGGGGTTTTTTTTGGTCAGGCATAAGGAATGCTCTTGTCATGTGTTTGAGAAATTGGATTATACCAAATTAAACATATTTCGCTACCAAAACCATATTAAATTGTATGTTAATATGGCAATTAACCAGGTAAATTTCCAAGGAGATCCTAATATGTCCAGAGATTTTTTTCTAAATTTAACTGGCAGCTCTTTTATTCTAAGGATACTTACCAACATTAGTGTTCTTAGAGCTGGTTCTGATACCCAACCTAATTTAGGCTCCTCATGTTACACATAACACTGAGGTATAAAAAGGAGCAGTAACACTTCTCCAGGCCCTAAAATTTAATGGTGACACAGTCTAGACTCAGAGACACAGAGAAAGGACTGATGGTTGCCAGAGGAAAGGGGGTTTGAGGGTCTGGGTAAAAAAAAAGATGAAGGGATTAAGAAGTGAAAATTAATAATTATAAAACAGTCATGGAGATGGAAAGTACAGCACAGGGAATGCAGTCAATAATGTAACAGCTGTGTCCACATCAGGAGCCAGGTGGGCCCAGGAAATACGAGGGGCAACACTTTGTGAAGTTCATGACTGTCTGACCACTGTGTAGAACACCTGAAACTGATACAAAATAATATTAAATGTAAACTGTAGTTGAAAAGTTCAAAAAGAATAATGAAACCTGTTTTCTGAGCACTTAAATACTCATGCAACTCTGATTTTTTTTTTTTACTTTGCTCTCACCTTCGACATGTTTAACATTTGGAGTATTGCAATATTTTCCTCTGGCACGTTGTACATAACTATTAAAATAAGAACTGAGTAACTCATCATTACAGTGAGAAAACACTAACAATGGCTACTGTTACTGAATACCTACCACATGCCAGATAAAATCCAAAAACTCTAGCAACCTGGCTTGCTTTCTCACAATCGTGCTACAACCTGTTGAGGTGCATATTCTTCTTCCTATTATATAGTTGAGGAAAGTGCCTCAGAATCATTTGTAACTAGTCACGTCGTTTAAAAAAATGGAGTAGGTCTGGATGACTCAAATTTCCTGCCCTTTGCAATTGACCACCCTACCCTTCATGTCAGAAAAAAGTCATACTCTTCAAAGAACTCAACATAAAACTATTTCCAGACTAAATTTTGCATTAGAAAAAGTAACCGTGCTTTCTGAAACAGCTGTTCTCTCTTCTCCTGTAGACACCTGGAATCCATCAAATGTTAACTTTTCCCCATTATGGCCAAAAAAAAAAGCCAAGAAAAAAATACCCTCTACTTTGGACCAATTTGTCCTCTATTAGATTTCTGGTTTTGAAACCTAATGGTCCAAGATATTTTGCAATTGAAAATGTTAAAAATAATCATTGAAGCATATTCCAATCATTACATTCTATCAAAAATAGGCCAGATATTCTAGCTAAAACTTCAGCTAAAGCTACTGAAAGTGACTTTAGCCGAAGTAAAGTGACTGAAATATAGTCTAATCAACACAACAGAAGAATAATAGAGTTTTAACAGAAAGAATAAATTTGATCTGGTTCTACCTTATATGAAGGGCCCACTGATCTAAGATTTCTTAATAGAGTCAAATTAATTCACCATGATTTCTCCAAATAACATATATATTTATTATGAAGCATAGTATTAGAATTAAATTTATTATAATCACACCAAAACCAAACACTCACTTATCTACCTATAATATAAAAATGTAGAAAATCTAGGTCATATACTACATCAATAAAATAATATTACTAATAATGGCTTTCAGAAATTAGTTAATTAAGGCATAAGAACAAGTAAAATATTTGTCCATTAGTTTGCTTTGAAATCAGACAAAATAAAGAGAAAGAAGTGGTTAATCTTATTCTTTATTGACTGATGAACATTAAAGAGATGACTACTAAACATCCATTAGACATTAAATAAAAATATTTTGCTGAGTCTTGCTATTCTATTTTCAAGTTGTACCTTTATTAACAATAAGCCACAGCCCAGCAGCAAGGGCATGAGTGTGGCTGACCCCAAGAACAATAAAAATATTACCCACTGAGGCTTGTCAATTCTTCTTGCTCCCGACAGCGTGAGGAGACCCTTTGACAATGATTCATGGCTTGAAACTCAGGACCATCTGCTCTCTTGGAGAGTTCCTCAGCCAAGGTGAAGAGGGGAGTTTTCACAGCTGCATTCTTTTTCCTTCTAAAGTCTACGGAAATGCATCCAACAAACCACAAAACCTGGCACTGATGTGAATACGCAGACATTATCCGCCATATGTTCTTGTTTCAATGGACTCTTCCTATAGTAACTATCTCATATGACACCATTTCTTTTACTGTCTTCATGAGGTGAAGTGCTGATTTTTCTCACTCTGCGGACTCCTTAGTATCTTTTCCACCCTAGGCAGCTTGGTTATTTATCCATCCCGATTTTAAGGAAAGGTATTTTTTACTGTTACTAAAATTTCAGGGTTTAACTGAATTGCATCAAATTTAATCGTGTATTTTGTATGGAAGGAAATCGAGGAAACATGAAGTTACAAGATCACCCTAAATTCAGATATCTTGTCAGGGAAAGAATTGGGACTTGACTCCTGGTCACCCAGAACTCTGCCTACTCTGTCACCTACTCTTGAAAGTCAGTCTATTTTAAAATATAATAAAGTAATTGTTATGCCACAATTAAGGTCCTAACAACCAAATTTGGTGGTGTTGGTAAGTCAGCTTGCTCAAAAAGAGGAGGAGAAAGACCTCTGATGTATATATCAATTATCAATTTCTATGGTGATAGAAATACTCCTCCCTTGGTCAATTTCAAGTTATTAATAGTTTAACACTCAGCCTGTGAAATTCCTGAATATTTATCAGTAGGCTCTTATGGGCCAGCCTGCTCCTGCAAACTGCAGCAAAACGTTAAGCTGCATGTAATTATTAATGGAACTAAAATTTCTCTCTCTGAATTGCTTTACAGATAATAGAAGACAAAATAGAAGATAAAAATAAAGAAAAAATTAATGAACTATAAAATGCATCTTTATTTTATTTTTGGTTCAGTGTTTTTCAGTACAAACAGAAAAGGAGGGAGCAGAAGCAAGATACAAGATTAAGTCCCTGAATAAAGGGTGAAGATAAAAGAATAATTTTAATTTTGCTATTTGGACTAACCTCTGTCTATGATCTGAGAACCTGATGTATCACCCATCCTAACAAGAAATTAAAGAACTAGGAGAGAGAATGAAATATAAATAATTTACAGCTGATAAAGTCGAGTCCTAATTCATCACAGAGAAGAAAGAATCCTCTTAGGCCAGACCAAGGAGGAACTCAGATGGTGCAAACTGGCATTTAATCTATTTCACTTTTAGTGCTAAGAGTTCCTAATTTTCTCTGGAGTTTTTGTAAGAAACCTATAGCTACCTTGGGCAGAGTCAAACCAAGCATGGAAATTAGGATAAAATCTACAGGTGGCAAGAAACAACCAAACATCATAGGCCATGCTCTTGTCTGGAGAAAAGACGGTTATCTCTAGAAATCACCTTCCTCACTATGAGCTCACCCTTTCCTTAAATCTCAGCAGCACAGTTAGCCAAGGTTTTGCATTTAAACGCAACTTTACTAATGATTCAGGGAAACAGAGAGAGTTCCACAGAGGCAAATACACTTCATTGATCTGACCACAAGATGAGTCTTTTTCTAGGAGCCCACTTGGCCAGGCCAACTCCCAAGATGTCCAGCTCACAACAACCTCCAGTCAGCAGAGACATCTCTCCTCAACTACCAGAGCTTATTTTGGAACATATCATGAATCCTTAAAATCCAAACCGAGAAAGAATCATTCTTGAAAAGAAAGCATACTGTATGCCTTCTCACCTCTTTGAGATGTCCCTAGTCCCTATTTTCTGTTAGGGCTCTGCTTTTCCCAGATGGTTGACATCAGAAATCTCCTTCTCTGGGGGAAGACTTCTCTGAATCCAGAGACATGTTGCTCAGCCCCGGTTTCTACCACAACCACCACACCACAGAGCTCTAAACGCCATTGTACCGTGCCCTCAATGAATGTATCAATGTTTTTGAGATCTTCCTTGTTCCTTGTGGCTACTTTCTTTTGGAGATTCCTGCTTTGGTTCTAGATTATCTCCAAATGCTTTAAAACACATTTGCTTAAGTGTCCTCTAAGAGACCCCTCTCATTCAGCCCACTATTTGGAAAAAAGTAGGATAATTATTGTGTTCAGCAGAGTGGGTCTTGGCAGCTATACTTGTGCCTTTGGTTTAATTCAGAAGACTGAAACTCTGACAGTGGTACTGAAAGCCAGAAATAGAGATGGAGCAGGCGGTGGCGGGGGGAAGGGGTGTGCTCCTATAAAAATTCACAGAAGGGTCTGTTGCATTCTCAACTTGTATTTTCATGAAAAAATAAAACTACACATTGGCTGAGGGTTAGGGGAGAGGATTATAGATCAGTTCCGTTTTTAAAAAGTATAAGCTTTGCGGGGATGGTCTTCTTCAAAAGTAACACAAAGTAAGTGAGCCTGATCCTCTTTTCATCTGATTCTTTTTAAAAAGTAAAATATCTGTTCTGACTTCCCAGAAGGGACAACATTAGAATAACACTGTGCAGAAAACTTACAGAAGGGAAGCAGCATAAGGAACATAAGAAAAGTTCAATGTTTTCAAAGCTAAGGGGGAAGCAGTAGTGCCAAGGCCAGGGAAGAAAACTAGCACACGAGTTCAGGAACTCCAAGGTAAATTAAAGGGTAAAATATGAGCATTCAGTACAGGCCTCATTTCTTATGTTTGCCTTGCAGGACAGAGTAGAGAAATAGCTCAGTGATCAGTATGAAACTGCTCAGAATTTCAGAAGCCCCAGCCAGAAGCAATATTTTTATGGAATATAAAAATCCTCACTGCCTACAGTATCAAGGCTACACAGCACTTGGCATCAACAACCACCAGTCTGCATGGAAATCTACTCCTGTGCTGTTGCAAAGGAAACTCTCTTTATATTCCATCTGTATAGGGCTATCTCCTTGCTGTCAGTCAAACTAAAATAAGGATATCGGCCATCATCTAAAATAGAACATACCACTTTTAAATTTTTTTGCAATATGGTGGCATGAAATCCTTGGTGAAATCTTAGTGAGCATATTCCCAAGAAGCTTTGTTAGGAGATCTGGATGGTCTCACTATTATTTAATTCCAATAATTACTTTTCTCCAGGTACTTAAAACCTGTCTTTTCATATTCAAACTCCTTCGGACATTAAATAGCCTATGCCATGCATCCAGCATTGTACCGTCCCTACAGTGTTGACTGAACGTCAGCACTTCTTATGCAAACTTTGGAAGTGAATACTGGCATGTCTTGGGGTATATGGTACGCTAAGGAAGGAATCCTGAACTTTCCAAACAATGTTCCTTTTATTCTCAGTTTCTGATGGGAAGTTACAAGGGAAAATATCTTGGAGGAATTGAGCAGTGGTGTACTTGCATTTCCTAATGGCAGTTCTAGAACATTAGGTACATAGTCTTATCCTCATTATGAGCACAACCTCCTATCATCTTTCATCTGCCTAAGAAACCCACATTAGAGTGACGGCTGAATAATGTAATACTAAATCTTTTTGGCCAGCCAAACCTCATTCTCACTGTACTAAAATACTCATTTCATACTCTACACTCAAAAACCAAAGCTAAGGTATAATTAGAATTTTTTAACAGAAAGCTTGTGAGTGTGCATGTATTTATATATGTGTGTGTGTGTACACATACATGTATAGATATACATATGTGTATACACATATATGTATATACACATATATGCACACATATATAGAGACAAAGAGATATAATTAGATAGACAATAGATAGATGATAGTAGGCAATTATCTATCAGAGAAACCTTACAAGGTATCTGGTCTAGTACCAAGCCTTTGAATTGATTAGATATATTTATTACCTGTTTTCATACTTAAAACTAATAAAATTTGTAGATTTTCACTGTTTGCTGAAAGTAAAAAGGCCAGTAGAAAGTATTTTAAAATAGATAGGAAAACCCAGATCTCCTGCTGCTTAATAGAAATTGTTTTCATTATTAATATATTTTATTTTGTATATTTTTAAATACACTTGACCCTTAGACAGTGAGGTGGGCAGGGGAGGAGTGCCCATACCCCTCTCACTAAAAAATCCACATGTAACATTTGATTCCCTGAAACCTTAACTGCAGTCGACCTTTAGTATCTGTGGGGGGTTGGTTCTAGGATGCTACACAGAAATCAAAAGTGACCAGAGGAGAGGGAAGAGGGTGATAAGGGTGGAAAGAAGGGGAAGGGGATAGGCAAAGAAATGTATGAGTGACCCACAGACATTGCCCACAGTATGGAAATCAACTCTGGGACCAGGGGTCTAGGGGTGGGATGGGCAGAGGAGGGAAAAGAAGGAAAAACTGGGACAGCTGTAATAGACTAACAATAACATATAAAAAGAAAAGAAAAACTGAAAAAATGAAACCAAAATTTACCAATGCTAAAATTCCTTATATATAAGAGGACATAGAATAATGCATGGATCTGACACAACAAAAACACTGTTTTGTGACTGACAGTTGGTTGTACCTGGGGATGCTATATCCAGGAATATGGAGGGCCAAATATCTTATTGGAAAAAATACAAAGACATGTGGACCTGTGCATTTCAAACCCATGTTGTTCAAGGCTCAACTTCAGTGCTACACACATACAAGAGTTGCCAAAATAGTAGTTTCCACATATGCTTTACCCAGTTTCCCCTGATATTAACATTTTGCACAACCATCACCTAACTGTCTAAACAAAGAAAGTAACACTGAAACACTACTATGAAATAAATTACAGATATCACCAGCTTTCCACGAGTGTCTTTTTCTGCTCCAAGATCCAGCCCAAAAGCCTTGCATTTGGCTTTCAAGTCTCCTGGGTCTTTCCAATATGAGTAAGACCAGAACTACATAGTAAAGAAAATTTGATATCTTAAAAAGAATGATTACCATAGTATTCCAAAGTGAGCTAAATATTAATTAGTAATATCTTGAAGACCTCACATCTACTTACATTTTATGCTTCATGATGGCCATTATATATTTTTCTGTCTATATTCTCAACTGGAACTATCAGAAATTTTTCTCTCTTTTTCTTCCATAACTTGCCCATTTTTTATAACTGCAAATGTAAGATTCAGCAGCTGTGTTTCTATGTCAAGAAAAGGATCAGAATGGACAACATAGTAAAAATGGAAAAGTTGATCTCTTATTATCTGTGTAATAGTAGAGGAAATTAAGTTCTCTGGATTTCTGTTTATTTGTCAGGAAAACTGAAAGCAATAATGCCTACTTTCTGGGGTTATTGTAAGGATTGAATGCAAAGCTCCAAGACCAGTATTTGGAATATGATTGTGCCCCGCCCCACACACACACACCACAGGGAACATTTGGTGATGTTTGGAAACACTTTTGGCTGCCACAGCTTTGAGTAGCGGCTATGAGCATCTACTGGGTAGAGGCTAAAGATGATGCTAAACATTGCCCTGGCTGGTGTAGCTCAGTGGATTGAGCCTGGGCCTGCGAAGCAAAGGATCCCGGTTCAATTCCCAGTCAGGGCACATGCCTGGGTGGCGGGCCAGGTCCCCAGTAGGGGACACATGAGAGGCAACCACACATTGATGTTTCTCTCCCACTCTTTCTCCTTCCCATCCCCTTTCTCTAATAATAAGTAAATAAAATATTTTTTTAAAAAAGATGGTGCTAAACATCCTACAGTGTATAGTTAGGTCATCCCCCAGAACAAAGAACGGTCTAGCCAAAAATTTGACTAGTGTCAAGGTTAAAAAAACTCTGTTTTAACTGATGAGATCCACTGTTCTACATCCTGCCCTGGGGCATGGATAAAGGTAACAGAGAAACAAAACGCTTTTCATCAAATCCAGCTCGTTCAAACACCAACCAAACAAAGGTTTACTTTACATTTTAAAATGAAGTACAGAATGGAAGCCCAAAGCTACAGCTGGAATGCTCTCTCTTATCAGTCAATATTGTTCTGTCATCTATGCCCTCCTCCCCTGGATCTACCTGATCTCAGATCACAGCCCAGAGAGAGGGTACATGAAAACTGTGCATGCCAACAGGCCAACCTTTCCTTAAATTAAGGGCACTTCCATCATACTTTTCATTTAAGAATCTCTCATTACTATTATTACCTCTCCAAGGTAACTCGCTCCAGGAATATGACCAGTTTATAGCCCCATTCAGCTTCCTTCTTGTAGAAAACCATATCTTTTTCAACTCTCTGGAAAAGAAATGAACAAACAGGAGATTCGGTAATCAGAACAGAAATGGCAGTTTCCTCAGATTTTAACAAAAGTGAAAGATGAAATACTTTCTATTATTATTTTTCAGTATAAAAGAACACCCTGGGGAATGTGATCATAAAAAAGGGCCATTTACCTTATTCGTGCTGGGGAATCACGTGGCAGCCCAAACACCACAGTGACTGTTCAACCTGACAAATTAGGTTGTAACTTGGATGCTGGGTACCTTAAAATAACTTAAATACATAAAGATACGCTTGTGTATCCGCAAGCGCAGCTTGTGACACTGTTACTTCAAAGTACAGATAATCCTACACCTTCGGAGAGTTGGAGAGGGCCTTCCATATGTCAAAACTTCTGATATTATTATTAACAACAACTAATAAAAATAATAAGTACTAAGAATTTGGGAGAATTCAATATGTATCAGGCTCTGCACAACTTATTTCATTTGAATAGTAACTGACTCAGTTACTTATGAACTATCAACACCTGTAATTTAACAATGGGGAAACTGAGGCACAATGTACACCATTGAAACCAGTACACCTTATTGTACACTTATGATTAAAACCTATATTCAATCAAATCACATTTATCTTTATTTTATCAATTTGAACAAAGTAAGAAAGAGGTTTCAGCTAAGAAAATTTGTTTTAGCAAACCATTTCCTCATAAAGAGTGCAAGGTAATTTACTCTCTCAGCAAATGTTTTTGAGTGCTTACTATGTGCAAGATGCTGTCTTAGAAACTGTTAAGAGATACAAAGATAAATCAAATCACATTATAGTGTCAGAGAACTTACAGTATAGTATGAGATCAAAAAAGAAAGAGAGAGAAAGACAAAAAGAGAGAGAATGAATGAGATGTTTCCAGAAAGTTGAAGGGAGGGCTTTCCCTATTATAGAGCAGAATTCATAGCTCCTAGAATGGTGCATGGTTCATACTAAACAATGAATGAATGAATACATGCATAAATGAATGAGTACATGCATAAATGAATGAGTGAACAATCAAGGTAGCATATGAACTGGACCTCAATAAACAGTTAGGACTGTCATGTAAAAACAGAAAGAAAATATTCAGACAGAGCTACTGCAGAGAATTAAAGGTATAAACAGCACTATGTTTATTAATCTACTGTGTATAAATATAAAACAATTTTTCTTTGTATCAAGGACATCTTTTATAGAAAACTCAAACAACAGATTAAGATATAAAGAAGAAATCAAAAAATGCACAGCAGAACATCTGTAATAAGTGGACCAATATGTCTCAGCTAATTGATTTTCCTCCTCCAATGCCCATTCATTAAAAGGCAGAAAAAAGTTCATTGTCCTGTTGTCACTATGGTTTTTCAGGGAGACAATCATGTTTATCATATATATGAGAACAAAAGCATTTGTTGGATCTTAAACCATACACTAAACCACTAAAACAAACAAACAAAAAAGAAAAAGCAAATGTCCGGGAAAATGTTATATGAGTCCTTGAATGAAAAAAAGAATTAATTTAAATTTTTATCATTTACTTAGGAATAAAAACATGGCCTTAAAATCTACATCTCTGTCTGTGACTAGCCTGTGCTCTGCTGTTTCTATTTTAAACTAGAATTAACCAGGAAAAAAAAGAAATCTACCTCTCCTTTTTATAGAAATAAAAATGCTAAATAAAAGAAAGAAAAGGAAAAGTCATATGTCTTAAACTGTTTTTAATATGTTAACTCTTCCAAAAAATGCGAGTCTGTGTTTTATCTTACCCACACCCTATTGCAATTTCAACTCTTGATGAAGACACAAAGATTTGTAGGATTTGATAACTGCGTTATGCTTCTTCAGGCTTCCTCACCCTCAAAATTAAGCTCTCATTTCTTTCTGAATATTAAAGTAAAAATTTGTGGCATAAAGCATTTCCAAATCAAACTGGAAGAGAGACGACATAGGCAGAAACTGCAGTGACAGCTGTCTACCGCGCCAGTGGGGTGACCTGTTTACAAGTGGCAAATTTAATATTTCGACCACAATTGACGATTTTTCTTAAAGGACTGGTTCCAGAATAAGCATCCGCTCTGCATTAGTAGGGTCTGCTTAGTGTTATAAGTTTCCTCAACAAATGTATGAAAGGTGATGCCCTTCACAGTCCTCTTGGTGGTGGGGCTGGGGGGGGTGGGAGGGGAGTCAACAACATTGACCATCATTTTTAGTTTTTGCAGTGTCACCATAGTCAAGAAACCAGCGTGACACAGGAAACTTAATAAGGTGAGATTCTGTCAGACTCACACTGCCCGCAATTCTCACATTGCACTTAATGAAACACACTGACAATAAAAAAGGTGGAGCACTCGGCCAACGCACCAACCTGCATATCCATCCAATAGGGGCATCCTTGTAGCACTACTTGAACCCCACATCCCCTCACTGCCCCAGTTTTCCTAATGCCCTAAGAACAAATGCTGAAGTTATATGTACACCAACTGGTAGCTGGAGTATAAATCATAGTAAAATAAATAGAATTCATGGCTAAAAATAAATAGCCCACAGCAAGGCTCTTGTGTAAATAAAACCATTGTTCCTCGGTATATTAAAATTGTACTTATCGAACACAAAAGAAGAACAAACACAAATCTCATGGAAAAAGCAGCTCATTAAGGACAAAATGATGGTGTGTAATAAAAAGATTTATTGTGTGACTAAAATGAAAATTAAATTCCTGTTAAAATATTTATGCAGATGTGGCTGAAACCTTCTGCGGAGAGATAAATCAGAGCAGCCATTGGGATTGTGCAGACATGATTCCTCTATTCTTCTGCTGTAGATTTAGCGCTTACAAGATGCTAATGGCATCGTGGCTTCCAGAACAGTCTCTGCAGACCACTTTTGCTCAGCAGGTGGTAGGAGTTTGTATCTATATTTCAAATATACTTCTGTCTCATTACTGGCTTCTTATTTCTTCATGATTTATATCTCTATAAAAGTCCAGCTAGTGCAATAGGGAATGGATTTCCAAAAGGCAAATTCTGCATAACACAGACATTTATCACTTTCTTCCTTCTTTTTTTTCTTCATCTCCAGGGAAATGGGGAGAATGACACATAGCACTTAAGGTGTGGGTGTACTCTTCTTAAAACAGTACCATTTGAGAGCTTTCTAAATTAGGACTGTTGCTTTAAGTAGTACACTTCCTAGTAAGTGGCACCACTATTTGAATTATTGCCTACATTTAATTGAACTCTGATCTTTATTTTTAATTGACTTTATAGCGGAGATATTGGTTAATAAAATTATATAGGTTTCATGTGTACAGTTCTATAATATGTCACCTGTATACTGTATTGTGTGTTCACCACCCCAAGTCAAGTCTCCTGCCATCACCATTTATCCCTCTTTTACCCTCTTCTACCTCACCTTACCCTTCTTGCGGTCTGATAATCACCATACTGTCATCTGTGTCTATGAGTTGCTGTTGCTACTGGTTTTTTGGTGAATCCCTTCCTTTTTCACCCAGCTCCCCAACCCCCCCTCCCCTCTGACATCTGTCAGTCTGTTCTCTGCATCTATGAGTCGGTTTCTATTTTGTGTCTTCTGAACTGCCATCTTTAAATAACATACATACATTAGAAAGTAAACTCACTTGGCAGCTATTAATTTGTAAGAGTCTTAATCATTTAAAATTCAGAAAGTGCATTTTTTAATAATAAGTCTGAACATAATACATCTCCTTGGTATCCATGCAGGTGTCACCAGCGATTTCAGAGTTGTTGCACTATCATCCTGTGTTACTTAATAGATATTAGGTGATAGTGCTTGTGTCACTGTAGATAAGACTCTTTCACGACCCCCATGTCAAATTCACCTCTTACTGGTGTTTAGAATTTAGCTACAGTAAAATTACACCCTTGTGAAACCTGACAAGCTCCGGGATTCAGAGACATTTTCCAGGAGCAAGAAAGAGCGAGTTACAGGGAAATAAAAGGCAGCAGGGAGGTATGGGGGTGCAGAGGTAGAATATTGCTCAGATTAAACTTAGATATGTAAATTTTTCATTTGTATGGCAAATTAAAGAATGTAAATCCATGTATTTTCTACTAGGTCTTCTCTTTTTATTATTCATTCCTGAAGAAAAATGAACACAGCTGGTGAAATATAGGACAATTTATAGGCCAAATGCTAGAATACCAGGTACAGAATGTGTCTCATATTTTTAAAAGTTCATGGATATTTCAAATAATTTTTCTCAGTGAAATTGAGACCTTTTGCCATATGACTCAAAATATAATTGTCGCGTTTAATGAACACTTTCATTATGTGTTTAGGCAGTCAGAAGTTTTTTATTGGATTAACAAAAAGCTGAAATCAACAGGCCTAGGCAATAAAGAGAATATATTGGTTTACATAATTAATATATTCAGAGAAGAGGTTTGGTCCCACAATTCGGTATCATGTCCGAAGACCAAACTGTATTCTTTCTCTGCCGCTGTTTCTCAGAACATCAACTTCCTTGCCGATGACTGCCCGCAAAGACTCTGCTTCCTCATTCACATCAGACAAAGGGAAGGGCTATCCGTGCAGGGAGTTCATGGAGAAGAGTAAGAAATCTTCATTCTCGAAGCGCACGGAAGCTATCTTTTTAAGGTTCATTGTCCAAAACGGAATTATGGGCCATCTTTAAATCAGTGTACTTTTGTCCAGAAAAATAGGATGCACTGAGCAGCTTAAGCTAACCGGGGCCAAACTCTGACCCTGGTCATGGATGTCAAATGGACCAAAATAGAGTCGCTGGGAAATCTTTGAGGGCCTTGCTAGAGATAGGAATGAGAAAATGGATGCTGGTGAGGCTTTGAACAATATGAGTCCCGGGCACCATCTATTTTATCTCACTTTTTAAGGTTTTTAAAATTCTCACTAGAGAGAAATGAGAAGGGGGGGGCACCATTGATAGGATGCCTCCTGCTAGCACCCCAGCTGGGGATGCAGCCCTTATGGGATGATGCTCCAAGCGACTGAGCCACAACAGCCTGGGCGAGCGTCCTGTGTTTTAAATCCACGATTTCATTTATTCCTCAGAGTAGCCCCATGTCCTGGACACTGAAGACTGCCAATTTCTAAGATGTAAAGAATTTGAAAAACATTTTAAAACTCACTCTGATATAAAGAATGAAGAAAGCTCAAAACAGGGTATTTAAAATCCAGATACTATGACTTAATCATCTTGTTTATTGTGAACCTTCATAACCTGATCATGTTCCTTTGTTTGTTTGTTTATCAGTTTCTGTTTTAAATTGTTTTATTGTTGTTCAATTACTGTTGTCCCCATGATCATGTTCCTTTCTGCCAGAAACTTTATAATTGAAATTAGAAATAACATAGAAGACCTGGTAATCATTCGCATATCCATCCACCTAGGTGTGGAACAGAAAGCGAAGTCCCCCCACTTTGTTTTGGGGTTTCTCAACAGAGACTCTTCCCACAGACTTAGCAGGTAAGCATTAACACTATCTTTTGTCCTCTCAAGAAGCAGTGTCCTCTCACGGAGGGTCCCTGGTTATAGGATAAGCTCTACCAAGGCAGAAATTTCTTTTCTCTACTTTTCCCCTTGCCTGTCCACCTCTAGTTATAAGAACAGTGCCTGAGCTAAATGAGGCACTTGATAAATGTGTTGACTGAATAAATGAATGAAAGAATGAATGAATAAAAAAAGATCAATTAAAAGTGATGGTCTCTCTTAATTCTAGCAAGGTTTGATGATTGTTGATAGTGGAGAAAGAGGTCATGGGACTGAAATTTTTCAGTAGCCTGTTTCTTTGTCTGAGCAGGAGGAACAAGACTTCAGTCAGTGGGTCTCAGCAGGTGCAACGGAGGAAGAACAGACCAGCTGTGTGTCCTGTAGCCTTGAACAGTTAGAGAGAGGAAGCCATCTGCTCTCCTACTATAAGC
Source organism: Sturnira hondurensis (assembly GCF_014824575.4). NCBI lineage: Eukaryota > Metazoa > Chordata > Mammalia > Chiroptera > Phyllostomidae > Sturnira > Sturnira hondurensis. Next base: position 13,391,782 of record NW_028075269.1, on the reverse strand, counting down.
CAGCAAGAGCACGGCCGCATTTAGGATCTGGACTTCCTGGAGACATTAAGGATAGCCATATTAGGCAAAAGTAATACACACAGTTTTCAAAAAAATATTCTCACTTAAAAGCCTGTTTTACATCAATGTTTTGAACAAAACGTTTCCACTTAAATTTGATTGCAGGAAACAGCTTTACATTTGAGACCTGAGGCTTCATTTCTTTCTGAAACAATCTCTGACTAAAGAAAAGTGAGTTTCATGGTGGTTTAGACTTGGGGAGACCTCAAGATCTACTGATTTTCCTGTGGTTACACTCACCAAAATAGATGGGCTCCAGAAAATCTCTTACGGGGAGGCCGCCCAGAGCCACATTTTAAGAGTGTAGCCTGATAATCGATGACCACCAACAGCAAACACCTATGTTAATACTACCTCCGCATGGAGATAGAAATATTCCACACTCCAGAGACCCCTTGTGTTCCTGATTGATTATAACTCCCTTCCTTTCAAAATAACTACTACCCTGAAATCCTGAGTTCTGTGCTAGTCAGCTAGTCAGTTACTTTTCTTTCTTTTTATAGTTTTAAATCTATGCATACAGCTCTAAAATAGCAGTTTGTTCTTTGCTTATGATATATATGTGTGTATACATATGTATGTATATATATTATATACACAATATATCTATATATCTGTATATATATATATAAATATACTGTATATTATTTTTCAATGTTTTGCTCTTTTCCCTCAGATGGGATATAGATGTAGATATGATTCTTCCATGTTATAATATATAAGACTGCATTTTAGTTTTTATTTTCATTATTTGACTATTTGTCCGATTTTACCACAATATTTTATTGATGGATAGTTAGATTTTTTTTCAGTTTGAGGTTCTTACAAACCACAATGGCTATGAACATTCTCATACAGGTATCCTGATGCAAATATATTCAATTGTCTCTAAGGAATATAATTAATATTCAAGTTGCCGGGACATAAATATACCTCTTTCCAACTTTAGTACACATTGCACATCAGTCTCCCCACAGAACAGATTCTGTGACAGAGATTTACGTGCAGGAAGTTGACTGGAGAGTGCTTGCAAACTCAATACCCATGGGAAACAAAAAGAAAAAGCAAGATTGATCAAAATTAGGCTACAGTCCACTCCACAGAGATCTCTGAAGCTGTGAAAATGCTTCAGAGTCATTGCACATCTAGCAAAGGGACATGGCCATTATATATCCCCATTAACTAGTTATTAGATTTCAGCTTCACCCACAAAGCAGCCTTGTGTAAGCGTCTCTCCATCTGATGGCCACTCCTGGAGGGGGCTGGGGGTTGAGGGCTGAGGACTACTCAGCAGTGCCGCTTCCAGAGCTGGGAAAGCAAGTCCCTTGGTCCAAGAATCTGGGCCAGGAGCAGAGTAGCCACTTCGGTAGAGAATACTAACTGGCTTTCCAAAGCAGCCATCAATTCAAACCTTTACTATACCTCTTGAAGAATATCAGAGAGGAAGCAGCTTTGTGATGCAAAGATCTTAAATTTCCTCCTTGCCTTCCACTGTCATCAGAGCCATATAGAGTGGAGATGTTCCCCCTAAACTGTCTTTCCAAGTGAAATGAGGTCTTTCATAAAAGAAAGAGAGGAGCACAGAGTTTAAAAGTGATGGAACACTTCTGATAAGTGGAGAGGGGAGTTTTCTCCACTAACGGAGTGACTTGGGGACTATGTAAGGGAATTTACCAGCAAGAGGACTTAAGGAGCACAAGGCCCATTGAAAAGGACCTAGTGAGAGCCCACTCTAAACAACATCATTCTAGTACTTATCTCTCCATACTTAGTCATTGCTTACCAAGTCCCTCCCCCTACCTTTACTCAAGGGCAAACTTCTAGCCATGAGAGTCCAAAGCCCTGTTAATGGTATCTCATCATCAGCTCTCAGCACTTCACCTGTTGGTATCCTGACAGGAGTGAGTTCTGGCTGTATCCGATTTTGTTCCTACTTCCCCGTCACAATGGTCATCCCAAGAAAATAATTGGGGACCTATACACTTGTAGAGTAATAGCAGGAAAGCCCTGGCATTTGGAAAGAGGGAACTGATCTTAAAACGTTGAAAACAAATCCTTGAACTGTGAAAGGAATGCATGAATGACACTCCAGAGCATGATGTCCTCATGCTCTGATAAATGAACTGCCTCTGTCCTTGAACTCAGATCATTATTTTAGACTTTGATACCTTCTGAATTTTGGTTCTATGTCTCACCCTAAACAGTACTTTGATAGCAAAGTGAACCCTGGTTCCTTCTTGCAAGGAGAAAAAGAATTATGTGACTGCATCATTGTTGCAATGCTGTAAAAGCAGACAGCTCAGATCTTTAGGAGTTCTCAACTTTGACGTTTTTTACACGAATGTATCAAAGTGCCTCTTCCCAGAAAACCCTTTAATTAAGGGATTAGAGTACCTCGGACACTCCCATCATCTATCCAGGAGGCATGCAGGAAACTGATACTTGTTTCCTCATTTTCTTTCCCAATTAAGAAAGATCAAGTGCAGACTGGACTAGGGTCACAGAGCAAGACGGGGCAAGAAGCTCAGCCTATTAATTCCAGTCAGACAGGATGCAGAAAGCATTGCTAGTGAGTTCTGCTCACTCAGTGACCACGGGGAAGATGGAAGTCACATGCTAGCTGCTGAGATTTTCTCCGGGCAAGGCCAACTGACCTGCGGAGGATTGATGGAGCTTTCCACATCGCCTAGTCCGATGAGGGTACACTCTCTAGTAAATTAAACCTTGGCTTATGGCTTCTCCTTCAGTTCTTAGGAACCCCTTGGAATGAGTCAGGAAGACACTTTCAAATATAGTAAGTAACTAGCACAAATATTTTATTAGCCCATATTTTGTTCAATTTCCACAGCCAAGAAGTGGGCTAAAAATCATGGCCATAATGTATTTTACAAATCATGAAAATGCCTGTGATCTGCTTTTGTATGTCTCTGAAGGCTTTCCAGACCTCATTCAAAAGTGATCCACTCCAGAACTCCAGAAATAAGTGGGGCTTATTTTATTCATTGCAACATAATGAACAGGCCCAAGTGTCCACAATTATACCCCCAAGAGTAGTGAATAATCAAGGTAGTGAATATCATTTCAGATTTTTTGCTACACATTTTTATAACAAATGTGTGTATATGTGTGTGTACATTATATGTGTGTATATATGTGTGTACATTATATAAAAATGAGACTACAGTACACATCCTTCTCAGTAACTTCTTCCGGCAGACGTCCTCATGCTCTGATAAATGAACTGCCTCTGTCCTTGAACTCAGATCAAAAAGAAGTTTTTTAAGTCCTCTTGACTTTTCTCACAACCAACTGGTCTATCATCAAATCTTACTGATCCTCCAATACACGTCAGAAATCATCCCCACGCCATCACCCAGGTGTAAGCCACTATGGCGGCTTACCTGGATTACTGCAGTGGTCTCGCCCATGCTGTTCAGCTCCTTCTTTGGAGAACTGACGGAGAACACCCTTCAGTCAGCTCTCAGAATAGCAACACGAGAGAGTCTGTGATAATATGAAGCAGAGCCTGTCACTGTTTTTGCTTAAAACCTACAACTGGTTTCACACCTTCACTCAAAGTAAAAGCCAAAGCCTCCTAATTAGGAGCTACAAAATCCTACAGGACATGGCTTCTTCCCCATTGCCACTCTGTCCTCATCTCCTGCTCCTCCCTCCCTCGCCCAGCCCTAGTCTCGAAGCCTCCTTTTAGTCCCTTCACCACACCAGACACACTCCTGTGCCACAGCCATTGCCCTTGCTGTTCCCTCTTTTATACCTCCTCGTTTATATTCACAAGCCTCTGTCACAAGGAAGCATTCTCTGGCTACCGTATCCAAAATTTTCAATGTCTGCTGTGGGTCACAGCCCACTCCCCACTTCATTTCATTCCCCGTGAGCGTGTTTCACTATCGAATACACAGCTCTGCTTTCCTTCAGTTTATTATGTTTCCTTCAGGATGACGTAAGCTATTAGAACAGGATATTTTTTCACTGTGTTTGTTTCAGTTCCCAGAGCCCAAGTAAAGTTCTGAGCACATTTCATGAATAAGCCAGATGTTTTCACTCGGTTATTTCATATCTGTCTCTCCATGATAATCTACACAGAAATTTCTACTGTTGTATGATGGGGACATACAATTTTTATTTAAAGATCTTCATAGGTATGGATTTTACTTCCAACTTGTATCCTTAGAACAATAATGAGTATCTTGTTTACATATGCCTTTTAGGCGTGTGCAGTTGCGTGCTCTTCATCCGTCCTTTACAGGGACAGAAATGAGACCCAAGGGGGCAGAGTTTGCACCATGGTGTCAGGCCCTGGCCCAGCGCCTGTCCCCTTGTCTAGAGTTGTATTTCATCATTTAGGTCTGTTAGGAGGGTCCTTAATTCCACACTTTCACCTACTTTATTTATAAATGGATTATTGAAGCCTTTATCCATAAAGCCTTTATGGATAAAGGCTTCAATGATAACAGCAAAAATATTAGAAGAGTGGTCAGAAACAAAGAGAGAGGTAAAGAAAAGATTAACAATGAAGCCAGGTATAAACACAAACAATAAGGAGGGGAGGGGCTGATTAGAAATAGGATTCATAACTTAAAAAAGAATGAGAAGTGGTCAGTAATTCATATAAATGTGGAAATACAGTGAGTATATAAGGGGGCATAGAGGGCAAGTGGCTATAGCAAACTTTTTAAGTAAGCACATGAGAAATGAATTGCTAACCTGTGAAGAGGAATGGAGCTGGACAGTATGATACATTGAATGACGAGGCTTTGCCTGCCCAACAGGAATATCTTTGTGAAAGTGTGAGCATCCATAGTTAATTAAGTGCTGCAAGGAAAGCCCGATGATGACGCTATACTTGTGTCTACAAAGATACATTACAGTTAACAGAGTAGCATAAACTATTTGAATGTCTGGATTTATGATGAGGATGAAAGAGCTAAAGGATAGGGCTCAGCCCTCAGGTGGTCTGTAACCGAGAAAGCCTATCTGTGGCAGATAAGACTATTGTTCTCAATTCTTCATGCACTTCTGAATCCTACTTTAGAATTATCTACTCACATCCTTCACTCTTTGTCTTCGAAGTTCCCCCTACTAAAGCAAGCATCCCATCCTGCTCTCCACTACAGGCTTGGATGTATGACTTTTGCTTTTGTCAATGTGAAGGTAAGGATGTGACACTACACCAGTGCTGGGTCAAGGCCCTAAGAGACGTCATGCATATCTGCCCATATGCTTATATCTCTTTGATCTCCATGAGAAAAGCGGATCCCAGAGAGCTTCTGACCCTTCAACACAGGCCCCTGAATGAGACACGTGGAGTACTGAAACTGACTGAAGCCTGAGGTCAAGCCAAGCTCAGATGCTGCACTGATGCCAGTTAGCGAGGAAAATAAATGCTATTATAAATCATGCATTTGGGGAGTGGAGGTTATGAAGTGTTACTGTTGCAGTAGCTAACTTATACAATGCCCAAAGGACTGCTCTAGCTCTCACCTCCTGTCCCTGTAGAATAGTATATCCCCAATGATCTCCAACTGACTGACTTCATGTCTCAGTTCTATAACTTTCTGTCTCTGTGACTATGAGCAAGCTATTTAAACTTTCTGAGTTGCAGACCCTTTATCTGTAAACGAGGAGTAGTAAAGTTGTGAGAAGTAAAAGAGATGATGAATGAGAAGCACATAGTAAATCTTCAATAAATATTAACTGCTTTATCACTAGTATTGTATTATTATTATAATGCCTACCACCATTCAGACTTTTATCAATGAAAACATGATTTCTTCCTTGGCCGTATTTTAGTAATTTTGAACTTTCTGGGAAGCATGTGTCACACCAGCTTCTTGCCCTAATCTTCCCCATCTGAAAACTCCTCTCAGATTCTAGGCTTGAAAGCAACCTCAGAAGGTATCTCCTATCAAAGCCAAAGCAGACTAGGATTGAGGATGGGAGGAGGGGATGGCCTGGGTGTGGGGGGAGTGGTCAGGGGAAAACGTTGACAACTGTACTTGAACAACAATACACAAAGAAGGTATCTCCTATCAGACTCCTGCCACCTTCCATAGGTAGAAAAGGAAGGGGGCCAGAAGGAGAGGAAGAATAGCCAGATCTCCGTTTTTACATCTAAATGCTATGTCTTCTCAGATAATTTACTCCGTCTGCACTCGGATCTCAGGTTGGCATTATCCCTGAGACCCTGGCGCACAGAGATACCCTTCGGGGAGCCTCTAGGACTTCGGTGAAGTCTATTCTCAGTTGATCAAACTCAGTTCACCTGCACAAGTGCGTGAAGCTTTAAGCAAGCTGAAAGGTGTTCAGTGGGTAAACTAATTTCTGAGAAAGTTTCTTTTCTATAAAGCAAATAGTTTAATGATGAAGTGACTATAAACATTATGGAAGGCAAACCCCATGAGTACAGAGTAAAATACAGTCTTGGGATGTCAGCCTTCCAAATGGGGCTGTAAATTTCCCCAACTGTGATCGAAGTCACTTTTACTACCATAGTGCTTCCATATGGAGAGTTATGGGTAGTACTCTTCATACTCCTTGAACTAGAGGTCGGGCCTCCTAGGAGAAAGAGGAACATCTCTTGAAAGATATTTAGGGGACCCTTGAGTCCCAAGGTGACATGACTACACTGAATTCTTAGATACACATTTAGAGAGAAGACTTTTTTATCTGCTTGACATCTCCAGCTATAAAGAAAATGCCAGCGAAAAAACAATTCGCATAAATATTTTAAGTGTCACAAGTGCTCCTGTAGAAATATCTATGCCCACAGAGAATCCTTAGAGAACAATATGAGAATGAAGAGCTTTGGGTTTTGGTTGATTTATTTTGTGTTTTAAAATTTGGCACCTGTCTCAGTGCCAAGCTCTAAAACAGTGTTTCTCAATCTTTTTAAATTATCACCCTTCCTTCTCTTCTTTTTATTCCATGAACGCCTCCTCTCCTCCAAAATATTAACTCTACAGGCATAACACATATACACTGGATCTACACCTATGCTTTATTAAAATATAGTAAATTTTCCTGCCCTTACCCCAAGGACGAGAATTTGTAGCCTTAGGGTTTATATCACTCTCCCTGTAAACACATACTTGAAACAGAGCACAATGCACAATTCATATATTTAAGCCAAATCAAGTAATAATTGTGATTCAGTCTGGAATATATACTTTATATTATTTTATAATTCATTAAGATGAATTTCTGAATCTTTTTCTGTCCATTTATTTATAGAATAAGAATCTATAACCTTTCCATTACTTACTAATGACATTTCTGGAAGACTCTAAGCATAAGAATTAAAATCTCTAAAATGAGATCAATAATCTTGGACTCACATGTGGTGATATTTATCAATTTAGCATAATTCGGTAATTTCCCAGAATGATGAGAGGTGGGGGAATACTGAATGACTTAGCTACTTCATCGATTAGATAGTTTTATTCATCTTGATCATACTGTCTTATTAACCTTGAAGATCTAGAGACATTTGTCAGCTGATTAAGTACCAAACATTTATTCGTCTACCGGATAATACCACAATTTCCACATAAAGAGCTGTCTCTACCCACTGTGTGCAGAGAAAGTAACTGGTAAATGCGGGTGCCTCATACAGGTGCCTTGTTTTCCTTGCAGAAGGAGAAGAGCCTAAGTTTTCTCCTCACCTCAGAGGAAAGGCACAGGCATTTAGCCAACAAAGCACAGTCTTCTACAACTTTGAACGTCAAACAAATAAAACAGTTAGAAAGAAACATGTGACATCTCTGCTATGGGTGACTCAGAGCAGACTGTTGCCACTCTCACATCCACTGGGACAACTGCTCTCTGCCTTTCTGGAACTAGCCTAGCTTTTCACCACTTTACAAGCACAAGCACTACCTTCTTTTAATTCAATAGTTAACTCTTTCTTTCCAGCATATTTTTTGTTAAGCTATCCAGTACTGTTTTCTATTTCCCAAGGCCAAGAAATTCTAAGAGCACCAGAAATTTCGAAAACAATGGGTTGGTCAGTTATTTTGGTAAGTCTTAGGAGAAGATTCCAGAACTATGTCCAATATAGTAGCCATTAACCATATGGGGTTATTTAAATTTAAAAGTATCACTCTGGATAGGCATTTTAACAATATTAATTCTTCCAATTCATGAACATGGTGTGACTTTTCATTTACCCATGTCTTCTTTTATCAATATTTTATAGTTTTCAGTGTACAGGTCTTTCCCCTATTTTGTTAAATTCATTCTTAACTATTTTATTGGTTTTGATGCTATTATACATAGGATAGGTTTAATTTCCAAATAGTTTGCTTTTCGTGTATAAAAACAGAATCGATTTTTTCATGTTGATTTTGTGCTCCTCAGCTTTACTAAATTTGTTTCCTAGTTCTAATAGTACCCAAGTAGACATACAGGTGCGCAAGATCAGGAATCACAAGGAAAAGGCAAATCAAAACTGAAATGAGATATCATGCCACACCTGTGGGAATGGCTACTATCACAGGAACAAAAATATAAAACCCACCAGTGGCAGTGAAGATGTGGAGAAGAAAAGGGATTCCTTTTCCTATATATCAGTGCTGCCGTAAAAAAGGAAGGAAATCCTGCCATTTGCAACAACATGGATGGACATGGAGAGCATCAATCATGCTAAGTGACATCAAACAGGCAGAAAAAAGACCAATGTTGTTTGATCTCACTTATATGTTGAATATGAAAAATAAAACCCTAACTGCTAAGTATTTAAAATAGATTTGTGGTTACCAGTGGTGGAGGGTGGGTGAAGTGGGTTAAGGTGGTCTTCCAGGGACAAGATAAATAACCCTCCAGATATGATGTACTACAGGGTGACTATAGTTGACAGTTCTGTATTATACATTGGAAAGTTAGAAGACAGTAAATCTTAAATGTTCTTATCACAAGAAAAAAAATGTGTAATTATGTGTGGTGACAGATGTTAACTATATTTATTATGGTGACCATTTCATGATATATCCACATATCAAATCATTATGTTGTACACATAAGATTAATAGAATACTATATGTCAATTTTATATCAATAAAGAAAAATAAACTCAAAATAGGTTAAAGACTTAAATATATAACCTAAAATTTTAAACTACTAGAAGAAAACATAGGGAAAAGGGCTTCTGTACATTGATCTCAGTAATAATTTTTATCAAATATCAACTCAAGAGAATAGCCAAAAATAGTAAAAATGGACAAATAGAATTATATTCCACAAAAATAGTTCTGAACAGCAAAGAAAGTAATTAACAGAGTTAAGGAACAACCCATTACATGGGAGAATATATTTGAATACTATACATATAAAAAGGGGTTGATATCTTAATTACGTGGGTGTGCAAAAGTAGATTTACAATTGTAATACAAATAAATAGATAATAAATAATAATAGAGAAATAAACTGCATTTGATGTACTCATAATTGTAAACCTACTTTTGCCCATCCTGTATATAAGAAAATCAAACAATTCAATAGCTAGCAATCAAATAGCCCATTTAAAAACTGAGCAAAGAATATGAACAGACATTTCTCAAAAAAAGACATAAAAATGGCCAACAGGTATATGAAAGTGTGCTCCACATTACTCATTATCAGGGAAATTCAAATTCAATCCCCAATGAAATACCACCTCATACCTGTTATGATGACTATTATAAAAAAGATAAGAGATGGCAAGTGTTGGTGAGGGTATGGAGAAAAGGAACCCTTATACACTGTCAGAGGGAATGTAAATTGGTACAGCCATTATGGAAAAAAGAACAGAGTCTTCCACAAGTTCAAAGTAGAACTACCTTATAACCCAGCTGTCCACTTCCGAGTATATATATAACCAAAGGAAATAAAACCAATATTTTGAAAAGATATGTGCACTCCTGTGTTATTTACTCAAAATAGCTAGGATATGAAAACAACCTACATGTCCATCTATGAATGAACAGACAAAGAGCATGTGATAGAGTTAAAGATCTAGATATAGATATATAAAATGAAGAATTATTCAGCCTTAAATAAGTAAGGAAGTCTTTTCATTTGCAAAAATGTGGGTTAACCTGGAGGACTTTATGCTAAGTGAAATAAGCCAGTCACAAAAAAAAATACTGCACAATCTCACTTATACGTAGCATCTATGCAAGTAGAAATCATAGAAACAAAGAGGAGCATGATGGTTGCCAGGGACTGGGATTGGGAAAGAGTGCAAAGGTTCAGTCATGTAGAATGAATACTTTCTAGAGATCTAATGTACAGCATACTGTCTTTGGTTAATAATATTATACTGCACATTTGAAATTTGCAGTACAATTGTGGTACAAAGTGTACCACAGCGCACGCATACACACAAATACACTAACTATGTGAGGTGATGGAAATGTCTATTAGTGTGATTGTGGTATGCATTTCACAAAATGTGTATGTGTGTGTGTGTATTTACAAATACCGAGGTCTGTCCAGAAAAAGTCCAACCATTTTTAATATAATGAGAATGGTTTGCACAACATCATTGTAACTTGGCAGCCGAAGGACAGTGGACTGGAATGCTCATGCATGAACAATGATGACTTCACTGTACCAGCCAGTGGGGGTGGTAGATACCGTTGAGTGAGCCAGTGTACTGTGTGGCCGTCACATCCAAAATTACTGAGTGAGTAGAGCAACGATTCTGCATCAGATTTCTTATTAGAGTTAAATATTCCTATGCAGAATCTATTGGGATGATTCAGAAGGCTACAGCTATGGCCAACTGGTGACTGGCAGCTTCATCACATCAACGTGCCCACTCACACATCACCTGTCTTATGCAGGATTTTTTGGTAAAACATCTAATCACCCTGGTGACTCAGCCTTCCTACAGCCCAGATTTGGCACCCGGCAATGTCTGGCTTTTCCTGAAACTAACATTACCTTTGAAGGGAAGCGATTTCAGTTTGCTTCTAGCAATTATACTTAAGAACAATAAAATAAAAAATAAAAATAAAAGAAAGGGAGGAGATTTCAGACCATTGATGGAATTCAGGAAAATACAACAAGGCAGTTGATTGCAATTGGGAGAATTGTGTGAGGTCCCAAGGTGCCTACTTTGAAAGGTACTGTCTTGTGTATAATGTTACTTCAGTAAGTGTCTTTATTTTTCATAGTATATGGATGGATACTTTCCAGAGAGACCTCATATATCAAAAAAATTTATTGGGTACCTTAAATATGTATGACTTTTGTCAATTATATCTCAATACAGCTAGAAAAATATAAATTATATTAAATTAAAATTTAAATGTGGTTCAATTGCCATGGATATATTTTAAGAGCTCAAGGGCCACATGTAGGCAGTGGCCAACACACTGGATAAGACTCAAAGAACATTTCATCATCACGGAAAGTTATAAAGGAGAGTGCTGAACAAAAATGCTCATGACCCATGATGAAAAATGAGAAGCAGTATCAAGAAATCCTCAGAGATAAATAAAAATTGGCTTGTGAGAATAGGATCTATCATTGCCAAGATTTACTCACTGTGATGAAATCTCTGGAATAAATGAGTGTAAGTCCAGCACAGTAGCTGGTACATGATAATTCTCAATCAGTATGCACTGAATTAATAGCCGTTGTGTCGGAGCTTCCCAAGCTGGGAAGATGAATAAACCTTCCATCTTTGCTGCTCTGACCCTTTTGTTATTCACCTCCCTCAGGGCATTTGGAAGAAATTAAGGGAACCAATAACACCTCTGAGGTGTCTGAGAAACCCTGAAATGAAACTATACATATGAGTGCTTTGACGGACATAATACAACACCACTTGCAATGTGTTCAATGGATGTTTAAAGGCGTTAATTTTTAAAAGAGGTTAAGGATCCCAGTAATGTTAGGGAAAGTCTATGCCAAACAAATGTGGAAGGTAATAATTTTGAGATGTGAACCAGCATCTTTCTCTCCAGACAGCAGGTTGTCTGCCTCCCACTCCTGGGCTGCTCCAATTAAAGCCGCTGTTCTTTGCTGTGTGCAGTGCCTTAGGAAGGGTGGCGCAAAGCAGAGAAAATAGCTGCCATCCTACGGTTGGTTTCCAAAAATCTAAGTCTTAGAGGAAAGACAGAATGAAGAAGGCAAAAACAAATGCTTTGGGAGAAATATTAGTAGCGAGAGCACTGCCTACAATCTTCCCTCCACCCACTCAAGAAAGATGATTTTCTGGACGGGAGGAGGAAGGAGAGGTGGAAAGAGTTGGTAAGAGCACAGACATGGGTGATTTCAGGAAAGAGGGGGCTCTGAACCTCTCCATGGAAGGTTTAATTTCCAGAGATGAAATGTCTGTGTAGTTTGCTGAGTAAGTCTGTCTCCGCAGAGGACTGCTTAGGTAGCCTCACAGAGAGCTCTCTGTGCTAGCACAGCAGAGTTGCATGAGCTACACTTAGCCTAGAGGGGATAGAGGGACCATGGGACCCAATAAAAGCCAAACGGACAGAAATAAACATTGCTCTGCCTTCACCGAACAAGCAGGGCCAGGTAGAATGAAGGACATGTCAGAGGACGCTTTACACCAACAGATTTTTAAGAGGGCAGAGAGGCTCTCAAGCACAGTAAGCCCCATGTTGGCTGTCCCTGTCTGCAGAGGGCTTGGGAAAGCATCATTTGCTGTGAACTGGAAGGAACAGATAGTTTGCAACTACAGGAGGTAAGCAGTTCCCCATTTTCTAAACACTGTTTAGAGAATCATGCTTGGGCAGGAACCACTGCACACATCATGGATTATGAACCAGGAGAGAGATCTCTGCTCTTGCTGCTAAGCCTTACGTAGGACTCACATGTAAGCAGCCTTGCCTATCGGGTGCTGATTGCTTAGGGGAGAATCACGAAATGCTGGGAGCTCTGTTTCCTTGGAGCATCTCGGAACACACTCACAAAAATGCTTCTTTGATCAAACAATTTTCTCCTAACAATTAAGCTTAAATCAATTTATCGACGGAACACAGTTTTAAGGGGAATTGGAGGCAAAACTACAAGTGATTTTGGAATATGGGTCACTGCAATGGGTGTGGGCCACATAGGCCAGTACATCAGTACTGTCCTACCAATCAGAGCAAGCCTGATGCTTCTTCGATCCCATGCATGTGGGAGGAAAATGGCACAAAATGAGGTTGGAACAGAAGAATAGAACCAAAAATGGGGGGGAAAGTGGAAACAGTAAAGTCTAGGGAATAAGGTTTTGAGGCAATTTGGAATCATACGAATTTTGACATACACCTGTACTCTGATCAACAAGCGGAAAAATTGAGCTAAATTTTAATTTTAAAAATAACTATATACTTACTGTAAATATGAAAAATGATCCATGCCCAAAGAAGCCATTGCATAATAGGATTTTATTAAAATTAGACATTATTTAAAGTGATTGTTTAAGAAAAATCTTATGATGACCTAGAAATTACTTGTTATATTAATTTTTTAATTAAATTAACTGTATGCATGGTAGGACCACAGTTATATAAAATTACTATACATACGTATATACAAAAATAAAGAATATATATTTGAAAATTAACAGCAGCTATCTCTGGGTAGGGCTAGTGTTTTAAATGTTCTATATTTCTAAATGTTCCTAATTTTTAATAATAATTACACATTGTTTTGATAATGCAAAAATGAACTTTTCTTAAAACACTATCTGCACCCTTAATGATTTTAGAGTTAAGACATTAATTAGGCAAAACTTAACTAGGTCTGACATGATTAAAATTTAATTTTGAATAATGATCCATTTACTCTCCAGGTTATATAATATTAATTACGCTCAATTTATTCACCTTTTTACTTAGCCATCCATTTCTCACTTTTTCTCTTGTTCAATTATTTATGTTTAAAGAATGCTTCATGACAGTGGTCAGCAAACTCTAGTCCACCTACTTTTTTATGGCTTATTAGCCAAGGATAGTTTTTATAATTTTTATTTTTTTTTAAATTTTTGAGACATCAAAATTATATGAACAAGAAGATATCGCCTCATACCTATCAAAATGAATATCGTCAATAAATCAACCCACAACAAGTGTTGGCAAAGATGTGGAGAAAAGGGAACCCTAGTGCACTGTTGGTAGGAATACAGTTTGGTGCAGCCACTGTGGAAAAAGCTATGGAATTTCCTCAAAAAGTTAAAAATGGAACCTCTATATGACCCAGCAATTACTTCTGAAAATACATTCAAAGAAACCAAAACACTGATCTGAAAGAATATATGCACCCCTATGTTCATAGCAGCACTATTTACAATAGCCAAGATTTGAAAGCAGCCCAAATGTCCATCAGTAGATGAGTAGATAAAGAAGATGTGCTACATTTACACAATGGAATACTACTAAGCCATAATAAAGAAAGAAATCTTACCTCTTTTGACAGATGAATGAACATGGAAAGTATTTTGCTAAGTAAAATAAGCCAGTCAAAGAAAGACAAGTACCATATGATTTCACTTATATGTGGGATCTAGCCAACATGATAAAGTAGAAACAGACTCATAGATAGAGAACAGGCTTACAACTGTCAGAGGGCTGGTGGTTGGGAAGCAGGGTAACATAAGTAAAGAAATTAAGGAAAAACAACAAAACTCAGACACAGATAACAGTATGGTGGGTACCAGAGGGAAAGCAGGTGAGGAGAGGTAGAAGATGGTAAAAGGCTAATATGTGGTGGTGGAAGTAGACTTGACTTAGGGTGGTAAACACACAATACAGTATACAATGATGTATTATAGAATTGTACACCTGGAGCCTGTATGATTTCATTAACCAATGTCACCCCAGTAAAGTCAATTGGAAAAGAAAACAAACAGATTTTTTAAAAAAGAAAGAAATTTGTATGAAATTCAAATTGCCTCTCTAGGTCCCTCTTTCCTCATCTCCAAAAGGAAGAAGTTGGTCCAAAATATTTTTTGTTAACATTTAAAATTATATTTTTTATCACAGTTTCAGAGACACACAGCACACAGAGACAGCCAGAGTTGGCACTCGGGCTCACTGCATCGCCTAAAACAGTGCTGGCCTCCAGGGAGATCTCAAGGGAAATGAAGTGCTCTATCATTAGTTCTGAACTTCACCCTTGAAATGCTCCACCTAACGCTCTGATACAACTGAAACACCCCCGGCTTCCTGTGTCAAACAAATCAAATTAAGAGCATAACTGAAGGGACATTTATAATTTTCAGACACAGTGCCTCAAACTTTAATGAAACCACCTGAAACTGCTTTCTACCTTAAGTACATATGCATTTATTTCAAAGCTTTATATATCTAGAAATTGACCAGGCCAATGATACTGAAGGCCCATCTCCAATTCTTAGGCATTAAGAACGATAACAGAATTTTCTAGTGCCTCCAGCTACCTAATGTATTACAATTTTTTAAATGTGTCCAATGACTCAAAGAGAAGATTTAAGCTCAAAAGTTTATGACAGTTTTCATATTTTCTAGTTGTGCTATCTAGCATGTTGGGGTAATAAGATTTTTAAAAATCTTAAATGACTAAATTAAATGCTAAAAGGAATTTGAAGAGCTGGTGGTAAACATAAGCTAACACAATTATTTATTAGAAATATGTGTGAAAATATGCATTTAGCTCTAAATAATCAATGATGCAGGTCAGTTTAATAGGAGTCCTTAGTGACCAAAAGACATAGGTTTCATGGACAGCAAGCTGAATATATGTCAACGTGGAAAGGGTTAGGGTTAGGGTTGGAGTTAGAGTTAGGTTTTAGGGTTTAGGGTTAAGTTTATACTAGAAAGGAATATGATTTAGTCCCCTCCAGGGCCAGCTTCAAGTATATGTGACCAGAGCAGTCACACAGGGACTTCATTTGCAAGCCTAGAAAGACCTGAGCTTCGTTTAATGCCCTGTTGCCCCTGTCCTGAAATGCTTAATGATTGTTAATCAAGGGGCTTTGCATTTTAATTTCGTATGGGGTCTCCCTGATTGTGTAACCTTACATTCTGAAAAAGCAGCATTAAAAACCCCATTAAATATCATGAACTTGGCTCAGGAAGCAAAGAAACAGTCATTTAAATGGCACTTAAATGCAATGTGTTGTTTGAGAAGAGTGTAGGTGGAGTCTCTCTCCGTTCAAGATGGGCCATTTCGCAGTTGCACACCAGTTGCTCATAGCACAGCACGCTGCTCCCCGCACTACCTTCCCCTCAACCTGGCATCTGTTCCTTTCAGCAATACTCCAAAGCTGTTAAATAAATTACAATACTTATCTCTGCTTAAAACTCAAGGTCACAGACATTGTATTTAAATGTGTATCATTTCCTACATATTCTAACCCAAGCTGCCAATCTGTCTTAAGTGAGAACTTCACCGGAGGTGGGTGAAGGGGTTGAGAAGGGTAAGTCAGTGAAAGAAGGACTCAGCAGGTTCCCATCTGCCCAGCATCCAGCATCTTATTTTATGCATCTACTCATGGAAGATGTTTGAAAATTACCATAAAGTTAGAAACTAATGATTAGTCACATAAAAGAGCTAATCTAATTAATCCCATGGCCAACTGGTAGGAAGGTAATCTAAGCATATGAAAAAGCATACTGAAAAAAGTAACTTTCACTTTTTCATCACTTGAAGAGAAACGATGATTGAATGCAGCACAACGGACTACAAAAGTAAAATTCTGGTTGGCACGGCCTCTTTAATCACAAATAAAACCAAGTCTTTGTGGGGGGTGTGGGGGTTGTCAACAGAGAATGAGGGCATGAACAAAGATGGCAATGTTTTAGTTTTCCTAAAAATCAGCCCCGTGGTTTGCCAAATAGGATCAATCAAGGGTTTCTCAATCAAGCAATGTATCTAATATTTGGCAAAAATAGTAAAATATAAATCACTTCAATTAGATCTACATCTCACCCATTTATTTAGGGATAATTTATAAGTGCTGTAAATTACCCATTACCCTATAAAAGCAAAGAGAAAATCATTTGGTTGATAAGAAACCTTTTTCTAACTCTTATAATTAAGATTTCTTAAAAAATTATTACAGTATAGTTTCTATACAATATTATATTACTTTCATGTGTAGAATATAGTGATTTGGCATTTATGTACCTTACAATGTGATTATCTCAATGAATCTATTAAGCCATCTATTACCATGCAACTTTATTACAATATTATTGACCATATTCTCTGTGTTGTCCCATATGTTCATTGCAGCACTCTGTAATAAACAAGAAATGAAAGCAACCTAAGTGTTCATCAATAGATAAATGGATAAAGGTGTGATACCTATATAATGAAATATTTGTCATTAAAAAAAAGAATAAAATCTTGCCATTTGTGACAACATGATAGACCCAGAGGTTATTGCACTAAGTGAAATAAATCATACAAAGAAAGACAAATGTTGTATAATTTCACTTATATGTGGCATCTAAAAACAAAATAAAACAAATGAACAAACAAAATGAAACAGAAACAGACTACAGAATTTTTATAGCTGAATGCATAAATTGATAATCTATAGTTAAGGTTAAAATTTCCTGTGTTTTCAATTTATGGTAGAAAATATAAGTTCATAGACAATAGTGCCTTTTATCTAATTAATATTGAATGGGTACTTGATTATTAATTATCATTTATAAGATGGAGCCACAGAACGATGCAAAAAAAAACCTCCCAGACTGCTAATAACTTTCTAGTATCAGGTAATTCAGACATCCCTGTAGTCTGATAAAATGTGGGGAAATCATAGGATAATAGTATTTAGCAGCTGGTTGCGTGTGACCTTAACAATCATCTTGTGCTATTACCTCAAGGAACAAATGAGAAACAACTATGACCCAAATATGTTAAGTGAGTAGGTCATGATCATGCAGCTAATTAGCAGTAAAGATTGAAATTAAACTTGGGTCTGTTAATAATAAATTCAATCTCCTCTCCATTGCATGTGCTGGCAATCCTCCAGCGAACAAAATAATCTCAACAATAAAGGAATATGTATAACGATAATAGAATACTCTCTACATGAGAAGATTAGAAAATATTATTACTATCTTCTTTATAATTTCCTATATTTTCTATAATTTATAATCATAACAAAATATTAATAATATGCATAGACTAATTGTATATTAGAAGAAAAGTATTCTATTTATATTATGGTACTATAAACTATATTAATCTATATTATAAGATACCTATTATATATAATTTACTATAGTATACTTCTATTTATGTAGTACAGAAAACATGTCAGTGTTTTTTAAAACATTATTTGTTTTGCACAAATTCATTAGGATGACCCACATAAAAAGAGACTGATGAACAAATCAGCTTTGGAAACACTACCTACTTTATCTCAAATTTGGTGATTCACCATTTACACTAGCCTATTCATAGTTTCAAGACATACCACTGCAAAGAAAGCAACTTCGGTTTCTGTAAGTCACAGCACTGCTACGAGGCACGTGGTACACTTATTAAATGAGGTTTCCCAGAGCACAGCTAGCAAACCCTCAAATCCCTTTAAAATAGCAAGCCATCCACTCACAGAAAGGACAATATGATAAGGCTCTTCACTGAATATTGCTTATAAATATCTTTATGGTACACATAAAATGAACTGAAGATCTGAAATGTATAAATATTTATTTGCTTTTCAAACCTGTATGTAATAAAACAGGCAATGAGAAAGTGATCTCTATGAGTTAACACTCTAAATTTTCACTCATCGATCTTAATGTTCAAGATGATTAAATTTAATTTTGTCCTGTCCCAAGGCTTTCTTGTAAACAATCAATAATATTATAATTAAGAACATCAATACAAGTAAGGCCAGAACTATGTCACTTTTTTAAAATCTTGATTTGGACACTAGTGCTTAAAATGGGATTAGTTCAGTGACTTTATTTTCATACCCAGGGCATTAAACCAGCATGTTGACTTCAGAAATCCATCACTTGAAACATATCTTGAATAAGTATATCCTCTTCATTTCTCTTCCTTCTAAAAACTCATCCCATATTTAAACTATCTCTACTCAACTACTTCCACTTACTTCAACCGCAGATACTTCTTAGCCTCTGTATGCCTCAGTTCTTTCACTTTTTTATCTATAAAATAGGAAGTAGAACAACACCTGTCATTCCCCCTTTAGGCACAAATTAAGTGAGATGCCATATGATGCATGCTTAGAACAGTGCCTGACACATAGCCGGTTCTCAGTGGGTGTTAGGTATTAATCTGAAATGGGTTTTAACTCTTCTCTCCCTCTGTGCTTGCTACTGGGAATACTGTCTTCTCTCAGTCATGCAACATGAAAATTATAGCACCATCTTTACTTTGTTTGACTTTTATTTTCCTTTCTACCGACACACAATATATAAAATTGACCTTCATTATTCCCCTGCATACACACACATACACTTGCTACAGAATATACTTATTATGCAATCCATTTAAAAGTCCTTTGAGTTCTTCCTTTGAAATCACTGTTAAATCTAGCCCTTTAATTCCATCTTCTTTCTGCCACATCAGAACTCGTTCCCTTAATATTTGGACCAGCCGGTACAATAGCAGAGTGTTTGGTCTCTGTACTGGAAAATGATTTTTTCCCAAATCTATCCTGTAAATAATATGCTCTGAAATTTAATTTGATCCTGTCAGTTTTCAGCTCACAAGCTATCACCAACTTCCTATTTCTTACTGAATAAAATCTAAACTCCAAAGACCAGTGCAGGCCTCCTACAAATGAGCCAAGGGCTCTATTACACATTCCCCAAATGAATTCCCCACTCTGACTTTCATGAATGCTGTGCCACGGGTGTGACATATCAGATCCCTCTTCTCTGGCTTTCCAAGTGGGAGTAACTGATCTCAAAGACTCGGCTCAAAGTGCATTTCTTTATAAATCCCCTCCGAATATGTTTATTCTGATGTAAACCTTTTACCATCTTCTGCATCTCTGAAAGTTTCTTAAAATGACCTATTTAACATATACGACACATTTGGGGGGAGAGTCCTATTTTATTTTGAATGTATATCTTCATAAGTTTTGGCAGAAGTGCAGGGAAGACAGATCCATACCCAGAGTGTCTGTTTTAGACGTGATGGAAGTGGTTTAATATAATCAATCTGCCACCAGTTAGCTGGCTGATCTACCCAGGGATTGTTGCCATACGCTGGACTTGGAGCTGGTATCTGCTGCTGGAAAATAAAATACTCCACAATGGATGCAGCTACTCACTTTGGCAGGTGGAAATCTATGTTGCTGAGCCCGCACATAACCTCCATCCAGTCCACCATGGCCACTTCGTTCTTAAGCCCATTAGACAATGACAGGAGTCAGGAGAGAGGGCGACTGGTACCCACAGAAGAGGGCATCCTCCCCACTCCACTTGCTTCATAACATTATCTTTTACTGAATTAATCCACTGTTGGAAATTCACATGGGATACAAACATTTCAAACATTTTTGAGCTATCTGTGAGAGCAAAAATTTCTCTTGTTTTGAAAGGAAGATTGCTCTTCCTTTCAAAAAAAAAATGGCTTTCACTATCCTGGAGATGAGGTAAGCAAGTCTGAAACCCACGTAGCAGGCCACTGATAAGGTCCAGCTGGAACTGCCCAGCAGGGTGTGAAGCTGCTCTCCACAAGGGGAATTTCTTCTTCATCAAGGAAGTCTCTGGTTCTAAGGTCAGCCAATTGACTGGAGCAGGCTCACCCAGTTCATCTAGCATAGCCTCCCTTACTTAACTTCATCTTACAGACTTCTAGAAAATACCTTCACAGCAACCCCTGAGAATTTATATTTGATTGAATAATGGGAACTATAGCCTAGCCACACTGATGCATCAAAAGATTATCACAATGGAGTTGACCCATACTGAGGTAGGAAGATTGGGGGAGCAACTAAATAGGAAAAAAGACTCAAGAGGTTTGATTCTAGATATGCTAAGTTTGAGGTGCCTATTAGAAACCTAAGTAAATATATCAAACATGACATACTTGATTTGAGGGAGCTGAGGAAATACATTTGAGAGTCATCAGCTATTTGAAACCATGAGGCTGGATGAGATCACTCCAGGAGTGAGCCTCCAAGGCAGCGTAGGGCTAATGGGTGGGAGACGTGAACAGGGAGTCAGCAAAGAAGATGAAGGAGAAACCCACTGATGCAGGAAAATGCAGTGTCCTGGAATCCAAGTGAAGAAAGTATTTCAAGAAGGAAGGAATGATTAGCTGTGTCAAAGACAGTGGATCATTCAGATATGATGAGAAATGCAATTTCAACACTGTATTAAGATGTGCATACTATTTGGTGATCTTGCAAGGGCTAAAAATAAAGGAGACAACAGGATCTTACTTAATGGACTGGTGATAGATGGCTTTATCAAGGCTGTGAATGTTAGGCCATTGGCAGTAGGTTGAGATGGAGGGAGGCTGAGATCTGGACTCTTTTACTCCTGTTAATGGGTCAAATACAGAGAGAGAACCTCAGAAACACATGGAGCTCAGGGCCTCCTATTGGACACCAATGGAAGCAGGAGGGCCAGGCAAAGCCAAGACGCTTTATACTTGACATCCTTTAAAGTGCCAAATGTTATGCATATATTTCTAATGGAAAAATAAGATGAACTTGAAATTACTTGCTTTAATAATTTTTGATGGAACTATTAGCTTTAATAACTCCATTATAAAACAGATTTTTACAATATTATGGAAATTCATGGGTACTAACTACAGCAGACATCAGTTATCAAGTACATTGTAAAATAACTCTGAAACAATATTTATTACAAAAATAACTAATAACTCTACCACAGAAATTATGTATTTATTCAAAAATGAAAGTAGTTCTCTGACCTTCATTACCACCTAACTTAATACAGTGTTTCAAGATAACAAACCTATCCGGAGTCTGAAACACAGAATTGAATAGGAACACCAGAAACAGGCAAACTGTGGTTGTGACTCTGTGTATGTGCTCAAATTGTCTGTGTGCTTGGTTTCCTTCTTTAAAATCAGGTGTTGCCCTGGCTGGTGTAGCTCAGTGGATTGAGTGCAGGCCTGCAAACCAAAAGATCACGGTTCGATCCCCAGTCGGGGCACATGCCTTGGTTGTAGGCCAGTTCCCAGCGTGGGGCGCATTGATATTTCTCTCCCTCTCTCCTTCCCTTCCCCTCTAAAGATAAATAAATGAAATATTTTTAAAGACTTCAAAAAAATAAATAAATAAAATAAAATCAGGTGTTAATGGAAGCACAGATGATTTAACTATGAAAGGCCTTGAACTAATTGGGGGGAAAGATGTCCTGATTTGGGAATGCCCCAAGGTTTAGTTCTTGGTATTCTCTTCTCTATCCATATTCTTGAAGATCTGAACTTGGAATCCCTGGGGCCATTCTTCATGCCTTGGTTTCTCTTAGTTGGATGACTGGGAAATCTTGTGGTCCTACATTTATAATATGGTCAGAACCTCACCCCTTTTACTTCCCCACTTACCCACCACATTGGTACCTTCCCAGCTCAGCGTCACAGATCCCTGTCTTGCCACTCTGTTTACACCTTTGTCCCTAGAGTCTACCTCAACACAGCCATCCAGATGATCCTATGAAAATCCTAGAAAAGATCCGGATTTTCCCTGGATTAAAACTCACCAATGGCTCAGGATTTCCCTCAGGATAAAACAAAGTCCACACAATGGCTGAAAAGCCTGTTTATGACTTTAATTCTCTCCACCCACCTCCTAGTACTCTTCCCCTCACTCTATCCAGTCTGGCTTTTCTCAGTCACATGAGGACGGTTCCTACCTGTGGACGTTTACATTAGCCATCCCCTGTACCTGACCTGTTTTACTCCAGATCATTCGTTGCTAATTTTCTCACCACCTTCTTGATCCCCTCCTCTCTCCTAGCACATCCCTCCTTTGTCTGGTCTATTTCTCTCTCTCTTCCTCTACATCAATACTTCCCCGTCACAGTCCTCTTATTATGGAACTGCCTTCCTTCTCTTCCAACTTGCGAGGCCCTCCAGGGCAGAATCTGTACCCCGCTCCTCTCTCTTGCTCAGTACAGGGCCTGGCCGGCACCCACATGCATTCAATGAACATTTGTCAAACCAAAATTATTAAGAATGATTTTTTCTTTTAGAATCTGTATAGGTAAATGACAGAAAGGTGGCAGAACTCATAAGAGTAGTGGAAAGAACTAAATATTTTGGAATGCTTCCTCCCACTTTTTATGCAAATTTTTAACTGTCTTTTTTCATTTAGTTAAATTCATACTTTTACACAGTTCTATACCCTGATCCTTCACCTTAATATAATGAGCCTGTATATAAAATTTGAATATTGTTTTAAATGAATACGTTGCATTTCATCAAGGGAGTCAAGCTGAGTGCTCATCCATTCTACTGTGGTTAACCATTGGATTATTTCCATCTTTTTAAGCAGAATTTTTAAAGGGCTCCACTCACACTATTCCACAGAGATAGGCAAATTTCTTGACCATGATGTGCTAAACTAGGGAGCTGCCAAATTTTCCAGTTAATTTAATAGATGGCACTATCCCAGTCTCACAGCATGAGAATATGGATTTAATTTGATGCCAAACGAGCCAGAGGAGAAGGTGCCCCTTCTTCCAAACAAATGGAGGTTTTTCATTTAAGACTATAGAGGCTGTTTTTAATGAAAGATTTCCACATTTCTTTTAGTAAATTTCCATCTGTTTTTTCCAAAAACACTTCCTGAAAAGTAAGGGCAAATACTAATAAATTAAATATAATTTTGTTTTGGTGTCCCTACTGGCTATTGCATTGCCTAGAACAGACTGGGTGCTAAAATCAACTTTGTTGAACCAATTCAATTTATAGGCAAATGATCACTTGGGGAAAGATCCAAGTTGCATAGGGGATTCAAACTTTGGAAGGATGGTTGAACTGATAAACTTCTAAATCAATCAATCCAATTGGATTAAACTGATTAATCAATCCAATGAGATTGATTGGCTAAATCAATCAGATTGATTAATCAGATCAAATCAATTGGATTGATAAACTTCTAAATCCTTCAAATTAACAAATTCCATGACTGTTTATTCTAATACTATTTATTTACACAAATAGTATTTATTAATAAAGTAACAGTGCTACTAGTTGTATAACAGTTTAAGGGTTAACCAGGCTCTTTCACATCATATCCGATTTCATCCCCATGCAGCTATCGAAGACACAGAAGGTAAAGGATGCTGAGATCAGATCACTTGAGTGTCTTGTCACTGTTACATCTGGAAAACAACAGCAGCAAGATTTGGACCTGTAGTTCAATGGATATTCAACTTTGTTTCTCAGGTAAAATAATTCCAGTTCGGACAGCCCTTCCTCAAGAATCCTGGTCGTAAATCCTTTCCACAGCAACATTAAGGAGCATAATTAGTCAACTATGGAGAGTAGAAATAATAAAGTTTCTGATCATATCAGCTGCACAGATTCTTAATTTTGATGGGCTATAATGTTTGACATGGCATTCTGAATGTTTAAAATAGTTGCCAAAATTCATTGAGGAAAACTATATGTATACAAGGCCTGTGCAGAAAATATCCAGCCACATACTATGAAAAATAGAGACAATTATTGAAAAAGATACAAGGAACATTGTACATAGGATAATGATGCCTCAGTTCCCTTCAAAGTAGGCACCTTGGGACTTCACATGGTTCTCCCAATTGCAGCATGATGTTCCTTCTGTTCTGATAGTAGAAGCCATGGAACAAATTTGCCACAAGATGTTTTAAGTCAAGATTCTGTGTCAAAATCTCAGACACAGTAGTTTTTGGAATCCCCAGATCAGCTTCCCATTCTCGCACTGTCAGCTGTGAATCTTTGTTGACTCTCAGGTGTTCTGCCTGCTGCAGACCTTCCAGAACATGGATCACTTTCAACAGATTCTCAACCACCTTTGAAGCATTTGCGCCACACTTTTATTTGCACTGTACTCATTACATGGTCCCCAAAAGCCTTCTCAATCACCCAAATAATTTCAGCAGAGGAACGTTCCAGCTTAATGCAAAATTTGATGCAGATGCATTTCTCTACTGGCTCAGTCATTTTGAATGCAATGTCCACACAGTACACATGCTTCCTCAACAACGTCTACTGCCCCCACTGACTAATACAGTGAAGTGGTCATTATTCATGCATGCACATTCCAGTTTATGCTCCTTGGCTGCCAGGTTACATCAATGTTGCACAAACCTTTCTTGTTATATTAACAATGGCTGGACTTTTTCTGGACTGGCCTCAACTGTGTGAGTGTGTCTTATGTGTATGTGCGTGCACCTTACCTTGTCAGGCATTTCATAGGCATTATCTGAGCTTACCCTCATCCAGTCATATGAGAAATGTACCATTATTACCTGAGTTTTACCACTGAAGTTCATAAAATAGAGAGAAATTTTTATAATTAAATGTCAGAGCAAGAATTCCAACTGAGTCTAGTTTCTCATGCTAGAAACTGTGGTCTTTTTCTTCCCAGCTTTATTGAGATAAAATTGACATATAATATTGTGTAAGTTTGAAGTGTGCAATGTGTTGATTTGACCACTCACATATTACAAAATGATTACTAGCTAATACCTGCACCACATCACATAATTGCCATTTCTTTTTTGTGGTAAGAACACTTAAGGTCTATTTCTTAGTAACTTTCCAGTATATAACATGGTATTATAAACTATAATCACCATGCTGGACATTAAATACCAAGAATGTATTCATCTTATAGCTGAAAGTTTGTATTCTTTGAACATGTAGAAACTGTGCTTTTGAACCCTACATTATTTAAGCAATCTCTGCTATATCTCCGATCAGAGAAGTCACTGATTAGCTAAAACACTAAGTCTCCAGGTCTCAAGTGTGGTCCCAATGTAACCACTGCATAGTTACTGGATAGGATAAGGGTGTCAACATCTGTCCACTGGAAATATCACTGTCTGATTCTGTTACTGACTGCCTCAACTTGGACTTGCCTTTCCTGGCTTTTCAAAACATGTAACAGACCTCAAACACTTTGCAAAGGTAATTTGCAAATGCAGTCTGCCTGGTCCATTTAGTTATTGGGTTTTCCCCCAACAGCCCTGCTGGGTCTTGGAAACTACTCTAGTTAATGGAGGGAGTATCACCAGCAAACTATCAAATTTATGTATAAAAATGGCATCACAGTAACCTGTACAAAATGGGAGCTTTTCAACATCTTGGAAAACACAGCTTTCTGTCTTTTCCTTTGCATCTGGAATAAAGAAATTCTCCTGAAATTAAAATACTAGAAGGAGAACATTGCCAGCACTCCTCCTCTGATAAAAGCAGGATGGATGCCTGTTAGGCTGGACTTCAGGAGCAGCTCCTTCCCAAGGTGCAATCTTAGGTGATGGGCAGTGAATAAAGCACATGGGCATCTGAATACCATGGTAAATGTGTGTACTCAAATATTCACAGCCATTGTTTCTGCTGTGTGGAATTGTTAAGTGCTATCTCTTTTCTTCTTAGCACTCCTCTGTAGGTCTTAAGTTCATCCATAAGTATACATTACTTTTGCAGTCACCCATATAAATGTTATTAAAAGCAAGATTCAAGAAAGTGCTTATCCTAACCATGTGTTAAATTTGACAAATTTTTAAGTAATTTTTTAAAGACTTTATTTATTTATCTTTAGAGGGGAAGGGAAGGAGAGAGGGAGAGAAATATCAATGTATGGTTGCCTCTCGTGGGTCCCCTGCTGGGAATTGGCCTGCAACCCACACATGTGCCCTGACTGGGAATCGAACCGTGATCATGTGGTTCGCAGGCCCGCGCTCAATCCACTGAGCTACACCAGCCAGGACACATTTTACAAATTTTTAAAAGAATATTCTTTGAGGTTAGAAACAGTAGAATAAGATACATATTGAGAGTATAGCATGGCTTTAGGCACAGCTAGGATCTAAAGATAAGAGGATGAAGATACAGTCTGTCCTCTCAAAAGAACAAATCTAGTAATTTTCTTCTTACCATTTCTTCTACTGCTACTAATATGAAACCATTCACTAAGTTGCCAAAGTTATCAACCACAATCATTTCTGACATTCCTTTCAATCACTCCAATCAGAGATGATGTCACATTTATCCTACCTTCATATTACAGTGGTATCTTGGTACTCATCATTAATTCATTCTCGAACTCAAGATAACTTCTGAAAGCAACAAATATTAAATGATAAAGCATTTTCTTTTGTGGGGCAGCCTCATGATTCATGCAAGTTCTAGAAAGCATGAGTACCAAGTACCAAGTACCTGAACAAGTACCAAG
The DNA here is from genome assembly GCF_014824575.4 of Sturnira hondurensis. Taxonomy (NCBI): domain Eukaryota; kingdom Metazoa; phylum Chordata; class Mammalia; order Chiroptera; family Phyllostomidae; genus Sturnira; species Sturnira hondurensis. The sequence continues at coordinate 13,364,379 of NW_028075269.1, read as the reverse complement.
TGCTGAAACATTTTTTTCTTGTCAAAATATGACAAGTAGCAGACTTCTGGCCAAGATGGAGGCCTAGGTAAATGCCCTTTGTCCCCTCACACAACCAAAAGAAGGACAACAACAAATTTAAGAATAAAACAAAACAAAAAAAGCCAGAACTGCCAGAAAATTGAACTGTATGGAACTACAACAACCAAAGAATTAAAGAAGAAATATTCATCCAGACCAGTAGGAGGGGAGGAGATGGGCAGCCAGGGTGGAGAGGACGTGGGGCAAAACAACACAGCCGTCAGACCAGGAAGCCCCACATTTGCTTGCAGATAAACCACATTTGTGTGAGGAACACCTGGGGAGCAAGACAAACCTTGCAACCCACGGTTCCAGCACAGGGAAATAATGCCTCAAAAACGGACTATAAAACCCATGGGGTTTTGGCAGTGGGAGAACCTCCCAGCCTCACATGAGAGTTTGTTGGAGAGACCCATGGAAACCTAGAACATACACAAACCCACTCACCTGGGAATCAGCACCAGAAGGGCCCAACTTGCTTCTGGGTAGAGGGGGAAGTGAATGAAAGCCACCAGAAAGCTGAGCAAGCAGCAAAGTTCCCTCTCAGACAAAGTGCCACAAGGCAGTGACATGGGTTGCTCCACCCTGGTGAACACCTAAGGCTCTGCCCTTTACAACATAACAGGCACCCTGACACAAAAAAATATGGCCTAAATGAAAGAACAAATCAAAGCTTCAAAAATAGAACTAAGCCATGAAGAGATAGCCAACCAATCAGATGCACAGTTCAAAATACTGGTAATCAGGATCCTCACAGACATGGTCGAGTATGGTTGCAAAACAGAGGGAAAAGTGAAGGCTATGCAAAGTGAAATAAAGAAAAATACACGGGGAACGAACCGTGACAGGAAGGAAACTGGGAGTCAAATCAACAATTTGGACCAAAAGGAAGAAATAAACATTCAATCAGAAGAGAATGAAGAAACAAGAATTCAAAAAAAAAAAAAATGAGGAGAGGCTTAGGAACCTCCAGGAAAACTTTAAATGTTCCAGAAGGAATCTCCTTAGGGGTGACAGAAGGAGAAGAGGAAGAGCAAGAAATTGAAAACTTACTTGAACAAGTAATGAAGGAGAACTTCCCCAGTCTGGTGAAGGAAATAGACTTCCAGGAAATCCAGGAAGCTCAGAGAGTCCCAAAGAAGTTGGACCCAAGGAGGAACACACCAAAGCACATCATAATTACATCAGCCAAGATTAAAATGAAGGAGAGAATTCTAGAAGCAGCAAGAGATAAGGAGACAGTTATCTACAAAGGAGTTCCCATAACACTCTCAGCTGATTTCTCAAAAGAAACCTTGCAAGCAAGAAGGCACTGGAAAGAAGCATTCAAAGTCATGAAAGGCAAGGACCTACATCCAAGATTATCCAGCAAAGCTATCATTTAAAATGGAAGGGCCGATAAAGTACTTCCCAGATAAGGTCAAGTTAAAGGAGTTCATCATCACCAAGCCCTTATTATATGAAATGTTAAGAGGACTTATCTAAGAAAAAGATGATCAAAAATGTGAAAAGTAAAATGACAGAAAACAAACTCACAACTATCAACAACTGAACCTAAAAGAAAGAAAATTAAAAAAAACAAGCAAACTAGGCAAACAACTAGAACAAGAACAGAGTCACAGAAATGGAGATCACATGCAGTGTTATCAGTGGGGAGGTGGAAAGGGGAGAATGGGAAAAAAGGTGTACAGAATAAGAAGCACAAATGGTAGGTATAAAATAGACAGGAGGAGGTTAAGAATAGTGTAGGAAATTGAGAAGCCAAAAAACTTATACGTTTAGAGAGGGTGTTCAGGATGGAAGAGAATAAAGCAGACAAAAAAAAATTGGACAGCTGTAATGGCATAATCAATAAAATATATTAAAAAATGAGACAAGTACAGGGTTTGACAAGTTCTGAAGTTGATGAATACCGAGGCTATGCTATATTTCAAATATCTCCTCTCTATGCCTAGTTCACTAGTATCCCATTTCATTATTCCCACAGTTTTTCAGATGAGATTGGGCTCATTCAGGGTGGTATGGCCATAGACTATATTCCCATAATTTTTCAAACATTGAATATCTCAACTAAAAACATCTATGAGAACTTTAAATACCCATGTCAGTGTCTTTCTGGGGGAAAAAATCACCAAAATTAACTTACTTGACTCCAACTAATAAGTGGAAAAACTAGGTCTGGAACAATTAATTCCTGATGACTCTAGATTTAGGGATCTCTTCACACCCTGATATCCAGAATGTAGAGTAACTATGAATGATTTGCAGTTCTGAGCTGGGTTGTACTCAGATGACACTACTGTTGAAAGTATAGTCTGTGTTGTTCTGCTTTGATAACTTGCTCAAATGGTCCCCTTCAATGGGAGTCACCCAGTTTCTTCACCTGCACAGATGCAGATTTGAACCACATACCCCTTCACCCATGAAGCTTTCCATGATTTTCCCAGCTGAACAAAAGTGATTTTATGGACTTCCATAGCAACTTTCCTTATGTGTCTTATGACGCTTTTATGATCAAGGTATTGTTTTACGTCTTCTGTATACCAATTTTCTTTTAAGTATTTTGATGCTAACACTGTGTAACACTAACTTTGTATTTTCCAAGGTCCCTCAGAAGAAAGGAAACATAAAGCCAGGCAGTTCTTTTTCAAAGTTTATAACAGTGTGAACCACATTAGCTGAGGGGCCTACAGGGGTTTTTTTGAAGTATGTTTATTGATTATTAGAGAGAGACAAAAAAGAAGAGAGAGAGAAATGTTGATGTAAGAGGGAAACATCTATTGATCCCCTCCCATAAAGCCCCTGACTAGAGATTCAGCCCTCAACCTAGTATGTGCCCTGATGGGAAATCAAACCCCCACCCTTTTGGTGAATGGAAGGATGTGCCAACAAACTGAGCCACAATGCCCAGGGTGAAGGATCCTAGAGTTTAAAACTATGGTGAAAAACATCTTTGTCCTGATGGTTCTCCAATGGGTGAAATAAATGCATAACAAATGCTTGGAGACATAGGACAATGATGAGAGAATGAAAAGACAGAAAATGTTCCCAGGGTGGGTGGGGATAACACTGTCTGCCACTCAAGAATACCTGAGTTGCACATACTCTGACGTGCAATAGGCAACACCATGCCTTTATCCTCTCCTGTAACTGACAGTTTTCTTCAGATTCTCCACCTCCATCCACATGAATCTAAATGTGACTCGTGCAGCTGCAATTGGTCCTGGGGTTTAAGGAGTTGGTGATTATAACTCAGGGTCACCCGGGCACTACTGCTCTGCTCTTCAGAGACAAATTCCATGACCTACAGAGGTTGGCTCTAGATTGCACCTTTCAGAGATGGAAACAGATTCTGAGGCCAACACTGCAGGGGCATGCACACTAATTTTCCCTGTCAGTATGCCCACTCCTTGGACAACCAAGTCTGAGAAATATTGATACTTCCTATTTCAGAGAAGCTACAGAGAAGGTTTTACGGATCACAGAGTAAACCGAGACTATGCTATTCTTGTCGGAACCCTCTAATGCAACTACCTACAAACATCAGTTGTTGAGGCAAGTCTGCTGTAAACCCTGAGACTATTGTGTAAAACCTTTAAAATAGCAGTTGTCACAGGGATGTTCAACAGGAATTCTGGATAGATTTTTAACACTTTGAGTATCTAGATTGCAGCATATCTTTTCTATACACACACACATACACACACACATAGTTGACCCTTGGAAAAAACACAGGGGTTAGAGGTGCAAACCCACCTTGCAGTTGAAAACCTACACATAACGTAAGTCAACCATGAGCATACACAGAACCTCACCACATACTGAAAATATATTACAAACATATGTGCATATATACTCATATATATGCATATATGAGTATGTACACAAACATGCATGCATATACAAACATGTGTGTATTGCATCACCTGAGAGAGAGACTCAGACACCTGGGGGCAGGGACAGAAAAGGGGTCAGGCCAAGTCCCACATAGGCTGCACACACAAATCTGCCATCCTGCTAACACTAGCACCGCCAGGGCTCCAATTCAGCTATTCCCAGAGGCTTCTGTGAATAAGCTACCACCTCTCTACCTGCGGCCCTTTTCACAGGGAATTTGTCCAAGGCTCTGCCACAGGCTCTGAAAGCCTCCTTACTGAACCGTGAAGAGCCAAGTGCTTCTATTTCTCACCACACAGCCTCTCCTGGTGACTTCTTTCGGAGATACGTCGATGATATTACAAAATAGAATTACTTGACTATAAATTACTTTGAGATAAACTTTTTTGGGAAACAATCATTCTTTGCACCGAAGAGACGTTTGCTATCCAAGACGGTCTCCTGATTTAAAATGTACACGAACCAACAATCCCTAAATCCATATTCACCTTTTCTCCCCATGCTAACGTGGGTGTAGGTGGTGGCAAGGGAGAAATTTCAAGTTTTCATTTTGTCTGCTTCTGTTAATCAGGTTAAGATGACCCAAGAATGTATGGAATACTTGGACACAATGAAATGTCCTTTCTGTCCCTTAGTTTTCTTCCTTGTAAACTGATTCACTATTTGAAGTTTCAGTGCATGGTTGTATGTGGGGACCTAGCAAAAAGGCTAATAAGCAGGACCTAAGTGAGCAAACTTTGCTTCGTAAAATTTAGACTCAATAGCAGGAAACAGAAATCTAGTTTAGTGGCAAGATACTACTGCTGGTGATGAAGACTGGAGCTTGTGGCCTAACGTGATTTATTACAACTGAAGTCAACCCTGAGCGTATGCGCAGAATTAAATGTCGGAATGAAAAAGAGCCATTTACACATTGAATGAAAGAAAACCTTTCAATACATCAACCTGCTTATTACATACATCTTTTGGTTAAATTCAAAGTACACATTTGCCTAAAGAACATTGAGTTATGACTTCAGGGCCATAATATTCTATTTGATAGATTTTGATTAATAAGTGCTACTCAAAGGCAGATTAAAAATAGCCTACCTTGAGATGTGTCCCATTACATGAACAAAAGGCCTTAAGATATTTAAATGCAGTGGTGGGCATTTGTTCAGACTCCCCTAAAGCACTGCTTTAATCCTGAATTTTTTTGGGGGGGAGGATGTTAAAATAAAATAAAAATCCTCTCTGTGCTCAAAGGCACAGATCAAATCCCAAGGATTATGATTTAAATGAGCAAGCAATCGAAACAATCATTCTTACAGAGATTTGAAATGGTAAAGGGGTTTGACACATTAGCCCTGAAAGAGACTGAATAGAGTCTTTTAAAAATATTAACACTTGATTTTCCTCCAAGGTAGTAAGGGTTCAGAACTCACAACCCTCTAGGCCTCATTGTGAGAATACAGTGATCGCTGAGACTCCGACACACGTTTAAACCTCAGGGAGGAAACACAATAGCAACTGCACTCTGGATTTGCTTGCACGCATTGTGCCATAGGTCCAAGGGTTCGGAACAGTAAAACTGCTGTAAACTGGCCCATACAAGGGCACGGGTACCGGTCCACAGAGTTCCATGGCGAAGGAGGTACTCACTGACTGAAGGGTTACAGTGTTTGTCATCTCTTTTACAATAGACACTGCAATACCTTTTACAAAAGTGACCTTATTTCCCAGACTTATTACATAATATTGCAAGAATATAATTATACTGACAATGATTAGCCTAATTATTCTTGGATACAGAAATACCACACCATCTTTACATTTGGTGACCTGGAAATGCAATTTGGATGTATGAAATATAGAACATTTGTGGGGGGGTCTGTTTTATCTGAAGTGTTCCCACAGATGTTTTGCAAATCAAATTTCTTATGTCAGTTTGTTTTCTTATTATTTTTCAAAGCAGAACTCAGTAATTCAATGGTCTGGTTAGTTGGGTTTCTAGTAGTCAATGGTCCATTAGATAATCCCCTAGAATTGATAAAAATATAGTACAATCAGTGGCATAAACAAAAAAAAATTAGGAACTTTATCAGAAAGTGTTTTCCTTCAAATGACCTAAAATCTAACCTTGAGTTGAATCCTTTTGCTATTATCAGGTACGAATTTAGATTAGGCACAAAGCAGATCCTGAAAATTTGATTTCATTGTTGCCAGATTTTAAAAAAACGAGGGAGTATAGAATAAAATTTGAATATATGATATCTCCTATGAATGGTGTGCAAAATGGTGTGCATAGCCCTGACTGGTGTAGCTCAGTGGATTGAGCGCGGGCCTGTGAACCAAAGGATCGAGGTTTGATTCCCAGTCAGGGCACATGCCTGGGTTGCAGGCCAGTTCCCAGCAGGGGACCCACAAGAGGCAACCATACATTGATACTTCTCTCCCTCTCTCCTTTTCTTCTCCTCTAAAGATAAATAAATAAAAGTCTTTAAAAAATTTTTAAAATGATGTGCATAAAAGTCAAACAAAACTCAGTGAAAGGGGGCCTTTTATGTTTGCAGTATCACAATCTTAGATCGTAGAAGACAACAGAGAACTTACATGTCATTTTGCATTGCCGGGGATGTCGATTGGGAAATGCAACAGAGAAGAAGGCAGAGGACAGATACTCAACACGGTTTCCTGGCAGAGGCAACAAGTGAGCCCTACCACAAACACGTCCAGGAAAGGGTGAGGGGTGCTAAGGGGTGCTACTCGGGGGCATCTGAGTAGACCTCCTCATATCCGCCTCTTTACCTTTGCTCAGGGACAGATCCCTGGGCTTTGTTTGAGAAAACCACTTCTCTCTCCTTCGCAAGCCACGTGGAGCTGATCTCAGCCTGGGCCTCCAGGGATGAAACTATGACTCGGTTGTGCCAATCTCAGCATCACAGTTTTTGCTGAAACCAATGGATGGCACTAAGAAGGGGAACTGTATGAGCTGGCAATTACTGAAGCCTTATGGGGCACTGCTTCTCCACCAGCTTCTGTGGACTCGGTGTTTGGGAATATATCATGTAGGTGTCTATCCATCTAATGTGTGGGCTTTTTAAGCATTATTGCTGGAGATGAAATCCTGAAGTCAGAAATCCTGGACTGGAAAATGATGTTCTTTCCTGAGGCCCTGGGTAGGAATTTAGGGCAATCTGGAGAGTGTGGTGTTTAATCTACCCCTACCTTCAGCCTGGGTTATTGAGTCCATCCAGAAGGAATAGTAAAATGTATAGTCAATGAGTACAGCAAAGCAACCTAGCAAGAAATTAATGACATCTCTAGAAGTCTTCACTTTTGTATCAGGAGCCATAAAAAGATGTCAACTATGTTAGCATTGAACTGGAAGCATTAACCAATAGCACCACAAGAAAAAAATAAAGAAAATATACGTGTGGAAGGGTAGAAATAAAACTGACATTTATTAAAGGCCACAAATGTTGACATAGAAAATCTATATATACAAATTATTAAGTTAGTAAGAAAGGCCAGTAGGAATATAAATTCTTAATATAATTCTTTATATTCAAGAATATAAATTGGGCACAGAAACCAATAGCACTTTTAAACATCAACAATTAGAAATATGTAACTTTAAAATAGTATTCACTGTAACAATGAAACTATAAAATACCTAGCATCTAGAAAAAGATATGTTTAAACCTTTATATAAAGGTTTTAACCTTTTTATAAAGTTTAAAAAAGGTTTTTTAAAACCTTTTTTATAAAACCTTTTTATAAAGTTTAAAAAGATATATAAACTTTATTTAAGGACATAAAGTAAGATCTAAATAACTAGAGAGATATATCATCAATAGTGAGATAGAAAAATGCAAAATCATAAAGTTATATTGATTCTTGACAAATTAATCCATAAATTCAAACAAAATTAAAATCGAAATGCCTGCATAATTCCTTATGGAACTGACAAAGGGATTCTAAAATTCTCAGGGAAACGTACATGATTGCTTGTAGCCAAAACAGCCCTGGAAAAGGGGTGTTCATGTGGGCAGCTCCCCATCACAGCTCTCAGGGGTGGTTATGGAGTCACAGTAATCACGTCAGCTGGTGGGCCAGAGGCAGAGAGACAGAACAATGAAGCAGAAGAGGTAACACACAACAGGTGGCCCTGGAACAAGCGACTATTTGTATGTACAAAAATGATGTGTGTTTGCTACCTTTTGCCACATACAAAAATAACTTACATACCAGTGAAGAACCTAATTTGAAATGTGGCCTATTTAAATTTTTAGAAGAAAATTTAGATCTAGAATTAAAAAATCTCTTTCACAAGTATACATAAATTAAAATCCTTAAAAACCCTCAAAATGTTTTTAATCCTTAAAAAATACATATTGACTACTTTACAATGAAAAGATAGCTATGTAAAACAGCATAAAAATATTAAAACTCAAGTAAGAAGATATTTACAATGCCCAAAATCATAAGCAAATAAGTCTCTGGAATACACTAAAAGTTCCTCAAATCTATACAAAATAAAACTAATATAAAGATAAAGGATAGGATTGGCTATGTTAATAGAAAGGAAACCTTAAATTGCCAAAGTATAGAAATGTATTCTATCTGACTCATAAACAGGAAAATGAAAAAGTTTAAAAAATTCGCATGGGAGTTTCAACCTGCTGTGTTTCCAACCGGGGCCACTTCATCCCTCCTTAGGCAACCTGGTGGCCCCCTGGCCCGAGAGGTCACCATACAGAAAGTTCTGTGGACACCTGATCAGCATAGCACAGTGACTCCTGGGCTCATGCAAGCCTCCTGCCTTAGCCTCCCGGGCACTTGGGATTACCAGACGGTGGCAAGTGGAACAGGAGAAATCATGGAGGCAGAAAAAGATCAGCAATTCTCAAGGGTTGGAGTACAAAGAGGGATGCACAGGGCAGAGAATTTTTAGAACAGTGAAAATATTCTGCATGATAATGCACTGATGGACACGTCATTATACATTTGTCCAAACCCAAACCACGTACAACACCAAGAGGGAATCCTAAAAACCTTTGAAATGTAGATGATGATGTGTCAATGTGGCTCGTTAATTATAATGCGCGGATCAGTTCATTATTTAGAGCGAACACTTCTAAAAGGGGTGTTCTTAAGGAGGGAGGCTATGCATGTGTCGGGGGAGGATGTGTATGGGAAATATCTCCCTTTCCATTTTACTGTAAATTTTAAAAAGCTCTAAAATTACTCTTCAAAAATCAAAGATAAAAATTATTACAGTTAAACTAGTAATCAAAGATATAATTGTCAAACTAGTAATCGAAGATATAATTTTCATGATAAAATACCAGAAAGATGTTCTAAATGCCTAAATATAGGTCATTATTAGACATAGAGATGGATCTTTTTAAATGGTACATGGATATGTGCTTCATAGTTTTAAAGAAAATATTAAAGATTTTTTAAAAGCATGGTGATGCTACTTCACACCCATTACTTTGGCCAAAATTAATAAGTATGTTAACACCAGTATTGAGAAAGATGGTGAAAAGCAAGAACTCATACACTTCTGATGGGAGTGGAATTTGGACAGACATTTGGAAATACCCAATAAATTTGAAGTGGAATATAGTGTGTGATCCACCACTGACACTTCTAGAAACTTACCCTAAAGAAAGATTCACACATTTTCACACAGAGACACACATAAAGAACCTAATTATAGAGCTGTTTGTAATTTTGAAAAAAAAGTGAAGAAATAGTATTACCACCAGTGAGCAAAATCAAAACTTTAGTTCTCAAGGAAAAAAATATATATGTGGTAAGCAAATAACAATGCCTGATGTCAAATAGATTCATAAAAATTACATGATACATATTTTTTAAAATTATATAAGAATTATATCATCCTGAACATATCTTTTGAAACTTGCTTTTCTACTCACCAACTTGCTTTTCTACAAACCATCATGTTTTTAAGATTCATCTATGTTTGTACATGGAAATGTCACTAATCAATTTTATTTATTAATATCCCATTAAGCAGTTATGATGAATTTTGACATCCATTAGAGAATTCAATATTCTGTACCTTCAAAAAGGTAGCATTACAAAACAATTGAAAGATAACAACAACAACTTCCATTTAGTAAGCCTTCACCACATGCCCGGCCTTATGCTAAGCACCCTAATGATGTCATTTTATTCCATTCTCATGACCCCGCTGCACAGTACTACAAACCTCACTTCACAAATGACGACATAAATCTTACTGTAGCAAGACACTTAACAAAGGCCACACATTAAAAATGTTAAAGAGACAGGACTTCAACAGAGTTCTGGCCCCACAACCAGCACTGCTAACTACTATGCCATCTGTGGGTGCATTTTCCTCCTTAACAGCAGTGTATTTTCATATAAGCTTCCAGGCTACTATTTAACTGTATCTTTTCATTGTTTTCTTTTATTTTTTCTTATTCCCCCCAGTACCTTCCTCCACCTCCTCCCAGCAATCACCACACTATTGTCGGTGCCCATGAGTTTTTTGTGTCTCCTTTATTTTTTGCTCAATCTTTCCAACCCCTATGCCCTCAACCCTCCCCAAAACTGTCAGCCTGGCCTGAGTCTGTCTCTATTTTTCTTGTTAGCTCAATTTTGTTCATTAGATTATATATATATATATATATATATATATATATATATATATATATGAGTAAGAGCATATGGTGTTTGTCTTTCTCTAAGACCTCTTACAAACTGCAGTCTCAAAGATAAGCAAAACCTATATTTTAAAACTATCGGGATTTTTATGTTGTGATACTTCATTAACTCCTCTTTCCTAGTTATTCTTCCCAGCATACTTGAGATAATCTGTGATGCTGAGCAGGCCACTTCTGCCCCTCCTCCTTTGATCTCACCCCTGGCAAGGGCTATCCGTATAAGTTCACAGAGAGAAGTTTGATTATAAATGCACCTCTGTGCCGACCATTAACTCTGTAGATTGCACGTTAAATATCACTGCTGTCAAACCAAAAACCTCCTAGGAGCTCCCATCATCAGGTATGATTGCTGACCAGAGACGTGGTCTTCACGTCCTGGCTCCCTCCCTGAAGCTACTTGTCATACTTAATAGGAAATGTCCTGTGTCCCACTGCAGTGGGCATCCTTGGGACTGTGTCTGATTTCAAGTGATTCTCTCTATTCAAAAATGTTACTTCCTAGCACATATGTTCAAGTCCACCACCCTGTGACTCTGGCTATGGTGGAGTAAACCAGTGTAGCATTCAGCTTCAAGTTGAACTAATCCTATGCTCTGACTCCCCTGAATTTAGAACTTAGAAGAGAGTCACAGAGACTGATAGGTGTTAGTAGCTAAGCACTTTCACTGAAATAATCTAGGAAGGAGGCCCACAGAGTCATACTACCAAGGGCATAAATCCAATCTGATTTCAGTTCTTTGGAAGGATTTGGGTCAATTTCCCTTGATACTTATTTAAACCAAGGAAAGCAATCAATAATCATCAATAATCTTTTTTTAGCCTTTACCTATCTTCAAAAGCACCAGACAACTATTAAAACTATTTTCATGTGCATTATCTTAATTGACCCTTATAAGTCAAAGAGGTTGGAACACTGGTTGGGATTCATCCCACTATGCAGGTGAGTAAACAGAGGCTGGAGAGGCACCTTCTTCACAAAACAGAAGTAGCAATCATCTTAAAAATTCACCATGGACATTTTTCAATGAGAAATGTTGGCTGTGCTTACAGATAATGAAGCTCAACTCTTCCTGGAATGACTTGTGATCTGTTAGCAATGCTCAAGCAAGCAGAATGCATGATTCAAGACCCTTTCTTTTGGGGCCCTTTAAAGTTTGTTTGTTTGTTTGTTTGTTTGTGGGGGTTTTTGTTTTGATTTTTTTACCAAATGTGAAGACACTTTGCTTTAATGACAAACATTTAATACTTAACATATTTTATTATCATTACATAACCTTCTCATTATTCTCTTTATACCAAAGTCAACCCTCGCCCTTCCTTCTACCCTCTTTCTGCACAGGCTATTATTATCTACCTTTCATGACTGTCCTTGGAAAAACGTGCCAGAAGCAAGAGAGAGAATGGGTCACTCTGTACCACTTGCTCCCACCAAGACTCCATCAGCTCTGCACTTGACAAGAGAGAGCTGGGTCAACAGGAATCAGTTTTGTACCAAGAGGTTTTGATACACAGTAGAATCTACATAAATATCAAAGAGCAGAATTCTTTTCTCTTCTATCCCATGCAGTAGTGAGCCCCTAGATATTACCTGGCACATAATAGATGTCAATGAATATCCAATGACAGAGTAAGTGAATTCTAAGAATGGCTAACCCAATGAGAACAAAACATTTGAAGAGGTCAGGATCAGAATACCTGTTCTGCTACTGAAGATTCCTGTTGCCTTAAGCAAGTAATTAAACCTCACAGAGCCCCAATATCAAAGTGAAAAAATGCCATCTAATTAACAGAAATGTGTGAGTGTTAAAAACTATGAAAATGTGACTAGTATGTAGTATATGTTCAAACTATGTGTTGAATAAATGTATAAATGTACACACAAATTTACTAGCTCCATTTAATTCACCAGAACCAATAATTTATTTCACAATAACAGAGACACAAACTAGAAATCTGATCTCCATTTCAAACTTCTATGGGTCAGAGCTAATGACATATTTTCCTATTCACTATGTCCCATTGGCTTTAATAGTAAAACCCAAAGTCCTCACACTTCCATGATCTTATTCTTTGTGTCCCTGACTCATACCCTACACTGAGCTGTACCAGACTTCTCCCAGGTACTGAAATACACACTATGCCATCTCTTATTCTTCTGTTTAAAGTACCTCTTTGCACTGCTTCTTTGGGTGTCTACCTTTAAAATACTAAAATTGTGTGTCACCTTCTCTAGGAAGCCCTCTCAAATTGCCCCTTTTGTACAGGATTTGATCTCCTCTTTATCCTGTATAGATTATCTATTCTAACATTTGCTAAGTATAATGATATGTGTGTGAGAGAGAAAGAGAACTATTTATTCTTACAATACTACAGTAAAGTCAAATATTCTTACATTTCCCCATAAGAATGTAAATTATCTGAGCCTAAAGAACCACATATTATCCAACCTTGAATTCTAAGAATTAACTTTGTATCTGAAAAATGATAGGTAGGTACTTCACAAAATTTTTTGAAAGGAGAAAAAACATTTATACTTAATTAACAAATGTATAGGCCAACTGAAGGAAAAGATGCTAGATACAGAGAAATGGACAATGCAGCTATATGTCCCTTAACCTCATGCTGTTTATAATCTGATGGGGAACATAAATGATAAACATACACTGAAAGTGATGGTTATTTTGAAAGTAGAGGGGTGGGGTCCTGTGGCAACAAAGAATCAAGGAAATTAACTTAGCCTATGAAAGCGATTCTTCAACTTGATAGCTCCTAAGGACCACCAGGGGCTTTTGCTCAGAATGTAGATGCCTGGACCCTCCCTTCTGATCCAGTAGGTCTGGAGGAAAGCTCTGAAAACTCAATTTTAATGTATATTCCTGAATGATACATCACGGATGCTCTCAAAAACATACTCGCAAAAACACTAGCACGGGCTTCAGCATTTCGTCTCTGGGGAAGGATTGTAATTTGATGTTTCAATGGTGAGAATGAATCAGCCAGGTTAGCATGAGGAATGAATTAGGAGTTTCTGGCAGAGGAAAACTATGCAAAGACCTGAAAGAGAAAGACGAAAATAATAATAAGAATGCCCCTAATAAGAATGATAAATGAGAAACTAGAGGAGGATAAGTAGGTCCTACGAAAGATCCAAGCGGCCATGTGGAAAACATGAATGACTTACCTGAAGGCAATGGGAACTCATAGAAAGATTTTGGGCCTGACCACCTCTGTAACTCAGCTGCTTCACCTGTAATTGCACCTATGTCACAGATTCTTCTTATTTTATTTTATTTATTTTTAGAGAGACAGGAAAGGAAGGAGAAAGAGAGGAGAGAAACAACAAGCCCCCACCAGCAACCTGGGCTGACTGGGAATCGAACCAATGACCCTTGGGTTCGCAGGCCAGCACTCAATCCACTGAGCCACACCAGCCAGGATACCATCGATTCTTTATGAGGATTCCATGGGAGCAATGCCTGGCATATGGTAAGCACTGAACAAGTATTATATATTACCATGAGGATACTATTTACACTGGGATTGTTATAAAGGTCCAGGTGGAGCTCAGGAGGGGGTTCAAATTAAATGAAATGCTAAACAAATTACAGAGCCAAGAACTTCAATGAGTCTAGGGTGAGGAGAGGCATAAAGTGATAGTGCAAATGCCAAGAAAATAGCATTATTTAAGGAAACAGAACATCCATAGGATGAGCAGACCACGGATACAGGACAGCAAGCCAGAACCAGAAGTGATTGACTTCTGAATCTGGTCCAGCAGGCATTTTTTAATTATTAGAATTAGAAGAGTACTTGAAGCTGGCTCTGTGAGAAGAGTTTAATTATTGTCTTTGAAATTATAGCCTGTAAGTCAGTAAGAAGTGGCTTAGCCAAAATGTGGCTTTAAGTCTAGGCCCAATATTCAGTTAGGTTGCATTAAGCCATTCTAATGTTGGCTGGTCCTTGAATGTGTCCTATGATATCTTATCATCACTTCTCACGTGACTCCCAGGACAATTCACCTTAGCATTGCTGGTGACCTGTATCTCCTCACTTGTCATCTTCTTATCTCCCCATTCCAAGTGCTCAGCTTAGAGACCAAAGTGAGCAAAATCAGGTCCACGTCAGCAGGATGCATCCTTTCTTGGCAGCCCTTATTTGAAATAGCTTAAAAAGCTTCCAGGTGGCAAGCAGAGATCCTTAGCTTGGGGGAAAGCTGGCCTTCCCCCTCCTTGGGAAAAAGCTGCATGGACTCTGGGCATCAGAAGTACACGGGTGATCCATTCCATGATTTTGATCTTTAATTATTTCCACAGTTACTAGCCACAGCTATGTTTTTTACATGACAGTGTTTCAGCCACAAGAGATTCCAGATGAGAATTAGAAATACAGAGGTGCTCCCTTCATGATTATAGAGACTGGTCCAGGGTCCATTGTTTGAAACTTGGCCACATGATTCCAACATCGAGCAAGTGTTATAACCACTGAATTATGTAAAGTTTGCTTTAGACTCTCTTGGCTGCAAGTACAGAAATGCACTCAAAGTGTAGGTTCAAATATGCACAGGAGAAAAATAAGTTTCAACATACACAAGAGAAAAACTTGTTTTCAGTGTATCCTGTGGGGGCAACCTTCCTGACAAGTCCCCCCCAGCCACCACAGATGAGAGTAATCATGACTGAGACATGATGTGATCTGCTTGGGGAGGAGAGGTGGCCATTTTCCCAGAGGAAAAAGGCTGTGAACAGTGGCCAGTTTCTCCAAGAAGAAAAAGGCCTTGAGCTCCCTCCTCCAGGGCCTTTTATTGGGTTGTAATACACAGGAATACAGAGCAGCAAGGATCAAACAGTAGATAATATTTCAAAGAAATCTGAGGGCTTAGTATGAGTCAGAGTCTTTCAGGAACAGAGTTTTAGGGTTTCTTGCTCAAACCCTTAACATGTGAATGAAAGCACTTAGCAGAGCAGATTTCCTAGGTTTATCAGGAAGTCTTTATGATGCCAGATTTTTCCCCAGGACTCGCTCTAGCAAGGCAAGGAGCTGCACCTGTCCCCAACAGGTATTCAGGCTTAAGGGGATTAGAGCCAGGAAGTGCTTCTCCCAGAGGACATGGGGACTCGGGCTACGACAAAGCCAGGGGGCGACAATCCATCGCTCTTTGTTGCAGCCCCCCCAGTCCTTCCATGAAGGCCTCCCAAGTATCGAGTCTGGCTTAGGTTGCCCCCCCGCTGTGAGGAAGTCAACCCCTCATTGACTTCCGACCAAGCTTTGGGGTCAGGGAGAGGAAACTGAGGCAGCATTTGCTACCAGAGACAAACTTTGTCTCCTGCGGCTCACATTCCAAAGGTCGTCCCTAGCCTTTAGCCACAAGGGGTCAAGATACAACTCCTCGAACCAGACGGAGCAGTCTACAACAGTATCCATCTTCACATTTGACCATGTGTTAGTTTTTCCTTAACATTTTATAAACTTGGTAATTCCTATCACCAGAGGAGGTGACTAATCTCTCTTTTAACAGGGAATCTATGTCTCAATGCACAGGGAATGGGAAGAATCACCCTGACCAGATTATAAATCAGGATGCAGGGGGGCTCTCTCTGCAAATACAAAGGTGACCCAAAGCTCTTTGTACTGAAAAGGATGACTTCCAGAATCTATGAGGATCAAGGCAGCTGCAATGTTTCCAAGACAGCAAACGCAGCCTGCCAAGTACATCTGAAGCTCTGAGGATAAAGGCATAATTAAATTTATAACGCCACTAACGATTGAATGCCTCCATGCATTATGTTATTTAATCTTTGCCCCAAACCTTGAGAATAAGCACGATCATTCCATTTTCTACATGAGTAAAATGAAGCTTCAAGAGACCTTAATGAAAGGGTGGTTCAGAGGCAAAGACCTGCGTTTGTGTCCTGACTTTCCCTCTCGGTAGCTACATGATCTAATAAATTTTCTTAACCTCTCTAAACCTTCATTCCTCACCAGTAAAGAAAGAATAATAATTGTATCAACAGAGAAGAAATTTTGTAGGCATTGAATGTAATAAGATTATCTTGGCACAGAGAAAAGTCTTGATAAATATTCGCTGCAATTGCAACTGCCGGTAAATGGCAAAACTGAAACTCTAACTGCTGCCCGTTAGTATCTGTCACTGTGGTTTCAAGCCATCAGAGTAACTTCTCAACGGGGAAAGTTGCCACTTGTTTTATTGGTTTTATCTGAATAATTCCAACTCGGTCATTGGACCAGATTCTTTGGGACTGACTGACTAATTCTACTTACCCCCCGAACCAGGATCAAGTCTTGACCCCCAACCCAGAAATGATTTGATCTCATTCTCAGCCCTACACATATATCCTACACAAATCATTCTCTCTCACTATCACAGTCTTGTGCAACACAACCACAAAAGCTCAGTGGCACACAATCATAAACATTTTTTATGTTCTCCAGTCAATGGGTTGGCTGGGTGAGAGCTGTTCTGGGCCAAAATTGTCTGAAATTGCTTATGAGGCTGTGGTCAGCTGGCAAGTCAGCTGGGGCCTGGATAATCTAAAAACTGCTTTGCCTGGGAAGATTTATCGATCCTCCAGATGAACTGTAACCATCAGCAGGTTAGCCAAAGCGTCACCTCACGCAGAGCAAGGGGTCCCAAAGAGAACAAAAGCTCAATAGGCCTCTTGAGAGCTAGGTTCAGAACTGAAACATTATCACTTCACCTGCATGCTATTGACCCAACAAGTCATAAAGCCAGAATAATTTTTAGATGGACAACTGGATTCTACATTTTGGTCAGGAGATCTGTTAAGTCACATTACAAAAGACGTTATAGAGATGGTGCCATTTATAAAACCTAGCACACTGCTCCATCAGTGCTTGTGGCCACAAGTTCAGTGGTCAGACCTTTTTCCCCAAAGGGAAGACAAGGCCAAAGGATCCAGTGGGGCTTTGTAGAAGACGCTAAAAACATTTTCAATCACAAGTCTCAAAATCAATATGCAATGGGTTTTTCATACTCTTGCCTCAAAACCATTTGCTCTTCTTGCCCTGGCTGGTGTAGCTCAGTGGATTGAGCACAGGCCCTTGAACCACACGATTGTGGTTCAATTCCCAGTCAGGGCACATGCCTGGGTTGCAGGCCAGTTCCCAGCAGGGGACTCATGAGAGGCAACCATACATTGATATTTCACTCCTTCCCTCCCCCTCTAAAGATAAATAAATGAAATATTTTTTAAAAACTATTTGCTCTTCTAAAAGGAATATCAAGGTACACTTTAATACCTACTTAGTACGAGAGTTACAAGTTAGTACCAAAATCATGTTAAGAATCACCTTTAGAGTGAGAATGGGAGGAAGTCGCAATGGCTTCTGGTCTTTTTTTAAAATTTTACCAGTATCAAGGGACTGTTTTCCCGAAGGGGGAAGATCAATCTTTCCATTAATCTGGGAGTTTCATTCTCACATTCAGTCAGTTACCTGGCCCAGGAAGAATGCTATTGGCTTATAACGTCTAGGAACAATTAATACAAATCTATTGGTTTAGGATGATTCTGGGTCAAATAGCAACCGCACACCAATATATTTAATGTAAAATAACCTTGTTACATATCACTTCAGAAATCGAAATAAATTTCATTTATGAAAAGTTTCAGAGTGGAGCAGTTTTAGTGCTTGAATAGGGTGTACACATAAAAGCTCTCTCAATTTTCAGTTTCTCAAGCAAAAACATATTATCTTAAAATTCCTAAAACATATCATCTCAGCTATAGACTAAAATTCACCTTCAGTGGACAAGGGGCATTATAAATTATTCAACCCTCTTAAAGACTTTTCTTTCACTACTATAGAGTTCAATTCTCTTAGCAAGTATTAATAATACGCATTCCTGAGTGCTTAAAACAGTGTAGAAGACAACAGTACCTACCCACAACAGAAGTCTTATAGATTTTTATTTTCTCATAATTTATCGTAGCTATTCTATCTTCATCTCCATTAGCTTGTATTCTAGCCATCTTTCCCCAAATGATTACAATTCCCCAAACTGTTCTTTCTGCCTCCAGTCATATCTGGTTACTACTCAGCCTTCACATCGCTGTTGAAGTGATCTTAGAAAGCACAAATATGGCTGTTTCTCCAGTACACAGGAAGTGATTGGCCTCCAACAGCCCACAGGTTAAATCCAAGCTTCTCTTCATCTTGTACAAAGCCTTCCATAACTTTCCCCCCACATCCAACCCTATTCTCAGTTCAACTGACATTTACTATTTCTATAACTCATTTCACAATCCACAGATTTTTCTACTCAAAACTACCAGTCCTTCCACGAACATGTCTGCACCATAGTCTGCACTTGTGCTGACCTTTCTTTCTGAAATTCCTCTCCCAGCTGTCACTCTCCTTCCTCCTCACTTCTCCCCATTCTCTACTCTCTGATAAACACTTCCTCTTTTGTGTACCCAGCACGACCTGTTTACATTTCCATCACGGCATTTATATCTGACTGTGCTTATTCACATGCCCCAGTGGATTATACATTGGATTTCATTCATTCTGGTGTACCAGTACCTAATATAAAATGTGTATTGTAAGAATGTTTCTTCAATTAATACATGAATGAATGAATGAATGAATGCTGTGACAATGAGACATATAAGGATATATTGTCTTAAATTTGTTGTAGTTGTCCTATATACTGAATGTTCAATAAGCAACTGGCCAGTAAGATAGAGAAGGTTTCAGATGATGAAAAGGTGGCTCTGGGTTACTGTCATAAAGGATATAAAATCTAAACTTATATCCTTATATAAGATCAAAACTAGGTTTTGAAAAGTAAGTAGATATATAGAGAGACATAAATGAGAAGAACGTTCAGGAAGAAGAGGAAAATTAAGAGCAAACATAGAGAAGGAGAAAAGCAGAAAGTATTCTGAGAATCTTGGCTTCCTAAGGGACATTGGTGATATATAATGGGAAGATAACAGTGAGATTTTGTATATTAAGCTGTCACACACTAAAAAATAATATATATATTTGTATGAATAAGCCAACCCATGTTCTATTTTGGTTTCATTTTACTACTTTCTTCCTCTTTAAATGCTGTAACTTTTTCATACTGGCTGGCATAAAAACCAAGGCGATCTCTAGATTAAGGCTTTTAGAGTTTAATGAGAATGGCAGAAACTGATAACATTATTCTATTCTTGTTAAGATCCTTTAGTTCTAGGGGATTAATGTGGTGGAGGCCATTCGGTATTCCTCTCTGATTGTTAGCCACCAAATGAGATGTCAGACTCCTAATGGCTTTTACACTCTCCCTGTGAGAGCCTGGACATCTCTGACCTTTCAAAGTTTGGCAACATAATTGGTTGGCAGTGTTTTTTCTCTGCCCCCTCCCCAACCCAGAGTTATAGAAACTCTCAGAGACAGGAGAAACAATTTTTTTAAAAAAGGAAAGTTAAATATTTGCCTATAAAAGAGGCCAATCACAAAAGATCATGGATGTATCAGAGGAAGTGCAATCCATCACCACTGTAGGAAAAGGGAATATTTTCTCAACTGACTGCCCATCCATCTCATACTCCTCGAAGTCTCAAAAACGTGATCCATGTATCGTTTGACAGCTACCTATTAATGAGTGATGTATTTTAGTAAAGCAATAATGAAAGGACTGAGAGAATGCATGAGTTTGAGTAATAACATGTTCTGATTACTATTTCTCTAAAGGATAATCACAATCTTTTTAAAATCATTTTGAAAAGTCTTGTAAACTTCCGGAGTATATAAAATATGCAATAACTCATTTGTTGACTGAGTATTGTTTTTCTAACTCATGGAGAAAATAAATTAATCTTTTTATTTTGATTGATGAATCAGGATTTTATTAGTGTAGTGGGGGATGATGTTGGGAAGAATACATACTATCCTCCATGATTATACGTACAGAAAGTAAAGAGATGTAACCTTACAGAGTCTTCCTGATTTGGTGGGAGGGTGTGAGGAGTTAGAGGGAGAAAGCTGCATGCTTGAATCCACAAACGACCATGACGTCTTTCAATCCTAGCTCATACATTGAGGGGTTTGGGTTGCACTGGATAACTTTCAGGCCCTTGAGATTGAACTGCATTCAGAGGGATAATGATGAGTCATACAAACCACTAAGAAAACAAGTGCCCACCCAGGGTGGCTCTTACAAAGAGCGCAACTAGAAGTGAGTGGGAGCAGTCTTGGATCTACTTTCAGAAGGCAGTACAACCATTCCCACAGATGTTAAAGTTCACTAATATTTAAATAGAACTTTGATTTTTGTTAACATAGTCTTAAGCCACTTGGGAACATAGGTACCTGAAATAACACAGACCCATCCATTCTGAAATATTTACATTGGGAGTTTATTTTCTCTTTCAAATGAGACTTTTCTGAACTATACAGAGGGGTCTGAGGTTCACAGAATACTGGAACAAAAATAGGGACTCTCTCTAACTTAGACATTTGCTTCTTAAACTCAGGAGAATCTGAAACAATTGTACCATGTTACGTAGGTACCTGCAGAAGACTGCATTTACTAAAAGTGGCTCCAATACCATCTCCCATCCCACAGTCTCATTACAATGTGGTCCTGATTCTCCCATCCAGTGGCTGGTCCCAGCCAACAGCCCACACCACCTCTCAGACAGAGAATTCCGGATCCCAGCCTTTAAGTCACTCCTAGTCATTGATTCTTCCAAGCTGAACCCCCAAACTTCATGGAATAAGGACAACCTACCATTGCCATATCCTCTACAAATCCCTGACCTAACAAATGTGTCAACATGACAAAATGGCTGGTTTTCCCACTAAATTTGATGCAGATTTTTATTCAGCAATAGATATATCTAGAGCAATTTCAGATTTTAATCCCATTGTTTCACTGACCTTTTCTATAAATATGTATTGAATAGTTACCATGGACCAGGAACTATGCTAGGAACTGGAAATGAAAAAAAAAAGTAAGACAGATGTGACCGATGCTGCCATTAAGATTACATGTTGACTAGGGGGGCACAGATGCACATAATTACAGGCTGGATACATGCAATTAAGGAAATAAGTAGTCCGAAGTGTTCAAAAATAACTTCATGGTAGGATTATTCTTACTTACAAAGAGGTCTTGAGGAGGTGATATTTTGTCTCATGGTTTCTTTTATATAGTAACTGGTCATAATTTCTAGAGAAAACATACAGGAAAGAGTGCTATGAATGACTTTTTCACTGCTGCACTTAATTCCGAGGCTTGTATTGCTGTTTACTGCCTAACGCCTTTACCATCCATTTGAGACTCTTTTCATTCTTGGCTAACACTTGTGCTGGTCTAGGTTATGTGCCTAAGATCTTCATCCTGAGTGGGCAGCACCTCTGATTATTATGCATTTATCTAGATGTGGTTGTAGCAATAACCCATTCATGGTTAAAACAAAAATTTATGGTTAAAACTTGAAATCAACTGACAATTCTCCCCTTGTGTTAACATGTCTGGGATGAGATTACTGGGGGGAAATCCCCTTAAATAAGGACTTCTAATCTACGAGTCCAAGAATTAAACAATTACTACTTCACTTAACTTCATGCACAAAGCCAAGAAAGTCTGAATATACAGAAGCAAAATGAATGTAACATTTATATCCATAGCTTGGTTTCTTCCAAACTGGAAAAGAGAGAAAGAGTGAGAGTGAGAGTGAGAGAGAGAGACAGAGACAGAGACAGAGAGAAAGAGAAAATGATCAGAAAATGAAGTTAAAGAAATAGAGATTTGAGTTTGTTAAATTTGTGACTCAGATATCTTTCTATAATTAACTCAGAAATCTTGCTATCTCAGGATAATAAGATACTATATGTGATAAATAAATAAACAAGGTTCATAAGATATAAATAAAGTTTTTAAAACATTAAAGAACTAGCAACTGTCCACCTTATAAAGTCATCATCACACCAGATTTTTGTAAGAAACCAGAAACTCAATGCATCCCCTAAACATTCTGGCCAGGGTTTGATTGGCTCCATGCAAAACAAAACACTTCTTATTGGCTAGAATGAAACAAGGGTTCCTGGAAAATGGAAAAGAAACCCAGGTGTACAGTGGATGTGGACTGGAAGTCAAGAAATGAAGTCCAGCCCTGGCTGGTGTAGCTCAGTGGATTGAGTGTGGGCCTGCAAACCACATGATTGCGGTTCAATTCCCAGTCAGGGCACATGCCTGGGTTGCAGGCCAGTTCCAGGTTCCCAGTGCCCAACAGGGGACGCATGAGAGGCAACCATACATTGATATTTCTCTCCCTCTCTCCTTCCCTTCCCCTCTAAAGATAAATAAATAAAATCTTTACAAAAAATGAAGTCCAAACACTGACACTGTGTAGTTATTTGAACTTCAGAAACATCCGAAGACTTGGAGCTGAAACAACATCATCTCTAGCTCCTCTGCAAGCTTCAATATTCTGGGCTTTTAAGTACAACAGATCGGTCCTGCGACACAATTGAGATCCAGATCCTGGGTCTAAGCTGTCTGTTCATGAAAATAACAAGTATAATTATAAAGTGAGCAGTCTTAAATGTCTAGGCTACCTCATTCTGGAAAATTCTGCCCTACTTTTGGCACAGAGGAGAAACAATGCTGATAATAGTTAGAATTTCTTTTGTAAGAATTCTTAAGCTTTACAAATTTTCACACCTGTCATCATAATCGCTCACTTTTTAAAATCACCAATTATTCTAGCATGGGAAGAAACCCCATTTTCTTCATGGTTGGGGGAGGTCATAGTAACTCCCTCTACTTACTTTATCTTTCTCAATATTTTAAACTCTCCTTTTGTAAATATGCTAAATTTAAAAACCATATTGAATAGTGTTCCACTCCACACAAGGTTCAGATGGACTGATTCCTCTTTGAGAGGAAGGGTTGTTCCTACTTAATACAAAAGGACAAGGTAAACCTTGGATGCAGTACAACAGTTTAATGACTATGCAGTTCGCCGACAGATGTGAACTAAAACCAGGAAAAGTCCTAACGTTTTGACTTTTAGGATATTGCCTCCAGTATTCAGGTACATACTCTTGCTTTTACCTGCTCTCTTCAATTTGCTGACTCCTGTTTGTTGGGAACTGCTTTGCATGGTTTCAGGGATTGTAACCGTTTAAGGCTGAGTATGTGACCTCCGGAATGTGAGCCACTGAGGAGACGAGGCTTGTCTCTGGCAGCAGAGGCTGCCCCTGCTTCATCCCCCTGTCTCCAAAGCATGATCGAAGATCTATGATGGGTAAGACCCCCCCGGGGTGGGGGGGGCAACCTAAGCCAGACTCGATCACTTGGGAGGCCTTCATGGAAGGACTCGGGGTGGCTGCAACAAAGAGGGAGTGATGGACCCTCAACACCCCCCAGGGCTATTCGGACATAACCAAGTCCCCATGTCCTCTTGGAGAAGCGCTTCCTGGCTCTAATCCACTTAAGCCTGAAAACCTGTGACTGGGAAGATGGTGCAACTTTTTACCACCTAGCACAGGGTCCAGGTAATCTGGCAAGATAAAGAATTCTTAACAATCCTGTAAAACCTGCTTTGCTAAGAATGCTTTTAGTTAAATGTTTTTATTTTCCCACTGTTTTATAGCCCTTTAGTTGATAGATCCTGATTTAGGAGAAGCCCTAATGGTTCTTTGTATACTATCTACTGTTTACTGCCTATCCATGATTAATAAGTTGTACCTGAATTCCTGCACAAAAAAAAAAAAAAAAAAAAACAAAAAACAATAAAAGCCTGTCTAGGCAAAGGGTATGCGGCATTCTCCCCTAGAGAGAGTATCCTTCCCCTTTTCTCCACAGGATTTGAGGGTCCGTGTGAATTTGTCTTGATCATCCATAACTACGTGGGCACTGCTGGTCAGCACCCATGACACCTGGTCATCAAGCAAGTCTCAGCTTAGACATCACTTCTCACGGGAAGCCAAAGCATGCTTCACTAGACCCAATGCTTCTCAAGTGGATGCAATTTGGCCCCTCCCCCAAGAGCATATTTGGCTATGTATGGTGAGCCAATCAAGGAGAAGTGTTCTGCTGGCATCTAGTGGGGTGGAAGCCAGGAATGCTGCTAAACATCTTCCAACACACAGGACAACCCCCACACAAAGAAATATCTGTCTGGCTCAAATGTCAGCAGGGCTGTCGCTGAGAAACCCCAACAGAAACCATCATAGCACTTCTCATACTGTATTGTATTTGCTGGCTCAGGCGCCTGGGCAACAAGAGCACGCTTTGATTTCCAACTCATCTTCCTGCGAACCTGGTACTCATTAGGTAGGTGGTAAGATTGAAACGACTACCTGGCTGAATGAATAAATGAAGTTACTGATCTCATAAAGTGAAGGGAGCAAAAATAAAACCATAGCATACTTATTTTTAATAAAATATAGTTTTTAGATTGCCTAGTTAAAATGCTCACAGTTTACAAAGTGTTTTAAAACCATCATCACACACATGATCTAACAACTCAGCCCGGCAAACTGAGCATGAATAAACCCCATTTTTACCAAGGAAGCACCAGTTACAGGGCTAGAGAGGCTTGCAAATATAAGTGATAATTATATTTGGAGGTTCCTTACAGAGCTTTACTGATTGGTAACAAAAGTTTAGGCGCCGAAATAACCCATTAGCCGTGGAGTGCACGTTACGCTATCTGTTATGTAACGCTTCCAAAGACGAGAAGTTGTAGCTCTGGGCAATCAGAATGCAGTGAACACTCGACTTCAGCTACCAAAAGCAACCAAGTACCATTAGGAAAAGGATGGTCACTGACTTTTAGAAAGGTTCCCTAATAAAGCACAAGTATGGGATAATGTGTCACTTAGCAATTCCCTTACAGATAGCTCAAAAGCACCAGGGACATAGCCTCAGTCATAATGAAAATAAACTGTTCCTTGTTAAATCTCCAATGAGCCAGATTCCCTGCACGTTTAGAGTGTATACAAGGTAAATCCCCAAAGTGAAGTTTCTGGATTTTAAACTCAATCTGCAGTTTATTAACTATTTCCTTTGGCAAATAGTTTAAAATCTTCATGTGTGCCTCAGTTTTCTCAACTTTAAAGATTATAAAAATGACCCCTTTTCTAGGACTTTCAGAGGGTGAGATGTGTTCATGCATATAAGGCACTTGGAACAGTACCTGAAATGGAGCCACTGCCTGATTATTATGATTTTTTTTGCAGTCCAGGGATCTTTAGTTAGTTTTGTGAGTAGATAAAACATAGGTCACTAAGTTAAGAAACCTAATGGTAGGCCAATATTTTACTTTTTAAATGTACTTTTTCTTTTTTATTGCTGTTCAAGTACAGTTGTCTCCATCTTGCCCCCACCAATCCCACTCAGCCCGGCCATCCCCACCTCCCACCCTCAATCCCACCCCTTTGGCTTGGTCCATGTGTCCTTTCTACATGTTCCTGACAACCCTTTCCCCTCTCGCCCCACACGTTATCCCCTCCCACCTTCCATCTGGTTATTGTCAGTTTGTTCTTAATTTCAATTTTTAAAGATTTTATGTATTTATTTTCAGAGAGAGTGGAAGGGAGGGAAAAAGACAGAGAGAAATATCAGTATGTGATTTCCTCTCGCATGCCCCCTACTGGGGACCTGGCCTAAAACCCAGGCATGTGCCCTGACTGGGAATCGACCTGGCAACCCCTTGATTCACAGACCAGCGCTCAATCCACTGAGCTATGCCAACCAGGGCTATTTTGATCTGTCTCTCTGTTGTCATTGTCATCATCATCATCATCATTTCTGTGTGTTTTCCCACGGAAAGAATTTTTCCTGGAGATAAATAAGCTGTATCAATATGCTATATGTATCTCACATACATGAAATGTGTATTTAAAAACCTACATAACTATCTTTACTAATGAAGTGAACATTTCATACATTTCTTGGTTCCCAGGAAGCTATTCAACTCAACTTGTTTGGTAACAAACCAGATTCTTTGCTTCTCTCATATGGAGTACAAATTTGGTGGGAATATATATACATTTGGTGGGAAAATATATATATACATATATATATACATATATACATATATATACATATATATATATATACATATATACATATATATATACACACATATATATATATATAGAGAGAGAGAGAGAGAGAACCTGCAATAGTAAGCCAAAACTGCTAATAGTACTTCCATGGGGAGGGTACAATTGGTAACAGAAATGCTATGAGAACCTTTTATGTTGATGTGTATCTATTTCTGTGATATTTGACAAAGCAAATGTATTGCTTTAGCATAAAAAAATAAATCAGTGTTGCTTATACTTGAATAATGTAAACAGCTCTTTTAAAAGAAATTCTCATGGACTCCCTCACCATTCTTAATGTTAATTAATTAACATTAATTTATTAATATTAATTAATATTACATTAATTTTAGTGCTACGTAAATGTATATAACATAAAATAAAGCTGGGCATTTACTCATGAGGCTAAATAAATTAAATGTAAAACTAAAAATAAGATAAAATTTTGTTTTAATTACAATGAAAAAATCAGTACAGGAATGTCCACATGGGGTTTAATCAGCAAATGGCAAATACTGAGCTGTGTCACCCAGACAGCAGACTGCAGCTGTCACCTCCTGGCTCAAGGTCATGGTTTCCTGGACCAGCCTGCATCTAGCACCTGTGCAATGTGGGGGTGTAAATGCTGCCACCTCAGCCTGATGTGGGGCCGCTCTGACCAGCAGTGCTCACCCCAGGGCGCCCTGCCAGCTGAGTGAAGTTTTACTAATCTGCTTCAGAGTTCAGCGGCTCACTCTACCCAGTCCTGGCCTCTTTTCCTCTCTTTCACAGATACGGACCACAAATACCTCATACCCCAAGCTCTCTACTGCCATAGAATTTGACTTAAAACACAGGGGGAAAATAAGACTACGCTTCTCTGTATTTTAAATTTTATAACACTAATACCAGGCATGAACATTTCCTGAACAGCACGAAAAGGTATTAATAACCTCAGGCCTATACTTTCCTGTCTTCAATGAGAACCATATGATAAAAGCAAGGCCAACTTGTGTGCTTAAAAATACAATTTGGTTTTGCGCCATTATTCAATTAGCTATGCGCTGCACCCAGCAATTAAAAGCTCCAGCAGCTCATCTTCCCATTATGCAGAACAGAAAATCTTTAAGGAAATACTATATGAAAGAAGATTCAGGGCAACTGAAAACTCTGTAAAGCATAAACAATGGCTGGGTAAAATTATTGCACTAAACAGGGAGTTATTTCAATGAGGCATTGTACCAGCTACCAATTATTTCATAAAACATTGTATACAACGAGGATGATAATTCAGAAACACACCTCACAGGATAATTATTCAAGGCTGTTCAATAAATGTTTACTCCAAACTGGCAATTATTTCTTTAACAATGATCATACATTCAGAAGGAGTTTGCAAAACCTGGCATAAATAGATTTGAAGAAGGAAACCTTGGCATGTACCAGAGTCTCAGATTCAAAATATTTTTAGAGGGCAAGCACAAATGTAAAAGAAAAATTCTGCTTTTGCTAAACAAGTCATTTCCTTTTTAATTCATTTATATATTAAATACCCATACATCACCTACTTTATATCCTGCACTCCTGAGATAAAGAGAAAGAGTTCCTGTCCTCAAGAAGGAGTTTATAGTCTATTGGGGATGGATTATAATTCTCTGCACACAGAGAATTCGATATAATGTGACATGCGCTGCCAGGAAGACATGAAAATTTGTCCCTATCTCTCTCTCCAACTCATCCCCTTACCACTCTTACCTTCTCTCCAGCCTCTGCACTGCTTTCTTTTCCTCAGCTCTCCAAAGCTGTCCCTAGTTTAGGACATTTGTCCCTCCCACCTGTCTTCTCTACATCTGTACTAACCAATAAGGTAGACACTAGCCATGTGTGGCTACTGAGCACATGAAATGTGGTTATTCTACATTTAAATGTGCTGTAAGTGTAATATAATCGCAAGATTTTGAAAACCCTATACAAAAAAGTAGTATAAAATAGACCACTAATAATTTGGTAATACAATGACATTTTAGAAATATTGGGTTCTATAAAATACATTACTAAAACTAAAATACCTGCTTCTTTTTAAAATGTGGCTACTAGAAAAACTAAAATTACATATGTGGTTCGCATTTTATGTCAAAAGGACAGCTTTGGTCTAGAACATTTTGACATCTTCCCACTGTCTTCTTGGCAGTCTGGTGTCAACTCATTGTCCTCTCCTTCTTCCTTTTTCTTTTCAATTCTCCATGTAACTTTATTATTACAAAGTTAAGTCATGAGTCAAAAGCCCAACACTAATAATATGCTCTTAAAATTCACATATCTACATATAAACTAGGACACAAAATTTGTCTTATGTATCATCAACCTTATCACCCACTGCAGCAGAGATGGCTTGATTCTGCCTCTTAATGTTCTTTCTTTGTTCAGGTCCGCGCTCCTCATTCCGCAACTTCAGCGGCACCTCAGTTAAGTCCTTCTCATCTCCAGACTCCACAGCCTCGCCAGGTTTCCCCTCTCTGCTCATCGGGGAACCCACTGTATCGTCAGAAGAAACAAATATGGAACCTGGCAAGACCCTGACATCAGAGAAGCTTGCACAAAAATCAGGAACTTGATCACAAGAAGGTTCTAGGGATGTGATATTCATGTTACTATGTGCACTTAAAAAGCTCTCTTCGTCTTCTTCTGCTTTGTCAACATTATTTCATTGGTATTAACAGAGGACAGGGCGGATGTGTCTGTGTTACATTCACTAAGATCTTCTCTGGAGTCATCCCCGCCCCCCATCCTGCTCTGCATATTCACCACACAAGTGATGTTCTTCCTTGGCCTTCTGAAGACTGACATTAGTGTGTGTGATACCGAGTTTGGCACAAAACTCAGTAGTCTGAGGACTGATTCATCATCCTCTTCTGAAAAGGGTCTTTTTTTCCTGACCTCCATTCTCAAGAAGACACTACCCTCCCCTACTCAATCAATGTCACATTATCCCATTGAACTTTCTCGTTGTGGTAAAAACACATAATGTGAAGTCCACCCTGTTAACAAAATTTTGAGCATACAGTAGAGTTTTGCTGACAATATGTGCATTGTTGTATAGAAGATCTCCAGATTTTTTTCATCTTGTATGACAGAAACTCTAGACCCTTTGAACATTCCTCCCTGACTCTGATCCTTGGTAATCACCAGTATACTTTCTACTTTCATCAGTTTGACTACTTTAGATACCTTGTGTAAGTGTGACCATGATTAGATAGGTTGTGTAAGTATAATCAGGACTGGCTTGTTCCACTTAGCATACTATCCTCAAGGTTCATTTATGTTGTAGCATATGACAGGATTTCCTTTTTCTTAGTAATTTGATATATATACACTTGCATTTTCTTTATGCATTAACCTTTCAATGGAGTTTAGGTTATTTTCCACCTCTGGACTATGGTGAATAATGCTGCAATAAACAGCCACTATGGAAAACAGTATGAAGCTTCTTCAAAAAGCTAAAACTAAAATTTCTGGGTATTTATCCAAAAGAATAGAAATCAGAATCTCTAAAAGGTATTTGTACTTCTATATTCATTTAATTTTCTTTTTTTAGCACTCATTAGTATCTGAATTAGCATAATGATCTGTTTATTTCTTGATGTGGTTTATCATCCCCACCAGAATATAAGCCCCATGAGAGCAGAGGCCTCACACACCTTCTTTGCCATCAGATCCACAGCTGTCTACAATGCCTACCACTTAGTAAGTGCCCAATAAATAATGGCTGAACAAGTGCATAAAGATTCAATGCAAGCCCAGATAAAGAAATATCCAAGTCTGCCTGGAAAAAACATGAGGGAGCACTGGAGATTAAGGATATTTGACTAGGTGTACAAGTCAGAGGGGAGTCCATCCATTTTTCTACCTGGCTAACTACCTTTCTAGCCATGTCCCCACCATCTATCAACTCACCCAGACTTTTTTTTCCTAGCACTTCAATGTTCCAGGCACTGTGCTAGTTGTAGAGAGATGCAGCAGTGGAGAAGATTAACCAGAATCCTGCTATCGCGTAGCTTACGGTCAAGATGGGGAGACCAATAAGCAGGAATGGTTATTTATTATACAAACCATAATGCAATTACAGCTTTGATGAGTGCCAGGGAGAACAATGAGTCTGGAGAGTCAGAAAAGGTTTACATGGGTAAGCAATGTTTATGCTAAGATCTGAAGGATGAGAAGGAGTTAGTCTGAGCAAAGCCCAAGAGAGCCAAGAGAAAAAAGAAAAATTCAGAGAAACCCAAGTAATTCCGATCTGCTGCAGCATAAAATATGTATGTGAGACAGAGTGGCCAGCAGAAATGTAGCTAATTTTATAGACAGCATATCTATAAGCTAAATCAACATATGTTGATGTAGAATGAATAACTCAGCAATACCCCTAAACTTTGATGTGAATGCCACGTGACACAAGACCCTAACTGGAAGTTAGGGGTACCAGACTGAAGTGGACACTCACCAGCCTTCAAAGGAATTTTAATCCCTTTTTATCCCTGATCAAATAAAGCAATCAAAGC
Source organism: Sturnira hondurensis (assembly GCF_014824575.4). NCBI lineage: Eukaryota > Metazoa > Chordata > Mammalia > Chiroptera > Phyllostomidae > Sturnira > Sturnira hondurensis. The sequence continues at coordinate 13,333,094 of NW_028075269.1, read as the reverse complement.
TCAGGTTTGAAAACTTTCACAAAAAGGAAGTCAGAGTAATCCTGTATCCTATTTACCATTGAGATTTTGGTTCACCTATTCCACTGTGTTTTCATATGTACATAACATAGTTTTTAATCAAAAGGGCTGAATATAACAATTCTTATTTTTTTATGGGTACCTTTAATGAATAGTAGAACCACAAATCTAGAAGACTTGTAACTAACTCTTATTTTCTAGGAGCATAAATAATAAATTTTTAGAATCTGTTTTTAAGCATTAAACTCTCCCCCAAACTTTAGAAAGTAAAATCAGTAGTGTCCACCATGTTCCCACAATACTAGTAGTGCCCCAGGAAGTCTCTGATTTAGAACCAAGAAAATAGGATGTTTATCTTTTCAAATATATGGCCAGACACTTACTGGAATATTGTGAACTCTTAGTATAAATAATTAAACATAAGCTGCCAATGCCCCTAGTAAAAGACATGAACCAAATATATTTATGGGGTGCAGGACCTAACCTGATTATAACTGTGTTTATTCCCTTATCTAATCAAGACTGGTTTATTTTCCAGTTTTTTAATATATTTTATTGATTATGCTGTTACAGTTGTACCGATTTCTCCCTTTGCCTCCCTCCACCTGGTACCTGCCTTTCTTCCAGCAATCCCCACTCCCTGGGTTCGTGTCCATGGCTTTTTGGGATTCTCTGTGCTTCCTGGACTTATATGTCTATTTCCTTTGCCAAATTAAGGAACTTTTCTTTCATTATTTTCTCAAATAAATTTTCAGTTTCTTGCTCTTCCTCTTCTCCTTTTGGCATCCATATAATTCAGAGGTTGGTACATTTGGAGATGTCCCACAGGCACTTTATACTGTCCTCTTTTTTTTTTTACTTTTTTCTTCTTGCTGTTCTGGCTGAATGCTTATTTCTTCCTTATGTTCCAAATCATTGATTTGAAGCCCAGCTTCATCCTACGCTTCTAGTTCCCTGCAGATTTTTCTTTATTTCACTTAGCATAACCTTCATCTCTTGCTGAGTCTTTTTTATTTTGTTGCCATACTCAATGAGTTCTTTGAGCATCTTGCTCATCAGTGTTTTGAATTCTGCATCTGATATGTTGCTTATCTCAATTTCACTTAGTCCTTGTTCTGGGGTTTTGTTCTATTCTTTTATTTGGGCCACATTTCTTCATCTCCTCAATTTGGTAGCATCACTATGTCCATTTCTGTTTATTAAGTAGAGCTGCTTTGACTTCCTGTCTTAGTAGCATGGCCTATTGTAGAAAAGGCTCCTGTAAATTGTGCAGGGCAGAGCCTTAGGTAGTAGGCAGGGTGGGCAACTCACTTCACCACTTTGTGGCTCTGTGTCAGGGGAGGGCTCAGAGAAGAGACAGTGTGGCTGCCTGGCTTCTGGAGCTTTGTCCAGCACTTGCCCTGTGCTACTGGTACCCTTCCAGCTACTGCCCTGTTGCTGAATCCCAGAGTGGGTGGGTCTGCATATGTTTTACATCCATGCAGGCCTTTTATGCAGAGTCACCTGAAAGAAAATCTGGCAGTTTCTTCTGCTGCCCCAACCCCCACTGGGTTTTACAACCAGAAGTTATGGGAATTTATCTTCCTGACCCTGGAACTCTGGGCTGTGCAGTCTGGTGTGAGGCTGGGATTGTTGATCCCAAGGTGCCCTTCCCAATGGCACCTCTCCACCTGACTCTGCCTCTCTGCCCCTCCTACCTATCTGGATGAATGTGACTTCTTTAAACCTTGGTGTTGCACTTCCACACAGCTTGATTTTTTGACAGTTCTGGGTGTTATTTGTTCTGAGGTCACAGTCTGTGACCAAAAACTATCTTTCCTTATTGACTATACCATTTCTCAGTTTGGCCACTCTAACAGATTAATGTCCCCCATTTTCCGCCTATCTCCCATACTCATACACTTTGCCATATAACTTTCCAGTGCTCTCCTACACTGGGTGGGATGTTTCGCCCCACCCCTTGATTCTGGTTTAGCCATGTCAGCAAGCAAATGTGAATTAAGCAGAGGCTTAGAAAGGGTTTGCATGTTTTAGTTCATTCTATTGTTTCTCTGTGATTGTCATGAACACATGCTTGAGCTAACCAGCTCCTATCAAAAATAGCTTTATTCATCTCAGCCAAGACTATCCTAGATTGGCCAATAGGCAGATGATACCCAGGTAGTAAACCCAACCCAGCCTCAGAGAACTGCCAAGCCAATCCCAGACTAAGTTGCCAATCTCCACATTTGTGAGCAAAATAAACGGCTAAATTGTTTTAAGCTACAGAGCATTGTGGTGATTATGCAAAACACAACATTGCTAAGGCAATAGATGAGTGACACAGCAACTACACCCTAAAACAACACATATCTTTAATAGTTGAATTATTTTCACTTCTCAAAAGAAGTCAGACTGCATCAGAAAAGGCATAAGAAAACAAACAAACAGAAAAACAAAATTTTCTTCTCTATAAATAAATTTCTACAAAGAAACATCTTGGTCATGCTTATAATTAATCTATAGTAAAACCTCTCTAATGATTCCTATTCATAGTATTTTCATAATTTACAAGCTTCTATGATGAGTGTAAAGCAAGAGAAAAAAGTTTATTGTGCCTGTCAGACTGATAAAGTTACTTTTAACAACTGTTTCTCTTCTGGCCATCAGTTTGAAGGTAGCATTATCTGAATACATGCAACTGAGAGATGTTTAGAACAACTCTTCTGACCAATTTAAACAAAGACATTCTAAAAAGTATTTTACCATGATTGCATCATTAAAGTCTATGAATACAGTAAAGAACCTAAGTAGAATCAACACTAAAAATGCTCTAACAAGATAAAGTATATCAAAAATATAACATTTTTTGCTTTGGATTAATCACAAGTACTTATACGTATGGCATAGGAAAGATGTAACTTAGCACACAAATACTTAAAATTTAATTTTAGTTAATAACACAGAAAGCATGAGTATATAAATGTTATTACATGGATTTGAGGTTCCAGCACTGCCTGGGAAAGGGGAGAGAAGTAATTTACATATGACTATAATAAACCAAGAAGTATGCTATAATGTAGCCACTAAAAATAAGTAAAAAAATTTATAAAACCAATAAGTTAATGAAGGAAAATAGGGAGGTAAAGCATCTAATTAGTTTATAAGAAAGCAAAAATGCAAAGAAAAAAGCCAGTGAGACAAGTGAAAACAAATATTAATTATTAACACAAAAACCCAAATATGTCAATGATGGCATTACACATAAAAAAATGAGTAGGTAAAAAATTCTCTAATTCAAAGGCAAAGACTGGATAAGAAAATAAAAATGATTTCCAAAAGCAAATCTTAAATATAAAGACACCAAAAAAAGGGAATTAGGAAAGAGAAGATATGCCAGGCATCTCTACCCACAGGGTAGCTTATGCAAAACTAATGGCAAACGTGGATTTTAAGGCAAAAAACACTTCTACAGATAAAGTCTGTAGAGGGAAGGGTGGAAAAAAAATACTTACAATGGTAAAAGAACCAATTCACCCTGAGGCTATAAGGTAAACAGTATACACAACTAGTAGAATAACAGACTCAAAATATGTAAATAAAAATTGAGAAAAAAATCAATGAACAACAAGTGCTGGCAAGGCTGTGGAGAAAAGAGAACCCTAGTGCACTGTTGGTGGGAATGCAGACTGGTGCAGCCGCTATGGAAAACAGTATGGAAATTTCTCAAAAAAACTAAAAATGGAACTGCCTTTTAATCCAGTGATCCCACTGCTGGTATTATATTCTAAGAATCCTGAAACACCAATTCAAAAGAACTTGTGCACACCTACATTCATAGCAACATTATTTACAATAGGCAAGTGGTGGAAACAGCCTCAGTGCCCATCAGTAAATGAATGGATCAAAAAACTGGTACATTTCCACAATGGAATACTACACAGCAGAAAGGAAGAAGGAACTCCTACCCTAGTGACTGCATGGATAGAACTGGAGAGTATTATGCTAAGTGTAATAAGCCAGGCAACAAAAGACCAATACCATATGATCTCACCTATAAGAGGAACCTACTGAACAAAACAAACAAGTAAGCAAAATAGAACCAGAGACATGGAACAAATTGACAGTGACCAGATGAGAAGGGGAGAGGGGGGTGTCTAGACAAGGAACATGTATAAAGGACCCATGGAAATGGACAACAGTGTAGGGACCGACTGAGGGAGGAGGAAGGGGGCAGAGCAGGGTATATCAACAGGGGAAAATGGAGACAAATGTAATTGAACAATAATAAAAAATTGAAAAAAACAGAAATTAAATAAAGTTGCAATCATAGTGGGAGATTTTAAAATATCTCTTAACAACTGTTAGAAGAAACAAAAATGAGAAAAGGTATAAAATCTTAACAATATGGTTACAAACATGATATAATTAAAATTTCTAGATATTACAACAAACTATGACAAAATACATTCTTTTCAAATGCGCATTGAACAACTACAAAAAGTGAGACCTTAAAGTGAGATTCAACCAACTTCAAAAATTTTACAACATTCAAAGGATGTTCTCTGACCAAACTGGAACTTAAGCTAGAAATCTATAACACAAAGTCAACTAGCAAATTCACAAGATTTGGGCATTTTCAAAAAAAAAAGAAAACATTTTAAATAGCCCATGTAACAAAGAAAAAGAAATCTAAAAATATTTTCATTTAATGACAATAGAAATACAACAAAGCAAAATCTTGAAGCCTTGGCTAAGTAGTACTTAAAGAAAAATTTATATTCTTAAAATATGTAAAAAACACCCTGGCTGGCATGGCTCAGTGGATTGAATGCCAGCCTGCAAACAAAGGGGTTGCCAGTTAGATTCCTAGTCAGGGCACATGCCTGGGTTGCAGGCCAGGTCCCCAGTAGGGGGCATGCTAGAGGCAACCACGCATTGATGTTTTTCCCCCTCTCTTTCTCCCTTCCCTCCCAAAACATAAATAAATAAAATCTTTAAATATATATATATGAAAATAAGAAAGTTTATAAGTTAATAATATATACATCCTGAAAAGTAATAAAATAACAGCAAATTAACCTCCAATAAAATATGAAACAATGACATAATAAATATAAGAGCATAAACTAATAATAAAAGTAAAAAATAATAAAGAAAAAATGAAGTTAACTCTGATTCTATGTAAAAACTTATAAAAATGATTAACTGCCTAAAAGACTAATAAGAAAAGCATAAATTACCAGTAATAAGAGTGAAAAGGAAGTCAGTATTTCAGATATATGCACACATAAAGAAAATGAGAATATATGATAAACAGCCCTGTTAAAACACACTTACAGTTTGTACACTTCCCTGTATGTATATCATACTTCAACAAAAAGTTTAATTTCAAAAGTGCAAGAAAAGATTTATTATGGTGCTCAAGCAGCACACTTGTTCCCTATAAAACCTTACATTCTCAATGACAGAGACTGTGTATTATTTTTTATTGCTAACTGCAAAAAGAGCAGGAGGAATATGTCTCTATTAAAAATTCTACTTCTCTATTTGCAGATGACATGATATATATATATATATATATATATATATATATATATATAACCCTTCAGTATAGACTACTAAAAATTGTTAGAACTAATAAACAAGTTCATTGAATGTGCAAACTATCAAACCAATATACAAAAACTCAGTTGTGTTTTTATAAACTAACAACACACTATCAGAAAGAGAAATTAACAAAGCAATCCCATTTCCAATTACATTAAAAAAAATAAAATACCTAGAAATAAATTTAACTATGGAGGTGAAATATCAGTATATTGAAATCTATAACCATCATGATTTCAATGTCTCTGGTTATATTTTGCTTATTTGGTTTGTTGATTAGGTTCCACTTATAGGTGAGATCATATGGTATGTATGGGGGATAAAGGTGGTAGGGTAGTCAGGAACATGTATAAAGGCCGCAGGGACAAAGCCAAAGCAGGGGTAGGATTGAAGGTGAGAGGTGGGAATGGCTGGGGTGCAGGGAGTGGTCAGGTGAAAATAGAGACACCTGTACTTGAACAACAATAAAAAATACATTAAAAATACAACAATAAAAATACATTAAAAAGTATAACCATCAATGCAGGATATTATAGAAGATATAAATAAATGGAGAGATATCTCATTTTAATGGATTGGAAGAACCAATTTGTTAAAATTTCTATACTACCCAAACCAATCTATAAATTCAGTGCAATCAAATTCCCACAATGTATACAACTTTTCACAACTTTGTTAACTATACCTTAATTAAGCTGAAAAAATTTTAAAAATTCTAAATAGATATAGGCTATACCTCATATTTTCCCATTGTGTATAATATAGAATAAATACTAATATTGGTTCAATAAATGCTTATTGACTTAGACTCTTCTTCAGATTACTCACAGTTAGGTTGCAATAAGCAAAGTAATATGTATTAGGAAGTAGGCATTTAATAGTTTGGTAGATACACTAACCAAACTGAAAAGAAAGTGATCATATTTAAAACAGATAATATTGCAAAAACATTCTTTTCATTGATTATATTTTTCAATATATGTTCAATAAATGTTGACTAAGAATTAGAATTATGTGCATTCTTTCATTCATCAGTGTATTCCCCCACCACTCTTTCATAGCCTGTGGTACTGCATTACGATCCAACAAATATTTGTTAAATAATTAAGTGTATTGCTTTGTGTATCTATACTACTATATTAATTTCTAACATTGAATGTCATACATTCTGGTGGGGGGGATCCACCTGCAGGGCCCCCCTTCACCCCGCAGGCCACCACAGATGAGAATAAGTCTACCAAGACTTGATCTGCTTGGGGAGGAAAGGTGGCCGATCTCTCAAAGGAGAAGGGCCAAGAGCTTTTTCCTCAATAGGCTTTTACTGGGTTTATTTTGCTCAGGAATATAGGTAAAGCTCATTAATCATTGTCAGGCAATAAGGATCAAACAATAGATAACAAAGAACTCTGAGGGCCTATTTTGAGTCAGGGTCAGATAGCTAAAGAGCCCTAAAACTTTGAGGAACAAACTTTTATGCTCACTTCTTGCTTGGACCCTTATTTAATTGAGAACATTCTAAACAAAGCAGGTATCACAGGATTTTACATATTCTTTCTTAGGTCTGATTGCCCAAGGGAACCCACCCTCTCCAGCACAGGGCTACACCCACCACCAGCATTGTTTCAGGCTTAAGGCATGTCTCAGGCTTAAGGCAGGCAGGGGAAGGCAAGAAGCCAAGAGATTAGGAGACTTCTTGCAGACAGAATGAGGACTCAGGCTATGTCATAGCTAAGGGGTGAGGGTCCATCACTCCTTTTTTCTGTAGCCTCCCAAGTCCTTCCCTGGGGGCTCCATGTGATTGTGCCTGTCTTAGGTCATTCCTCCCTTGGGAATCTTACCCATCATTGGCTAACTGATCAAGCATTGGGGGCCAGTTATGGATGAGGAAAAAGGAGCAGAAGCAGTACCCCTGCCAGGGAGACGAGCCTTGTCTCCTTAGTGGCTTATGGTCCAAGGTCGCTTTCTCAGCCTTAGCCATGTGGGTGTTACAGCTTCTGAAACCAAGCAGGTGGTTCCCAACCACATTCATGATAATGATTTAATTTGAAAATTATAGACTAAAATATTTTAGTCACATCTCTGCATACTTATCTGCACATGCAAAAATATGTATTTGTTCATCTCATAGTACTTGCAAAGTTTCTGAATCTGTTACATAATTAAATTACCTGGGAAAAACCCGAGATATTAGTCTGGGACTATTGACATCAGGGTTTAGTTGGTTTATCAATCAAACCATATAGATGAAAAGCATTCATAGAGGTATGAGATTTCCAAACAAAACTAGAAATATATTTGAAGATACTTATTCTTGACAAGATTCCAGTGATTATACAGTTAATGTATACATCTAGTGAAACATTTTGCCATCACTGTGAACAAAAGTAATACAATGACTAAAATATTTTTTAATGAATGTATGAACTTAATTTTTGTTCCAAGAAAAATTATAAAACAACCCTAACTTTCTAAGGAAAAAAATGATGATAAAATATGATTTAACATATAATATAGACATTTTATAAAGATATATAATATATAGCCAGATATATAAATATATATGCCTTAAGCAAACCTAATGTATGGGTAAAAATTAATTTATAAAGCAAATTCATGGTTGACTGTTTTATGTTTTTAAGATTTACTACAGGGTTAATTTCAATAGGAGATAATCCCAGGTCATTTAAATATGACTCATCTGCTTCAGAGTCAGCTTTTCAGAAATACTCTCTTACCCCCAGAGGTGGGCAAATACAATAGAGCTGTTATCCGAGACAGGATCCTTGTCCTGAAAAAGTAAGAAATGGCAATTTCCCAAAGATTCCTGGATTTCTATTGTCATCCCTAGTTCCTTGAGGACATATTTTGTGTCTCACTCACAGAAGAGCCTTTCATATACTGGACACACAGTAGGACTTTAAAAATTACCTCTCAGAATCAGCACATTGTATGCCTGTGTGAGTTGCCTTATAGTTATGTCATGAGATCATACTTTAAAATCTGTCAGTGTGCTGGTCTTTTTTTGTTCTACCTGCTATTCAGCAGAGACTTTCATTGCCTGAGGAAGAATGAGATTGTTAGAGGTGAGATGTACAGAGAACGAAAGTGTCACTCTTCAGTATTTGACTTCCAAAACAGTCACCTGAAGCCTATTTCAAAGACAACACTCTTAAAAGCCAGAGCGTTTAAGTGAGAACTAAAATGTTAAAGAGGTAAAAAAAAAAAAAAAAAAGTTGAAAATAATTCTGTGTCAAAAAAGAGAGCCCTAAAGAAGCATAGTATAACTTTTATTCTGAGGGAATAAAAGAAACATGGATGAAAATTAAGGTTGCTGTGTGCAGGAGAGCAGAGGCAGAGAGGGCACTGGGAAGACAGCCAGGACAGTGAGTGCACAGGCAAAGCAGGAACCTTCTACCTATTCTCTGCCTGGGCCTTGAAAAAACCAAGGACATCCTCAGGCTGACCTTGTCCATTCCAGTGAGTGACTGTGCCACCTGGGTTAGTTTTCCCTGCAATGTTAGCTTTCCCTCTCCTTGCCCAAAAGTAAGAGCATCTTGTTAACAGTTGCCTGAGCATTGTCCATCAACTACCCAACAGAAGTGGTGGTCAACTATTTTTGGTTTGGAACCTCAAGGGGGTCCCTGGGTAAATTTTGAAACTGACCCCTATCCACAGAAGGCAAGGAGAGACCACAGAAAGAGGCAGATTGCTCCAGATTAGTAGGTGACAGGTTGAACAAGGAAGGAAACTTACATTTGAGGCTTGTCCTAAGTGCCACAATATGAGCAGATTTTCTCACCCATCTGCCAGAATCTTAAAAGCTCATACAGAGGCCTTAACTGGGTTTAGTCACATACGCAGTCCAGATGGCCTCTACAACGCATTACTTTCTCAAGGCTGCATCCTTGAAGCGACTTCTAGTGTGGAAACGGTGGGCAGAATATACGCTCCAAGAACAGAGAATGAGGTGAGGAGGCTCCAATTGCCTGGATTCAGCTTGTGGGTCAACCAGCACTCACATGCTCTTGATGACTCCTCCAATGACTATGATGCAAGATTTTGTTCAGCCTACAAGGTACCCTATATTTATTATGCCTTCTTCCATGGCTCAAGATATCCTAAGTCCCTAAAACAGTGTGAAGCATAAAGCACCTAGTACTTAAACTTGATTGGGAGTGATGAGAACCAGCTGGGACTCTTCCTCAGCCCACACCAGGGTGAGGCAAATCCATGCCATGCTATTTGGATACAGACACCTCCAAGTGTAGAAACCTACAATTCCTGAAGATCTACAACTCTATTATGTTTTATGTAAAATGTAATATAAAAGTAAAACCGTTTTCTTCCTCTTCAACCTAAGTAAAAAATTCAAACAATGCCATGGACAAAGAGGAAGGTAAACCTAAATAACATAAAGTTATCAAAGATTAGCAGAAGCTGCGTTAGAACTGGTCAGATCACAGAGACCATCTGGTGCCACAGTCACCTGCCTTTCTTTACAAGGGAAGGAGTCGAAGCAGGGGGAGCGGTCGAACAATCTGTCTACGGTCCAGTGGAAAAGGGGAGACAAGAGTCTGCTCCTTCCTGCCATGCACCACTGAATTTTGAAAACTTTCTTGTCTCTGCATCTTGCTTTAGTCTCAACTTCATAAACGGTTCAATTGCAGCCTTTTCATGCCATCTTAACTCCAGTTTGCTACATAAAAATAAAAGAAGTACCAGGTCCTTTTCAGTTTAATTAAAGAGACTTTTCTTTGCAAAACAGTCTTGTTCTCCCTCCTGGGGTGATGTTTCCTTTGGCTTCCTGTAAACAACCTCCTTTGAACTGTATTTCCCACTTGCTTCTTACAGTGGTTCCATCTGAGGTCACTCCATTACTCCATCTGTCTCTAATTAACCTCTCGGCTACTTCGCTGAAAATCATTCAAATCATTTAACAATTTTAATTCCTAATAGTGGCATACTAGGATTCAACTGATAGACATCTTAAACATAATCAACTTGTAGTATAACACATATATATGTGTATGTCATTTCACAACTTATAAAGTGACCTTGTGTATATTATTTTTCTTCACTAATAGGTGGATATACTTATTACTTTATTTTTAAAATACACCAATTAGAACTCAGAAAATACATACCTGTTGGATACTAAGTTGGAGATTGTGGTCTCAAATCCAGGTGTCTCTGATTCACAATTTCACATTCTCACGAGGCCATACCTTCTTCAGAAAAATTGCTAGGTTTGGCCCTTCTGTCTCTGGAGAATAAGAACTCATAAACGGTGAACCAATTCATGGGAAAATTTCTGGTTTGGGAGTTGAGCAATGAATCAGAGAGCTAGCCTGCCGCTTCTGATTAGGAATAGGACAGGGAGCCATACTTGGTGGACAACATTCAACAATCTCCATGAGTAACAGAGACTGATAGTGGTAGACAAGCAGCTCAGAAATTCATTGAGGCCAAGAGAGAGAAGAAATGAACAGGCATCACACACTGGTATGGATGCCTGGGCTGGAGAGAAAACAAGGCTGGTCACTCACTGTGATGGAAGTTTGTAGGGCCGCGATGAAGCAGGCCTCCAGGTACCTGGCAAGGCCGTTAGAAATACATGGCCCTGGTGTGCCTGCAGTCTCCTAATTGCTTCTTTAATTGGCAAGGAATAGATCTGAATATAAAATAGACCTTGCTCTTTAAGACAACCCCAGAAACATATGAAAGATGCTCAGCATCACTAGCTATCAGAGGGATGCAAATTAAAACCACAATGAAATACCACTTCATACCAGTCAGAATGGCCATCATAAACAAATAAATGACCAAGTGCAGGCCAGGTTGCAGAGAAAAGAGAACCCTACTAAACTGTTGGTGGGCATGCAAACTGGTACAGCCACTGTGGAAAACAGTATGGAATCTCCTCAGAAAACTAAAAGTGGAGCTGCCTTTTGATGTAGTGATCCCACTGCTGGGATTATACCCTAAGAATCCTGAAACACCATTAAAAAGAATTTGTGCACACCTATGTTCATAGCAGCATTCTTTACAATTGCCAAGTGATGCAAACAGCCTAAGTGCCCATTAGTAAACAAGTGGACCAAGAAACAGTGGTACATTTACATGATGGAATACTATGCAACAGAAAGAAAGAAGGAACTCCTACCCTTCATGGCAGCATGGATGGATCTGGAGACATTGTGCTAAGTGAAATAAGCCAGGTGGCAAAAGCAAATACCATATGATCTTACCTACTAGTGGAGTCTAATAAACAAATCAAACAATTGAGCAAACTAAAACCAAAGACATCGGAATAAAGAACAATCTGACAATGACCAGAGGTGAGGGGAAGAGGATAACAGGGGAAAGTTGGGGAAGGGTCAATTAAAGGAACATGTATAAGGGATCCATGGACAAAGACAACAGGGTGAGGGGAGGATGAAAAGTGGAAGGTGGGGGTGGGTAGGGCAGGGAAGAGTAATGGGGGTGGGGGAAATGGGGACAACTGTAACTGAACAACAATAAAAATATAAAATTAAAATAAAGTAAAGTAAAAAGGCTCTATAGAAAAAAAAAAGAGCTATCAAGCCACAGAAGACAGGGAGAAACCGGAAGTACATATTGCTAAATCAAAGAAGCCAGTTTGAAAAAGGACCATACCGCACAATTCCAACTGTATGAGATTCTGGAGAAGGTGAAACCAAAGAGACAGTAAAAAGGTCAGTGGTTGCCAGAAGTCAGGGGCACAGGGAGAAAAGGGATGAACGGGGGAAGCAGAGGGGACTTTTAGGGTGTGAAATTCCCTGTGATATTGCCATGGTGGATACATGACATTATGCATGTGTGAAATAGAGTGAATTCAAATGTAAGCCACAGACTTTAGTTAATAATAACATCTCAATATTGATTCAAAACTGTAACAAATGAATCACACTAATGCAAGATGTCAGTAAAAAGGGCGACTGTGAGGGCATGGTGGTGATGGGAGTGTATATATAAAAACTCTCTGGGTTTAATGCTCAGTTTTTCTGTTAACGGCTCCCAAAAAGTAAAGTTTATTTAAAAAATCTTAAGAAAAAAAAATCCCCAAAGGAACTGCGTTTTCTGGCTTTGTCAGTGACTTCAGTGAGATTCAAAAGGAATGCTGGTGAAGGGGGTGCGGCAGGGAGAGCAGGCTGGGAGGGCTCAATCTCTGCACACAATCTTTTGACATCTGGCAGCCAGTGAATTTGCCTAGAGTGTGACTGTCTCACACAGGACAGCATTCAGAGGATCCACCCAGAACAAATAGGAGGGCACTTCTGTCTCCTACAATCCCACAACCTCTCTCGGCTCCAGCTTTGTATGTCCTACATGCATTCTCATTACGTGGTATCTGCCATCATTAAGGTGGAACGGGTTTGGTTTTCCCATTGAAATAATTCTGGGAGAAAAAAACTATACATTTTGGGGAGGGGGGTCATTGAGTCACAATTCTCATCCTGGACTTTATATTTCTCTCAGACCAAAAGGTCAGAGTGGATTTATTATACACCCTCAATGTGCCATGTATATAAAGAAATCAAAAACAGAGAATATTTTCTTTTCTCTCAAGAAGTTTTAAAGAAATTTGTAGTTAAATCTTAAGATACATTTCCTCCCAATCTTTGAATTAGTGACAGATCTCCCCTCACTGGAACTTTCAGGTATTGCAAGCCATCCTTGATGGTTATCATGATTTAAGCTAATGCATATGAAGTGTTTGAATTATTTTATAATGTTCATAAACGAAAGGACCTCATTAGGGGATTTCAAGGCCATGCATTTTTCCATTCTTCTTGTTAAAATCACGTATAAAAATTCTGCAATTTTGAACATGTAATTAAGAAGCAAGACATTGAAAGGCCCTGGCCAGGTAGTTAAGTTGGTTAGAGCATTGTCCCTATCCATCAAGGTTGCAGGTTTGATTCCTAGTCAGAGCATATACAAGAAACTACCAATGGATAAATAAATAAGTGGAACAACAAGTCGATGTCTCTCCCTCTCTTTCTCTCAAATTAATCAACCAATCAATATTTTTAAATAAAAGAAAAAGAGAAGCCAGACTTTGAGAAATTAAAACAAGTCCCAAGGAGGGACTCTAGAGACTCTGTTGAAACGAAAAGTTAAACTAATAAAAAATGTGATCACATACTAATTACCGCATTTAAACTAATTACACATGTTTAGTTTATATTATTATATTACATCTTATATTCCAGATCCAATTTAAGAAAACAAAAAGTTCAAAAAGCAAGATTTGAGAACAAGTGAAATTGTGAGGCTCATGCTGCGACAAGCTCCCGTTCCTTGGAAGAATTTGACAGAAGCTTGGTAACATCAGTAGGAAAGTCTGTAAAAAGATTCTATGCAACAAATAGGTGTCGAGATATGTCATTTCTAAGGTCTCCATAGTTGTGATTCTGTTACCGAACAAGGGTCCCGGGGGGTGGGGGGGGCAATACTTGGCCCACCGAGGGATGCCAAAAACTGCTTCAGAAAACAGGGGCCCCTCCCAAGGACAGTATACTAATATCTATTGGGCTCTTCTGTCCGCCGCCAATTGGAAAGACATCTCTCAATGCCAGAGATTTATGAAAAGGAAACAAAATGTTTATTTAATGCTATTCAGGCCTAACGCCTTCCTTAAAATATTAGTCTTTGAGGGTATACACCTACACACACACCCACACACAGTGCTCCCTTCTCCCACTGTCCCAACTCCGGGTACCGTAAATCAGGAAAAGAGCACACGTCCGTTTTCAGGTCGCTGGCACGTGAGGTGTGTCGCCCGCCTGTCCAGGCAGGATCTCCAAGTAATCCAAAGTCATGTGGCACCTTTCACCGGCAAGAGTTCTTTGTATCAAGTTCCAGTCAAAGTCTCTCCTGCTTTCCAGGCCACTCAGCCAAAGGGAGCAGGCCAAAGGGAGCACGCCAAAGCTGCACTCCACCAAAAGCGCATGTCTTTCTTCTTCACCTAGCCGCAGGGATCTCCATTCTGGCAAAGCTGCGTGGTTTTCCCTTTCACCTGGCCAAGAGGGGGGTCTGCACTCTGCTGAAACTGCATGGCTCTCCCTCCTAATGGCTACAGGGGTCTACATCTTTCCAAAACAGGGTGGCTCTCCCCCTCACCTGGCCAAGAGGGGGGTCTTCACTCTGCTAAAGCCACATGCCTCTCTCGCAGGCACTCTCTCAGAGAGGCAGCCCCCAATTCCAGCCTGGGTAGCAGCCACTCACTTCTCCCTGGCCCAAAATTTGGCCACAACTATTTAACATATCTATGAAACCAGTTAAAGGTTATAGATATGTTAAATGACCATTCCAGAGGTTAGCTGCAAAACTGTTGCTATGCAAAACAGCTCTCAATGGCCCTGCTCCATTCATCCCTTCCCCCAACTGACACCTTTGGGGTGGGGTGGGGTGAGGATATCTTAATATTTCCTCCAATATTCCTGTACACTTTGAGTTCTGGACACCATTCCAAATCTTTTCTGGGCACCCCCCCTTGGCTGCACCCTGTATCAATTATTTATCATGATTATATATGATCTTATAACACAGACACAGAAATCATGGCCACTCAGAATGTCATTAATTAATTGACTATAAATTTGATCAGCTGTTCCCTTTAAGAATTTGAAGATATTTATGGCCATAATTTAAATTTTACCACTTAT
The DNA here is from genome assembly GCF_014824575.4 of Sturnira hondurensis. Taxonomy (NCBI): domain Eukaryota; kingdom Metazoa; phylum Chordata; class Mammalia; order Chiroptera; family Phyllostomidae; genus Sturnira; species Sturnira hondurensis. Next base: position 13,317,795 of record NW_028075269.1, on the reverse strand, counting down.
TTTTTGTACTGATCATCCAGCATGCCTAATCCTTTTTAGAGTCTATGATTAAAACCCATCTGCCTTCTTCCCATGTTATCCAAAATAGTAAAATCCATTTTACTTTTTTTTTTCTGCCTCAAAATGTATCCTGGAATAACAAAAAGAACAAAACTGTGCTGCTGGCCACAAGACAGTGGCTGTTTGGGCTCACCAATGTGTGCCTGTCTGGGTTAGAGTGTATTTTCATATCATATTGTGCTGCTAATTGTAATATTTCAAACTATTGAGTTAGATATGTCCACACACCTTCCAGTGGAGAAAGACCTTTGTCCATCAAGCACCACCTTGCCTTTTATGGAGAGAATGAGCCTGTCACTTTGGAAACCACTCTAATCCAAAAGCTACTTCCAAGGGGTGAGATGTTTTACAGCATGTCCTCGCCTGTCTCCAGCTCAGAGAATTCAGAAGAAAAACGCAAGTGCAGGGGTTGCCACGAGGCCATGCGTTATTTCGAATTATGAGCACAGTTTAAAGGGCTTTTCAGAAGAGCCTAAAAATAAGCCATTGTAAACTGGTAGTTAGAAGATTATCTGCATACCAATATGTTTTAAATTAATTTTAAGCCCCCAAGGGCTTTTGAATGGCTGAGTAGCCCCATTCTGAGTTTTTTACTGCTTCAGTTACTAGATAAATGTTTAAATTAAAAAGACAATGGAGAGCTCAACTGATCACGCCTATATAAGTTCCCACAAGCTGTTTGTAGCCCTCAGAGGTTTCTCATTAGACTGGCTTTCCTCAAGTCAAAAAGGGCCCTTCCCCAGCAAGTACGGATGAAGTCTGTACAACTGCTTTGGAGTCTGACTGCTTATGCCCATTCACAAACTACAAGGTGAATGTGGAAGCCACTAGGAATACTCTAATTCAACTTAATGCTTCACATAAAAAAAAACACTGGATTAAAATTAAAGTCACGATATCTTGATTTTCATTCCCCTTTTCATCATCAGTAAGCTGTACAACAAGCCATGACCTCCCCTAGGACTCAGCCTCTCCACCCTGATACAATGTCATCAGAGAGTCCTTATTTTTAAACACAGGTATAGGGTTCCATATTCTATAAGCAAACTAGGAAATACAATAAATAGTGCTTTTAAAAGCACAATTCTATCTCCATTCTGAAAAAAATTCTATGGTCAACTCATTCACCTAGCTCTCATGCTATTTCATTGACTCAAGATACAAAAAAAATATTCCACTGTGTTTCAAATCAGTTCATTGCTATTTGGTTTAGATTGTTGGGTTGCAGTTTCAGATTAAGTAGGCTTTACTTAATGGATGCTTCCCACGGTGTGGGGCATATAGCTGGGCCCTCTTTAGTGTATTCAGAAAATCTCCTTAGGCCAAGCAAAACACCTTGTCCTTAGTCCCTAAGACTTCTTGAATAAGACTGGTGTGTTGTACAAATCAAATTATATCTGTTACAATAAAAACAAACTTCCTTATAAAGGAAAACCTCTGAACTTAGCATAATTTGGAATTTTTAGATTAGGTATAATGAAGGGAAGTTCACACACACAGAGACCCTCATGCTTTTGAATACTGGCCAAAGTGCTGTTGGGTGCCTAATGTGGAAATAAACTCATCTCTGACAAAAGCAGATAGAAGTTTGAATAAAATAAAGTAATCGAGTCCATGAAAACAGATGTTGTAGCTGCAGTAAAATTGCTCCCACCCCACAAATGCTCACTAGTTTTGTGTCTTTTCCCTAAACAGCTACACTTCTTCACAGGCGTGGGGGAAAGCTTGACTTAGCAAGATTTGATTTTTGAAAAAAATGCTTAAGTAAGAAAGATGCTTAATGTGCTCTGACTCACCCTATAAGAGAGCCGCTTATTCCATAGCCACCAAACCCAAAGTTTAAGGTCAGCTTCAAAGACTGAGAGGGCCTGACATTTTCATTGATATTATGTACTGTGTGCAAGTCTATGCACTTGCTGTGTATTATCTCATTCAGTCTTAACAATTATGATGGTGAATTGTATGTGTCAGCTTGACTTGGCTAAGGGATACCTACATAGCTGGGAAAACATGATCTCCAGGTATGTCTATGGGAGTGTCTCCAGGAGATTAGCATTTGAATCAGGCCGAGTAAAGAAGACCCACCATTGTGGGCAGGCATCATCCAATCTGAGTAAGCAGCGACAAAAAAGAAAAAACAGAAAGAACAATTTTCCCTTTCTGCTTGAGCAGAGACATCCATTGTCTGCCCTTAGACATCAGAGCTCCTGACTTTTGGACTTTTGGACTCGGACCAGGATTTACACCAATTCCTCCACCCCCTTTTACCCGTCAACAACCCCACCCCATCACGATTCTCAGGCCTTCAGATTCAGACTGAATTTCACCAGTGGTTTCCTGGTTTTCCAGCTTACAGATCGCAAATTATGGGACTTGTCACCCTCCATAACCAGGTAAGCCAATTCCTATAATGTCTCTCTATTGGACGGATGGATGGACGGACGGATGGATGGATGGATGGATGGATGGAGAGACAGAAAGAGAGAGACGGAGATCTCCTCTTGTTTCCATTTCTGTGGAGAACTCTCACTAATGCAACAACCTATGAGTCACATATAGGTTCAATAACGTGCCTTTGTTCACACAATAAGTGACGCACATAAGTCAAGGATTCAAGTCCAGGCAGTCTAACTCCATAGTTCCCATTCTTCAACAATAATGACAATAGAACAACAATAACAATTAATTCTACTCTTAATCATCATTGAGAGTCTACTACGTGACATGCTCTATACCTTTCCTCATTCAATCTTAAAAACCAGGGTTAGTACTGCCATTATACAGATTCTGAGAAGTTAACTAAACATCCTAATATCACATAGCTTGTAAAGGAGAGAGCCTGTGACAGCCTCTGTCTTTAAAGCAATGTCCTGTCCTGTTCTATGGGGCTATAAAGAGTGTCATATTCTGCAGCTGTAAGAAAATAGAGGGATGTTGGGTAAAGTTCCAGGTGCCTAAGACCTAATCATTCAACAGAATAAGGACAGACTCGCTGTAAACTAATACAGTGGAAAACAAAGCTGAAGCAGAGATACAAAGCAGCAGCTTTATAGTTGAAACAATTTCAGTTCTGCTGTTAGAGACAAGTTCAGCTATGATTCACTCCACATACCAAGAGGACCTGACTACCCAAAGCCCAGGTTCTCTCTTCAAGACCATATTTTGTTTACCCAGGACTTCAGATTTCCATGCCCAGACGCCCTGGATCCCTGGATTCAACCTAGCAGGGACTAGCCACACCAGTGAGACAACTATCCAAAAGTTGGCCAGAAGCAATGATTTAAGGGCACAGATAGAGCTTGGATGTGCAAGCTGGGGGATCTGCCTTTGTGCAGAAAGGAGCTGGAGATAGAGGGGAATATGGCAAGCCACAGGCGAGGGGCTGAGGCCAAGGGATGGCTCTCTCTACATCACCAGGTTTCAGCACAAAATTGTGATACATCCAAGAGTTCTCAGTTTGCACTTGGCCTTCCAGGGTAACATCAGGTTATATTTGTCAAGGGAGGAGGACAGAGCATATTTTATTCATTTATAACTGTTAAAGATCTATGGCCTTTAGATCTCTATTTTCACTCTTGCTCTGAGTCATACAAATGCCAAGGGCAGTCCCAGGCCAGCTCATTTCTTACCCTTGCTCCTCCCCCCCAGGGGCAAATATGCAGCCATTAGCTCAGTGTAAGTATTCAACTGAGAGTGGTTAAGAAACGTACTCTGGGCCTCCACTGAGGAAACATGGTAGAGTCTCATTAAATCTCAAGTAAATATGACTTCCCGTAATCTCACTCCTCAGTCTCTGCTGAGAACAAGCAAAAACACCACCTAGTGTTGCATAGGAATTGCCATTTACATGACACTTTGGTGTTTACTTCATTAGAAACAGCTGTTTCATTGATCCATTTCAATGTTCTTTAGCCTGACACACCAGATTATCATGCGCTGTCTATATGATGCCAGAACAACCAGATGATTCTATCAAATCCAGTCCAATAAGCAATTTACTTTGAAAGAGAAATTAGTCCATTTGGTTTGTTTGCTTGTTTTTTAATTGGTTTTTTAAACTATCAATTCTATTAAATCAACAGGAAAATTAGTCATCTCCAGCCCCAACATCTCCACTCCAGCCAATATAATTCATGCAACAATTTTTAAAATCCAGGTACAAAGTCAGGCAATTAGTCAGGGGGTGTTGCAGTGCTTATTTTCATTAAGCATTGAAGCTGATAGTCCATACTGATGAGATGCCAGCGTGGGAATGCGACAATACCAGTCAGAAACCAAAGTCAAGGGACATACGAAGTGGCCTGCAAGATGCACATACTCTAAGAAGAAGTTTGTGATGGAAGTGGCTAGTCTTGACTGACCAACTCATGGTGACTACAGTCACCTCTCACTGTGACATGTATGATCTCACAAAATCCAAAATGCCTCTATATCACACTCCTACAACTTCCTGCATTCCTCCCCTGGTTAACCCTAGGGAGAGGTTAAAAAAAAAAAGGTGATCCTATAACTCTCACTTGTGCCGTGCTTTGGTATCCAGGGTCCTCTGGCCTCAACCCATTTTCTACTTGGGGAAAAGGGGCAGGATTTCATGCAGTGGGAGTTAAATAGACTTTGAGACTCAGGACCCCGCAGCTTAAATACTGTGTGAGATTCCAGTCACTGACAGCCACACGGTGGCATATTAGTAAATTGGGCATCTAATTGAAACCCAGGTGAGAATATGGTTCATTTTCCATGGTGGCTGCCGGGAGCAATACTGAGCAATGGGAAGTTGTTAAAGAGGTAGCCCCAGCAGCCTTAGAAGAAGTTCCAGCTGATTTGAGGAAGGTGCCTTAGACAAGTGTTGCTTTGCCATCTAAAAACGGAAACTCCTCTGACCATAGACAGCAAGTTATTTTCCAATCTAGCCTACAAGTCACTTGGGTCACTGTACACATTTGGAGGCTAGATACAAGGAGTGAATTTCACTGATCATTTCCCCTTCCCAGGCAAAAGTGCCTCCGAGGATAGCTTTGTTAGGCACAGTAGATCACAGCTGGTGGCAGATCAGGCCACAGCCTAAGCTAAACAATTTCATTAGGCACATGCTGACTTAGCCCAGATTGTTCCCTTCAGGTCCTGGATTCTACATGGAATTGAATCATCTTCCATCGTAATTATCAGAAGCAGCTGTTGCCTCCTCCCCATCGCCCCTGCGGGAAAGCAGACAGCCGAAGTAAGAGTCCCATCATGTGACAATGATGTGCCTCATTTGTGCATGCCTCTGCATTCCACTGCCCAAGCCAGGAGCCGTTCATTATCTGCTCACTCGCTGCTGAGTCTGGTGTAGAAAGTTCTCTCCACAATGGCAGAGCACAGTGGAGACAGAAAAAGTACCCCCACTAAACACAACTTACAAACTCCAGTCTTCATTGAGACATGAACCACGAAATACTATTTTAATAGCAGTCACCAGTTATTTAGCCCCACTGTGTGCTAAGTACCAAGTTAAGCACTCCATGTACATGATCTCACTTCATCCTCCAAATGTATGGCTGAGCTAAAAAAGCTGTAAGGTCATCCACTGGGCATAGACCCTCTTCTTTGCACACAGCCAATGAAAAGGAGGAGGGACAAGACGTGCTGCCACTGGTCCAGAAGTTCTAGAGGGAGGGAAGATAATCACAGGCAATCTACACAGAAACACTTGTGATCACCTACGATCTGGTAGACAGTGATATGAACTGATATGAACGTTGCACTGGAAGAGAACAGAAGAAGTGATTTTCATACAGGGTTCTGAGGATGAGGAGGGACATAGTTTGATAGAAGAAATGAGGAGGGTGAGGGGGATAGCACGGCACTGTAGCGTCCCCATGGGAACCTCTCTGAGGAGGTGGAAGAGAGACTGGTAAGGAAAGAAAGGCAAGACAACTGAGGTTGTATAACCGCGCTTCTACAGACCCATGTGAGAAGAGAATTAAGAAAGAGCCCACAGCTCATCAAAGACCTAAGCCTCTGCGATTGCTGTAGAATACTAACCACTGACCACGCTGAGTGATTCTTAATATTTAGGAGTGAAAACAACAACTTGAGAATCTAACGAATAATATGGTCCTTCTCATGAAAGAATACACATGCAGACACATGCATATACACAGTGTTACATAAATTCTCGGAAGTGTATTCATCTTTTAAGATCTGCAAGACTAGAAAATTGAGTTGGGACAAAAATGTCCTTGAAGTGGCTCTCAAAGAGGTTGCAAACAGCCCAAGTACAAGAAGGTGTGAGATGCATGAAGAGAGCCCCAGCCCCAAAGATCTTAGTATTTGGAAGTACTCATACATGGTAAATAACTCAGAGTATTGGCTAGCACCCTTCGGGAATAAAGAGAGGTCTAGACATGACCTGCTGTTCTAAGCGGATTAGAGAAGCTTTGGAACAGTCTGGACCAGAGGCAGCTCAAGGAGTTGCCTGAAAACAGTGCTTATTACTTAAGGAAGCCCTGTATGCCTTCCACCACATGTGAGTCACTGTGAAGGCACACAAGAATATCAGTCCTTATTACTAAACACCTGGAACAAAGGTTCAATAGGAAAGCTCCTTTATTATACTCTCCATGTACAATATGGGGAAGTAATGCACAAAAAACCTAAAGGAACTGGAGTCTCAGAATCTTAGGGGTTGAACCAACTATAAATGACCTAACTGTGACCTCATCTATGCCTTCCCACTGGAGGGTGTCAGACAAGAGTAAAAACAATAACAAAACAATTTAGTCCTATGATAGTCAGAAGGAGATCATTACCCCAATGTTAATGATGAGTAACTAATCTGCCCAAGGATATAGAGCCAGAAACTGGCAAGCTTTGGAAGCCCACATCCCCATGTCTCTCACCTGTCTTCATAATCGCTGTACTCTACCATCTCCCAGGCAAAGAGGGTTTCAGGTGGGTCAAAAATGGGGGAGAAGAATCATACTCAGAAAAACCTCTGCCACCCTCAGTCTCTGCCTTCTCTGTGGACCAGACACACATTGCCAAAAAGGTGCCCTCCGATAAGGAAACCAGGCTAGAATGCTACCCGACCGGGACTATGTTGTGCCCCGTGAATGTTCTTTATTTTTTTTCGTTATGAGGAATGTCTATCACCAGTGCAGGCATTCAATTACTATTGGATTTATTTATTCATTAGCTTGAGGTATGGCACATACCATTCCCTGCTACACTCATCAGGAATAAGGAACTCACCGTATCTGATAGAGGGACACAGTTCACATGTTCAGGCTGCACTTAAACGGAGCCGACTCAAACCCAGCCACCTTTCGTTGCGGCCCCCACCGCACTGCGCTAGGCAGCTGATCTGTTCCTTATGCGCCTGTGCTGATGGGTGGTGACAACAAAAACTGAGGCTGTGAGCAGAGGGGCTGGGGCCGGAAGCGCTCTTCCCCGGGCCGCCTTTCTCATTTGGCAAATGAAACAGAAATGGCCTTGCCCAGCTCTGGACTGGGAGAACCCTCAGGAGAAGGTGAGCCTTTGCCCAGTGAGGCTTGTGTGAGATAGATTTTTTACTTTCAAAAAACAGGTGGGCACAGTTATAGGATCACAAGTTTGTCTAAAAATAAGAGGAGCACTCTCACTTCGTCCAGGTCGCCTTCACATTGATGTAGGGCCTTGTCTACCTGAATCTTTTTGCGTTTCTTCTCGTTGGAGTCCATGGTGCATTCCTGCCTGAATTCCTGGCACGGCAGACTCCCGGGTATGCTGATTCATCAACAACAGCGTGTAGTTGTTAATTGGGCGTCAAACACTGCAATCTGGGGCAGGCAGAGGTGGCACCAGGACTCATTTATATAGAAGGAGTGCTGTGGAGAGAGGAAAAAACAAATGTTAGAGTCAGATGTATTAAGTGGGTTCAAATATCTGCTCCTCTACTTATTATGAGACTTTACACAAGTGACTTCAATTTTTTTCCTTACAAACTGGTGATAAAATCAACCATAAATGGAGTGTGTGAGGGTTAGAGGTGAGCACAGTAGGCCTTCAGTCATTACTTATGATGATGATTCGACAAGGAGCCAGACAAAAAGAAGACATAAATCTGAAGACTAGGAGATAAACCGGAAATGTGGAGCAAGGTCCATAAATCAATGAGTAAAAACTAGGAAATGAACAGTCCACAGAAGGAAAAGGGAAGGGATTGTTTTTAACCACCGTTCATGGGGTGGCTCACCTGAAAGGAGGCAGTCACTGGTGCTCCACCACTCTCCTAAGATGCTGTCAGTGAATTCTCACCACTCTGTGTCCTGAAAGCTCACCAGGCTCTGTAGTAGCGTAGTAGTGTGGTCTTTCTCCTTCACTTGAAAGCCCATACCTTCACATAAAGGTATGCTAAAACCAGGAAAAGTAAAGAGGCACCATAAGGATGTCTGTTCTGTACTAATTTTCTGAGGTTGCAGCCATGGTTTTAAATAATGCTTACTTTAATTTGATATTTTCCAAAATCCTTTCTTGATCGAAATATATAATTTTATGCTCCTATAGCATAACCCTTGGCTGTATCTAAGTCATAGGGTTTTTTCCTTCTTTCTGTTTATATCTTGTATAAGACTTGCTTGTAGTATATCTTCTGTTACATGGTAGTCATTATTTGCATGTCTGTCCATTGCCAAGACTGTAAATTCCTTGAGAGGAGAGACAGGATTTTATTTCCCGAAGATCTAGGCTACTTCCTAGGATAAACAGGTGTGCAAAAATGTAATTATTATTACATAATACTATGAACCAATAACTCACATCAATGTTGCGAATAGAAAAGTTTATGTACTAGTTTCCTTTTCAAGCCAAATATCTAAAATTATCTTAGGAAAAAAGACAATTTCCAAATTATATTAAGGTGAAATGTTACCATCTTGGTCATTACTCTGAAATTAAGCTCTGAGAATTAAAATTGTACTTGCAAAAAGACAAAAGCTGCAGTATTTATAAGCATAATTTTACGAGATGTTCAGAATGGAACATTCCACATGCATTACCCAGAAATACCTGAACAATCTAGTGTTCATTTCTTCGTAAAATGGTTTTCATTGTTTGGAGTTTTCCCTACGAATTCCACCAGTAAGTAACAACTCAATCTCCAGTGAAAGTGTAAAATTCTAATCTGATGTAAGGCCACACATTGCATCCCTAACCCAAACCAGTCCCTTTGCAATTATACATCAATCGGCCCCAAGATGAGTTAGCAGTAGCAATAAAAGCTACCATTTACCAAGTGAATATTACCTGTATATCCATTACTTGGTATAGATGACCTCAATTTTTTCTTCAAAACTATCCTCTGAAAGAGCACTACTGATGTCCCCATTTTATAGATAAACAAACTGACAAACTGTTTATAGATAAACACCAAGAGGCTATGGCACTTATCCAACAGGCACACGCCTGTGTTCACCCCAAGTCATCCACCATAACTGGGGTTGAGGAGAAAGACTTTGAGAACATGCATGATTGACAATTGGCTGGTGNAGTAAGTAACAACTCAATCTCCAGTGAAAGTGTAAAATTCTAATCTGATGTAAGGCCACACATTGCATCCCTAACCCAAACCAGTCCCTTTGCAATTATACATCAATCGGCCCCAAGATGAGTTAGCAGTAGCAATAAAAGCTACCATTTACCAAGTGAATATTACCTGTATATCCATTACTTGGCATAGATGACCTCAATTTTTTCTTCAAAACTATCCTCTGCAAGAGCACTACTGATGTCCCCATTTTATAGATAAACAAACTGACAAACTGTTTATAGATAAACACCAAGAGGCTATGGCACTTATCCAACAGGCACACACCTATGTTCACCCCAAGTCATCCACCATAACTGGGGTTGAGGAGAAAGACTTTGAGAACATGCCTGATTGACAATTGGCTGGTGACCACGTTCACTTATTTTATAGGAACCATCTCGTATATGCATATGACATCATTTTATTGCAATGATTTACCTTGGAATTTGCCCACCCTACAAGAAACACCTGTAAGGTACACAAGGAAATGGTGCATTTTAATACAAGGCAGGGGTAAATCATCAGTTACCATTGCATTTGAACATTTTAATGAACCAAACTGCATAATTTCCCAAAGTCCCAGAAAGCCTGCAAGAGAAATATACCAGAGGGAAACATAGCATAAAAATGCACAAATCCCCAGGCCAAGGTTAGGAAGGAGGTACCAGTACCAGCCAATCAAGTAAGAAACATTGTACTTGAAGTGGAAAGAAAATTGTATTTTTACCTACCTATTTTCACATGTATATCACTGTTTCTGAGTTTGTGCATTACAATCCCAAAATCTTTTTTTGTTTACTTCACCTGCTTATATTTATTCTTTTTATATAATCTTTATTATATTTTTCCCATTACCATTTAGTTCCCTTATATCACCCCCCCCCCATCAATTACCTCAGTGTTGTCCATGTCCTTAAGGTGATAATCTTGGAAAGTGGGCAAAACTGTTATTGCTCTGAGAAAGATGATGTGTGACTCAGGTTGCAGGAGTTCTACCTTTGTATAGAAAGGTGACATTGTTGGCCTGCAATGAATCTCTCTTTACACTAAGTCCTTACTTAACATCATCAATAGGTTCTGCAACTCTTAAGTCAAATGACATGTAACAAAACCAAGTTTACCAGAGCCTAACTGGAATAAACACAAGTTAAGTTCCTATGGCAATCCATCAACATTATGACAAAGAGACATTGAGCAAAACAATGTTATTCGAGAACCTACGGATGGACAATGCTTTCCTGGTTGTAAAAAGGACTCTTAATCTATCAACAGTTCCTCAGGGACTGTCTGCAACCTGCCACTGAAAGAAGAAAATTGGAGCCAATGGAATTAAACCTAAAAAACATGGCTTAATTTATCCAAACTCTGATAGTCCAATTTCAAGAGATAAATGTGGCAGGGTGGAGGAGAAGAATGTAGAAATCAAGTCAGCTCTGTAGAAAAACTGTATTTTTTTGTATTTTTATCCCCTGAGAAAGCTCTTACTCTAACTTGCCTTTATTTTTTCTAATTTTTATAATCAATTTGAAATAAAGTAGCAGAGAAAATGATCCATAAAACCCATGAATAGAAATTAACCCAACATTCTGTTCTTAATTTAAGAGCCCATGTCAGAATTGACCTGGTTCTCAGAAAGAACCACTTAGAGCAAGTGTTTCTTACCCCTTTTAGATAAATACTCATCCCATATCACCAGTGAATGCCTCTCTTTCTTCCTCTCTGACCTGGTAGACCCTGCTCCTTGTCTTCCTCTGGACAATGTCTCCCAAACTTAGATGATTCCTTAGGGCTCATTTGATTTCTTGATCTCTTGTCCTCTCACAGATAGAACATAATGAAACTAAAACCTTGAACAAACAAGTAAAAATGATACAGACCCCTAACATCAAAGTCAGCCCAGAAGGTAAACACTGAGTTATGTGATGTCAAAGTCATTAGTTGGATACAAGAAGGACAGATGACAAAAGTTCTGTCTATTGCATGTAATTGAAAAGCTAAACCAGGGCATAGGAGGTAATAGAAAATAGTAACCCAAGAAAGAAATTCTAATGATATAAAAATGTTGGCAGATGGTGTTTAATTAATAACAAGAATAACAGTAACGCATACCATTTCAGTGCCTATTAGATGCCAGACACTATTAAGCTTTTTATACAGTTATGTGATTTAATCCCTTCATTATCTCTATAATTAAAAAAAAATATTATCCTAATTTTACAAGTGAGGAAACTGAGAGATGGAAAAACTTGTCCAAGATCATACAGTTTTTAAATAAAAAGGACAAAAATCAAACCCAGTTCTCACAGACTCAAAAGCCCATTATTCTTAACATCATACAAACTCCCTTCCTCATATTCCATACCACTAGATGTAAAGTGTCTCCTTTAAAAGATGTATTGCATATTCTTCAGACTCTGTAACTGTCTTAAAGATTCAAACACTTCATCTTAGCTGGACTCTTGGTCCAGCTCGCTTCAAACCAGCCTCATCCCACAGCAACTGTATTTTCTGGCTTTTCGTTCTTTGTTCAGAGGCCAGATCCAAATCCATACCCACATTAGCTGGTGCCATTTGCTCAGTGCAATGGGTCGTTCCCTTTCCCATTTGCCGGCTCCCTTCAGAATTTTTATAGCGTGTTATTTCTGGACCAGTTGTTCACTGTGACAATGTGGAGAGACTCAGAGCGTCTGCCAGCTTCCTGCCAGATGGCTGAACTCTAGTGAATGGCCACTGACCTATGGACCACTCGCAGTGGCTGCATACATCCTGCTTAATGCATAAACTCTTGCAGAATTCCACATGGTGCGAACCTGGGGTTCAACTGATCTCTAGGACATGCTAAAATCTCTAACAGTGTTGATGGTACCAATAATGATATAACATCAAGTACTTAATGCTTACTATAGGTCATGCTCCAAACCCTTTAGATACACATCACCGAATCTTTGTAACAACTGAAGGAGGCAGGTATCATCCAAGCCCTATTTTCAGGTGAAAAAAAACAGAGGCCCAGAGAAATTCTTACCCAAGTCCACAAAGCTGGAAAGGAGCAGAGCAGGAATTTGAACCCTGATTATTGATTTCAGAGTTCCTACGGCTAACCTACATTTTTTTGGTAAAGCAAAAGTTTGGCTTTCATTCGTGTCCATTTATTCGTTCCACAAAAAAAGATGTAAGACCCGAAGTACCAATCAGGAGCAGGAAAAGGCCTCTCACAGTAGTCTTGTTGATAAAGGTTCATTCATGGGGGCGGGGTGGCGAGGGGTGGGCAGGAACAGCCGGCTCATATGGAGCTCCCCTTTTGTGCCGTTTATGTTCATTTTGTCACGTAATTTTGTAACGGAGTGGAAGACCTGAAATGGGGAGGGAAGGATAAGCTCGGAAGACTGCACTAGCGTTCTCCACCGCCAAAGAAACCCAGACAATGTGCACGTGACTTAGCAAAAAGGAAGCAGATAGCACCGGTGCCCAAACTAGGGAGGTAATTGGATGGAGGGATAGACCCTCCCATCTACTTCTACCGTGCAGGGGATTATGGGGGCACCTTTTAAAAGCAAAATATGTGGAAACACTGCCTGCTTTTGCTCACCCCTTCCCTGGCTGGCTGGTGGGCAGCAGGGAGCTCGGGCTCCTGAGCCAAGCCAAGGGACCTTGACAGGAACAGGACCTGCTGTGCTCGGTAAGCACTCTGGGACCTGCCCGGCCAGGAGCATAGCAGGCTCCAGTAGGAGGGCAGAAAAAGGGACTTGGGCTGGCAGGTGCAAGGAGCGTGGTCAGGCGACAGGCACCGCGCCCCTCCCCCACATGGGAGGCTGAAGCAATTGTGGTCTGCCAGTGGTCCACGCCTCCAGTGTGGGCTTGGTGAGCCCCACGCCCCTTCCCCAGACTGGAAGCTGCAGCAGCTGCTGCCTGCCCGCTGCCAGCGACAGCTCCAGCAGAGCCAGGGGACAGGACCACTGGCTGCCCTATTGTTCCTCCAGCAAGGACCCGGTGATGGCAGAAAACCATTGCTGCCAATATTCCAGTGGGTGCAACAGACACCGGGACCGCTTGGAGCTTAGGCCCCACACAGTTGGAAGTCAGCTCCCCAGAAGCAGGATTCCACGCTGACATGCATGCCTCCCCAGGCTCCGGCCTCTGAGACACTGCGCCCAGTGCATGGCGTGTGGGTCCTGAAGTGCTTCCACTCTCATGCCCTGAGAGCTGCACACAGAGGCTCCTCACGGATGGAGCTTTCCCTGCACAACTGTCCAGAGTGATCTGGCTGTGCTTCCCAGACACAGAGGGGGCGCTGCTGTGAGATGACAGCAACTCTGAAAACCCCCAGGTGCTCGCCCCAGACGGAGGACAGAGACCTGTTTGCGTGGCCGGCTTAACCTCCCAAGGACAGATAACCAATAATGGGGAACTTCTGAGTGTGGTTTTGGTATACAATCATTTGGGGAACACGGGCCATTCTGTGTAAGGGTTCAAAGGAGGAATGCTCCCTGCCCCCCAAGTTGGGAACCCCGTTAATAAAAACCTATTGCCCTTCCATACAAATCTTTGTCTCATGTATACATGTGGCAACAAAGCCACCGGATCCCATGCTGCCCGGTTATAGTTTCACAATAACCGGACGAGATAGGTCTTAATATTAACTCCAACTGAAAAAGAAAGACACTTAAGATTTTGAACTAAGTATGGTGTGCAAGGACACACTTGATAAAGACAAAGATTGTGTCAGTTACTACCATAGTAATGATGCATAACAAACCACACCAAAAAACACTAGCTTTAAAGGTGTTAACTAAAGGTACAGTGGTAATCAATTTGCAATGCGAGTATATAAATGTATCAAATGATATCAAATGTATCAAATCAACATGTGTAAACCTTAAACTTATACAATGTTATATGTCAACTACATCTCAATAAAAAGTAAAAAATAAGATTTAATATATTCACTCCACTCTTCATGCAAGCAAAAGGTAAGGTACTCCCTCGCCTCTCCCGACTTCCTTTAAGATGTTCTCCCAGAGTTAAAATTCATAAAAGTGTGGGGATTTATCTCTGAGTTTCTCCTGGAATTCTTACCTCCCAGATTCATCCACACTGAGTCCCCAGCCATTTGTCAATTATAGTTTAGATTTTCCTAGCCGGGGACTGGTTTCTGAGGAGGTTTCTGCACATGGATTTCTCGTTTGGTAAAATGCACTTTTCTGTATCACCTCTATATCCATTTCAGGGGGCAGTTGCTTGCTTTCCAATCTTCTGTCTCTGGAAAATCTAAGGAAAGTGGTTATTCTTTTTCAGTCAGTCCATCGTTTTACTTATTGTTAGAACAAAATGGCAGCTCCTAAGCTTTTTACATGTTAGGTCAGAAACCAGAAGACTCAGATAGGAAACCAATACTTATCTTTTAAATAATGTTTATCAAGTTCCTACCATGTACAAGCACCTATGAGCTGCATTTATCTTTCAGCTGATTCATTAGAGAATGCAAAGGAGAGCAGAAAGTGAAGGGTACAGAGATGATGGCACTGTCGAAGAGGAAAGATTTCCATTTTGTAGGAATGAACCTGAACGTGTCTTCCAGTGGACCTTGCATGCTTTCTGGAGAAGTAGTCTGGCTTTAGAGAGTAATGAGACCAATGGCAACTTTTACTAATGCACACTGACTTCAGATCCTGATGAGACTAAACTACAACCATCTCCAGGGACTCAAAAAAAAGTTGAAATTCCTTGAGGCCTAAACAAAGGAAGAGCAAAAATCTCAATCTCCTGGGGTTTCCAGTTTTCTGCTCCTCACTCAGCTTTTATATGTGCCAAATACTTGAGCTACTATTTCACGTTCATACTCATCATTTTAACTTACATTTCATTTTCATCAAGAGCCACACTTAGACCAGAGACAGCCCAAGAACCTAACTGACTTAGTGATGTTTTAGTGTAAATCTGGTTAAACCCTCCAGTCACACTGGGATTCGAATGCTTCAACTTGGATCATTCATTGCTCAAATGTCACCCAGAACTATTTCCACAGCCTTCTCATAATAAGAAGAAGAACAAGATAATTTTGTTTGGTTCACTTACTTTATCAGTAGTAGTAGTAATAGTTATGGATTCACTGTAGATTCTTCAAAAGACAACTTCAGCTACAAGAAAACATTCTTTGGAAATTTAAATAATAAAAAATAACCAATGAAGGAGATGCAAAAATCCATTAGCCAAGCAAATAGCTTATTTTACATCTAAGTTTGCTTTTTTTTAAAGTGTGTGCAAAGTCTCCTCTAGCTGACAAATATCTTCAAGGAAAAGAACATTTGTTTCAGGTAGTGTTCTTATTCCTGGTGGAGAGGGAAAGGGAAATTCTGAAGTGAAGGATATCCCAGGGAAATATTTGGTAAATAGTATGATATATTCCTGTTCTCACTTAAAATCATAAAGAAGTAACTATGGGTGATGTAACATTGAGTTCTGTAAAAAAAATTCTTAGGATAACAGAACATGAAGTCAGAGCAGTTCCTCGGAGATCAGCTGCTCCAACTTCCTTATTTTCCTGATGAGATCTGGAGATGTGGAGCACTAAATTTCATTGCCCCAAGTGACCCAGTTACTAGAAGAACTGAAGCTAAACCCAAAACTTAAAACTCCCTATTCTCTAATCTGTTTCATGGGACGCAGACTCCTCCCCCAAAGTCTGCCTCTATCCGTCCATGAAGTTACGTTCTCTTGTGCCCAGCTACCATGTAAAGGCCACATTACACCCTGTAGCAAAGGAAGACATACAAAGCCTTGATAGCATGGGTACCATCACCTAAGGATGTGCATGACAGAATTCATGGTATGCTGAAATCCATGGAAAAAATTTTTTTCTTATTCTGAGTAACTCATAAGTGAGGCTGAGCATTTTCTACTCTTACAAATGTAGGCGACAAACCACAGTAATATCTGTAGTTCCTGGGACATGGTCACCACAGAACTGAGATTTTTTAATATCCTTCTACAGTTTCTGTGTATTTTGAAACACAATTGATGTTCATAATGATTTAAAGTTATGGTATTATCAGACTTGCTCCTAGATATCAATATTTAATGTCTTCCTAAAAAGGCACATGCATTGCTATTTCAGAAATGTGCTTTTAATAGTTGGCCACTGGTTTCCTTAGTAACTGTATATAATTTATTTTGTGGCAGGGCTTGAACAGGCAGTCACGTGAAGTTGTGCAACCCTCTGCCAAAGACCTTCTGCAACAAGAGACCTAAGAACACTGAGGTGGGGCGGAGGGGGGCCCAGCTGCATCTTTATTTTAAAAGGGGCCCCAGAGCCCCATGGCAAGGAAAACCCCTGAAAATATGTCCACGATTAAGGAATAGACCAATGTGTGATTTCCTGACACAAAATAAGACTAATTAGGAAATCTGCTTGAATTAGCCAGATTCAGCAAAAAGGCTTGAATGTAAGAGTGCAAGGAAGGACTTCTTCTGGGTTCAAAACAGGGCTGTGCTTGTTGACTCCTCCTGTGCAGCTCTTCCTGCAACCTGGCCTGCTCCCCACACCCCCATTCTGGGAAGCAGTGCATCAGTGAAATTACTGTTCCCGGGGGACCGCGTGGGGGCACTGCGGGCCACCACCATAAAAGAGCTGGACCCAGCAGGATAAGTGGTTCCGTGCACTACAGAGGATGTCAGCAGCAGTGTGAGCTGAAGCCCTAAGTAACTGAGAGACGGATGGGCAAACAACGAGAGTAGGAACATGTCAGCAGAAAGAAGGCAGCAGCATCAAATATCAAGGAAACAGGCCTCGCCTTGCAGAATACATTGGTTAAGGACTCAGATGCAGGTCCCAGAATCTAGGTTTGAATTGATACAGCCTCTTCCAAGAGATGTGATCTAGGCAAGTTATTTCACCATCCAATGCCTCAATTTCCCTGTAAAATAGGAATAATAGCTGTACCTACTCCACAGGGTTTTGTGAGCCCTAGATGAGTACATTTGAGGAAAGAGTACACAACAGGACCTGGCACATTGTAAGCACCCAACAGTGTTATATATCAGTGGTAGCACTTGCTCAGTATATACATAGAACAACTGTGCGTAGACTGATTTTGATATGAGGAGCATGTTCAAGTACATATGTACACTCCTTGGAGTAATCAGGAATATTTAAGGGGTGTATTTTTTGGAAATAACTTGACACCATATTAGCCAACTTGATGAGGCCTCACAGCATCAAATTAGAAGGTATCAGGTGAACCATGAGACACAGCAGTTAATCCTTCAGAATGATTCTATGATGTTTTATAACCCTTTAAAATCAAGAATGCCATTTAACTGTACAATAAGAAGAGTATTTATCAAGTTCCTGAATTACCTTCAATTCTAAAGATGAAATTTTAGTATCCTAAGACATTTATTATATCTGAGTTATTCACACCTACAAGAAAACATCTAGTACAGTATCCGATCCATTGTTAGAATGCAATAAATGTTACTAAATAAATGAAGAAGGAATCCATAAGAATACTGTCTGTAAAAGTTAAGTCACGGAATTCACAGTACCTGTGAAAATTTCGCTTTTAATGCTATTGCTGATATGGTACACTTCTAATAATATGCTGAAAAATATTCATTTGCCTGAGATACAAATACAAGTGTCATTTATTAATCTGCTAATTCTTCTTCTCCTCTGTAAATGGCATCTATGCCACAGTGATCTGGACCAGGTTGTTAATTGCCAGAGTTTTATTCTAACCCTCAATTATCACATAACTTTGGTTACAATATTTTATGGGTCAGTTTCTCTAGAAATAATAGACTATTATATCCAACAGGGATATGTACTCACGCTCCTTTCTCCCCCAATTCCCATGGTGACTTCTGTTCCTTGCCCACTCAAGAGTGACAGCAGTCTACACCAACAGTTGTCCACTTCTTGATTAGAGGTCCAGAAAGACCCTGAGGTTTACAAGTGTGCCTGTTTGTAAATGGGATGCTTAATCTTCTTAGCTGCTGGGATGCTTGACTGACTAGATCAGTGGCTTTTATTTCTAAAACACTGGTGTGGCCCAGGTGAAGTCACAGCACCCCTGGAAGAATCAGCTCCTGTGCTGTGGACTCTGGAGTGGTACTGTCATCTGCTCCACAGCTTCACGTTTGCCCACAGCTACCCTCTCCCTGTCCACTGGTACCAGCAGCCAACAGGCAGCTAAAGATTCCCGTACACAGTTTGTAATCGTACCACTTCAAACTCAGTCCAAGTACTCTTCGGGTTTTGCTATCTGTTCTTTTAAGCTCATATACACAAAATTTTCATCTCTAGTAAGTAACTGAATTTAGACAGTAATATTTAATGTCCTCCATGTCAATGAGAACAAACCATTTTTCTAGCTAAAGCAGAGAGAAAAATGTTAGAATTTTGATAATATATTTGGCTACAAATGGAATATTATAAAATATTCTAAAATGAAGTCAAGTAACTATTTATTGAGAACCAGTTCTGTGTTGAATAAAATCAAGGCAATAACCAATGTGCCTGACATCTTTGAGGGCCTTACTTTGAGTAATAAAACTAACACAAATGAAACTCTTCGCTGTCCTTAGTTAAGGGGAAGTTTGTGGATAGGGATAGAAAACAAAGAAAAACATCAGGTGGGTGATGTAAATCAGAAGCATCAGGCCTGTGAACTTGGATTGGACCTTTAAATGTACCATCAAATTTGAGTCTGCAAAAAATAGGGAGAAATAAAAAAGTTAACATCCTCAGTTCCCCCCACACACATAAACACAAACACACACACTGCTTGATAAAACACATAATATGTTTACTTAATTGCATATCTGTTCTGTAATAATCTATAAACCAGTCTTAATGTTTCTGATAAGCCTGGTGCTCTGAGGGTTTAGAGTAAGCATATGTGTGTTCAGCTATGTTTCTGTATAGAGATGGACACCTACACAAATTTCTCATTCCTCCATCAGTCTTGACTACAGTATGATCACATTCTTTCATATTGAAAACTATGCTATCAGAAATGAAACCACGAATAACCATTTGGTTTAGCCTATGGTATTTTTATTTCAGTTTTTCTTTTAGACTTCCACATGCCCTAATATTTTAAGCACCAATGTCTTTACTAGCTTCTTAAAATACCAAACAGTATAAACACCATGCTAAGTTCTTACTATATATTAGACCTAATAAGTTAGGTGCCATTATTATCCACATTTTACAGATGAGAAAACTGAGGCTCATAAAGGTTAAATCACTTGCCCAAGGACACATTCCTATGAAGTTGCTGAGTCAGGATTTGAAACAAATGCTGTCTGAACAGCTTCTCTTAATTTTTACCAAGTGGGAGAGGAGAATGCCTTAAACACAGTTTCCTAATTTAAATGAGGAGGAATTGCCCCTAAGTACCACTAAATTCTTGAAACACTCTTATTTCTCCGTACAACTGTGGAGTGAATTACCAGATTGGTGGTCAGTGACATCATTGACCTACATATCTCTAATGAGAAAATCTAATCTATGAAATGGCTTACAGGGTTTGAGCAGGACAAAATCGGTCTCCTTCTGCTCCCTTCTTTGCCTGGACCAGTGGGAGGCAGTGACCTGCATGCACTGAATTCAGCTTTATTTCAGGGGGGCAAATTCAGGAATGTAGGGTAGGTTCCCACAAACTAACATGGGCTGTCAAATAAGAGAAATCCTCTAACTTAACCACTACTGAAAATCAAAAAACATTTCGGTTTTCCATTCTCCTGACTCCTTTGCCTTATTTTGCTATTGATTTAGAATTCAGTCCCATGGTGGTTACAAAATAGTCATGAGGATGATACATACAGCATAGGGAATATAGTAAGCAATATTGTAATAACTATGTATGGTGCCAGGTAGGTACTACACTTATACAAGGGATCGCTTAGTAAATTATATAAATGTGTAAACAATACACTGTATACCTGAAACTAGTATAAAATAATATAAAATATGAACTGTAATTTTTAAAATTTTTTAAAATTAAGAAATCAGTCCAGGAAATGCATGCTGTTTTATAATCTACTGCTGTATAACAAATCACTCCAGAACTTGGTGGCTTCAAATAAAAAACAATCATGTTTTTGGCTCACACATTTACAATTTGGGAAGTGTTTGGCAGGGTGAGTTCATCACGATCCCACAGAGCATCAGCAGCCCAACTGGTCTGGAAGATCCATTTCCAAGACGGCTCACTTACGTGCCTGTCAAGTCAGTGGGGTGGTCAGCTGGGAGTTCATCTGCGGCTGTTGGCCAGGGGCCACTCCCTGGGGCTGGTTGGGCTTCCTCGCAACAGGATGGCTGGGTTTCAAGAGCAAATGTTCCAACAGGCCCAGATGGAAGCTGCAAGTGTTCTTATGGACCAGCCATAGAAGTTCCAGAATATTCCTCTGCAGCACCCAATGATCAAACAAACCTCCAAGGCAAACTCAGGTTCAAGAGGAGGATTACTGTCTTTCCATAAGAAGAGAAGAAAAAAAAAAATGTTGAATCCATGTCAATCTATTACCAATACACTTGCTTAAACTTTCTGTAGGGGTCCGACGTCCTGAAAGGTAAAACTGTATAAAGAGTAAACTATGAGACTGCGAGACACACAAGAAGACAGAAATCATAATCTGGATTTCTGTTTTCCTGGAAAATTTTAAGAACAGTATCAACAATACAAGCCTATTCCTAAATCCTAATAGTCTTTAACTTTATGGATAATAACTAATTCATAGAAGAATCCAGGAACTAAAAAGAATTAAATGTTCCGGGGTCTTATCAGTCATCAATGTAAAATAGAGTTTCAGTCATTAAGCTCCTTATTGCCTGACTTCCGGTTGCTAAATTGTTCCTGAGCAGAACTGTGACAAGAATAATTTTTTAAAGTTTTTTTCTAATCTGCTTAGTATTTATTTTTCCATTCATTTACTGTTTTTTTCCAAATCCATTAGGGAAAAGAGAAAAAAAAGATACCCTAAAATGGAAGATGCTATTTCAATCACTTAAACTGAAAAGGGTAAACCAAGTAATCAAAAAAATTCTCTGAACTCCTGCTTTCTTACAATTTCAATGAACTCCAGCGTGATTACCAAAAGTTTTCACCAGACGTAAGAAGAATTAGAAAGAGCATGTCCTGCCTCCTGGTGTAGGACAGGCAGGTACTCTGAGTTACTACTAGTATCTATTTTGTTATTGAATACATTCACTACAATTGGCCATAAAAGTTAGAGGTATTTACATGTGGGTTATAAACATTATAAGTAGTTGGGGATCTATTGGATATTCTTTTAATAGATTTGTGAGAGATTCAAAGTGAAGTCATTATGTCAAAGTGTTCTTACGTGGAAAAGAAAAGAATATGGGTGCTTGTTCTTTAGCTTTATAAAGTCCAGAAACACAAAACTTTGCCATGTGGAGTTTATAAAAACACTAGAGGAAGATTTGGCATAATATCAGGTTTTTAATAGCAGAAGGAAAGTACCGTTTTCAAGAGAAAATCACAATATGTGTCTGGAAGATCTGGGAGGCATCTCACTTGTTCTTTACTCCCTAGAAATGTTGGTACTCCATGTCTGCAGCCCTTTTCTTACATTTACTGTGGGTGCAAATTTGTATACAAACTAACTTTAAAATTCATCCACTGCTAACTATACCAACTAACAATCTAGAGAAAGGCAATAATGTTTCACTGTTTATTTCATTAAAAAGCAGGAGGAATTAGCAATCCATAGAATAATGAGGAGATTTAATAAATAGCTAATGCAAGTCTTCAAGGAATGTCACACAATGGAATCCAGCTAAAAGTACAGAAAGAATGATATTTACTTGATGACAGCTTTACTGAGCTGCTCATTTGCTGGAAACAGAGAAACATGAATGCGCAATTAGCACATTGTACCAGGAGCAGATATTAGCAGAACTCAACTGTGATACATGAGTCATGTTCTGAAGCTGATAAAATGTAATAAAAAGTAGGAAGAGGAAAATGTAGATTGAAAGACCTAAAAAGCGTATCAAATAAAAATAATGAAATAGGCAAGATTAGACTCTAGAAAATGCAAATTGGATCAGTTAAACTACGAGTTGGTGATGCTGCTGAAATTACTGAACAGACAACCATCTCTTAAGTTGATATCTATAATTCATTTATTATGGACACTAGAGTCAAAGACACTTTTTTGAAACATATCACAATACCTTGAAGAAAAGAAAAAAGTCACTGTATTGGAGTCTAGAGAAGTAGACCATATGGAGATAAGGAGGCAGTAGCTCACAGAATGGAGGAGAGTCCAAGTCATGAAAAGTGGGTACAGTCAGAGAAGATCTATGTATAATCAGGTGGGAAGAGTTCAGCTGAAAAATTCCTCTGAGAGTTAGGATTACATAAAATGATAGCCAGCAAAGTAGGCCAAGTTAATGAGTCTGTCCTCCAGCAGAGAGGACAAAATAAGCAAGAGAGAAGAAGAAAGAAAAGAAAAGAAGGAAAGGGAAAAGGAGGGAAGCAGAGGAGGAGGGAGGGAGGGAGGGAAGGAGGGAGGCGAGCAAAACTTATCAGAGGCCAAACAACTTGCTCAGAGGTGTGGGATTTCAGATGGTCTCCATTAAGATATGGGACCCACATCCCTTCCTTTGAGTCTGGGCTAGCCTGTGTGTCCTTTGAATGACTGAGTATGGTAGACGTGATGTTCTGCCAGCTCTGTGTCCATTCTTTGAAAGAACTGGCAGCTTCACCTTTCTTCCTCCTGGAGTTCTCAGGCACCAAGAAAGAAGTCCAGGGTACTCTGCTGGGGACAGAGGCCACACCTCGGAGGGGAGCCCTGAGGCAGTAACAAGGGAGTGAGGAAGCCACCTGGGACGTTCTTCCCAGCCCAGCCTGCAGGTGATTCCAGCCCCAGCTGTCCACTGACTGTAATCCCATGGGAGACAAGAAGCAAGAATCATCCAGCCTGGCCCGTTCAACCCACAAAATCATGAGAGATAATTACAAGTTATTTCTGAAAGCCCTAAATTTTAGGGTGGTTTGTTACACAGCAATAGATAAGCAGAATAAGGCATATTGTGGGGAGAAAGAGAACAACGTCAAGAGGATACAAAAAAATGAAGGCACAAGCTAGCCTTGCCTAAATACAGCAACAAAGTCATGTGGAGCCCTTCCCTCTTGGAACGTCCCTCTGACTGCAGAAATCTAGTCTTAGATGCTTTGCGTAGATTTTGTTTACTGCACAATGCAGAGAGAGGATCTAGCCAACCAACTGGCCAGAAGGCCTGTGACCAAAGAGTTAAACACTTCTTGCTGGTCCCATTTGGTAAAGCCAAAATAAAATGATTTGAAGATTGCCCCCCTCCCCCGATATTTCCCTACAGAAGTCTAGCGTACTTCCACAAACATGCCCATTAAAGTCTCAGAATTCAATTTATATAATTGAGCCAGTCCAACTAATTTTAGGAAAATTACAACTTTGTGAAAAATAACTTTTGTATAGTAATTATGATGAAGACGTTCTGTTTTATGTTAAGCACAATGAAATCAGTAGGTTTAAAAATTAAGTATAAGGACTTCTAATGTCATTTTAAAATGTCATTTTGAAAACGACAGAGAGCTGTTAAGAAATAGCTTTGCATGTTAATCACAGAGTTGGAGAACATTGTGTGTTAAGATACATGATTTTCAACCTTCTTAAAAAATATTGAAACAGAGAAATTGATTTTTCCCCCAGAAAATCTGGCTGTCACACTCCAAGATAAGTTAGTGTTATGTGTGTCTATTAAATAAGTTTATTATATGAAAAGCCACACTCTAGGAAAAAAAGTTCAATCAGCATTGACTTCAGCTAGATTTTATATAATCTCTTAATTCAAGGAATCAAGGTTAACTGAGTTGATTCTCATTAATGTGCAATTGAACTTGTTATAGAAGGGATAGCTTATGGAATGGGAAAGAGCTGCCCCTGCCTTTGGAAAATTGTGTGGGTCACCTCAAAGAGATTCTTGGAAATACTGTATTCACAGAAAGAGTAAATAAGTGTTCTGCTATTGTATGTGCTAAACGTTATATTAGCATAAACTATTTGGTAGAAGAAATCAATGAAAGCACAAAATAGCATTTTAGAGTAGGGGCGTCCAAACTTTTCGCATCTTTGAGCCACAATAGGAGAAGAGCTGTCTTGGGCCACACATTAAATACACCGCAACACGTCATCAGAAAAAAGTCTCATAAAGTTTTAAGTAAATGTATGCTTTTGTGTTGGGCCACGTTCATAACCACACTGGGCCCCATGAAACCCATAAGCTGCAGGTTGGACACCCCTGTTTTAAAGTGAAGAAAACGTCTACTTGGAAGGTTTTCAAACTGTTTCCAAGAAGCCCTGTGTTCCACTGAGCTGTTTAGGGAAGGAGAAAGCAGGAAAGGAAGGCTGAACAGATGAATTCTACTCCCCACCAAGCTCCATCACCCCTTTTAACAGAGCAGCTCTGTCTTTATGTGTTTTCTCTGGTGAGATGGTCATAATATTGCACTTGAGAAAAATAACTAACTCACAGCCTAATTAAAGTATCTTAAGTGAGTTCCCTCAGAAGCTGAGCCAGAAGTGATTTGTAAAAAGCTCCAGCAGTGCAGCAGCAAAGCAAGAGGGTGATGGGAAGAAAACCAAGGTCAGTGGGAAAATGAGCAGGTTCACCTTCGTGCAACTGGGACTCAGTCCTCCTGAGGGACCCCAGGAGATGATGCAGACACGACTCTACTTGATTTACTTCACAGTGGTAAAGAAGCTGAGATTTTGTTTTTTACCAACTGGTTTTCATCAATGATTAAGGCTGCTCTCAGGGACATTAACTTTCCAAAATTTCTGTTGGCAATGTTCATAGAGGAAGATTTTACTTTTGTATTTTCTGTTCCCTTTGTCACATCCAGATGAGCATCCGCACACACAGACTCATTTAAAAACAAAGTCATTATCTAGAGCACTACTCTCCAGGATCCAGCATTCCACAGGGAGGGATTTTTAGAGGTTAAAAGGTTCCAGCTATCTCTGGTTAAAAAATAGAAAGTGAAGGGGGAAAAAAAGAAAGAAATATATTCAGAAATATATTCCATGACTTAGAATTCCAGTATATTTTCCTTCAAACTTGAATATTTTATTTTACTGATGGACACAGCCAATTAGAAGTTAGTAAGGTCCATTCATTATTAACACTTGGATATTTGGGGATACATGCCTGGTTGAGTAAGTTATTTCACATTATAAGTGAGATACTTGATATTATATTATCCAGCCAAAAGTTCAGTTTTAAAAGATTGATAAATATCAAGTGGTTATTAATCACCCTCCTTTTGATTTCATGTGTTTGATTTTTACAATAACTAGCATGAATTCTTTACACCTCTACTCTTATGTAGCATATTTTTCAGATAAATTCAATAATAAATTTAGGAAAGGAGGTGCTAAACTACACAGATAATTGGGGTTTTTTTACATTTCTCAATATCATAGATATATTTATTATTGATGATCACACCATCAGTTGAAAAATTTATGGAATACTAATTCATTGGCATAACCTGGCTGCTTTCCAGTTCACTGTGCCAACAGGTTAAAATGGGTCTGAAGTTGATAACTTGCCAGAACACAAGGGCATTTAAACATTTTTCCAAGTTTACACCCTCATAAGAAAACAAGTATTCAGCTCTCTTTCAGCATTACAAAGTTAATCAATTAGGACTACAGAATACACTATTCAATAGAAGCACCTGCATTCGAATCGAAAGAAAAGCAAGTCACCTCTTATCCTGGATATGACCAATCAAACTCAACTCATTTAAAATCTTGAGGATTTTAAATGTAACAGAGAGAGAAGGAACCAAGAGGTCTCAATAAAGAATAATAGAAACATCACTCAATCCACAGATGCTTAGCCAGACCTAAATTTCAGGGAATCCATTAGAATGTGAAATTATGGGCAAAATTTTGTGCCAAAGTTTATTTAGCTGGGGAGAGAGGGTCATTATTAGCACTCTGTGATTCTCCAAAAGGCTAAGAACCACTCTCCCATCCTACCCTGATTTTACAGTTGAGGGACTAGGACAAAAGAATTTTAGAGACTTCTTCCAAGTCACACACTGACCTGGTTATAGAACAGTGAGGAGAGCAATGAGGGGAAATTGGGACAACTGTAAAGGAACAATGATAAATAAAAAATTAAAATAAAATAAGAGAAGAGAAAAGAAAAGAATAAAGTAAAAAGATGTCCTTATTCTTGGGCCTAAACAGTCTAGGCAGAGATTCTAGTGATACCACACAGATAAAGGTCAAGGGGAGACGGCACATCAGAGGTGGACCTTGTCAAAGTTGCTAGATAGCATAGTGGTTTATCATCCATGGCTGGGAGTGGTCCTCCCCAGTCCAGATTTCAATTCCACCATTCATTTACTGACTGAGCGTGAGCATGTTACTTAAGCCTCTGTTGTTTCATATGTTATATGGATATAAGATTGGCTTATGCATTGCTTGACTGGCATGGACCAAAGTGGTCAAAAGGTACAAACTTCCAATTACAAGATAAAAAGTCCCGAGGGTTATTTATTGTATGCCACAATCACTACAGTGAACAATGCTGTGGTTTGCAGTTGAAAGTTGCTACAAGAGTAGGTTGTAAAAGTTCTCATCACAAGAAAAATATTGTAACTATACATGGTGATGGATGTTCTAGTGGTTACTTCAATTTCACAATATACATGTATATCAAATTATTATGTTGTGCACCTAAAAAAGCAATTGATGTTAATTATATCTCAGTAATTTTTCTAAAAATTTGGAGGAAAAGAAGTGTTCATAGTCAGGATTTGATGAGGATTAAATGATATAATTATGTAAAGGAACCAGAACAATACTTGGTAAATAATGAAAAGAAGTTATTGTTGTGGTCGTTTGACCCTGTCTTTCTTTTCTATAAAATCTCCTTTGCCCCAGCCAGCTCAATTTCTCCATATTCTTTCTACTTTTTCTTCCTACTAATCTAATTCAGGAATATAATTAAATGAACATTTATACAACAAGGCTTCTAAGACTGATGCCTTCTTGAGGTTCCCCTTTTCACTCACAAGCTCAGCCCCAAGGCAGGGCATGAAGCCTAGTGATGGAACTTCAGCTTCAGTGATCTCACAGGAGAGAAATCCATTTCTTTATTTTGCAGTGGATGAGGAGTGTTCCTAAGCCTCTCTTCCAGAAATCACACTTGTAGGAAGATACCTTCTCCCACTACTTGTTAAGGGACCATGTGCCCCATGACAACTGAAAAGAAGCTGAGTGTTCCTGGCCAAAGAGCCTTTTCCTGAAATCCTCCAGGGAAGCAGGAACTGTCTGAGCAAGGCTAATGAAATCCATGCAACGGCAGATGTGACTCAGGCACCTGAATCCTCCTCAGCGTAAATGATTCATTACCCAGCAAAACTGCAGTTCCCTCATTTAGCGCTTAATACCGACTCTAGCTATTTGCTCAGGAGAAAATATTACCATGTCGAAGAAATAGCAAATAATTTGTCCTCCATATGCCTGACATACCTGCTCAATTTGTCTACAAACAGAGATCTCTCCTGGCTCCATACTTCCAATCATATTTATTTTAATCTTTTTTTGCAAATGAATTTTATCTGCCTTCTGTTATTGAACTATAACTGCTGGTATTGGGACAAAAACTAAAAATTTAATTTTTTCACTCTGACTTTGATTTCAGTGTGTGTCTGATGGACAGATGTTTTTTTACTCAGTAATTCCATGAAAAATATGCAAAAGCCACATGAATTATGCAATGGTCCCTAAAAATAAGTTAGTAGCAGGTTATCAGTTCCTATTTACAAAAATTCTCATTATGTAGGCCATGTGTTACTAATGACATCAATCCTTACTTCATGGGATGTAAGTTGAGACAACCTTTCAACATACGGTCTTCAGCCTTTACACATAGCTTACCTCTTGCTGATGCATTTTTAATATAACAGGAGTGAAGAGATAAGGGGTGGAGGGAGGAGATGGGGGTTGCTAAGAACTTATCCTGGATAAAGAATATATACACAACTAAAGTGCAGTGGTTGCATACAGATCCTCATGTTTACCTGTAGAGCATTCAATTGATTTCCTGTCTATCCAGGACTCGTTAATGTTAGGACACTTAGGAATAATTCAATTGCCAGCTCCAAATGACTGGGTTACATACACTGGTATTGAACTAAAACTGTTGGCCTCCTGGGTGGAGGCAGGAGAGGGGGGTAAACGAGCTTTATCCTCAAGGTAGAAAAGTTCAAAAACTACTGGAAACAAGAAGCAGAACTGGCATTATTCACGGGATGTTCTACCTTTAAAAGAGAGATGGCCTTCAAAATGAGTATCTACTTATCACTTTTTTATGAATCTGATATATCGGGTATCTTAAGTAACAGGCACATTTGCATAATGATCCATCAGACAGCTAATAGACATGCAAACTAATTTTCTCATTAAAGTGTTAGAGTGGGAATTAACAAAAGAGAAGGAAGGAATGAGTAGTCACACGGGGGAGTAACTGGCATCTTCCACCAAAAGGAGCAAAATATCCTGCCTAGTGGACGAGACAAGAAAGATCGCTTTACAGCCCCCTCATGAGGGAGGTGGTGAGTACCAGCATCAGTCTGTGGGGAGTAGGGGTTGGAGAAAAGGGTGAAGGGGAGTTTCTTTCGCATGTGCCCAGTAGGAGCCAAATGATACAGCAGAATTATAAGGCGTTTTCAGTAGAAACCAACATGGGCACCAGAAAAGGAAGAGGGCAAAGCCTGGGAAAATCTGTGAAAAAGATCACACAGGGTAAAGACACAAGCCCTGGGGCATCCAGGAAAGAGGTTGGATGGGGGGCAGGGGGGCAATACAATCACAAATCTGAGAAAAGCCAAGAGGTTGGATAGTTTGGAAGAGAGCCCGCACTTTTTCAGCACCAGGAGATATATGGAAGCTTCGAAAGGACCTCAGGGCAGCGACTACCCTATCTATAGCCCGGCCACTCGCTGCTCTCAGAGAGTGTACTGTCGCTTTTTGCTCTAATAAATCTCGTCACTATCACTTAAAACACGTGAGTGTTCGTGGAATTCTTTTCCCATGACACCAGTGAAGACCCTATTTTCTTTTTTCCATGACAAGAAAAGAAGAACATAATCTAGTGGAGCAAACACCAATGCTCTGTTCTCTGACAGTCTCCTAACCAAACATGATAAGGGATGTTCAGAGCTCACAGCCCCAAGTCACTGCAAGATTCCACTACTTTTTAGAATTTAAAAGGTGGCCAGTTCTTTATAAGGTTTAAAACAAAAGTAAAATAAACTAACTCAGGTGAACATTTCCACAATTTCTCTATAACTGACTTCAATCTAATGCAAATCTCTTGCAGCAGAAAAGGTGTCACTAACTTCCACGCTGCGAACGCCTCTCCTGTTATCCTGGGTCTCACTGTACCATCATCAACAGCTGCTTCTCTGCTCATTCCCACGTTTTAATGTGCATAAGGTGTTCACGTTTCCCATGCCCCTTAACTAAAGCCCTCTACCTTTGTTGACCTTGAGAAGACTATGTCTATCGAAAAGGACTCCTTGTGATTAACTAGG
Organism: Sturnira hondurensis; assembly: GCF_014824575.4. Taxonomy (NCBI): domain Eukaryota; kingdom Metazoa; phylum Chordata; class Mammalia; order Chiroptera; family Phyllostomidae; genus Sturnira; species Sturnira hondurensis. The sequence goes on along the minus strand of NW_028075269.1, from coordinate 13,287,555 downwards.
CTAAATTCATAACCAGAGTCTAACAGCCATTATTTAGAGAGGCCAATCACACATGCTGAATTTCAGGGAAAAGCCACAGACCGGGCTGCCAAACCTCCTGCACTGTGCTTCTGTTTTTTTGAGCTGACAGTCCTTTTATGAGAACTCCAAGGACTGAAATTTGACCAACAGGACTGAGGTTTTCCCTGTCCAAGTAGAGCTGTGTAGCAATAGATTCATTTGCATCTTCACCTACCATAATGTCTCCATTCTGACCAATTCGTACAGTGCATGTTGACCCAATCAAACTGAGAGAGTTTGGAGTCCTCTTTTGCATAGAAGTGGACCAATCAGGGGATGGAGGCAGGCACTCTTCTATATTAACCAGCTTCACACTGTGCACTTTCAATTTTCATCAAAGACTGTCGCTCCCCACTGCACACAGCTGCCTTGGTCAGGCCACTCAGAATGAGCTAACAGCCAAGCTGTTCCAAAGCCAAGTTACTTAATAACTGAGTTTTCACTTACTAAAGTCTCTCCTTGCTGCATCACATCCCAAATTGGGTACACCTGTTGAACTGCTGACATTGACCTTTGGTTAACACCTTTATCCTGCCCATACTTCTTCACTGAGATCCTTCAGTGATCTCAATCCAAATTGCGTGCTGTTTTGCGCCTTGGTGCCTGTGCACATATTTCCCCCTCTTCTAATGCCTTTCCCAGCAGTGTCCACCTGTTTTTAAAGCTGCAATTGAAACATCCCTCCTCTGTGAGAACTTCGTTTCCCACTACACACTTCCTGTCTGGCTCTGGCCTATTTCCTTTTGGTGCTTAGGGTGATGTCTTCATTTTAGCATCACATGGCATATTATAAGCACTACTGTCTCCTAATATCTATTTCCCTTTTATTCCCCCCTTTTCATTCTTCTTGCAGAAATACAATTTGTGAAAGTCAATAGAAGAGAAGAAATCATTATGTCATGAAGTGAGTAAGTGAAGATAAATTTATCTAAGAATGTCCTATAGTAAGTTTAAGGGGCAAAGAATAAATTCTGCATCTTTTGGAACTAAAGCATGAGGAGATATTCCTGGGAGGCTAAGAGAATGAGAAGATAAAAGAAGGAATGAGTCAGAGATTAAGGAAATATTTTTCAAACTTGCAATAAAATTCATTATATTAATAAATTCCATGATATTCAACTTTCTTTGTATTCCCAGATATGACTGACTGACTTCATTATAGAGTGTTGCTCTTTCAGTAAATGTATTCTTTTAAAATATAATTGGATATAATTTGTGCTGATTCTTTTCTCAAAATTTATGCTGCATCTTCCTAAGTGAAATTATTCTTCATTTTGTTATTTTTAGGTTTTAGTTTAAGCATTAGGTTTCTTTCATAAAGTACATTGTTGTAGTCTTATTTATTTTTATATGTCCTAAAACAATTTGGCTATTTGTCCTTTAACAACTATATTTGTCTATGAAATTTGTACTTATAGTTGTAAAAACAGTATCAAATTGCATACACATGCTAGCCTCTCTTGTTCTCACCAGTATACTGTAAATGAGTCCATCAGGTTTTCATTTGCTGTTACCGCATTTTTTAATGTTCATTTCTGATGTGCCTCCCCAAAGTCCCTCAGCCCCAGCTGTCTCCTGACATTCTTTCCCAGCTCAGCCTCCGCTACTGCATTTAGTAAGTGACTCTGTGGGGACCAGCCAGCCCCCTGCCCAGTGTCTCTGGCTGCTCTCACATTTCCCAGCTTGGGTGAAATGCACCTTGTATGTAAATTCTGCCTTCCTCGCTGGGTGAAGAAAGAGCCAGGGACACAACGCAGAAGTGTGAGGGAGTCAACTCCCTGAGCGGTACACTTTGTCCAGTGGTAAAAATAAGACTGGGGTCAAGAGACCCCAAAATTCCTTCTGAAGTCTTTACTCAGAGGATCAATCCAAAGTAGAGTTTTCAGGTCAGTCCATCTGAAGGCAGTGGTGAATACAGCCCCATCACTCTGCATTTGCTTCTCGGCCTCCTTTGCCTTACTCCTCTGGGCCTCATGATTGTTGCCTTGGCCTCAGGATCTGTTTTTTATGCACCCCAGCCTAAACACCTGCAGAGTAGCATATCATTAAGGATATTATTACTTAGTAATTAATATTCCACTGATAAGCATTTAGGTGTTTCCAAATATTGCTCCTTACAAATAATGCTGTTAAAATTATTCTTACACAAATATATTTACCTGTATCTCATTATTTTCTTAGGATAAATTCATAGACATAGAATTTCTAGAAAGTCATCTAAACATGTTTAAGGGTAAGGACGCTTTTTAACAAATCGCAGCGAAGTTCTTAACTCCAGACTGTGTGAGTCAGCAAAGGAATTAGTTGGGAATCGCTGAATACATAATTTGAAATGAGAATCTTTTTTGGCTTTAATATACTAAAGTTTAGAAATTATACAGGATGAGTAGTTAGTTCTGAAATTAGTCTCTAGCTCCTGCTTCATTAAGAAACAGGTAATGGGTTATAACGTCTGTCAGAGTCTCCAATGCGGTCAGTGGGGTCTCTTCCTTTCCAGATTGCTCACATCCTATTTGTAGGGAAATACCTCCTTTTTCCTTCGGGATGTAGGTTTTTCTAAGCACTTAGTTTTTGCTTAGGTACTCATTTCATTTATTCCTCTGAATCTGTTCGGAATACTTTCAGAAAATATCAACAGCAACTAGGCTTTGCTTCTTTCTAATATCCTCAGAAAAATCCTAGCTCTTACTCTCCCTAGTGAATGCAAATATCTGTGTAGCTCATTATTGCTCCATAACTGCATTCTACGAGGGCACAGAGTGGCAACAGGAATTCATATGTGTTCCCAGCACTGTCCACAGTAAACAGAATAAATAGTAGATGTCCGCTGTTTGGTGCCATTCTGCTACATGTTTTCTCAGATGATAGCTAGTGAAAGTATGGCGATGCCAGAAGGGCATATAAAGTTTAGAAATTTAAGTGAGTGTCCTCACATTTGAAGAAAAAAAAAAACAGATCTAAATCCAGCTCTGCATCCTGGGTTCGCAAGCGTTACAGTTCTGCCCGTGATCAGCATCTCACATGTTGTGACCATTGAGGACATTTTTCAAAAACATTTTGATCAGAATACTTGCTTCTCCTTGAATTCAAAACTGAAAAGCCTCCGTCCCAAAGCATTGTGCTACTGTGTACCTACCCTGAGTACCCCAAGTACCACTTAGTGGTTGTACGCTGGGCCCCAAAGTCAAAAATTATTCTGTTCAAATTCTCACTCTGCAGGGGTAGAACAGCTCTATGTGGCTTTGGCAAGCTGCCCGGCATTGCTATTTTTTTAATCTTCTCTTCTAAAAATTGGGGATATAGCCATATCTATGTTATTAGATTATTATAATAATAGAATGTGTTCATATATATAAAACTGAGATAAGTAACTGATGCATGGTAAAATAAAAATGTGGTGAAAAATACAGTAAAAATTAAAATAAGTTATTCGTTCATCCTTGAACAGCCAAAATCATATCGATTGCCTAGATAACACCTGCTTTAAATTATGTATTTGTACGGCCTCCCATATTTCAAAAGACTTTCTGGGAAGAAAATTAGGAAGAAAAGGAATTAATAATAATTCAGCACCTAACATGTTCCAAACCTTCTATTACACAAGGTTCTTTCTAAGCCTGTTAATTTTCAATGTTCCACATAGTATCATAGTATCATATCATATGCATTTAAAGGCATCCATGTTGTACCTTCTATCATTTTTGGCATTTAAAAGATTGAAAGGACTTTTATAATTATGGACGTAACATCAGTCTGGATTTCCATTTTCTAGTTTTTAATTTAAAACTTAGGAAATTATATTTCAAATCTCTCAAAAATCTTACAGGTTATAGGCACTCTACCTATAGTACCTAATGGATAAAATGGCCCTCTTTTACACATCACATCTTTATCACCAAGTAAAAAACGTCTGTCGATGAGGAAACTGAGCCTTAGAGAGCTTAGTAGGAATCTGTACCAATGTCACCTTGGAAAAGCATGAAACCCAGAGCTGGCCAAGATCAAAAACACCTTTCTCCATATCACATGGCCTCCAGAGTCTCCATCTTTGTCACCTCACAGTGGGACAAAAGACCCTGCTTGGCCCCTTGAAGTAAACACACAGACTTCAAGAAGGCACCGCTGAATCAGAACCCTCTGATCCTAAATCCTCCTTGGCAGAAAGCCCAGATTTCTGCAGCTTCATTTACTCTCTCGTCTGGCTGCCCATCAAGAATTAAAGCCCTTGAGTTCACGTGGCTGAAGCCCAAAGCTCTTAACATTTCATTTTATCTTTCATTTAAACACCCTTTTGTTTCTGTTCTTATCAGTTAGATGAGTGTTTTATGCCCTGTCCTTTAAGTTTTAAATCTGTTTTCTTTCTTGGTATCTTTCCCAGCTACTGGTCAGCCTGGCAGTGAGAAACAGCCACTTCTCTGAGTTGTTTAAGACAAATTCTGAAATGGAAGTCTATGGGCTGGAAATTGTACAGATAAAAGTCGTGTGTTATCAGTACCGAAATACATCCCGGTGAAATGTGTGGCACCTACATTTCGACTGCCTGCTAACTATTTCTAATGCACTAGAACTCTTTCTCTTAGCTTCGTAAAAACTTTAACCTGGAAAAATTATTTATATTATGTGCATATAGAAGCTATGGGTCATCAATAAATTCATAAAGATCACCCAATCTTAGCCATCAGAGATGTCAGATAGACCTGGGCATATACTAACAGCTAATAATTATCAAGGACTTTATAATACCAAACAGAATTCAGAGAACTTTGCATGTCTCACTCATTTGATCTTCTCAACAGACCTAGGAAGTCTAATCCCAATGTTAGAGGAGAAACTGAGTCATAGAGGAATGAACTAAGGCTCCTAAAGTCACAAAGCAGGAGGAGTCTAGCACCAGCACCCACAGCCCTACGCAGTAACAGTACCTGTGTCATCCAGGAGAAGAGAATTTGGAGGAAAGCAGGACCGTGTGAAAGATGCTGATATGATGATGGACAAGCAACAGAGAGAAAGCATTTCTTCTGCTATCACCCAAGTCCGCGGACTCATTTCTGATCTTACAGCAAAAACTGTAGGATCCCTTTCCTGGGGGATTCAGTGTGACTTCAGGGACAAATGGTTATGTTTTAAGATGGAAGGATAGAGAAGGAGATATTCTTCCACTTAGAGGCAGGAAACAAAGGATGACATTTGGTGGCACATAAAGCACTAGGAAACAGAATCTTTTGTAGAGACGTTGGCATTTTCACAAACATGAGCAATGACAACATTAAGCATAAACTGCACAGAGAGAGTTTATAAGACTCAGGATCGGAGCAAGAGAAGAAATAAGCACCGTAGGCCACCTGGAGACCAAAGCCACCCGACTGATGTGAGCAGAATGTACATACACCATGATATCCCCGTGTAATCCACATGGCAATAAAGGCTTGGAAAAACTCAGAGTGCTAATAAATAAATTTAATTATACCACATAACTAGAAATAATTTTATCAGGACAAAATACAAATTTAGAACCATGAGCACACAATGTAAAACAATAGCCAAAGTCAAGATTTAGAAATGAGAACAGGCTGTTCTCACTGGTTTCATTATTTTTGTAGTTGTTTTGCCTCTTAACAAATGTTTTGTCATCGACTACAGTTTCTTAGAATACACCAAAGGCTTAAAAAACTTCAAGTATAAAAACATTAGAGGAAAAAAATGACAGAATTCATACAGTGCCAAGAAGACTTAGTACATCGATTGAGAACCACTACTTTAGAAAATGTAAAGTTAGGGCAGGGAAAGATTTTTGTTACTTTTCTGGTTCTGGTTCAGGTCTTAGAAAGGTTTTTATACCAACTTATAAAATTTCTTCAAGAAATAAATGGAAGAGCAGTTAAGAAATGTTATTGAAATTGTGACTCACATACAAATGCTAAATATTGCTATAATATGACAGAAAAATTAGAAAAGAAAGAAAGACAAGAGCACCTATGCATCTCATTAAATGAGCACATTTGAAGGCCATCAGTAAGAAAAGTGAGACCAGCAACTCAACCTCATTTTTCATGGACATAGAACACAGATTATTGATTGTCTTATAGACACATCCATGAACAATCATTGGAGTTACTGTCTCACCACAAGAAATTATAATAGGCCTGTCTGTGAAATCAATACAGAAAGACCAAAGGAAACAGTAAACATATCTTTTCTTTAGTAAAACCTTTAGTAATTGAAATCCTTGTAAATCTCTCTCAAGAACTCTTTTGTATCTTGTACAATATTTTATCTGGAGGTCCCAGTGATAAATGCAAAAGGCTCTTCTCTCGCCCTTCCCACAACAACCGCAATTCAACAAGAGCAGCCCAATTCTGTCGTAGTATATACAAGACTCTCTTGGGAGGATTATTTTAATGAAAGAATTGAATACATCAAAAGTAATACCTTGTTACATACACATAGTTTTTATATAAAAAGGAAGAATTTAAAGATGAAAATAAAGGTAGGTTTAATTAATAGAAGCAAAGGATAGCTTGAAAACAATAAATATAGAATGCTTTTGGAAATTTGATTAAAAAACAAAAAAGTTTAATAGTATTAAAAATAAAAAGGGGAGTAGAGATACAGATTAAATTATTTTAATTAGAAGTAAATACTAGGTAAAATTTTACAGCAATAAATTTGAAAATCTAGCTAACGTGAATGACTTTCAAGGAAAATTTAATTTAATCAAATTTACTCAAAAAGCAACAGAAAATCATACTGTAAAAATAACCACTACAAAAATTTAAAATATTGTCAAACGCTATTTATTTTAATAAGACACCAGACAATGACAATTTATAGCCAATTTTTGGCTAAACTCAAAAGGAAAAGGTAAGATTTTGTTATAAAAACTATTCCTAAGGGCACATAAAATGATGAAAATGCTCTACTTTAGTTTTTTATTGCTGAGTGATAAATTGCCATAAACTCAGCTACTGAAAACAAAACAAATTTATTATCTTGATGTTTCCACAGGTCAGGAGTCTGGGCATGGATTAGTTGGGTCTTCTGCTCATGAACTCACCAGGCTGACATCAAAGTATTAACTGGGGCACAATCTTATCTGAAGCTCAGAGTCTTCTCCCAAACTCACTGTTTGCTGACAGAACCCAATTCTTTGCTACTGTAGGACTGAGGGCCCCGATTCCTTGCTGGCTGGCTGACAGTGGGGAACTGATCTCAGATCCTAGAGGCCACCTGTCATTCTCTGCCATGTTTGACCAATGCACAACATAGTACTTTTCTCATTAAGGATAGCATGAGACTTCACTTGAATCTGTCTATTCAAGGGAGGCTTTGGCTCTCTTTTAAAAAGTTCATCAGATCAAGTGAAGCCCACCCAGGGCACTCTCTCTTTTGACTAATGCAAAGTTGACTGTATACAGACTGTCATTACATCAGAAAAAACCCTTCACCTTCGGATGTCACAGAAATGACATCCCTTACATCCATGGTCCCATCCACATTCAAAGGAAGAGTATTACATGGGAACAGGTACACAAGAAAGTGGGAATCTTGAGGGCCACCTTATAATTTTGCTATCACACTCAACTCGTGCTATGAGAATTTAGTTTAAAACTGCTGTTTTAAACTAAAAATGAACCCAAGAGAGAAACAAGGTTATTATATAATGATAAACAGGTCAATTTACCAAGAAGACATAACAATTATACATATTTAAACACCCAACATTGGAGCACTTAAATATATAAAGTAAAATATTAGTATACTAGTCAAATACTAACATGACTAGAAGGAGAAATAAACAGTAATACATGATCATGAGGAACTGAATACCCTGCTCTAACAATAAATAGATCACATGGACAGAAACTCAATAAGGCCAGGTTGGACTTCAACCATCCTTTAGACCAAATGGATCTAACAGACTTATAAGGATTCCATTCAACAGCAGGCGAATATACATTCTTCTCAAACACATGGGGAACCCTATCTGGGACACATGATATATTAGGCCACAAAACAAGTACCAATGAATTCAAATTGATGAGCTGTGCTTCCATGAATAAAAAGTTTCAGTCATGTTAGATTACAAGATGAATAAGTTCTCAAGATCTGCCAGATAACACACTGACTCTAATTAACAATACTGTATTACACAGGTAAAAAAAATGTGTCAAGAGGATAGATCACGTGTTAAATATTCTTACCACAAACACAAACAAAAACCAAGAGGCACAGGGAAACTTCTGGAAGTGGTGGATAAGTTTACTACCTTGGTTATGTTGATGGTTCATGGGCATATACATATGTCCAAAATCATGGAAATTGTATATGTTAAAGAGATATAGCTCTTTAAATATCAATTCTACCTCAATCAAGCAGTTAAAGAAATAGTGACATAGATAAACAGATAAAAATGAAGTTCCCCAAAATATGCTAACAAAATGGATGTCTCCAGCAATATTTGTCAAGAGAAAATACAATAAAGCACAAACAGTAGGAAAACAAAAGCGTATCAAAATTCAGAGAGAGCACAGAATACTAGGAGAGATCATTATCCAAATAGCTATTACTCATAAATTTAAAATATTCCATGAAATAGACAAAGTCTCCAAAAATATAGTTTCCAAAAATGATTCAAGAACTGGAAAACACAAAAGAGCCCTGTCACGATCAGAGAAATTACATCTGTATTTGAAAATAATATATCCAGATGGCTTAAAAGGGCAATTCTACTCTTTTCTGAGCATGCATCATGGAGGTTTTCTTTCATGAATTTAACACATGGTGCTAGCCAGGCTCTAGGCACTCTTCTGGGTCTTTTCATATAGCGTTTTCACTTAGCTCTCATTCACACTTCATGACAATCCTAAAAAGTTAGGTATTATAACTGTCCACAACTGACAGATGAAAACCTTTAGACACACAGAAACTAGGAATTTTCCATTGGGCATACAGTTCTCAAGTGACATAGGTGGATACGAAACCAGGTAAGCAACTCCAAAGACTGAGCTCTTAACCACCACCCTGCTGTCTGCTGGCTGAGAAAACAATCAAACTGTAGGTAAAAAGCTCAGTACAGAATTATTGACACTAGCAAAACAGTGGACACAGCTAAAGGGGTGATCCTATTTGCCAAAATACTAACAGAATTACAATTGGATGGCCAATATATGACTTTTTAAGATTTTCTCATTTGTATTTTTCTGCATTTTTTCAGCTAATACCTACACATTTTCAAAATGAAGGAGAGTTTGTGGAAATTCTTAATGCTCTGTACTGGGTGAGAACTTCACATTGTCATTATCAGTCTAACCCCCAGCCCAGCATTCATTCCACGGGAAAGACAGCATTAACAAGACAGTGTTGTTTTAACTACTATCTGAGAACGGAGAAGTCATTTTGCTTATTCCAGTTCTAAATAATAAATAGACTCAAATTAAGGTCAAAGTAGATGAACTACATACTTTTTAAATGGCATCGCCTTCTAAGCAACCCAATTCCAATGGATGGGAGCACCGTATATATATAGTATTAAGCTAGCAGACACTACCCCTCATTAAAGAACCTCTCAGTCCTGTCAATAAAATAAATTAAGCAAATGAGACTAGCTGGCTGAATAAATATGAAGCTGTGACATTTAAACATCATCATTCCAAATGCAGACAAATTAGGGGGATAGACAATCATCGTTAGAACACCACAGTGATCATCGCTGCAGGCCAAACCCACTAAAAGATGGGAAACTTTAAAGATAAACAGGATATTTGTGTGGCTTCAAAGTACCTCCCCCAAATCAGTTATTAATTAAGGGGTGGTTTTAACATATGTCCACAAATGATTTGCTAATCTTCTCCCCAGAAGGTGGAGTTTAATTCCCTTTTCTTTGAGTGTGAACCTGTTGTGAATTTAGTGGCTGCTTCTGATGAATAGAGTATGATGAGGGAAAAAATAATAACTTCAAAATGGGGAAATGTGGCATATACCACCTTAACCAGCGGCATGAGGAGCCACAGGGATCTCGTGCACCCTCTGGGATGATGGGTTGAGAAGGGCACAGGGTCTATGTTGCATTATGGCCAGATTCCACAACCCCAGCCTAGTCATGAAAAAAAGGTCAAACTTATACTGAGAGATGTCCTACAAAATACCTGTCCAGTATTAGTCAGTAATATTAAGTTTATAGAAAACAAGGAAATAGTGGGTAAGTATCACAGAAGGTAGGAACCAAGGAGACACAACAACTCAATCTCCTGGATTGGATCAGAGCTCGGAAACAGCACATTTGGGTAGAGGGAAGAGGGGACGAATCTATTTTGAATAAAGTCTGGTAGTGCTATCTCCAATGTTAACTGTTTAATTTTGATAAATGCACCTTGCTTATGTAGAATGATGATATTAGAGCAAGCTAATGGGTAATATTTGGGTACTCCCTGTATGACCTTTGAAATCCTTCTACAAATCTCAAATTATTTTTAATTATTTTAAAGAAATCCTTCAACCAACAGTGTAGAATATACCCCAATATAAATAAATGGTCCCTCTACTCATATAAATGCTAATGCCAGAATCCTGGACACCAGTATAACTTCGTGTGCCTTATCACCCTACACCATCAAAATAAATATGAAACTCCTCAACCTTTCTCCATCTCTATTTCTATCTTCCCAAACTAATCCTCTGTCATTCACTCCTTGCCAGAACTACAATAGTCTCCTGGTTCTCCATAGTCTCACTTGCGCTCCTCTCTGATCCACTTTCCATATAACAGTTGGAGTAATCTTTCTAAAATACAAATCTCTTTTGCCACTAATCTACATAAAGCACGTTAGTGGCCTATCATTGCTGTTGGAACAGGGTTCGGTGTCCAAAATGTGATTTCTAAGGCTGCCTCAACCTGTTCTGTCTCCAGTTTCATCCTGGGCCCATCCCCCCCTGTCCTTCATGAAGCTCCTGACTACACCCTCCTCCACCCAGCTTGCACCAAGCTCATTACTGACTTCAGGAGCTTTTGTATGCTGTCCCCTCTACCCGACTTCCCTCTGGTACCTTCCTCATGTTCCTTGCCTGGCTAACTCCTTATCCTTCACGTCTCTGCTTAAATATCATTTCATCAGGGACATCTTTAATGATGACCCTCCTTCCTGACCTCCTAGACGAGGTGAAGGGCAATTATTACTATACGCTTTTACCAGCTATGACATCCCAGTCTCTTAGTCTTTTAATCAGTGGATTCGTCTCTCCATCAGTAACCTAATCTCTAAAACAGAAACCTCAGGTAATTGGTCAGATGACAGTTACCTTGCATTGATCACTGAGGTCATGCCAGACATTTGATTCAATCCTCGTAAGAGTCCTATCAGCATCAGAGAATAACTAACTGCCTTGTGATCTGCAGCCCTGCCCCTCCTTTTACGTGGTGTAAACAGAGCACCTCTCAGTCAGTTGCACTGCACTCACAGTACTTCGGACGACTGTACCTGAACATCATAAAAGGATCTCCATAGCCGTGATCTTTTGGGGCTAAATTTGAGAGGTCTCATAGAAATGCGGGTTTGATCTCCTTGAGTGGCTGTACATCACCACAATGTTCACTGTCTTAGGCTGGCCACGGTGAGTGGAGCTGTGAGTTAGTTATTTCAATATTCTATATAGGAAGAAAATATATCACCCCTTGTCCCGCCTAACTTTGTGCCTAGCTTGCCTGATATCTTCTTCAGGTTTCCTGTCTTATCTCACTGAGAAGGGAGAGAATTCCTCCCCCTGTGGTCATATCCTTTGACCTGTCAGGAGCTCTCTCCCAAACACCCGTGTTTTCTCAGAGCTCTGCTCCACCAATCCTCTTGTGGAAGTCCTGCCACTCCCTCTCCGTGTCCTCTTCCTAAACAGACATTTGCCTCGGGTCTAGTATTTGCACCTTTTCTGGCTCATTTTTACCCTTTCTGAAGATCTCCTTTGCCTCCTCCTAGTATAAATCAGCCCCATTTGCTTCCCTCCCTCCATTAATATCTCATTGACACTTGTCATGGGGCAGTCTGTGCTCAGTAAAAACCCACGCGCCCCTTTACATTTCTCAGCCTCCCCAGCAGTTAGGCTGTGGCAGTACAACTGCTTCTGGCTGAGGAACCACGAGAAGACACATGTCACTTCTGGGCTAAGGCAGTAAGGAGCTAACGTTTCTCTCCTTCCCTTCTTGCTCTCCGCTCCTTCTCTCCCTCCCTTTGCTCTTGTTCTGCCTCTAACTCTCTTCCCAGACCCAGAAATCTTGGACACCAAGTATTCCAGGCTGAATAAATACAAGATGGAGAGGAGCCACCAAACCCATATAATATGCTGAGAAAAAAATCTTATTTTGTGTTAAGTCAGTGAAATTTTTGTGTGTTTCTGTTGCATCAGGAATGATTTATCACTCAGACTAGAATAAAACTCCCTCCTCTCTTTGACCCTAGAAACACCCTGACGAAACTTTCCTCCTCTGAATCCATCCTATTCCACTTGTCTCAAAAGGAACTACCTTCCTCCAATCGCTTTGTAGTGTACCTTCTATTTACCCTAAGCTAGTCTCTTTATTTTCCTTAACTTCAATTTTTACCACCATCATAACTGGTGATCTGAGAAGACAGTCTCTCTTACCACACTGTCTGGGCCAGGTGATCTAGACCCAGACAACAGCGTGGTGATCGCAGAGGGGAGGATGTAGGTACAGGTGGAAGAGGGGATGAGGGGGGTAAATGGTAATGTAAACATGCAATAAAAAATAAACTATAAACAAATACATAGAAAACAATTACCTAAAGCTCACGCTAATGCTTTATCAGAAGGACCAGTCCAATAACAGCAAGTTTGAGGGAAAAGGGAAATGAGACAGAACCTAGGAAATCAATTACAAAGTGTTATGTGCCTACGCTGGTCCTCACAGGGAAACAAGAGCCATCTTCCCAGTCATCTCTGGAGGGGCTGTATAAAAAAAACCATCACGTGTGGAAATAATCTGAAGAGATGTGAAAGGCACAGAATACACCTGCTGGCTTGTTTGCATCTCCTGTCTCTCCCTGATCGAATTTTGCCCCATATATTCAGATTCTGTAAACTCACTGCTCAAGTCCATCCCTAGGGAAGCCAGTTCTCACGCCCCACCTTTGGAATCTGGTGTTTTATCAGAGACCAGAAGTGGTGGAAGGTTCTGTACGTTCTGCAGAGGTGGTCAGTTTGTCCCAGGCACAGACGCTGAAGTGATCCTTGGCATGGAGGAGACTGTGCTGGAAGCTGGCTTGCACCTATGACAGCTGGCAGTGCCAGGAGATGAGGAAAGCACAGTAGTGGTGGCCAGGGATTGCCAGCTAATAAGTAGCCAGGACCCAGAGGACAGCAAATACAAAGAGAAAAAGAGACTGAGTCTGGTACCAATGGCACGAAACCTTTGGTCCCAACTGACATGCCAGATACTTTCTGAACTGTGTGTTGGGCTCTAGACTTAAGGGTCACCAAAGCCACAGAAAGCTACGGAGGGCCTCATTGTAAGTGAAATTCAAATGCTAATTGACAGGAAGGTCAAGTTGAAAAACTATAAATGATCAATTGCAAAAAAAAAGGGGGCCACTATATAACTGAAATCCGTTAAAGCATGTTTATTCCAGGTGATTATTTATCCTTTCCTCAAAACAAAACACAGGGGCCACACTGCCAGCTGGAAAAGCTCTTCTCAAAATATGTAGCTTCAGTGGGATGTAATTCAGGATTCTTCTACAGAAGCACAGAATCTCCAATGCAAATACAGGATCATTTCAATTACCTCTGGGAGCTGGCGAGTAGTTTCCAACAACTTAGACATGACATTTCATTCAAAACTATCAGGGGCCATGAGCGTCAAGGAACAAAAAGGAACCAGCTAGAGACTCCGGAGGGAAGCCCCAGAGACTCAGGAAGCTCACAACGATGCCAACCACACCACCCCTGCAGCCGAAATGCCGTTACTGACGGAGTATTTTTAAACCATCTCTACCCAGGTGGCAGAGAAAGGGACAATCAGCCTGAACAATTCATTCCGCTGCCACTGTGGGCTATGTCACATGTTTCTCTGTGGACCGGGGCAGTGACTTAAGGGAGACGTGGGGTTTACTGCTCCTACTCCTGATTTAAAAATAGAAGAAAAGGTCCGGGCCCCTGCTGGCCTCCCACTCTCACCCAGCAGGATGGTGATTAGCTGCGCGTTCTCTGAGCCATTCCTTTCAATATCTTTAGTGGCTATTTTCCATATCCCAGTCAAGAGCCCGGCTATGAGATCATGTTTGTATGGGCTGTGTGAGCTGTTGCAAGGTCTGCAGTCACAGTGAGCTCGGGGCTGCCTGGGGCACAGGGTGTGACTTCAGCTGTGCAAAACACCCAGGGACGGGACACACGGCGGAAGCTGTTATCAGTTTGGATTTGGTGGTCTTCCAGCCCGGTATTGAGACCTCTGACAATACAAGATGTCTGTGTCCTCAGAGCGCTTTTTGATGCCATAAAGGAAAATAGGTGCTAATTGGTCCATACCAGCCATGGGCTGCAAAGCAGGTTTATGAAATCTTCTCTCTCCTGGGAATGCTGATGCATAAGTCACAAAACTCACAGTGCATAAAATTAGACTGGGGTCACCACTTCCTATTTTGGTGCAAGTTTCATTGTCAAGAAAAAAATATAATGTATTTGCGAGTGAAGGAAGCTGTGTGATCTGGGACAAGTTACTCAGTATCTTTGGCTCAGCATCCTTATTTGCAAAACAGGTTTAATGACATCAGTTCCCACCTCACAGATTGTGATGAAGATAAGTGAGTTATTTATAAAGTTTTGTAGATAGTAAGTGAAATGTAAGGGTTTGATAGGCAAATGAATGAATGAATGTACAAACAAAGCAGCTACTGTGCCTCTTCCCCATTTCAGTGAGGAAAAATAAACACCTCCATCTCCAATATAATTCTTTTCACTCCCTCAATTCTTTTCACCCCCTCCATTGCTCCAATGCTAACAAGGATTCTTCAGTTTACCTAAATGAAAAAGACTCATCTTTGCCCCAGAGTGGCCAGCATTTCTTTGTCAGGACTCAAAAACATATGGATCTAGCAGACATTCTATTTCCCCCCACATCTTCTACATAAGATTGGGCCCATATGATTCCATTCTATAGGTTTAAACCTAGAGAGTTTCTGTAAACACTTATTTTCTTAATAGGTAAGCAGGCATTTAGATAAGTCTAATTTCAAAAGTGAACTATACATTGACATAAAATTAGTAATCAATAAATTATTGAATGAATGAAAGCATGCTTTGACCATGAATTCTAATTCTTGTGTCTAGGATTCTGCTTTACCATAGAATCAGTTTTTAAAGATTGTATTTATTTATATATACATATATATTTTAAAGATTTTATTTATTTATCTTAGAGGGGAAGAGAAGGAGAGAGAGAGAGAGAGAGAAATATCAATGTGTGGTTGCCTCTCATTCGTCCCCTGCTGGGAACTGGGAACCAGGAACTGGCCTGCAACCCAGGCATGTGCCCTGACTGGGAATCGAACCGCGATCGTGTGGTTCGCAGGCCCACGCTCAATCCACTGAGCTACACCAGCTAGGGCTATTTATTTACATTTTAGAGGAGAGAAGGGAGGAAAAAAGAGAGGGAGAGGAACATCGATGTGTCAGAGAACAGCAATCAGTTGCTGCTCACATGACTCCGACTGGGAACGTGGCCCACATTCCTAGCGCGTGCCCTGGTCAGAAACTGAACTGCTGACCTTATGGTTTGTGGGACGATGCCCAACCCTCTGAGCCACACCAGTCAGGGCTTTACTATAGAATCTGAAGGCCCACTGCACACAACTTATGATAACTAACCATCCCCTCACCACCTCCCACCATCATCGTCTACCTCCACTCCAATCCCAGGTTTTACGGGTTTCATGCACTTGAATATTCATCCACAATCACTCCTCTGCAGAATGAGGCCAACAGAACAAGGCTTCCTACCCTACTCCATCGATTTTCATATTACAGAAAAGTTATCCTTAATGTTTTTACATGAGGGTATAGGGATAACTAAGGTAAAGAAATTGTTTTCTTTTTCTTGAAACACTAGTTGTGAACAATTCTGTAGCTCATCGCCAGACGCCCCTTCTCTGAAGCAACATAAATTACTTCCTCCTTTGTGGCACACGTGCTCCTTTGTACACACATTTATCACAACACATTTAAATTTCCTACAGGAACTATAATTCTCATTCAATGCTGTATGTAGTGCACCTAACATATTGCTTCATACTCAAATACTTACCTCATATAACACATTTTCAAAAATTTATTTTTCTTTTTAGGTTTGATTTGCCAGAAACAATAAATATCTTAACCCCTACACTTAAAATCACCATGTCCATTTTGTTAAACTGTCACAATATCATTTAAGAGCCCTACCCTACTGGCCGGGCTCACAAAAGCTATTTTATTGAAAGGCAGCAAAGGAAAATTTTGGAGTAAGAAATACCTGGGTTCCTACCCTACTTTACTGTTTATAAGTTCTATAAACTTGAAGAAGTTATGTTATCCTTCTGTTCTTTGCTTTTATTATCTTCAATATAAAGGTCAAGGTGATAACTCTTGCAACAGTTTGTGGGAGGGATAGAAGTAGACAACAGATTCAGCAAACGGTGCTGGGGCAACTTTTGTCCACATGCCAAAAAAATGAATCTAGACACAGACCTTACTCCCCACACGAAAATGGACAGAGCACAGGCATAAGTGTAAAGCACAAAACTATAAAACTCATAGACGGTAACAAAGGAGATATCACACACGACCTTTTGGTATGACAGTGACTTTTTAGCGATGATGCCAGAGACACGATTTTGGAAAGAAATCATGGACAAGCTGGACTTCATTAAAATTAAAAGTGTCTTCTCTGTGAAAGACAAGGTTACGAGAATGAGAAGACAAGCCAGATGAGGGGAATGTGTTTGCAAAAGACACATGTGATAAAGGACAGTTATCCAAAATATGCAAAGAATGCTTAAGACACCACAATAAGAAAACAAACAACCTGAGTTAAAATTCGTTCAAAGGACTTGCCCAGGCACCTTGCCAGAGCAGATGTACAGATGGAAAATAAGTCAATGAGAAGATGCTGCATGTCACATGTCATTGGGGAAATGCAAATTAAAGTAGTGAGATACCACTACGTATCTATCCAGAACTCTGACAACAACAAATGCTGGTGAGCACGGGAAGCCCTGGGAACTGCCACTCATTGCTCATAGGAATGCAAAATGATATAGTCACTTTGGGAGAGAGTTGGATAGTTTATTATAAAACTAAGCGTACTCTTACCATACAATTCAGTAATTGTACTCTATGGTATTTACCCAAAGGAGTTGAAAACTTACATCCATTCAAAAACCTACACATGAATGTTTATAGCAGCTTTATTCACAATTGTCCAAACTTGTCAACAACCAAGATGTCCTGCAAAAGCTAAAAAGATAAACTGGGGTCCTTTCAGACAATAGACTATTGTTCAAAGCTCAAGGGAAATGACGCATCAAGTCATGAGAAGACACGGAGACAACTTCAGTGCATGTTACTAAGCGAAAGATAATCTGAAAGGCTATGTACTGTGTGGTTCCAGCTGCATAACATTCTGGAAGGCAAAACTGTGGGGAGCGTAAAATGATCAGCGGTTTCCAGAGGTTAGGGAAGAGAGGTACATAGGCAGAGCACTGAGGATTCTTAGGGCAGCTGATCTATTCTCTATGATACTACAGCACAATACTGTACACTGCCATTATTCGTTTGTCCAAACCCACAGAACGAACACCACCGAGAGCGAGCCCTAATATAAACTCTGACTTTGAGTGATAACGATGTGTCAGTGTGGGATCCATTGTAACAATAGTACCACTCTGGTGGGAGATATTGATCACAGAGCGACCTACTCGAGTGGGGGCAGAGGGTAGGGTCTCTGTATATTCTGCTCCAATTTGCTGTGAACCACAAACTGCTGTGAAAATAAAATTATTTTATTTTTGAAAACAAGGGTCATGGAGGTAAAATGGCCTGAGCCTGTGTCAGGCACGTGGCAGATAACAAATAGTAGCTGCTAATATTTTATTTATTAACCATAGCATTCTTTTACAAAAGTTTCATCATCATTCAATACTTTCAATAGTAAGTGTTGGGCACTGCAAAGCCTTGAGAATTTTTGAAACCCAGCATATCCACGCGTGCTCATTCTGCCTCGCTAATGTGACCCTGAGCCACACAGCTGAATCCTGAGAGTAGACGTCAGGCACCAAAATTTAATTGGCCTGCCGAAAATCCTGACAGAATTAATAATTTGGGGCAAAAAACCATGAATGACCTATACTAATGATCAGATAAGAAGCTTATTTCCAGCCACCCACTGTGAGAAGCGAATCCTCCTCCGAGTCCTAATCTACTGACGCTGACAGTCTGCGCTGCAATAATCGCTTAATAATGAATAGTCTCGCTATGACCATAATTCTGCTGAGTATAAAATGGAGGATTATAACATATTTCAGAGAGAATTAGTTTTCTCTTTTCCTTAGTCTTCCTGTTCATTTTTCTTTAAATACAGTTTTGATTGTTACTGCCACATTAAGAATGTAAAAAGATGTTTGCACAAGTGTCCCAAGAGTAGTCAATACTGCCCCAAAGAAAATGCTCATGGGGGGGTGGGGGGGGGGGGTCAGGGCATTAGAGTACAGGGACCACTCCCACAGGACCAGATGGTATTTACATCAATAGCCCCCAAAGGAGACCACCTGCAAATGCTCGATGCATCCATTCTGGGGTCTTTGGGTAAAGTGGTAAACACAGACCATGCACTCATAATTTACACAAACACACCTGTGCACACTCACTCATACACCGCACCCTTTGGTCTCAGTAATGAACATTCTAATTATTCTGACCCACAACACAGTGCAAAAAGTAGAAGCACTGTTTCTCTTGTCTGAAGGGATGTCTCAGCCTCATTAAGTAATCTGATCAGAAACTTTGAGACAAAGTCTAGCAAATTATAGTCACGGGCCCATAAGGAGCTAACTGACTTGCTGTTAAAGAAGAAACAAAGGGAAGGAAAGGAGGAGGAAAAGGAAAGGAAGGACATAAAGTAATCATTCATTTGTGCCGTTCATCAAGTATCATGGAGCACCTAAAGAGTCTCAGGCACTGTGCCTGTAGCTAGGGACACAGAGGTGACAGCTCTGCCTTCAGGACGCTGAAAATCCCATGGAAATGACAGCCAAGCAAAGGGACAATTTTTCCCAGTCAGTCTCACAGGAAGTGCCTGCATCTCTCCCTAGTTCTTCAACCTCCGGGATCCTACTCCAGTGCCCATGGTGGTGTAATAATGGAAAGGACTCAGGCTGGGTGTTTGGAAAGACCTGGGTTTAAAATCTTCTTTTCGTCTCTACCATCTCATCTTGGCCAAGGTTTTAACTCGCGTGAGTTGTCACAGCAGCTTCTGTGAAATGGGAACAATAAATCTACTTAGTAACATTGTCTGGAGTTGAGATGCACCTGAGGTGTCAGGTAAAATACATTGGAATTATAAATACAGATATTTATACAAATGTTCATTCTAAATTGATTCAAGATTTTTAAAAAGTATATAGGACCCCTTTGTAGTCATAACTATATATACTGAACTCTCAAATCATTTGGGCATAAATATTCAGATGGCATAACAACCTCTTAAAAAGCATAAATATTGTACCGTTTTTTCCCAAAGAAAGAGGAGACAATCCTGGCTTTTCCAAGCAGGCCCTAAATGCCATTGCAAGTGCCCCTACAGAGGAGAAGCGGGGGGAGGAAGATCAGACACGCAGAAGAGGTGGAGGCTTCATGAAGAAAGAGGCAGAGACTGAAGTGATGTGGTGAGGAGCTCAGGAAGGGCAGCCAGCAGCCAGCAGCCAGCAGTGGTAGGAAAAGGCAGGGGGAAACAGATTCTCCTCTAGAGCTTCTGCAGGGACCATGGCCTGCCAGCACCTTGATTTTGGGCCTCTGGCCTCCAGAACTGAGAGAATAAATTTCTGTTGTTTCAAGTCCTCACCCCTCACCCCCACCCCACCCCACCACCCCGCCAAAAAATAAAAATGCACCTGGCAGGCTTCTGGAACAAGCTCTCTGTTTTCGCTGCCCTCACTTGCATGTGCTCCAAGTAGCCTGGGCAGAAAGCCCCCTCCTTGCAGCCACAGCTTCACAAGCCATGCCCTGAAGCCCAGCGGAGCGCTGGGAGGGGAATCCTGGATCTCAGGGCCAGGGCCAGCACCAGGCCTCCCCAAGGAGAGTACCAGAATCAGCCAGTTAGGGCCTGCACTGCGCTCACCTGGATCTCTCCCAGAAGCACAAGCCTTTTGTGATCATCCATCACCGTCAGGTTCTCCTCCACTTCATTGTTCTGTACTCTCCCTAACTGAGCTCAGCCTCCCACACGACTCCCTCCCACCCTCACTACGGTGCCCCTTGGAAAGCCTATCAGTGACCAGCATATTTCCCTCCATCCACCAGTACCCTGTTTGCTTCCTTCACCTCCTTGTTTGACGTCGCTGTCCCCATAAACACCGTTCCATCATCCTTCTCAGTTTCTTCTCTCGCCTTCTGGTTCCTCAGGGTTAGAAGAAAGTGGTGTGTCCTCCTACTCCCCACCGCTGCTTCCATGTCACTCGTTTGAACTTCCTATCCATCCTGCGAGATCCCTGCTCCTTTTAGGCATCCAGTTATCTGACTCTCTTCTAACTCAGTCTTGCAGTTATCTGACCACACCCCCCTGTCACTAAAGCTATGTCCCTGCTTATACTCACGCTCTCCACAAGCCTCAGTGACTTCAACACTGGTGTCTCCTCCATTCCTTCACTCCCCTGCCTCCAGGGAGTCTTTCCTCCATCCTTGCAGCTACCTCATCCCACTGTCACACCTGGCCTTTCATCTCCAGAAACTGCATCCTCTGCCACGTGTTGACTTCAGACACACCTCTCTCTAATCAGCCCTGACACTCTGTCCTTCTTGACACACTTGCTCGGTCTCACTGATCCTGGCACAGTCTCACAGCCTGCTTTGACTTTCTTCCTTACTCAACTTCAAACACATGCTTCATCATTATAATCACTCTATTGCAAGAACCCTTAGCCCCCTTTTGTCCCTTTCCTTTAGGGATGTATTTCCAGGTAAAATTCTAGTCTTGAATGGTGAAACCAACTCTCCACAACCTCCATGTCTGGGTCTGAGCAGACTGGCCTTTCCTGAAGACAGGCATACACCTGGACTGATTGCTATCACCTCCTAGAAACTGGATTCCATTCCTAGAAGATGGTCACTTCTCATTCTGGGAGATGTCCACCCTCTCTCACTGTCACCACTCTGCAAGGACACCCCCAAATGAACCTTCTCTTCTTGCTCCTTTTCCATTTTTTCTTACATTCCACCAAAACGATTTTTTAAAAAAGTGAAATCACTCCCCTCATTTAAAACCTTCCAACATATACAATTGTACTCGTAACAAAACCCAGACTCATGGCCTGTGAGTCCCTTCTTTCCGTCTTCATCCCCCACCACTGTCTCTCACTCATCAGTGATTACCAAACTGACCTTTCAGTTCCTCAAACACACCAAGCTCCTCCCAAGCACATGCTATCCCCTCTGCCTGGACAGCCTCTCCCTGGGTTTGCACGGAGCTTTGTCCTCCCGCCATTCAGGTCTAACTTGTGGTGACCTTCTCAGGACATTTCCAGGCCATCAGCTCTGATGTTGTTGCTACCTCCCCGGTTACTTTTCATCCAAGCACTCTGACTCCTTCATAGGATGTATCTCTCTTAGTCGAGCGTAATTGAGTTCTCTGTTAAGGGGTTTGTTTTAAATCTCCCTTGCCTCTCTGTCATCTCCATCAGGTCAGGGCCATATGCTCTTCTCATGATCAGCAGATAATAGTTATTGGGTTGGCCAAAAAGTCCATATGGCAGGGGTGTCAAACTCATGTTCACCGGGGGCCACATCAGCCTCGTGGTTGCCTTCAAAGGGCCAAATATAATGTTAGGACTGGACAAATGTAACTGCTCCTTAACTGTTAAGTGAGAGCTAGCCACTGCTGCCGGCTAGAAACAAGGTGCTGGGCTGAATAAAACAAGGTGGAGGGCTGGATTCAGCCTGCGGGCCCTCTGTTTGCTTCCTGTGCCATACGCGTTTTTCTGTAAAATAAAAGATACATTTATTTGTTTTCACCAGTAACTTTATTGATTTGGATATTTTAAGTATGTCAGCCACCTTCCTCGTGGTATAACACTGACTGATCCCAATTAATGCCTCGATTTGATTCCTATCAACTTTAACTGGTCTGCCCAACCATGGAGTAATGTCCGGCAAGAACTCTCCGGCATGAAACTTTGCAAACCTCTTTTGGTATGTTTCATCAGTCATGGCACCTTCTCCACACACTGCACAAATCTTTTTTTTTTTTTTGCATTTCAGTTGTGTTTTTACCTTTCTTGAAATAATAAAAAAGGTAAAACAGTATGCCAAATATGCTGCTAAGTTTCTTCTATCTTTAATAATACAATAGCTACAAAAACTTTTACCAATTTTGATAAGTGCATGCTGATATGATAGCTGTCACAGTACAATCTAATAAAATTGTTTTGAGTGAAGTTAAAGATAACTAAGCACTACTAGAGCCCTCTTATGGAAAAAAAAAACTTTTTGGCCAACCCAGTACTTAATACATATTTATTGAATGAATGATTGAACGAATGCTGAATAAATAATGAGAGTCTTCCAAGAGAAACTGAATCAGTTTCAAGAATTTGCTAATGTGATTACTGAATATGAAGTTTAATTATATGTCAAATCTCTTTTAGAAAAAGGCAGTGGAGAAATATGCATTCGGTGCTTCTTAAACATTTCCACTGAAATATCCAGAGAGGGATAAATGTGCACACCTTAGAAATTATGGTCATAAACAGCTGGATTGTACATTCTCCATGCTAATCTGTCAAAACATCTCTTCAATTGTCCATCTTTAAAGCTGGTGATTCAGAAAGAGGAAGCATGCGTATTGTGGTCTAGAGTTCCCTCCTGCACACACAGCGAACCCCAGGTAGAGAAGCCCAGACAAACACACATGGTACAGGCTCATGCCTCTCTGTTTTATTGAATTTAACCCAATTTTCTCTGAATGTGTCCCTAATGTATAACAGAGTCCCAACCCATGTTCTATTATTGAAATTCTAGCTCGTGCACAGTCCCCACTGAAGGAGCAGCCCGAATGGCTGTTTCCTATCACAAGAACTTGCTTAGTCCAGTCACAGCTGAGTGGTAAGGACAGGACCTCCGACACAGAGAGAACCAATCTGGAAGTTATGCCACACCAATCAGATCCACTCTCTCTTAGGAAAATAGTCAGAGACTGGTGGACATGGCTCTGGGAAGTTGTCAAGGACCAAGACTGACTCTATGCCATGGAAATTCAAGGCCATGTCCACAACAGTTATGTGGTGAGTACAAAAGCAGGAAGAGCCAGTCTGCTGAGAAAAGCAGGAAACGAAGTGACAGATAAAAGAAAAGCAGCCACGAGACAAACAGGCTGTGAGAGGAGGGGAAAGACTTACTTTCAAGGTTAGTCTCCATAGATACCAGCTGCTCTTCATTCTCAAATTCCATTTCTGCATTCTCTAATTTTATTTCTGTGAAACTACTTATTGTTGCCTTTCATTAAGCTTCCTTTTAAATTTAACTCATCTGAGTGGGTTTCTGCTTCTTGATATTTAAAAAATAATAATCCCTGACCGGGCTACTAACACCCCTACCAACACTTTAAAAATTGGAGTTAGCTTTCTTTTCAAAGCATTTGTGCAAAAGAATCCCACAAAAACTTCTTATCTAAGGGTCATGTAGGCATAGCCTTTGTCCTTTGAAAATAAATGTTTCTCTACTATTGCTGGAAGCCAGTAGAACCCAGAGTCCATGGTCAAATCACAGCATACTCCAAGACCAATGGACCAGGGAAGTACAATGAACCAAATGTTTGTGTCCTGAAAATCCCTATTCTAAAATCCTAACCTCCAATGTGATGGGATTTGAAGGCAGGGGTCTTTGGGAGGTACTTGGGTCCTGAGGGTGGAACCCTCAAGAATTGGATTATCGTCTATACGAAGAGACTAGAGAGCTACCTCTCTTTCCACTCGATGAGGACACAATGAGAAGTCAACAGTCTGTAGCCCAGAAGAAGGTCTCACCAGAACTTGACCACGATCTCAGACTCTTAGCCTCCAGAACTGTGAGGAACAAATTTCTGTTGTCTGTAGCCCAATGTACTGCATTCTGTTATAGGAGCCCACACTAAGTCACGGAGGAACAAGGGATGGCAAGGTAGACCAGCCTCTCGTCCAACTTCCCCCCAGCTGCTGGGCACGACCTTCCGGGCTGTTCCTAGCAGAATCACCCTAGAAGTTGGCACAGGTCAAGAAGCACCTAAGGAAGAAAGTATAGATATTTGATATCAGTAAGAATGAACAATGTCAGCACAGTAAATTTAGTAAAAAATAAATTAATTCATTTAAAAAGAATAAATTGTGAAATAAAAAATCTTTTCTAAAATATAATTTTTTTTAAATTTGATAAACATGCTGTAAGACAGATATAATATTTTTCTATTCTCACTATAAAAATATTATAAAATTGTTAAATATGCAGCCAAAATATATGCAACAAATTACAGAGATGTACCAAGCAGATGCATATTATTTGCAGCAAGGCTGTATATTTTTGGATTCCATGATGTTGATGACATTTGTCAGCTTTTTTAATATAAGTGTGTAAGTTATGATTTCTTTTCTCACTCTAAATAAATTTTCACTTTTGCACCTAATTTTACATTCCTAATTTGTTGTCCCTTTTTTTAAAGATGATTTGAAAAGCTGCTTAGGCTTCAGACCCCATAACACCTGAATCCACCCATGTCCATATATCATGGACGAGGGAGCTGAGGCACAGAAAGGTAGGAAAGCAGCCCGGGGCAGGGAAACTAAACGTGGAGTCAGAATTTAAGCCGAGGAAGTTTGAACCCACTGTGTTACATCCTCTTTTAATCTGCCATAAAACTTGACTCTGACTATAATCACTGATGCACATTTTGAACGAGTTTAAAGTTTTTACACACCTGTTTACGGATCAGAATCTGAGCAAGAACTACAACAAACCCTTATTTACATCCCCAGCAATTACTTCAATAACATGCAGTAAAGTGTACATTCAAAAATCTGATCAAAGGATGAATGTATAAGCAAATGAATGAATGAATGAGCTCTTTCTATCCTGCTTTTCAGGTGAAACACTGATTCAGAGGAAAACAAACAGTCATTGTCAGACTGGAGAAAAAGACACTTAAGTCTTTGGGTGTGGGATTCCTAATCCTTAAACTGAGGGATTCTGAAGAGTCAAGGCATTAATGATTCTTGTGTGTGTCACTGATTTGTAAATAAATTGACGCATAAGGCTCCTTCTGTGAACATAGGCACATTTTCTGAAAATAAAGTGTCCCTTATATACATAACAAGCTAGGAACTACTACTTTCCTTTAAAATCCAACACATTTCTTGTCACATTGAACGGGTGGCAGGGGGGGTGGGTGGTCAGAGGGAGATAGAGTAGTTTGAGGGTCCAGGGAAGGAAGACAGAAAAGGTCAAGGATGAACCACCACATCAAGCAAAGGACCTAGTCTAGAACCAGAGAGAAGAAGGTGGTTTGTCGGGGAGAAGAGAAAATCAGACTCAAAACAGGAGGAAGCACAGGCGCAACAAAATCCAGTGGACAAAACGAACAGAAGGCCCAGAATGTAAGATAATACCGAGGTAGATGTTTTAGAATGGTTACACCTGTCATCAAAATTTGCATACTGCTCCTGTCCATAACTGATCCCTCCAAGTCCTGTTTCTTAGAGCCTTGGCTGTACCCCCCGAACCTGTGCTGTGCAAAAGGGAAGAAACGGCTCTACTTCTTTCAAAAAAGCCCTTACTGCCCAGGACCTTTCCTTCAAACTCACAGGCAGGCTCAGGAGACCATCTGAATCAGCCAAAGGCAGCCAGGAGAAGCGAGCTGAGCCGCACACAGAGAGGAACTGGAGGGGAAACAGCCAGTTTTCTGGCCCCCAGTGTCCCATACGACCACCCTCCTGCGACAACTAGACTTAGAGTCCACCAGCGTGGAAATCTGTCAGCAGTGTGACAGTTTGGCTTAATTCTTTAACGATTTTTTTTCATGCTTATGTATGGGTAATATATAGGAATGTGGTTAACTTGTCGGGTCTTTGGTTTGGAGCTTGAGGGATTTTCCAAGTAATAAAAAAAGCTTGGCCACCAGGGGCAAAGATACTCACTCAGTGAAGAGGAAAAAAAATACTGCTTGAAGAACAATGCATGGAGAGCTCCCTGAGCAAAGCCCTACTACTGCAGACAGTTTCTCTCCTGGAATGACACAAAGCCCAGAGAAGGATGCCCCAGAGAAGGTGAGGGCCTGTGGGCCCCAGAGACACAGGCATGACCATGTGAGAGTTATGTGAACAGAACTCTAAGCCTGCGAGTTCTCTTCCTATGTCCAGGCCCAGGATGGGTGTTAGGCGTTGAATTGCCTCCCACCCTAAAGCTGTGTTGAAGTCCTAACC
Organism: Sturnira hondurensis; assembly: GCF_014824575.4. Taxonomy (NCBI): domain Eukaryota; kingdom Metazoa; phylum Chordata; class Mammalia; order Chiroptera; family Phyllostomidae; genus Sturnira; species Sturnira hondurensis. Next base: position 13,260,805 of record NW_028075269.1, on the reverse strand, counting down.
TGCCACACCTCAGAAAGTGGCCTTATTTGGAGAGAGGATCATTGCAGGTGCAATCAGTTAAGATGTGGTCATACTAGAGTAGGCTGGGCCCTTCCTCCAATACGACTAGTATCCTTACGAGAAGGTTACGTGAGGACACAGAGACACACACAGGGGAAGCCACTTGCCAATGAAAGTGGAGATGGGAATGACGCAGCTGCAACTCAAGGAATGCCAGAGACAACCAGAAAACCCCCGCCAACCAGGGAGAGTAAAGGAGGGTTTCCCAATGGTTTTCAGAGACAGCACAGCCTGGCCAACACCTTAATTTTGCCTTCTGGCCTCCAGAACTGAGACAATTAATGGCTGGCTTTTTAAGTTACCCATTTGCGGTAGTTCATTCTGGCAGCCCTCGGAAACTAAACCCTGGGGGGAAATAAGGCGGACCTAAATGTCCTGGGTCCAGAGAGGGGTCGGGAAGCACAGTGTCCAGACAGAGGACACTCCACGTTGTGAGGAAGAGTATCATATGTGTGGATGTTGCATGTGTATGTGTGTGTATGTGCATATGTGTGTACATGTACCTAATTTTAAGAAGGATAGTCAAAACACATCACAGCAAGTCCAAAGTATTTTTTTCTACTGATCAAAATTGTCTAAATAACCATACGGTAATCATCAGTTTAAAAAATTTGAAGTGGAATAAAATCAAATAACAATGAAATCTCCTCAAAGGCAGTTTCTATGTTTTTAAAAAACATTTCCACACAATTTAGTATCTTGGGACTGTGAATCTGAATGAGCATTACCACACAATGGTATATTGCCAATGGGCTAACGCACCACAGTAAATAAGGTAATTATGGCCTTAGATATAGCAGACCCGGGTTCAAATCCTGATTAAACAGCTCACTGGTTTGTAAGCTCAGGCAAGTTGTAAACTCTTACATCAGTTACCTATCATCAAAATAACAAGTGTTGTTTATTCTCAATCATGCACATGAAGGTTACCTTGGCATTGGCTGATCTAGACGGAGTTGGAATAGGCTCATCTTCAAGCTACAGGTGGGAATCACGATGTCTCCTCATGTCACTTGTCGTCAATGGGCCAGCAGGCTAGTAGGAGCACGTTCTTCTTATGGAAACGGCCAAAGTGCATACAGGCCAAGCCCCCCTTTGGCCTTGGCTCATAACTGACACTTCTGCTCACATTCCAGGGCCACAGCAAATGAGAAGGCCAAGAGCAACATCAGTGAGTCAGGGAAATGTATGCTGTCTGATTGGGGAGTGGAGACTGGATACTTGCTGCACATTTCAAAGTGCCACACTCCCTGAAGATGTTCCCTCACCTACAAAATGGGGTAATAATAGTATCTAATCCATCGTTATTAAATTATTTGTCTCCCACTAAAAATGGAAAGATTTCACATAAAAACCCAGATTTTTCTCTTTAAAAATATCCAAAATACTGGCTAGAGATTCAGTGAGTTTTTTCCAACTCAGGGGGAACTTGGCAGACTTCCCATCCAGCTCAACAATTCATACGTTTAAGTTACCTATTCCAGACCTGTAAGCCTCTGAGTTCGTGGCTGCTCTATCCCTACCCGAGAGGGCATGAAGTGTGGCTCTGTGGAAGCTTCACTGGCGTGTCTTCCTAAAGAACCTCCCAGGTAAACTTAACACAGTGAGACCAGAGCAAAACACAGGAATGAAGTTCAACAGCAACTTCTTCATGGACTTATTGCTCCCACTAGGCTCTCAACTTACATGGTTGGGAAAGATATTTTATAACCGAAGAAAGGATAAAATGGAGCATTTGCAGCCAATATATCTTTTGTGTCCAGCTGTCAAAATTACATTAAAAAATTGTAAATGCATTGCTTCTCGGGAATCTACTTTTAAACATTCTGCACCTTGGCTTTCTCTGACCAAACAGAATTTCTGCTACTGTGACCTATAAGGGGAGTACCACCTGAAAGAGCAGCTTTAGTCACCAAACTCAGCTGCACGTTAGCAGAAGTAAACAGACAAAAGGATATTTAGGACTCCACACATACCAGGTCTCCTAGGATGGTACACTGAAAATATGGCTTTTTTCCTGGTAATTCTGATAAGCAGGCAAATGTGATAAAGACAGGGGAAGGTCATCCAGGGAATGTTGTGATGCAGCAAAGGAGCTGAGAGAGAGAGAGAGAGAGAGAGAGAGAGAGACTTCTCATCTCCACTGTGAATATCACAGACAGGCATTGCTTGGTCTACCTTGCTGTAGAGGTCATCTTATCAAATTTCTGAGCTTGAAAAGAGTAAGTGAACAGGTTTTCCAATTTGCACAGGACTCTGAGTCCAATGTACTCCTTTGCAATAGCCTGGATGGGATTTCTTGAAAAGTAAATGAAACCTAAGTGATTAATTTTCAAACTGTTTCTCCTGCTGTGAGCATGAGCCAGTGGAAGCTAAGTTGTGAGATCTTCTGTCACCTAGTAGTAGTAAATTACACAGGACAAAAATCACAGGCCATGGCAGAGCACGCTCTCTGCATATTCAGTAAAGCTTTGTCCCTGGACACTCAGCATTCGCTAGCCACGCGCTCATGAAACTGAGATTGCCCAGGTGTCTGAATGTCCTGCAATTTGCCTTCTCCCCGGGAAGCCAGCATTCATATTTTCTCCTCATAATCTAACACCTACGACCAAATTATACAGCAGTGACTTCAACTCTAAAAACTCAATATCAATACTTAATTTACTAACACAGACCTTCAGTCCCTTATCTGCAATTCCAAAAATTTTTCCAGGAATTTCAAAAATCAACTTTTTAATAACTCATTTGCCAGAAAAATCTGACTTACACTGAACTTTTTTTGTGGCAGAACCTGACCTGAACTCGGGTGAGACTATTTCTAGTCTCTGTGTATTTCATTTATTATAAATATTCACACATTTCACTAGAGAATTACCAATGTGTTTGACGTAGGGTGCTTCTCCAGACCCCACGGGGTATTCCACACAGCATATAGCACCGCGTTACCTTTATAACGTCTGTTAAGTTCCTGAAAGGTTTCACATAAGACTGAAGATCTGAGTGATTGAAATAACTTTGATTTACCTCTAAAGAGTAATTTCGCCTTCCCAGAACTGAGGTCAGGCGTGTCCATTTGGCTGCACATATAGTCATGAACATTATCTGGCACTCGCTCTTTAGTGATACAGAGGCAAACAAATTAATTCATTTTCAAAATCAATATACCTTAATTGAGTACCTACTATGTATACTATGTTTGGCCCTTGAACTACATTATTAGAAATGAGAAAACTAGGGGCTGGGTGAGATTCTGTGACTTGCCTAAGGTCACACAGCTGATGAGTGTGGGATTCAAAACTAAGTCACCTAATAATAATTTTCAAGTTCTTTAAGCAGAGGAGCCCATAACGAGGTAACCTTCACAACGCACAGAAATGCTAGAGGCAGGGGCACATGGGCCTCTGGGTCCTGCCTTCACTCAATCTCTCTCCAGTCACGTGACCCCATGTCTTCACATTGCTATGTACTTATCCTCCATCGAAATGCCACCATTGAATTCTCTGTACTCTACATTCCACTCCCCTGGTGAAACACTGTGGGAGAGAATAATAGTACATTAACTCTGATGTAAGCCCAAGAACATTCCTAACCTTGTCCAGCTGCCATCAGCCACTTTTGCCTTCTCCTCACTTTAACGGAAGGAAATTTAAAATTTAAATGACAAACCTACAGATAATACTTAGAGGTGGCAATCAAACCAGATTCTAGCCCACTGAGCTCCAAAGCTCTTTCCTTAAACCTCTGCTCCCAATTCAGATTAACCCATGAGAAGAAAGAAAAAATTTTATGTCAAATGATTCTGTGATAGGACCACTTTTTGGATGTTATGTACTGACTTGTGTTGCCCCCCCCCCCAATTTATATATTGCAGCCCTAACCCCAAGGGAGTGGTATTTGGAAATGGGGGCTGGGGAGGTAATTAGGTTTAAATGAGGTCATGAGGATATTCGGCCCCTTACGAGACAACGGAGAGCTTGCTCTCTCCAGCTGTCCGCGGAGGCAGAGATGGCTGCAGACTGATGCAGGCAAGCAAGGACTTTTTTCATTACCATCCAGACACTCAGGTTCGTGCCGACATCAGATTTCCCAACAGGAGCAGCACTGCTAAGGTCTAGTTTTCCTCCTTCCCCAGTGCTATTCTCCTGACGCTTAGGGCAAGTCAAGTAGCAACACAGCAATGTCCTCAAGGAGTGATATGCTCTCATTTTGACGGTCATGTCAGAAGGCAGAGGAAGGAGGATATTTGTTCCTGGTGTGCATTTCTTCTCACTCCCTCCATGGCCAAGGCAAAAAAAGAGCAAGGCCACAGAGCTTCCGAGTGCTGGGCACAGCGGTGAAGGGAAGCCATGTTTTCTCCACCGACAGTCCACCACCTAGCAATTAACTTCTAAACCCATCAGTTAATGATTAGCTCAAAAAAACACTGAAAATGAACAGCACAATGCATGCGCAATTTACATATTTAATCAGATTACGCTGCTGACTTTCAGGTCCTGGCAATTAACAGGTCTCCACGTCCCTGTTCCAATACTTAAATGATTAATCTCTCCTGTATTTTCTGGTACTGTCTAGAAAGAGGTACAAGATTAAACTTGAATAGGCTAAGTCTAAGGTGCAAAACAATATCAGTAATAAAGCAAAGCTGGTCTAAAGTAATCTTATTTTAGAACACCCGCCCTTGTTCTTGGCAAACAAATCCACAAAGTCTCCAAAACTTTCTGGAATGATCCCAAACCAATCTACCTTGAAAGATATCACATAAGGTCACCCGACAACCAGAATCGACCGGGAATAGGCATAGAGAGGGTGGCTCCTTTAAGGGCACGATTAAAGAATGGCACATTAAAAGAGAGAAAAACAGTCCCTAGAATAAGAGAGAGCTGGTCGTGTGTCCCAGATGCATCATTTAATGTCCAAATGCACATATGTTCAAGCAGGGTGCTAGCCTGCCCTAAACTACATCATTCTCTAAAATGGGGCTATAATGAAAAATAAAACAGGACTAATCGCGGCACCAGCTTTCACAGGGTGTGGCTAGGGGATTAAATGAGGTCATGCAAGTGAAGAGCTCAGCCCGGTGTCTGGTATGGAGAAAGAACAGAAGTTGATGTTAGTGGTTATTTTAATACCTCCTTGTTAATGTATGTAGCCTGGTTTTGAGACCTGAAAGGACTGTGGCCTTTTAGATTTTAAAATTCCCAGAAATTGTTACAACTCAGAAGACAGGATGGGTAGCAATGGTTCCAGTATCAGCTCAACACTCAAAAACTGTCATCTGGAGCTCAATCCAATTCCACCATAAAATATGTCAGTGGGTTCCCATTAAAAAAAAATCAGTTTTGCTGAGTAAGTCATTGTCTCAACTTAGCAGGGTCGATTTTTGAATAAATACATTTGATGAGATAAATGGCACTTTGAATTTGGGGAAATTGTCATGATATTCCTCAGTACCATAGATCAAGCCCCTCAGAGAGGAGCCAATAGGGACTGCTTCAAAGCATAAGCCATGCATCAGTTTCCAACTTGATTCATCCCACTAATGTTTCCTTCTGAAGCTGCAAAGAGTCCAGCCCCATCACATTCAAGCCCAAGCAATTGTCTCGATACTTCTCAAAGTCTCTGGTGCTAAGATTCTGTTGCCCTTGGCCCCTGGAACAAATTAGAGCTGGGACACAGGCTTTACAGAAAGGTTTTAGCAACTCAAAAAGAAAGTATTTAAAAAAATTTGTCTTTACTTTTCTGTATTTTAAAGCACTCTGTGCTTTTATTTAAAATTTTCAGACAATACAGAAAGGCTAAAGAAATTAAAATCTCTCATGGTCCTTCCCACGCAAATTATCATTGTTACATGATCTACATATTTTCTCAGTATTTTTAAATACTTTTATAAATATTTTGTATTTATTATAAAAACACAGCTGTGTGTATGCAAATACATACACAAATAAAACTGTAAACATACACATATGTAAACAGTACATACGTAAAACTACAAACTGTTTTGCAATCTGCAACCTGATTTTTTCCACCAAGTACATAATGTACATCTTTTCATATTAATAAGTTTCTTTAAATGTCATAACTTTTAATGTTTCCACTGTTTTCCATTGTACAGAGGTACCAAGTTATATTTTGCAAAGCCTTTTCACTTGGCAGGTAAGTAGTTTTCTTTCTTTCTTTTTTTCATTTATTCGTGTATTTACTCAACAACTAGGTGTTTGAGTAATCACAGACCTGTGATATGCCTGAACTCTTTCCGAGAATGGGACTGCAGCTGTGAGCAAGACAGGTAAAATTTCTGTCCTTGTCAACCTTACAATCTACATGGGAAGTGAGTTAATAAAAAAAAACAAGCAGGACAAAGGGGCAGAGAAAAAAAAGTTCTCAGTGTTTGACAGTCGGGAGATACATGCATATTTTATACATGCTTCTTTGTGCATTCTCCAGTTATAGAAATTTGATGGTCTTAATTTTTAACTATTAGATTTTAATTAATTTTCTACTCTCTACTTGAGAATCTAGACAAGATGGTCCTGCCATTTATCAAATGCCTTCCAGACGGACTCCCATTGCCCAGGCCCTAGAAGCTTCTCTGGATCAGGTGAAAACAAGGGAAAATGAGTTCTCCTCCCCACGTGGCTCCTTGCTGCCCACACCCACTGGCCGTCTTTAGCCCCTTAGCCAGAAACATCCACACTCATTCTAAGTGAGTCTTCACTCTTCTAGTTTCTGTGAATACTTTTCTCTGCTCAAAACAAAAGGTTATATAAGCAGCTAACATATTGCATCTTACTGAACATACGCCACTATTAATGAGTCATGGTGGCGGTTGTGGTTAATATTTGATAGCCACCCGCCTCCTGTCCTTTGTAGGAGACTTGTTTTTTCTTCCCTCTCTGGTGGAGCCCGCTGGAGTGCTGCCTGACTCTTCATCAGCCCAGACAGGCGCCTGAAGAACCCAGCAGCTCAGGACTGAGTTGTCAGGGTCTGCAGTGAATTCAGAGTTGCGCAGCGATGCTGGAGATCAGTGGGGACGTGAAGAAGAAAAATCTTCTCTGGTAGCCTGGATCTAATGGCTCTATAACAAACTGTCACTGCTCGCTTCTGCAAAGGTGCCATCCCCCAGGAGGAAGGGCAGAGAGACCTTTCGACAGCATCTGAAACCCTGAGCATCTGTGATGTGACCACACAACAGCTAATGTTTACTGAGAGTCGTCTGTGTGCTGGGTATCAGTCAAGGGTCTCACGCAGAGTAACCCAACCAAATTTGGAGGTTTGATCCTCTTACGGGTCCTATGACCCTCTTTATAGACATAAGGGACGTGAGGCACAAAGAGGGTAAGTCGTTTATCCATGTTGTGAAGCCGGTCGTCGCTTCTGGCAGCCTGGCCCCAGAGCTGGTGCCCCCGCATAAGCTCACATATACACAAACTCACACCACACACATCACAGACCCCATGTATATACCACACATTATCCATGATTACACTAGGCACAGACCGCACCACACCCACCCCACTCATACACACATATTCCACTCATCTCATGCACACCCTGCACACGACACACTCACCACATGCCATACACATACACTTCACATACACATACACCCTTCATACAATCTGTACATCATACACACATAGTATGAACACACAATACTCAAATGCACATCTCCACGCATACACAAAGTATGGGCAAAAGTAAGTCTACAGTTGTAATACAAATAAATAATATAATAATAAGCTATGTTTTGCATAGTAACAAATGTAAACCTACTCTTGCCCACCCCTGTATACACCACACAAACACACCACACATCACACGTACACACATCCTACAAACCACAAACCCACCACATACCACAGCCAACATACCCATCATCCAACTGCTACACACCATACATACATAGCACACACACATACATCTCACACCTGCACATACCACAGACACACATTCATTCCCCATCCATCCCCTGACTGAGCTAATAACTAAATAGTAAACACCAAGAGTAAACTCCTTCGAAGAGAATTTCAAGATATGCCAAGGTCAGTTTCTTCTCCCATGTGGTAGAATAGATGCTTCACAGGGTTGGTTTGGGGCAGTATCTGTCCCATGTGGGCAAAGTTTTGGCAACTTGTCAAGGGTGTTCTACAGAGGTGCTATTCTCTTTCTCTAGATCTCAGAAGAGCTTTGGAGTCAGGAGGATAAGCTACAGCCACCCCCTCCACTCAGGTGACTGCCAGCTCACCACATGTCCAACGTGCCGCTTCCCCAGGGGCTGGAAATGTGGACCTACCCCTTCACGTTGCCATTCAAAGCCCTCAGCTATTCCATCTCCATGAAACTTCCCCACCTAAATGCCCCCCTCAGGCATACGGACGGACTCTTCATCTCTTTGTGCACTCCTGCCAAACCTGACATTACACCCCTGATTTTTTCCCTATCTGAACCCAGACAAGCCAGCCCAGCCTATCTCAGTCTTTTCGGCACCATGAAGGTCACTTCCACCCTGAATCCTCCCAAACCTCTCCATCCTCTCCATTTCTACAGCGTGCATTCTCTGTACCACCTTCTTGGCATTTTGATACTTGTCATACCAACTTGTTAGCTCTGTCAAAAGATTAAAAATGCTGTGTTCTGGTCTAGGTGCTCAGGGGCCTCTGACTGTTTATTATTCAGCGGCTGTCATTGCTTTAGAAGGATAGCAAAACAGCGTCTATTGGCTTTGAGGTTCAAAATAAGATTTGGCAACTTGGAAGTAAATGGAATCTTAAGAGCAAGGTGCTTCTGATTTCTGAAAAGCCAGCTTTTTGAGAGAGAAAGGTTTGTTCAATTCTAAAAGCCTGCCTTCGGCTAGTAAGAACTAAGGCCCAGGAGATAGATAAAGTTTATTTGATAAACAGGATGTCAGGATGAATGTATAATGACATAAAAGCGAGTCTTCCTGTTCAAAACAAGTTAAATTGCAATGGATGAGGAAGGAAAGAATACTAGAGAGGAAAGGTGATAGCTTAAACATCAGAGGGTGTTACCATACCCCACAATTTTTAGCCCAGGTCTTCAGAGACACCCCAGAGAAGCTTAGAGACTAGACAGTAGTTGCGCCCCAGTTGCCAGAGGCAGATGCCCCTACACACAGGAGCATTAACATCAACATGGGAGCATAGCATGTCTACCATGAGAAGGATTAGCGTCTTCCAAGAGTCTACCAAGGTACTAGAGGGTTATGGGGAACACATGCTGGCAAATATTTAACAACTAACTCTCTTGAAAATACAAATCACTGATTTTTAAGGTGTGGTAGCCAGAATAATGCCACCCAAAGATATCTGTGTCCCAATCCCCAAAATTTACAGAGATGTTACCCTAGGTGGCAAAAGGAAATTTCTGGATGTGACTGAATCATGAACTTTGATATTATCCCCAATTATCTAGATGAAAGAGCAGAGAAGAAACTTGTATGTGTGGTAATCTGCTACAGAACCAACAGGAAACAAATACACAGAGTTTTCCAATGGGGTGAAGATTCCCCAAGGCTAATTTCAAGCTACCAAGGTGATGTCATTGAACACAAAATAGGAGGAGAGTCAGTCAGTCATCGTGAGTTGCTGCAAGCTGGCTTCAGTATGCCCCCTGCATGAGCAAACGTTTGGAATTTCTTGTGTCTCAAAAAGTCCAGAAGGGAATGGGAAAGACTGGTGCACTGACAGGATCCTGCAGTCATGATGAGAGAGAAGGCCAGCACACGTAGCATGGAGCCCCAACGCTGGGGTCCCTGTACAAGACTAGAAGCCAGCACCCAAAGACCAGAAAGCTAAACCGCAGCCAGCACTGATGAAGGACAGAGGATGGCCAGGGACCAACTACTTCCTGCTTCCTCTCCCATGCCTTAGCCTCCACGAGGTCCCCAGAATGTTCTCGTTCTAGAGAAGAAAAAGACGGTGAGCAAAAACAGTGAAATGACTGATTTTATCTATGAATCCTAAACTGGACAACTTTAAATTCTGATTTGACTAACGTGACTTGATGACCTCAGAATGACTCAACCGTTTCCTGATCCCAAAGAGTAAGGGGGTGGGTCCCAAAACAGAAATTGTATTCAGTTCCGTGATCTGAAAAACCAATACCCATTATTCAAATGATCTCTCCCGCATAGTTTACAAACACCTTAGGAAAATGCGGCAGGTCTTTGGTGGTCTACCTACACATCGCTGAATCCCAAAGGGTGTAGCAGAGCTGTGGGATCAGAGCAGATCAGCTGCATGGCTCTCCCAGCGTGGCTGTCCACTGGGGATGCACGCTGGAGTCACGTGGAGCGCCTTCCAATGCACTGACACCTAGGTTCCACCCGTGAAGATGCTGATTTAACTGGTCTAGGGTGCAGCCTGGGCACTGGGATCTTCCAAAGTTCCCCACAGAAGATTCCAAAGTGCAGCCAAGGTTGAAATGCACTGCTCAAACCTACTCTTCCTGGAAAGAGTTTTGAAATCAAATTAACCCAGGTTTAGATACTAACTCTACAGACTTCTGGTATGACCCGAGATAAATGATTTCAATTTTCTGCTCCTCCGTCTCCCCAGCTGTAAATGGACTAATGGTATCTAAGCAGAGGGTATTAAGAAGATAACACACCTACTGAGACTTGCTCACGGTGCACATGCGTGTGGTGAGTAAACGGCCCCCTTCCACGTCACATCACAGACTGCCTGTGAGTCCTCTGTCTCCAGTCACTGGGTCTACCTGCTGACACAGAAGCCAGAGAGCCTTCCCATGTACGTACCTAGAATAAAACTATTAAAACAAAAATTGTTCTTCTCATAGAATTATCCCATTTGGAAAATAAAAAGTACAAATAGAAATCCATGGCCTGCTTGTGTATCAAAGAGGAAAGTGCCTTCCTTGAAGAAAACCATGTCGAAAAGCCCCCAAGCCCCAACCTCATTTTAGACCAAATGAGGTCTTGCCAAGGCAGAGACAGGCATGTGCTCTCAAACATAACAGGGCACTCAGGGACCCCCCCCAAACACACATTTCAAGGATACAAGTCTTTTTATCTTCAGATAACCCACTTATGATTCAACAAAGATGATCACAAAATAAGACAAAGGGAATCATTCTGTCTCCAAGTTGCTGTATACAAAGTACACATGCACAGGCACAAAAGTAGTTGAGACAGGTAAGTTTGCCTAAATGATAGGAGGTACAGTACAGAGGGTATAAATGACATCTCCAGAGAGGACCCTTACTACTGTTTCTCATTAATAAAAGCATGAATGTAATGAAAGAAAATTTCAAAGGGCTTGTCTACAAAGGAGAAATGGCCAAAAGCAAAGGTTCTCGAATCATATCCTACAGATCCTCTTCTAAATCTGTCCCTTAATTTCCGTGTGCCTTGGTTTTCTCAGGGATAAAATCAAGCAAAGTGCCAATATCAAGTGGCTGGTGGAAGGACCGAAAGATCATAGGAGGAAAGTGCTTAGTGCAATGTTTGGTACACAGCAGATTTCCCACAAGTATTGGCCACTGCGGTCATTTAAAATACTTGTGAAGAATACACTAGACCTGAGCTGACCAGTAAAGTACTCATAGCCACTGGTGACCATTAAATTGAAGTGTGGATCTACAAAAGCTAAGTAGAATTTAAAAGTCAGTGCCTCAGTTGTACTGTCCACACCTACTTCAAGGGCTCAAAGGACACATGTGGCCAGCAGCCACCAAAGTGGGAGAGGAACATTTTCATTATCACAGATTTTGAAGTGCCTTCTCTAAGCAACAAGGAGCAAGTTCTGGAGCCTCCCTTGTCTGGTTGCAGGTGCAGGAGAAGCTCCCTCTTTCCTCCCCCACCGGTACTGCAAGGTACACGCAGTGAATGCCCCGTCCGGAGAAATCTTCTCTCTCAAGGCCAGGCCTCCCCCAGTCTCACATGCTCTCCAGACGGATGTCTGGCTGCTGCCGAGTGAACTTCCTCTACAATCACCCAGCAAGCCCTGCTAGGCGGTCTTCACTCAACCTAGGGAACAGGGACACCTAGCCACTACGACAGTATTGGCAGGCTTTGGGACCTCTGCCAATTTTCTTTTTTATCAGCTGTCTCTTCCTGCTGCCTCCATGTGGGTCCTTCTTGACAGTGTCCCTAAAATTTCTAACTCCTGGTTATGATTTTCCATGGCCTGGAAAACCAGATAACCAAACTTATTACATAAAAGAAGACTTGAGAAAGGGCTTTCAGTCCTTTGCAAGAATATCAATGCACAACCACTTAACGACTTTTCTCTTTGCCTGCCTCCTGGCCGCTGTCTGTATTCTGGAGAGCTGAGAGTACCACTTGCCCAGCTTATGAGAAAGGCTTTATTTGAATTGGAAAAATAATGAAAGTGCTACAAAGACATATCTCCAACTAGCATATGCGTGAGGAGTACAAATTTAAACAAATGGCCAACTCTAGTCAAACATGAACAAATTATATTACATCACTCATGGATCAGCAAAATCCATTCTTCAACTATAAAGCACAAACAAATTCATTTCAGATATCCAGTTCAGTTTGTTTAATCCTGTGTGGGTGTTCGTGTGTCACCGAATACTTCTTAGGCTGTGTCTACACACACATATGCCAGCTTGAGGGAAAGAGATTAAATCACCTAAATGGTTGTTACTCGTGTGAACCTAAAGAGGTATTTGTGCCCAGCTGATGTATCGACGGGAGTGCATGAGGACTCAGCTGATTCAGGCCATGTAGAATAAGTCAGCTGATTTAGGACTGTCGCACATACTGCATCACTCACTAAACATATCCTCATTGCCCAAAGAACACTCATGGCACTATAGCAAAAATATAGCCCGTGATTGCCCATTAAGCAGCAGTAAAGCCAAGTTTAAGATGAAGGACCTAAAGTAAGATTACCTGGAATCAAAATCCTGGCCTCACCATTTATTATTAATGTGAGTTTTAGGCAAGTGCCTAAATTCTCTAATCTATAAAATAGAGTTGCTAATAGTCCGTGCCTCATAGAATTTTCTTTTCTAACAGTTTTATTGGCCTATAAGTCACATGCAATAAAATTCACCCTTCTTAAGTGTAAAATGCCCTTTGAAGTGGCTTTTCTCGTATTCATAGTTTGTGCAATCATCACCAGTTGTTTTAGAAAATTTCAACACACCTCAAAGAAACCTATATTCACTAAGCTGTCACTGTGCTTTCCCCCTCAACTTGTCACTGGCAAGAAATAATCTATGTTTTGTCTTTACGGCTCTGCCTACCCAGGACACTTCATACAAGTATAATCGTACAATATGTAGTCTTCTGTGACTGATTTTTTCCACTTAGCATAATGTTCTCAAGTTTCATCTATGCTGTAGCATTTATCAATAGTTCGTTCCTTTTTATTGCCAAATAATATTCCATTGTGTGGATAGATTACATTTTGCTCATCCACTTATCGGTTGATGGCCATTGGGGTTGTTTCTACATTTTCTGAACAATGCTACAATGAACATTGTGGTATAAGTTTTTGTGTGGACATTCATTTTCGCCTCTCTTGAGTATTTACCTATCAGTGAAATTTCTGAGGCTTATGGTTTTGCTTTTTTATTTCACTAATGACTAATGATGCTGAGCATCTTTTCTTATGATTATTAGCCACTTATACATGGTCTTTGGAGAACTGTCTATTCAAACTCTTTGCTCATTTTTTTTTAAATTGGGCTATTTGTCTCTCAATTTCTGAGCTGTAAGATGTTTTATATATTTTTAATATAAGTCCCACATCTGGGATGTGGTTTGCAAATAGTTTCTCCCAATCTGTGCACTGTCTTTTCACCTGTCTGCTGGTTACCTTTGAAACACAAAGGTTTTCATTCTGTTGACACCCATTTTACCTGCTTCTTTTGTTGCTTATGTTTTTGAGAAACCATCGCCTAACCTAAGGTCATAAAAATTTACACCTATATCTTCTAAAAACTTCATAGTTCTAGCTCTCATATTTAGGTCTATAATCCATTTGCTTTTATATGTAGTGTAACATAGGGATCTCAGTTTACTCTTTGATATGTGAATATGCCGTTCTCCCAGCACAAATTGTTAGAAAGACTATTCTTTCCCCCATTGAATTATCTTGGCGCTCTTGAAAATCAATTGACCGCAAATGTGAGAGTTGATTTCTAGCTTCTCAGTTCTAGTCTATTGATATCTATATCTTATGCCAGTACCACCGTGTCTTAATTAATTACTGTGGCTTTGTAGTAAGTTTTGAGATTGGGAAGAGCGAATCCTCTTTCTTCTCTTTCCAGACTGTTTTGGCTATTCTGGGTCCCTTGCATTTCCATCTGAGTTTCAGGATCAGCTTGTCAGTATCTGCAAAACAGACAGCTGGAGTTTTGCAAAGTATTGTGCTGAATCTGTTTGTCAAATGCTTTGTGAGAAGCTGAATGGTGTCGGGGAAAGAGTGCTGTGATAGAATTTAAGAAACATAGGTTCTCTTGCCCTTTGAAAAATCACTTACATTCCTATGACTTCAATTTCTTCATCTGTAAACTATTGGAGTTAGGCTGTGTTGATTCGGAATATTCTATTCAAATCCAAGACTCTGGGGTTATATGTCTGTCTCAGGCCAGAAAATAATCTCAGCCATTTGGCAAAAATAAGTCAGCTTTAAAAAATCAACAGTTTTGACCTATCAATATCCCTGAACACCTGGAAAACAAATTAATTCTGGAGATAGAGAAGATCAAAATTCGTAAGGACCCTTTTTTCTGCTAGGTTCAATGCAAACCAATTTCAAAGCCCTGACAGGCCTGCGAACCAGAGGATCGCGGTTCGATTCCCAGTCAGGGCACATGCCTGGGTTGCAGGCCAGTTCCCTGCAGGCCAACTCCCAGCAGGGGACGCACGAAAGGCAACCATACATTGATATTTCTCTCCCTCTCTCCTTCCTCTCCAAAGATAAATAAATAAATAAAAATCTTTAAAAAAAAAAAAAAAGAAAACCAATTTCAGCCAAACAACTTGTTAAAAGCATGCAGCGGTTAATGGGTCTTTATGCTGTTGTTTGCATAAATGCAGGTGTTTGGGGTATAGAGCCACTTAAAATAAAACCTGGCTGTATATTAAATATCTATCATTTCATCAAGCAGAACACAAAAGCCAAAGGGAGCATATGTCAATTATTGTTTTAATGAATATAGATGATCTCAATGGTTAAATATTAAATACATAATTATTTAACATATTATATAATCCATTTTCTCATAAGTTCTAAGGTGACATTCATAATCATGAACATTTGGCCAATACTTCTATTTTTTAGTTTTTTAATCTACAAATACACTGCAGCACTGGTTGGTTAAATATAGCGGATGCTCACGTTAAAGCTTTCAAGATGTCTAAATGTTTATTAAGCATGCACCTTGTACCATATGCCAGGCATGGAATATGCAAAAAAAAAGTATATAGTTTATTTTTTTCATTTTTTATTGTTGTTCAAGTACAGTTGTCTCTATTTTCCCCCCACAAATCTCCCCCACCCCAGTCATCCCCACCTCCCACCCTCGATCCTAGCCCCCTTGGGCTTTGTCCATGGGCCCTTTACACATGTTCCTTGATGACCCTTCCTCTTTTTCCCCTGTTATCCCCTCCTATGATTGCTCTGGTTACTGTTAGTCTGTTCTTTATTTCAATGTCTCTGGTTATATTTTGCTTGCTCGTTTGTTTTTTTGATTAAGTTCCACTTACAGGTGAGATAGTTCTTATTCTCAGAGTACACCGTCTAATGTAATTGGGGTGTCAAATATATACAAGAAGCACAGTATCTGTGATATGTGCTATAACAAGACTATAAAACTGGAGCCAGAGTGGCTATTGGTTTCTCCAGAAAGGTAGGCTGAATACGGGAAACAGTGATAAATGAGGCAAGACTTCAGAGTGAAGACATCTGTGCTGATGTAGAATGTGAGAGGAAAAGAATTGTGGAGAACTCCGAGACGTCTAACTTGGGACATGCTTGTCTGGATTGCTGACTGGCTAGATGGTGATAAAATTTTAGACAAGTTATTCTCAGCTACAAACAAGTTCTCACGATGTCAATGGAGTTGAGCTTCAGATAAAGAAAAACATGAAGTCATATTGCCTCCTCCCTCACCCTAAACTAGAAGCAAAGTTCCAAAGTACAACTTTAAAGTATTTTTTTATATTTCATCTAAACAATTGTTGCATCCCACAGCTCTCCAAAACAGCATACCTTCACAAACCAAAATTCAAGTAAAAATCAAGGATAATGAGACAATATTTATTCCTTTTTTGCCTCTTCCCACCATGATAAATTTTTGATGCATAAGTAAAAATGTGATACTGTATTTTATGCAATTTCAAACCAACAATTGTAACTTTCTCTGGAAAATATATCAGCTTGACTGGCTACACTAGTATCAGGTAAAACAGATTTTAAAACAAAGGAGTTATTAATGATAAAGAGGAAAGTATTATAATGATACAAGTATAATTCCATCAAGAAAAGAAAGTAACATATATGCACCTGAGAACAGGGACCGAAAATGTGCAAAACAAAAACTGACAGAAAAACTGAAAGAGACAAACAGACAATTCCACAAAAATTGTTCGAGTCCAATACCCATTTTCAGTGACGGGTGCACAGCTAGTCAGAAGACAAAAAAGGGAAAACTCTAGCAATGTATTCATGTGATCATATTCTTGTAAAATTTGGAAAAATAATATATTAAAAGTAAAAACCCTTTGAAGATTATGCTTCTTCCTACTCTGACTTTCTTGTCTGTCACGCTTGCTGTCTCTCCTGTTCGGTGGCAATGAAACAAGTATGGATATTTTGGGAATCTAAGGAAGAGTTGAATTTAAGATCCTTGTATATTGAGTGGGACATGCTTATGTGGCTTACAGTTACTTCTATGCTTCCCTGGGTTGGAAGGTCTCTCAGTAATACTCCCACTTCCCACAGTGCCAACTGATCTGGTATCATAAACACAGCAGTATGGGGAAGAGATTATATTGAAAAGTGACTCTATGCTGTAACCCGTGGCAGTGAAGGAGAAACCAAATTTGAAATGGGAAAGCCAGAACCTGTTCCTCAAGTCATCAAAAGCATAAAATTATGTCCTGACTGGTGTGGCTCAGTGAACTGAGCACCAGCCTGTGAACCAAAAGGTCACCAGTTCAATTCCCCATTGGGGCACATGCCTGGATTGCAGGTCCCTGGTTTGCATGGAGACATGTGAGAGGCACCCAATGGATGTATCTCTCACTCACCAATGTTTCTCTCCTTCTCTCTCTCTCTCTCTCCCTTCCACCCTCTCTAAAAATAAATAAACAAACTCTCTGTAAAAACATAAAATCAGAAGAAGAGGAAACAGGAAAATCCTCTTCTCTCAGGAAAGTACTTAATGATGTGGCCTCTGTCATTATAAAAAATACCATACTTTTTTTTCTTTTTAGGTGGGAAAAATGGAAAATAGAATTTATCAGAATTCCTTTATTTTTAAATTTTATTTATTTATTTTAATAAGGATTTTATTGTATTTTCTATTATCTTTTAGTCCCTTTATACCCCTTCCCTCCCCATAATCACCACCCTGTTGTACGTATCCATGAGTCCTTTTTCTTTTTTGCTCGATCTCTCTACCCCTTACCCTCTCCCCCTTAGTGGTCATCCTGCTCTCTAACAAGAGTCTGTCTCTATTTTGCTTGATAGTTCAGCTTGTTCATTAGAGTCCCCATATGAGTAAAGTCATATGGTATTTCTCTTTCTCTGACTGGATTATTTCACTTAGCATAATGTTCTCCAGATCCATCTATACTGTCACAAGGGGTAAAATTTTCTTCTTTTTTGTGGCTGAGTAGTGTTTTATCATGTAAATGCCCTATAGTTGTTTTATACATGCATCTACTGATGAACACTTGGGCTACTTCCTTATCTTGGTGATTGTAAATAACACTGCAATGAACGTAGGGCTGCTTCTGTCCTTTTGAATTAGTGTTTTGGGTTCCTCTCTATATATTCCCAGAAGTGGGATCCCTGGGTCAAAAGGCAGATCAACTTTTAATTTTCTGAGGTATCTCCATACTGCTTTCCACAGTGGCTACTCCAATCTGCATTCCCACTAACAGTGCAAAAGAGTTCCCCTTTCTCCACATTCTCTCCAGCACTTGTTGTCTGATTTATTGATGACAGCCATTCTGATACGTGTGACATTATATCTCACTGTAGTTTTAATTTGATTTTGCTGATGACTAGTGATGTTGAGCATCTTTTCATGTCTATTGGCCATTTCTTTGGAGAAATGTCTATTCAGGCCCTTTGCCCATTTTTTAATTGGATTGTTTGGGGGTTTTTTGGTATTGAGTTTTGTAGGTTCTTTATAAATTTTGGATATTAACCCCTTAGCACATGTATCAGCAAATATGTTCTCCCATTCAGGGGGTTGTCTTTTTATTTTCTTGATGTTTTCCTTTGTTGTTCAAAAATTTTCCAGTTCAATGTAGTCCCAATTGATTATTTTTTTTTCTTTTGTTTCCCTTGCCTGGGGAGATACATCTGATAAAATATTGCTATGAGCTATCATTAATACGTCCATACTACCCAAAGCAATCTACAGATTCAGTGCAATTCCTATCAAGAATCCAATGACATATTTTACATAACTAGAACAAATATTTCAAAAATTTATATAGAACCACAAAAAGCCCCACATAGCAACAGCAATCCTAAGAATGAAGAACAAAGTTGGAGGAATCATGCTAGCTAATATCAAACTACACTATAAGGCCATAGCTATTAAAACAGCATGGCACTGGCATAGAAACAGACACATAGATCAATGAAACAGAATAGAGAGCCCAGAAATAAACTCACACCTTTGTATTCAATTAATATTCAACAAAGGAAGCAAGCACATACAATGGGCCAAAGAAAGTTTATTCATAAAAATGGTGTTGGGAAAATTGGATGGATACATGCAGAAAAGTAAAACGATGCCACACACAAGATACATTCAAAATGGATTAAAGACTCAAATGTTAGACCCCAAACCCTAAAAACTGAAGAAGAAAGTATAGGCAGCAAAGTCTCAGAATTCCTCTATTTTTAAAATATAAACCTACAAATGGAGAGTCTATCTGTGAGGTAAGTCATGTATTTTATGCATCATAACTATTCATAGTAAAATATTCATTTCCATTAACCATTTTAAGATTAAACATATTACAAAACTCATGTTTTCACATGAATAAATGCTTAATGTATGCAGCCAAAAAACATGCATGGAAAATGCTATTATAAACATGCCTTCGTCTTCTTATCCTGCCGTAACTCAATACCACAGACCGGTGGCTTAAACAACAGAAGTTTATTTCTCACAGCCCTAGACTTTGAAAGGGCCAAGATCAAGTGCTGGCAAGGCAGGCTTAATTCTGAGCCCTTTTCTCTCAGTTAGTAGGTGGTTGCAATCTTGCTGGTGTCTTTTATTATAAGGGCACTAATCCCATCACAAGGATTCCACCCTCATGACTTAATTTAACCCTAGTTACTTCCCAAAGGCTCCACCTTCTAGTATGATCACCGAAGGCTTAAGGCTTCAAAATATGCTCTCTAGGTGGACACAGTCAGTCAACAAGTGTGTGTGTGCAACAATTAATAAAAGCATTAGGTATTTAATAATTTTGTGATATTTGACAGCTCATTAACATTTGCAATTTATTGGGATTTGTTTTTACTTTCTAAATAGATGTTCACTTTCATGCCTAATGTTGTCTTATATAATTTTATACTCTTTCTCCCAATGCGAATCCTAGTAATTGTATACCCATCCAGCCTTACAAAACCTGGGTCCTCTCCTGCTCTTCCCAGCACCTTTCCCTGTCTTCCCTGTGAAACACAACCTTCAACTTGCCACATCAGGCCCCCTGAAGTTCTGGCCAAACATGCATTTTTATCCATTATCAAGATTCAAAATCACAAATCCCAAGAATAAGTCTGGTAAATGCAGAAAGGAGTTAAATAAGCAATCACCATCGCTCTTGGAGAGTGACAGGCAGGACAAAATTAGGATACTTGTATATTAATATTTATTCTATATACTCAACATACACAACCTTCTCCACAAAGGTTTGCAAAGGACTGAGTTACAGCCACCGTATTTTACTCTGTGCCACTATCTTCCTCTAACCTGCAGGCCATGTGGCTAAATTTCCCTTATCTTCACTCAGGGTTCATCCTTTCCCAATGGCCCCAAGTCCACTATAGCAACCTGGCTTCCTCCAGGTGCCCTTCAGTCACCCGGTCATGCCTGTGCAGGCCTACTTTCCAGGTGCTGGCCTGGTTTGAATTGCTTTCCAAATAGGTTCCTTAGGTCCCAATTGAATCAGTCAATATCAAGAAATCAGGACAGGGTGTGGGAACCAGTCTCAAACTCCCAAGTTACAAATGCAGCATGCATTATGTATAACTCAGCTCTCTTGCATTTCACAAGGGCTCACTGCTACTTGTGGAGAGAACCATCAGATAAACACAACGGATGAAACTCCATTCTCTCCCAGGGACTCAGAGGCAGAATGATTGCTTAACAAATGCTCTTGCCAGAGTGTATGAATGATATTGATCTCTGCAGCTGGCACTGAAAGCTGGAGCAGGTGTGTGGCATTTTTAAAACTTTCATCTCTAAATCCAAGCTGGCAGTTGGGTGTCAAATATAACAGAAGCCTTTCCCAGTGCTATCTCACCTAACAAATGGAGGGAAACCTTGATTTACAGGAATCTAGGTAACCACAGCTCTCAGGGCACTGGATATACTTTTAGAGTCAAGCTAGTCACAAAAATATCCCCAAGACAATTTTAAAAAGTTCTGTGTGTGAAGTCAGTAACCCCCAGAGGCAGTTCTTAAAAAGTGTTAGGGTCACTGATTGTCCATTTTAATATTGTACCCTTTCTGCAACTCCGCAATGCCCTATAACATCTTGTCACCAGAGTCCATGATTATTTGTTGTTGTTTTTGTTTTTATGGGGTTTGTTTTGTTTGCTTGTTTATTTGTTTGTTCTCAGAGGAAAAGGAAGGGAAAGTAAAAGAGAGAGATTTGTTGATCTGCTTATTTATGCATTCATTGGTTGATTCTTGTATGTGCCCTGACTGGGAATTGAACCCCAAAATCTTAGCATCTCAAGATGATAATCTAACCAACTGAGCTATCTAGCCAGGCCCCAGAGTCAATTATTATTTAACAGCATTCTATTGCTTAAGGCAAGGAAGTGAATGTGAACATTTTACGAGGAAATCTCAGCAAAGGCTGAAGTGAAAGCAGTTATTAAACTTAATCCTCAGTGGACCAAATAATCCAATTAATACCTCATTGCTTAAACATTTTGACTAAGCTTTATTGTATAAGAATCAATGGTTTAAAGTAAAAGTTATTTTCTTGGCTCAGATAATTATCTGGAAGATTTAGTAATCCAAACTGCTGAGACGGAATTGTCTTCGATGGTCTCAAAATGCCCACTTTCCAGCTATCTTCTTCCCTACACATCATTACCACCAAAGCTACTGATAACAGGGGTAACAATCTACAACATGTATGTCTCACTAGATCATATGTTACCCTTTTATAGTGTCTCATAGTGATATTTAAATATTGGACTACTTCATTTTACTCACTTATACCTTGTATCTTCGACTACATTTCAAGAAAAGATAAATCTTACTCATTTTGTATTCCACCCACATCTCAGAAAGTGCCACATCTCACAAAGACATAACAGGTTCCCTAACAAAATATTAGTTTTTTTCATGCTTCCCTCAATAAAATATGCGTTTTCTTCGTGCACTTAGGGACATGTGTACTCATCCTGTTAGATAATGTGAGTCATAAGTCACCCCAAATTGGTTGAATAGCAGTTTAACATGTCCTGAACAAAGCAATAAGAAAAGGAATCTCAGATGCTCTCCCATTAAGCTTGACAACAGCCTTGGAGAGACCATTTGCAATTCTCATTTACAGAGACGTTTGAGAGTCATAGATGAAAAAAATGTTCAGTGTTACGCATCTAATATGTTCTGCAGCAGTGATGCAAAACTACATTCAAAACCCATTTCCAGCTCCCATCAGAAAAGACAACTTTCTGAGCCCTCTGCCAACTCATTATGAGTTTCTGTGCCTTAACAAATAGGTGAAGGGAGCATTTCTCATAAGAAAGTTCCACTGAAGATGTTCGAAGACAGGAGCAGACATTTACAAAAACCTGATGAAAAGGGTATATACTTCAGTGCAGGACAGGAAGATGCACAAATTATCGCATTGGCTTACTTCTTCATATCATATTCAATCTGTTTGTTGTCTCCTCTCCACCTAACTGGTGGGAAACTAATGCTAAATACCATGGTGTCTCTGTCTTTCCCACTCCATGAGATCATTCAAGAATCCTAAGGGCACTTAACAGAGAACCTAGAGAGTGTCTGTATTCTTAGCCCAAGTACGTAACATCAAGACTGTCCCTCCTTTGTAGACTGTAGTGATGTCTGGGTGTCATTTCTAGGACTAATCGGACATTCAGCTCTAGGTGGGTTCAAGGATATTCACAGTGGTTCACCCTCAGAGCTCCTAAGTCCTATCAGGATTTATGCCCCTGCTTTGTACGGTGCAGTGTGCATGGCGCCCACGGCAGCCCATAGTATCCGCATGCTGCACACTGGGGGGGAGATTAATTACGTGTAAAAACTTCTTCTCAACCCCTGTTTCTGCCCTTAGTCTCACTCCCTAAGATCTGACCACTTTCTGTCTCCTCCAACCAAATCCATGTGTTCGTCCTCTTCCCTCAGAAGTCATCCGGCTAAAATATCCTCCATGGGTAAAAAGCAAATGCTCTTGAGAAATACAGGCATACCTCTCTTTCCTTGAGGAAGGGTGCAAAGAGCTTTTCATTATCTTAATTTTATATTTAGGAGTTTACATATTTTTTCTGGATATAGTAGTATGGTCGTGTCGAGAATAACTTTTGGCATAGTCGGTTTTAAGTTATTTTGTGAGGAAAAAAATAATGGCAACCAAGATGTCCATTCTCTAATTCCCAGAACCTATGAATTTGTGACCTCACATGCCAAAAGAGATTTTACAGATTGATTAAAGTAATGAATCCTAGATAGAGAGATTATCCTGGATTATCCAGGTGGACCCAATCTAATCACATAAACCCTTAAAAATCAGAAAATTTCCCTTCTGTGGTCACATAGATGGGGGCGGGGGCTGAGGCAGGGGGAAGAAAGGGAGAAGGAGAGGGAGGAAGAGAGGGTGGAAGGGAGAGAGACAGAGAGGGAGAGAGACATGAGTCTGTACACAACAGCAGGAGAAAGGTCAGAGAGATTTCACATTTATGCCTCTTAAGATGACGTAAGGGGCCCATGAGCCAAGGAATGTGGGCAGCCTTGAGAATCTGGAAAATCAAAGAAAGAGTCTCTCTTAGAGCCTTGAGAAAGGAACCCAGCCTTGCTACCACCTTGATTTCAGCCCAATGAAAGCAGCATTAGACTTCTGAAGCACGAAAGCATAAGATAATAAAGTTGTGTCATTTTAAAGATGACTAAGTTCATTGTAACTAGCTATGACAATAATAGAAAAAGGATACATTTTATACAGATATAACCTTGACAAGTTATAAATATTTAATAAACAGAAACATTGTCATGGAGGAACCATTAAAATTTACTTTTTTTTCAAAATAATACATGCATTTTATTTTCAAAATCTAATAGTAAAGAGGGGCTTGTAAGAAAAATAAGTGGTCCCCAAATGGATACCCACCTCCCACTCCCAAGCCCTCTTTTCCAGAAGTAAACACTTCCAAATATTCATTGCCTTTTTTTTTAGCTCTCCGTGAGAACTTTGCATCTCTTAGAGATTTGCTCAGTCCCCTATTTCTTGATTCATTAATGTCCATCATTGTTTGACTCATGATATGAGAGATGAAGATTTGGTCCATTTTAGCTTGTTCTCCCATTCATCTCCTGACATAGATCACTGTTTTCAGTCTATTTATTGGTTGGATTCTCTGGCTTTAAACAATGCACTCCAACATTTCATCCTTGACCAATCAACACCTTTTCTCACTACACTTTTTAGCATACAGTATCCATCTTCCCACCAACCAATAAAGTTGGAAGAATACTGTGTGTGACTTCTGCAAAAGGTCATTATTTTGTTCTTACCATTGATCAATGTTTTGGTTGATTCTTGGCTAAGCAATATTTTTATTTTAATATTTTTCTAGCACTATAATATTCATATATAAATATGACCAAATCATAATTATACAGTTCAATTAATTATTACAAAGTTAACATGCCTGTGTAACTGCCACCAAGAGCAAGAGAGAACACATGACCAGCACCCTCCAAGCTCTCTGCGGCTCCTCCCCAACATTAACCCTTCCCTTGTCCCTGAAAGGAATCATTTTCTAATTTCTATCTCCATAGACAAGTAGCTTTTTCTGTTTTTGAAATATAAATGCTTGTAGCTTCTTTCACACAACATTATGTTTGTGGTAGTCGTGCTATAGTAGCATATAGCTATAATATCATGCATTCTTTTTTTAAATTTATTTGCTTATTTTATTTTTAGACAGGGGGGAAGGGAGGGAGACAAAGAGGGAGAAAAACATTGATGTGTGGTTGGCCCTCAGCTGCCCTCCACTAGGGACTTAGCCTGCAACCCAGGCATGTGCCCTGACCAGGAATCAAACTGGTGACCTTTGATTCGCAAGTCAGCACTCAATCCACTGAACCATACCAGCCAGGGCAATATCATGCATTCTTATTAAACATTATACATTATTATGTATTATATATCATCAGGTAAATATAGCAGAATTTATGTATTCATTCTACTGTTAATTGACAGGTGGGTATATAGTTTGGTGTCATTTATAATAATGTTACTATGAATATTCTTATACATATTTTTTGGTGCATGCATGTATGCATTTCTATTAACTATATCCCTAGAAGTAGAATGGCTTGTTGTAGAGTACATGGCTGTTAAACTAGATTAGATACTGGCAAAGACTTTTGAAAGTGCTTTTAGCAATTCAAACTCTCACATACAGTATATGAGAGTGTCAGGTGTTTTACTTCATTGCCAACACTTACTGTAACTAATTAAGTCTTTTTAAATTTAGCCTTTTTATGAGACTTCTTCAAGTAAAGCCCACCACAGAAGCTTCTTGCCTATTTGTACATAAGAACATCATTGTGCTTATAAAATGTAAAAGTACAAGGATTGCATCCAAAAGCAGAATTTTAATGCATGCTTATTAATTACAAGGCCCTGTATCTCTCCACCCCTCATGCACCCTCACCTACTTCCACTTTAGAGTGTGTGAGTGACAACACAGAGCAAACCTGGAGTCCAGTCCACTCAAAAAGCCCTGGGATTGCTGCAGCCATGTGATGCCCAGTGTAATCCCACAGAGATAGACTCTCCTGTCTTTCAAGTTTGGCTGGCCCCAAGTCAACCTACACCTCATCATAAACATCTTTAGAGAAACATTTGGATGCTAACTTCCTTAGGACTAATGTTCTTTCAGACACACCACTATTTCAGCACAAGATTTTAAAATTCTTTAACCATTCTTAATTCTTCAGTACTCAAATAATTTATATTCAATGATGTTTTTTGAGGCTCTTCAGTATCATAAATGTTACATGCTAGAAAGTAAAAACTATGTTACTATCTAATGGTCATAAAACACTCATTCAAATAATTCAAAGTTTGGCAAAAGAGGTACAATTAAATTAGATGGGAAAAGATAAATTTTTTCAAAACTATCAGATAAATATGGACCCAGTTAAACCTTTGTCTATGGGTAAATATCAGCTCTCTAATTGAGACAAGAAATATAAGAACAGATTTGTAAAATAATTCAGTCTTCTAAATAGTTTAATCTGATATTAGGTATCATGATTCCTCCAACTTTGTTCTTCTTTCTCAGGATTGCTGTTGCTGTGCAGGACCTTTTGTAGTTCCACATAAACTTTTGAAATATTTGTTACAGTTCTATCAAATATGACGTTAGAATCTTGGTAGGAATTGTGTTGAATCTATAAGACCATAGTAATCAAAACAGCATGGTCCCGACATAAAAGCAGACATATAGATCAATGAAACAGAATAGAGAGCCCAGAAATAAACTCACACCTTTATAGTCAATTAATATTCAACAGAAGAAGCAAGCACATACAATGGGCTAAAGATAGTTTATTAAATAAATCGTGTTGGGAAAATTGGACAGACATAAAGAAAAATGAAATTAGACCACCTATTTATACCGCACACAAGAATAAATTCAAAATGGATTAAACACTTAAATATTAGACCTGAAACCATAAAAATTCCAGAAGAAAACATAGGCAGAAAAATCTTGGACATTGCTCATAGTAATATTTTATCTGATATATCTCCCCAGGCAAGGGAAACAAAAATTAAAATAAACAAATGGGACTACATCAACTAAAAAGTTTTGCACAGCAAAGGAAAACATCGACAAAATAAAAAGACAACACACACAATGGAAGAATATATTCACTGATTCATCTGATAAGAGGTTAACATCCAAACTTTATAAAGAACTTAGAAAACTCAACACCAAAAAAACCCAACCCAATTAAAAAGTGAACAAAGGGTCTGAATAGACACTTCTCTAAAGAGAACACACAGATGGCCAACAGACATATGAAAAGATGCTCAACATCATTGATCATCAGAGAGATTAAAACCAAATTAAAACCACAATGAGATGTCACCCCTTTCTGTCACCTGTCAGAAAGGCTATCATTAAAAAAAATCAACCAACAAGTGTTGGCAAGGATGTAAAGAAAAGGGAACTTTTTTGCACTGTTGGTGGGAATGCAGCTTGGTATGGGCACTGTGGGAAGCAGTATGGAAATATCTCAAAAAATTAAAATTGCCCTGCCTTGTGACATGGCAATCGCATTTCTTGGAATATATCTGAAGGAACCCAAAACACCAATCCAAAGAACATAAGCACCCCATGATCACTGCAGTATTATTTACAATCGCCAAGATATGGAAGTAACCCAAGTGCCGATCAGTAGACGAGTGGATAAACCAACTTATGGGGTATTTACACAATGGAATACTACTTCACTGCCAAAAAGAAGAAAACCGTACTCGTTGCAACAGCATGGATGGACCTGGAGACCATTATGCTCAGCAAAATAAGCCAGTCAGAGAGAGACAAATACCATATGACTTCGCTTAATGTGGAATCTAACAAACAAGCTGAACTAACAAGCAAAATAGAACAAACTTACAGATAGAGAGTAGGTGACAGCTATGGGGGGAGGGGGTGGGGGAGGAATTGAGCGAAAAGGAAAAGGACTCATGGACATGGACAACAGTGTGGTGGTTGCACGGGGTAGGGAAATATAAGGGGACTAAATAGTGATGAAAATGCAATAAAATATTTAAAAACTTAAATTGAATACAGTCAAAAAATAAAATGGTCAACCTTAAAAAAATAGTTTACTCTGCACCTGTTTGATTTTTAGAACTTTCTATGGCTCATAACAGGCCTATTACTTGAATGTGTACAATGCATAAAAGCATTGTAAATCTTCAAAGAATCATTTAACTGACAAAGTGATGGGCTATACTTGGTGAGAAACACAAAATAGTAGAACTTTTCTTTCTGATATGATACTGATGCTTAATTATTTCTATACTGGGCAATATTGCTATAGAAATATTTCCCCTGAGTTCTAAAATGACAAAAGCGCAAAACAAATGGGGTAAAAATTTACCTCCATGACCATAACTTTCACTTTTTCATTACTATGCAAATGTACAAAACATTCCCAAATAAATGTATCCCATTTGACTCTAATGGCAGTGTGTGGGAAGTAGGTTCACATTATCCTCTGTGTTTTATAGAATTACAACATTCAGAAAGGCTAAATAAAAACCCAAATTTCTGCATACTAGAATGGCAACAGATGAAACTAAAGCCAAGTTTCTTTTCACTGACCAAATGCTACAGAGCTGTCCTGGCTTTCTGCGGACAGGCTAACGCCTGTGGCTATTTGGAAAAGGCATTAGCCTACAAGTACAGACATCAGTTGCTGACTTTACAAAGAGATGTGATATGACTTACAAAATATTTTACTTTTTTCTCCTAACCCTCTTTTCTACATTCAAGACAGAAACATGAATAAAGTGGTAGATGAGAGGAAAGGACTCGATGCCAATGGTGTTTTCCCCAACTCCTAAAACTGGAACGAATGATTTTAATGGAGAGCAAATGGGGGTAAGAGGTAGAGACCCTGTATGTGGCTAAAACTTGAAAAATCGCCTGGAGAGGAAATAAACAATAGAGTCGACCAGCGACTGGCATTCAAAGGTCATCACAGCTGCAGCTTTTCTAGAACTGAATGGAAATTCTGAATAGACCAGTTTTAGACTTAGTAAGCAAAGGTTAAATTAAATACAGTGGGCAGTGCTTGTCTAACCTGTCCTGCCAGCCATTGTTGAAATTTAAACTCTGCGGGGAGCTGGAGATTCTTCAGCACAACAGAGCAATGTACATGCAACATTTTCCTCCTAAATTCTGCATTACATTCCAACTGCTCATTTGTAGTTTGGTGCATTCATTTGTGTAACTTCTGTGTGAACTGATGGCCTTTCCAACTCACCTCAAACAGCAAATATTTCCCCTGGGCCAAAACCTTGCAGGAAGATAAAGAAATCATTGCAAATAATTTGATTCCCTTTACCTGTCATAAGAAAAAATAAGCCTTTTGCTAAAAGAACACTCGTCAGGTGGAAAGAAGGTAGAAAGAGAAATGATATGTGCTGAAATATATTTATTGAGATTTAATTAAATAATAGAAAACTAGATACCGTCTAGCTAAGCATACTATTTTTAAAAGACTTACTTCTCTCCTGAGGTTTGTCCACATGAATTATCCAGCTTGTTGGACAAAATCAACTTTCCATATTCAATAAAAATAAGTAGTTGATTCTGTTTTGACAACTTATTAATAAATAATGTCCTTATAAAAACTTCCACAGTTAGTAAAATAGATACAGGACTTCAGATTCCTGGACTATTTGGCCACTTCCTAACCCTTCATCATTTCCTCACTAGTTGGCAGAGGCTCTATCCATCTTATTCAAAATTGTACACCCTGTGCTGAGCACCTTGTAAATATTCATAAGGAAGGAGTAAGGGAAAAGGAAAAAAGGAAGACAACCACAGAGAGAAAACAGGACTAAGTTCATAAAGTATATTGTGAGGTGGCTGGCTAACCATACCAAAGCAAAGATCCAATTTTGGTGCTTGGGTTTATTCACAGCTGCATCACAAATTAGCAGTGCCACAACAGGCAAGGCACATTCGTCCACAGGGGTGTGCGCATGTGTGTGTACACAGTATATTTGAAGGGTTTTCCATGCCTTCTACCTTTTGTATCTCCCTATACAATTTACAGTCAGTCACCTATAGAACTCAACCAGCTACCTAAACCTTCAGGAAAGCTCTGTCAGTGATTGGTGACTATTGCACAAAGGTGATCTTGGCATTTAATACCAACTTCCTCAACTCTGCTTCTCCCCACAGGAACAGAGAACACGTCTGTATCTCTCGTGCTGCCCTTTTCTCCTTTCTTCAGCGGCAGAGGTAACAAGGATGCAACCTTTAAGGCAAATCCCTGCAGTCCATCTCCCAGAGCTCCCGCGGGAGCTCGTCTTTGATTTCGGCTTTTGCCACACCTGCAGTTATTTACATTTCTCTCCGGATTTTTCTTTTGCACAGTGCTTTACTATCACTGTTTAGACCTCAGAGTTACACTGCCAATTTGATCCAGAAGCTCGAACATTCTCGGCAGTCGCTCCATCCCCCTCTCTCTTGTCCATACATAGTTCTGTTCTTATTGCTTCTAGGTCTGTCATTTTCTGTGTTCTGACATTCGCATTGTCCTCGGGACTATCAACACCAGAGGGAGGGAAGAGCTGTCTCTTGCCTAATGACTGCAGAAAAACTTCCAGGGACTAGTTAATTTCCTAGATGGAGTCCTAAACCTCTCCCTGAACCACTCACTTCCTTCGGCCGAAAGATGGAATGCTTGGATTGGCTAGGTGTGGGTCACGTGAAACCCCGGAGTAGCAGAAAGGGGAGAAGAGGGAATTACTGCCACACTCCATGGACAGAGGCTAAAAGACAGGTAATTCTGCAAAAGAAAATTGTGCAGCATAGAAAATAACAACAGCCATCACATAGACAACTTTAATTAACTCTCCAATCGCAAAACTCACTTTTCTTTGAGTGTGTTTTCCTTTCAGGATAGCAGTCCTTCTCAAGTTTGTCCGATGAAGAATGTGGACTCCACTGTCCATTCATCATACGCCCCCTTCCTCCCCTTGAAAACCGGCCTTTAAACCAGTCCCACATGAAGCTGCCTCCTTAAACTCACTCGTGGGGCTTCTGCTTTCTCTTCATCTCCTCCCTCTCTATGGCATTTGGCACAGTTCACCACTTTCTTCTTAAAATTTTCCTCCTAAAATTTCTATGAGACTCGACTAGCCCCCTGCACTTACCCCTATTCTTCTCTCTCATTCTGGAACAGCAAGGATATCCTCATTTTTCCTCTCTTTGATCTTTTTCATTTCATGATCTTATTTATTATCAGTTATCCTCTCCACTGAATGAACATAAACACCTATATCTAGCTCAAGACTCCTGCACATATCACGGTTCCAGCTGAATAGCTCACCAACACAGTAAACTACATGCCTCCATCTAACTCTTCAATTCTAGTAATGGTACCACAATTTCCCAAGTAACATGAAGTCTCAAGCACCTGAGTCTTTTCTCCATGCACAGTCATGTCCTCACCATTCCTCCTCTTTTCATCTCATGCAATTTCTTTCCGTTCCCACTGACCCCACCAAGGAAAGTCCCTACAACCTTGCAGTAATGTCTTCAGTGTTTCCCTTGCTCTAGGACCTTCCACTCCAATCTATTTTACATTTTCATATCGGGTATATTCCACTGCTCAAACACTTACCATGCCATGTGCTTACCACTGGTCTACATTTCTCTATTAGGTAGAACTAATCTTCTAAAATTTTGCATACCTTGGAGATTCTTTTGTACTGTTTTCTTCATTCTCAACCTCTAACTAATAGGAGACAACAACCCAAGACAATCTTATCTGCTCTGTTGATCTAGACTCTTCCTTAGTCGAAATACACCAAGTTAGAGCGTGCAGAACGGGTAGGGGTGCAGAGTGCGGAGGGTTCCAGGAAGCTTTCTGAGCTGGAGTCCTGTTTTACAATTAGCTCAACTTTTAATTTCTCTGAACTCAGAAAAACACAGAAAGGAGTATTATTTCTTTTCCTCCAAAAAAATGCCAGTATGACAGGCTCAGGTGCTCATAAATTTTTCCATAATAGCAACTAGATCAATAATCAAAGTAACAAATCTGAACATCTCTTAAAGATGGAGCAAAAAAACAAAATTGTCTGCCTTAAACATTGAGTCCTATAATTAGAAACACTCAAGTTTAAAGGTTCGTAAAATCATTTCATTCAAATCTGTCCTTTTATAAATGAAGTGACTTACCCAACTTCATCCAGCTGCTCAGAGACTAAATGGTATCTAGAACCTAGACTTCCCTATTTGAAGTTCAGTGATTCTTCACACAACTTAGCCTTCCAAATGAGGGTTACTCTGCCTTAAGAACTCTGTGTCCTCCATGAAGGAATTAGCCATGCAGCAGCAGGAATTTTCTCTATATCTACCTGGATCACAGCATCTGAAAGTTTTCAAATGAGTAGAAAATGTCCTTCTGAATCTTTCACAAAGGCTTGATTGTCAAATTATTCTTTCTTTGCATACGAGAAAAGCATTCAAGAAGTAGTCTCCAAAGTTGGAATTTATCATTTTGGGAGACAAAGATAGTGTATAAAACAAGCCATACTTTTGTAGACACTGCCTTAAAATCACCAAAGCCTTCACAGAATGTTTTAACCCAGAACTGTACTGTTGGACATGTAGAGTGTGTGTAAATTGTCCAACCCACTTCCCATTCAACTCTGTAATATTTAAGTAATGTTTTTCCTGGTGTTAACTGGTATCTTGTAATTAATCAATTCACCAAAACCTAGCATCTGTAACCTTTAAAGGAATGAGAAGAAATAAATAAGTCTATTATGTCTGAATGAAATGTTCCTTGTAAATGAAGAATTTGTTTAAAAATTTCATCAAACTAAAAATTAGCCTATGACTGGGCCGGCGTTCGTTCCCATGGAAACTGGCTGAGGAATGGTCCTGGCAAGGCTTTCCAATAAATGTGACTCTGCCTGTGCATTCGGATTCACTCAGGTGCGAGAAGCAGATAATGGCTGACTGAGAACAAGAGAAAGATAACGAAGTCAATAGCTATTTCCTCTGAAGGGACACACAAAGTGAGAACGCAAAAAGATAACACTGAACCCATCCAGGCACAACTGGCAGATGATCTGACCACAGCCAAAGTTCAAGAGATCCCACCACCTACGGACCCAGCAATCAGACTTGGGAGTTAACTGGTCCTCCATTCAAATCCCACTACTGCCTCTTACTTACTGGTTTACGTCACCGAACAATGTAAACTCTCAGAGCTTCTCACTGCCCTCCTCTTTAAAACCATTTTAAGAAGAGTGCCTATTTCAGAGAGCTGCTGAGAGAGATCTCTCTCTCACTGGTGAAATGCTAATTAAGCCCTCAGTGGAGGGTAGTTCTTATTCTATGACATAGCAAAACATTCCCCCTCAAAATGATTGTATCCAGTCCTAACCGGTACATGTTATTCCTTTCAAGTCCACTTTTTCTGATATTCTTTTAAAGAAAGCTTAAGTGTCAAGGCCTAGGGGTTGATAAGGAATATCGCCAATGATCTTAATATAGCTGATACCGGATACATTACACAGTCCTGTACCATCCCTGAGTCCATACGCTGAACCCACCTAAGCCTCTAAAAGTCAGAAAATCTTCAAACTGGAAGAGAATGTTGCCATCTAAGGAAAAATCCTCATTTTGAATGGTGGGTGTGGATACTAGATATGCAGAAAATAGCAGAGAACTGGAACTGTGTCTCCTAAGTTCAAGTCATTCCACTACAACTTCTAGAAAATGTATTGACTATGGCAGAGAATGATATAACAAGAACAGAAAATGTACACATGACACTTATTGAGTATTTCTTTTGTTTTAGGCACTATTCTAAGCATCTTACACATATTAACACATTTAATTGTCACAACAACCAACAACAGTCAACATGCCTCAGCTTTTAAAAAATAGGGAGAAGTAACTTGCCCAAGGCCACACAGCTTGTAAGTGGTATGGAAGGAAAAAAATATTCATATTTGCTACCCATGGTACACCAATTATATGCTAGGTTCTCTAAGAAATTTAAAGGAAGCAAATCATTACTGAGCACTTACTGTTAATTAAGCACCTGGAAGTTTTCTGTTGGGCCACTCCTAAAGAGCAAGGATGGCCCTGTTTTTAGGGCATGTCCTCAGTAAGTTCCTCAGTCTTACAATGGAAAATCCTGATCTTAAAACGTCTGTAGGAGGATGTACTCTGGAATCTTTCTTGCTCTCTCTTCCTTCCATTGTGTAAAATATGTCTGAAATTGAAAACACATTAGATAGATGGGCATGATGGTGTCAATTTGACTGGGCTATAGGGTACCCAAACATCTGGTCAAAATTACCTTGGGTGTTTCTGGGTGGAATTGACACGTGAATCGGTAGACTGAGTAAAGCAGACTGCCCTCCCTAACGTGAGCAATCTAATCTGCGGAAGACCTAAATGGAACAAAAGGTAGACCCTCAGGCTAGTTAGAGGGAATTGCCTCCAGCCTGACGCCTGGAGCTAGGACATCATATTTTTCCTGCCTTTGAATTCAGATTGAACCATCATATCTTTTCAAATATCGGGCCTGCCTGCATTTGGACTGGAATTACATCCCCTGTTTCCCTGGGTCTCCAACCTGCTCACTGCATATCTTGGGAACTTTAGCCTCTGTAATTGTGTGAGTCAATTTCTTATAATAAATCTCTTTTTCTCTCTTTCTCTCAATCTCAATATAGATATACAGATATAGACATAGATAATTATGTCTTTTAATAGATGTGGATTTTATATATACAGTTTTGTCCAGAGAACCAAACTAATGCATATAGGTTTTGCACAGGCTAGATGAGACGCAGTAAAAGACAATATTAATGAGTCAAACTAAAGTACAACATTAAAAAAGAATTTTTAACAGAAAAATTTATAGAGACATGAAATATGTGTAAAAGATCTAACATACACACAGTTGGACTGCAACAAATAGAAGACATAGAGACGAATACGGGTGCACTGTTTTAAAAAATAGTGGCCAGGAATTTCTGAAATTTGATGAAACACGTTAACTCACAGATGAAGCTTGGTGAATCCGATGCAGGATAAACTACAAAACTCACACCTAGGTGTGGCTGATAGCCACATCTGGGGCCCAGGAACAGGGATGAACAGGCTATCGGCCAAGGCTATCAACCTTTGTCATCAACACAACAACGTGGGTGGAACTCACGCAACAGCCCAGGTAAGGGCCATGACCCCAAGTGCTTTTCGGAGGTCGTAGGGTGTGTTGTATTTTAGGGAAAAGGGGTATCTTTCCAAGGCCGCCCTCTCTTGCTACCGCACTCTCTTTTGTAAGAAGCAGCCTTGCTCTCTCTCTGGCAATTGCCACGCCCCTCGGGGCACAGGTTGAGCATTTAAGACCCACAAGGGCACTCCCCTCTTGAGGGAGTGGCCAAAACACCCATAGTCACTCTCCCCTTGAGAAAGTAGTCGTACTTGTTCCTTTATTCCCCCACAGGATTGTTGTCACCTGTGCATTCATTCTCGCCATCAGCCACAACAGGTGGACTCTGCTGGCCTGGGTCGGCCACACCGGGGCCCATGAAAATCTAACTGCAGAAAACCACAAGAATGAAGAGAAAAAAATTTCAGATCAACTACAGGGGGTGGCAAGCAAACATTCTGTTCAAGAAAACAACTAAAACGGCAGCTGGCTTCGCAATAGAAACTATGTTTGCCATAAGAAATCACAATGGCTTTTTAAAGTGCTAAAAGAAAAAAAACTGATAACATTAGAATTCTATATGTGCTAGAAATGTCCTTTAAAAATGAAAATGAAAGAATAAGGACCTCACATGGACAGGAGAGACTCCACTGGAACAGACTTTTACTACAGAAAACACTAAGGGAATTTCTTGGAGCTAAAGGAAAAACGACCCCAGGTAAAAGTGTGGAAGCCAAAGAAAGAATAAACAGCACCAGAAAAAGTAAATATTGGGAAATAAAAAAGACATTGACTTTTCGTTGAAAACAATGATAATGACAACATTTTGTGGAGTTTATAACATGTAGAAGTAAAATATATTACAAAAATAGTAAATAAAACTTGAGTTATTAAAAATAACTTTAAATCATAATCGCTGTCATTGAGATCAACTAAACTAAATTTTCCTCTAAAATTCTACTCCAAAATATCCCTGTTCATAAACTTCGCAGCCAAAATTTTCTTATTACCCACGAATTGCCTTTCTTTTTTATCTTTGACTTGTTTTTACATAGCATTTCTAACATGAGAAGAAAGTGGGTAATTTAAGTTTATCTTAGGAGTAAGCATGGCCATCCGAAATCTGTATTTCAGAGTGCAAGTTTGTATGCAGGACTGCCATACGAAGGCACAGTTTCACTGCATCCCATGATAACGTGCGCAAAAGGAAGCAGACCGGGGAAGGCTGTTACTGAGAGTGTGGTTCACAACAAACCTGTTTTTCCTCCGGACTGGTCTTCAAAACAGTTCTGTGTTTACTTGGCTAACAATGGGAATTGTTAGCTCATCACGTTAACGTCTTTGCTTTATCTACTAGAAAACTCAGAGCCAAATTAGTGGTACTTCAGTAGTTGAGTGTGTGTGTGTCTGTATCTGCATTAACTATATACAGTGTCCTGCAATTGATCCATTCACCACTGATTTACGTTTTTCCCAATTTTAATTTCTCTTCACTAATATTTTCTCTACTACGTTTACAGGTAACTCTAGTAATTCCGATGTTGTCATAGGTCACCTCATATCCTTTTTTAAAAAAAGAGAGGAATGAAATGAAAACACATTTACACACATACAAATTTATTCATTCTGGGTTGTTTTTAAACATTTGTCTCATTAAACCACCACAAGCAAAAGACAAAATGTGTATTACATTCATTGTACACATTAGAAGACAGAATCAAAATCACACAATACACAGTGAAGCCACAATCATCTCTCACTTGCCTATGGTGTCATTCACGTATACATCATTGCCTGCATCCCCCAATTTATTGACTACGTACTATTTGCCAGACAGGGTACACAAAGGTGACTAAATCATTCAGAGTGCCACCTCTCGCGTAGCTTGCAGGCTCTGTCCCATAGCATCAGGTTTCTTTTACAGGAGTGCCTGGTTTAACAAATTAGATGATAAGTGCTTAAGGGAGAGACGCTATTGTGGAGAGCTGTCTCATCTCGCCTCACACTTCCACGTGTTCTCCATAAGCTGTAGCTGTGCTGCTTATCTACATCCCCCAGCCAACTTTAGAGTAAATAAGTTCACAAAAACAATGAAGCATCAGCAGGGCAATTAGTGGAAGGTTTTTCTAAGCAATCCAAACACTCTTAGGATACTTGAAAGAGATTACGAAGCAAGGTTGAATTTAGTTTTATAACGTGAGAAGGGAAAAACAAGGCACGAAGCCTAGCTGAATTGTGTCAAATTATTCAGAACCAAAGGTAAATTTAGAACCAACTTGTCAAGTATGTCAATCTTCTGTGGCTTTTGGGAACCCAGATCCCCCTCATAACTCAGGGTCTTGCAATTACCACCTCAGAAAGAGGGTGAATACACCCTAAACCATGGCTGAGTACGGGTTTCTGTGGTGAATGGGATGCTGTCAGCAAAGAGAAATGGTCTCATTTCAGCCCATTCCTCAAACTCCCCACACGAACCTCTCATTTCTGAGTGTAACAGGAGGCTAAGGGTCACATACTGATTTACTAAACAAAGAGTCTCTTCAAGGTATGTGAAGGGAAACTGGAGGTTCTTCTCAGGGATCCAGGAATAATACCCACAGCCCACAGTTTTGTGCTACGCCATGATGAATGCCAAGATGGCGGAGGTGTGCCATTCAACACACACACCATCCTCCATAGCAGCCTTTTGCCAACCTTTGTGGTGTGAGAGGCGCTCATTTCAGGGGTAGAGGGTGGGTTCTTTGAGCTCTCCAAGAAGTCTCTTAGCTGAATGGAAAGGGATGATTTTCTACTGCTCACAGGCATTAAGGATACAATCTCCCATTTCAGAATTTACCTTTTTATCCCTCAAAACAAAGGAGGAGAGAGGTGGTTTCATTAAAAAAGCAAGTGCTTTTGTTTCAGACACCTTGCCTTGAACCTTTCCAGCCTCCATTTCCATATCTGCAATCTGGGGACATGAGTAGAACCTTCCTCACATTGTAACAGGGTGCAGTTGAGAGGGGGGCCCCAAATAGGAATTTGGAATGGGGTCCAGGACAGAAGGTGTCCAGTGAATGTTAGAAAGATATATAGTATGTGCTCACCCCTTCCCCCGACAGGTGTGAGTTGGAGGAAGGGACAAATGGAGCAGGGCCATTGCGAGCTGTTTTGTACAGCAACAGCTTTGTAGCTAACCTCTAGCATGGTCATTTAACATATCTATAACCTTTAACTGGCTGCATAGATATGTTAAATAGCTGTGGCCATGCTCTGAGCCAGGGGCATTGAAGGGACTTCCCCCACCAAGAGGTAACTGGGGGCAGGTCCCCAGGTAACAGCATCTGCTTGAGAGCTTAGACAAGACTGGCTCCATGACATGGGGCCACACCTGCCCAGATTCACCATGGTAGCCCTGTACACTTGGAATAATACAGGAATGCTGGCAAGGGTAGCCAGTTGTGGGAGGAGTCAGAAATGAGGCTGCAGACAAGGCTGCATGAGGACTTAAACAGAGACGCAGCAGCCATTGAAGGGAGAGAGAGCCATGCACTTCTAGCAGAGTGGGGAACCCTGGCAGCCACGTAAAGGAGAGCCACACACTTTTGGCCAGAGTGGGGACCCCTGCAGCTTTGGTAGAAGAGAACCATGCAGCTTTGGGGTGCTCCCTTTGGCTGCATGGCCTGAGAAGCAGGAGAGACTCTGCTTGGAAAAATAGGTACAAAGAACTCTTGCCAGTGGACCGTGAGAAGGTGCCACGTGACTTTGAACTGCAGATCCTGCCTGGATGGTGACACAGCTGATGGTGCCAGTGGCCTGAAACATGGACATTCACTTCTTTTCCTGAGTTACGGTACCCTGAATTAGGGCGGGGGGATAGGAAAGCACTATGGGCGTTTGTGGGTACTCAAAAGGACTTTGATATTTTAATGAAGACATTAGGTCACTACTTTAAGTCTGTATAGGTTTAAATAAGCATTTCCTTTCCTTTTCACAAATCTCTGGCATTGAGAGATGTCTTTCCTCTGGCCGCAGACAATGAGAATCTAGTGGGGGTCCTTTCAGCCATAGTATATAGAACCCACCTTGGCCCTGTGTGTGTTCAGTAACAATAGCGTCATTGTAAGGATCACGTGAGATTTCATTTGTAGACCATCTGCCAACAGTGAGTGACCAAAAATGATTGATCTAAATTATTTCTCTTCTTATGAAAACCCCTGTTAATGAGGAAATACGGAAACGGGGCGCTGGGCGGCATAAAGCAAGCCTCATTGGGGTATACAGTTTGAAGTACAAAATGCTAAATAAGAAAAAAAATGAGTTCCTACCTTGAAGGACAAGTCTGAAGATAAAATGATACATTATTTGGTAAAGCATAGGATTAAACTACGAAGTTTTAAATAATGGAAATTGTGGTGGTACTGTCTTAGATACCAGCATAATCTGCCAAAGACATGGTATAGGGCATTTTCTGAAAGATTTTTTAAAATATATTTTATTGATTATGCCATTACAGTTGTCCTATTTCCCCCCTTCATTCCCCTCCATCCTGCACACCCCTCCCCCATCATTCCCCCCCCTTTTCGTTCATGTCCATGTGTCTCCAGTTCTTTAGATTCTATATTTCCCATACTATTCTTGCCCTCCCCCCTGTCTATTTTCTACCTACCGTCTATGCTACTTATTCTCTGTACCATCTCCCCCCTTCTCCTCCTCCCACTCCCCTGTTGCTAACCCTCCATGTGATCTCCATTTCCATGTTTCCGCTCCCGATCTAGCTGTCCTCTGAGTTTGCTTTTGTTTCAGGTGTGGTTGTTAACAACTGTGAGTTTGCTGTCCTTTCACTGTTCATATTTTTCATCTTCTTTTTCTTAGATAAGTCCCTTTAACAATTCATATAATAAGGGCTTGGTGATGAAAAGATTTTTATGTATCAGGAACTGCATTACTGTTCTTCCTGCATTATCTCGCCTTTTTCCTTCACAACGATCCCCAGGAGGAAACAGTAGCCAACTGACCGACTTAGTAGAAGAAACTGCATCCGGATGCTGCGAGTAACGTGCTGTTGTTCCCAAAACCAACAAGTGGCAGAGTCTGAATTCCACCCCAAGCATCTGTGAGTTTCTACTGTGTCCACAGCCTCCTGGGTAATGCAGATACAAAGAAGACAAGGCATGGGAGAGCAGCAGTGAACTTTTTAGAGGGTTTCCAATGAAGTTCTGACCCAAAAGAAAGTTTTCTGTACTAACGAGTTATTCTGGCCAGGCCCAGCTCAAAAATATCTGTGAGCCCTGTAGGGAAAATGAGGTGTGAGCCTTCCACAGTGGGCAGGAGGAGTTCTGTTTGAATGTTCCAGGTATCATTAGAATTCTGATTTTAGAGCTAACTGGCTGCCACTTGGTCCTTGTAGATCTGGGAACTCATTCGTCTGCCTCTTCAGAGGCTTCAGGGAGAGGGGATTCAGAGCCCTAGGCCCTCCCCAGTCTTCCCCTGCCCCAGGTCCACCCCAGAAGCTCCCTAAGTCACTGATTAGAGTGGAGTACCTCACAGGGATAAGAAAACTTTGTCTAAGAGCCCGACCAAGGGAAGTTTGAGAGGGATCAGATTTAGGCATCTGGGGAAAACCCTGGAGGCCTACTGGCCACAAAACACACGGTAAGCAGAAATAAGCAGAGTCACAAGTAATTTAATTACTTTTCTGCTGCATTAAGTGACTATTGAAGAGAATTTAGCTCTTCATGAAACTTCGCAGGGAAGCAAAAACAATAATGTTTGACTTAGGGTATTTTCATCTTTGCCTGTGCCCTAGTGTCTCCCCTCAATTTTCTTTCCCACCTGCCCCCTTCTCTTTCTGAAGGGCAAGCAAATGCCTCTCAGGACACAGCTCCAAGTCTGCAGCACGTCTGGTTTCATTCCCGAGTGCCACCGTGAGCATGACATAGTAGATGTAAGGTCGGAGGGGGACAACAATCTCCATCGTTCTGCACAAGAACAAGCCAGTGCTTAATCTAATGCAAACACAATTACTTTTACTTAAACAAAAGGAGGAAACAAATAAAAAGAAAAAAAATTGGATGTTTACAGCACATGCTGTCTGCTCAGAAATGAACAATTATGTGGGCATCAGACAGACATCGCATTCCGCCTCTCGGCTCCTCCTTTTCAGAAAACAAAGCTGAAAAGCATTTAAAGAGGAACTAGAGCTCCGAGTCCCAGCCATTTTCTTATCCTCAAAAGTTCCCACTTGAGGTTCCCATCATTGCTCCTTTCATGAGTTTGAATATTAGTAGGAAGTTGGCACTTTGAAAATGTGGCATGAAAGTTGGGTGTCAGGAAGAGGAATGCTTAAATTTGTTTCCCATTAACCTCTGCCTGGGATTGATTGCCCCCTTTGATATTTCCAAAGAGAAAATGAGTCAGAAGGAATATGTTCATTCACTTACTCAAAAAACATTACTTACTTACTAAAGGTAGGAGGCAGGGAGCTGAGGTGAACCAGGCAGAGGGGATCAAAAGGTGTGAGCTCCCAGTTATAAAATAAATAGGTCATGGAGATATAATGGCCAGCATAGGGAATATACCCAATAATACTGTAATGATTTTGTATAGGGACAGATAGATGGTAACCAAACTAATCCTGAAGATCATTTCATAGTAATATACATACAGAATCACTATGATGTGCATGGGAAACATAGGATATTGTATGTCAATTATACATCAGTTAAAAAATATATTTATCATCAAGCTACTCAGTGACAGGTACTGTCCTGCAATGAGCAATCCAGATATGAGCACTGTTGTCCTATATAGCTCAGTGGAAAGAAAAAAACACGGAACAAATAACTACACAAGCAAGAACAG
The DNA here is from genome assembly GCF_014824575.4 of Sturnira hondurensis. Lineage (NCBI taxonomy): Eukaryota > Metazoa > Chordata > Mammalia > Chiroptera > Phyllostomidae > Sturnira > Sturnira hondurensis. The sequence goes on along the minus strand of NW_028075269.1, from coordinate 13,219,258 downwards.
TAAAGTGCGTGTTGTTATGAGAGCATATAGTAGAGTAACCTATCCTAGTAGCAGGTGGTGAAGGCAGGTGGGCAGGAATAGCCTTTCTAAGGAACATTCAACTAAGCTAAGCCCCTAAGAATGAGGAGGAGTTAGCCAGGCAAATGCATGGAAAGAGTAAGGGAGAGAACTTCAGAGAGACACTCCGATTCCAAAACATTGAGAAGGCCCAGAGGTAAGAAGGGTGGTGACACACTTATGAACTTGAAAAGTCAGTGTACACATTGCCTAGGGCTGCTGTAACAAGTCCCCACAGCGTCAGTGGCTTAAAACAACACACATTCATTCTTGCATGGCTCTGGAAGCCACAAACCCTAACTTGAGGTGGTGGCAGGGCTAGGCTCCCATGGGAGGCTAGAGGAGAGAATCCCTCTCACCTGTCACTGTTTGTAGAGGGTCCAGACATTCCTCGGCTTGGGACTGTGTAACTCCAGTCTTGGCTCCCATCTTCACATGCCCTTTTCCTCTTTCTCTTATAAGGACACTTGTCATCCATTGGATTCGGGGCCTACCTGGTTAAACTAGTACGATCTCATCTTGAGATCCTTAGTTACATCTGTAAAGACCTTTTATTTTTTCCAGATAAGCTCACAATTCACAGGTACTGGTGTGTAGGATGTGGACCTATCTTGTGGAGACCACAGTTCAACACAGTGCAGTGTTGCTGGGGGTAGTGCGTGTGGTGGTGAGACAGAGGCCTTAGATGAAGCTGGAGAGATAGGTGGGGTCTGATTAGGCAGACCTTTGGGCCTTGCTGAGTAGGTTGGTTTTCCAGTGCTGCATGAACAAATTAACACAAAGTTAAACAAATTAACACAAAGTTAGTGGCTTAAAATACTATCTGTAGGTTCTCTTGGAGCTGTGTGGGTCAGAAGTCTACACACACTGCAGTTCAGCGGGGTCCTCGGCTCACAAGGCTAAAAAGCAAGGTGCTCACTAAGCTGGGCTCTTATGTGAAAGCCCTAAGGAAGATCTCACTTCCAAGCTCATTTGGGGTTTAGACAGAATTCAGGGCCTTACAGTGCCTGGACCCCAGAGCCCTACAGGTGCAAGGCAACAACAGTATGTGGAATCGTATTGAGCATCTCTTTCCTTCTACCACAATTCCAAGAAAGATCTCCGCTTCTAAGGGCTCATGTGGTAACTTTAGCTCACCAGAGTAATCCAAGACAAATTGCTATGTTAAGGTCAGCTTATGAATAATCTTAGTTATAGCTACAAAGTCCCATGGGCCATGTCACATACCATATTCACAGGAATAACACTGGGGGCAGAGTTATGGGGACTAAAATCGTGCCTGCCACATGTGATATTGGTAATGCTATGCAATGAAACCTCTAACATGCCCTCAAGCTCACAGATTTCTGTTGCCCCTTCCCAAGGAAACGCCATGCGGAGACCAGTTTTGCCTTTTTATGCTTCAATTTCCTGACTGCAATTTCTCCCCTCCCTCCCACTCTCTTCCTTGAACCCTGACTTTATAGCTGTGTGTGACTTCAGACAGGTTACTTAACTTCTCTGAGCCTCAGTCTTCCTATCTGTACAATGAGGATAATAATAGCATAAACTCAAAGGGCTGCTTTGAAGTGTAAGTGTTGTGAACATTCGGAATAACCTCTGGCAGATAGTAACATTTCAACAAATGCACAGCGTCATTTGGCACGGTAGCGTCAAGAAACCTCATCCAGGGCTTACACATGTCACCATGGTTGCCTCTCATTGGCAGAATACTCTGTAGGTCCATCATCGGACTAGAATTTAGATAGACCCCTGCCTAGCCCTGCTCTCTGTGGTGCTGTTTCACTAACCATTTCACAAGAATATCTTCCTCTTTAGTGTCCATGTTCTTAAGAACCTATTCCCAGAGATGTTCTCATGACTCAGCACACTGACTCCACTCCCCAGAAACCATCTCCCAGGCTCTGGACTCCAGACTGAAAGCAGACCTTGACTTCAGCTGCCCTGTATTGGATAGGTTCTTGATGGTCCTTCCAGCAGATGCAAACCCTCCCCTCGTTTGGTAGGAAATAACAAAAAAGATGAACAAAGAGAAGTGGATTCTTTCTCTCCCCAAATCCACAAAACCAGTTCAAATTACCAGGAGCAATTCCAGCAGGAAAGTTGGAGCTAGGAACCTTCAGGAAGTTTAGGGGAATTTATCTGAGAAGTTCAGCTTTAGACAGCCAATACAAACCAGGAATAATCATCAGCTACCTGGAGACAGCTGACTATATAACATTTTTTCTCGTTAAAGTAATCAAACGAATGAAAAGTTAGCCTGCATCTGACTTGTCTGCAATAACATGGCCCGATGGAACGCTTTCTTGGCTCAGACCAGCATGCGATGGCTCTCCGGTGGCCTGGGCATTATGAATACCAATAGCAGCCATCGATTCTCTCTGTGTTAAAATGCAGGCCATCCTGCAGAGGACTGGGTTTAAAACAGCACAGACTAATGAATTGTCACTATATAAACTCAGCCCAGGATTAGCCTGATTGAGTGAAGGTGGGTTTGAAGATTTCTCTCCAGAAGAGTCAGCCTGAAACTCTCCATCTAAACCCAGGCGTGTCACTGAGACAAATGCATAATCCCACAACACTTTCTTTTGTGTAGTCAACAGCTCAAGTCAGGTAAGAAAACTGCCTCTTAGACAGGTTCGGTGTTTTGCAAAACAGGCCCACATTCAGCCACTCCCAATGTTGGCCCTCCCCAGGAAATTCAGCGGGGCAGCATGCCCATCTCATTTCAGCCAGTCTCAGGTGCATTTAATGACTGAGTGTGTCAACGACGTGTCTGCTTTCAATCTGATGACTCTTTTGTTTCTTCTGAGAGTTCACTGGTAACAAAAATATAAAATTCACCCTTATTTCCCCCCCTTCCCAAACCATCAAAGTCATTTGTGAGTTTCTATGGTGAACTGAATTGACCATTAAGGAGCATGGGACTCTTACGGGACCGAGAGAGACCGCTTTATCCACTCAGGCTGAATACTTCGGTTCTGAGCACCAATACCGTGGAAGCTGGCATGAAATCCACACCACATAACCTTCCTCCTTCCATAGCGTCCTCTGCCGGCTGCCTCTCCAGTGTTGCAGACTCGATGCAGGAGAAGGATCCTGGGTCCAAAGCGCACCTCTGCACTGCTGTTAGCTAAGCTTCACACAAAGCAATCAGACTGCGTAAGGGAAAAGGGACCAGAAACCCAGTACATGCCCGTGACTTTGAAGGCAGTGAACTTCAGATTTTAATTTGTGCAATGAATAAAGGGATGACAGGGCTTCCACAGAGGCAGTAATTAAGAAGCTTAGGATTTTTTTGTTCTCCAAACGATGAGGCTAAAGAGAAGAGTCACCAAATTATTCAAAACTCTCGGAAGACTCAGAGTTAAGATCAGCAAAACTGGAAAAATCAAATAAAATACAGGAACATGAGGTTTTGTGTTGGCTTTTTTTATTAATGTGGCAAAATCTCTATTATTTACAAGTGTTAAGTCTAAGGAATAGTAGTAATGCTGTGTAGAACTACATTTATCCTGCAATGATTAATTGGTTCTTCCTTTCCAAAATAGATATGGTTCCTGATGAAAACCAGTGTTTCGTTTTATATTTAAATTATGCTCCATTTAACATTTTATTAATAGTAATTCACTCTTTAAAATGTATATTTCAGTAATGAGGAACAATTTACTAGGCTTGAAAGAAAACCAGCTTATTTCAAGTGGAAGAAATCTCCCTTTTAATTATGGTGAAAGTTCTCTAAGCAGACATGTTAAACACTTTACAAAGAGCCCTTGAAATGTATTTTTTCATTTAGAACTGTTTTAGATTTACAGAACTGTAGTGACTAGAGTAAGAGAGTTCCCTTACACCCCATACCATTTCCCATATCACTAACATCTTATGTTAGTATGGTACACTTGTCATAATGAACAAATGTTGGTAACAACATTATCAAATAAATGTCACATATTTTTATTCAATGTTCTATAGGGTTTTTTTCCTCCTAATCCCATTTTTCTGTTCCAGGACCCCGTGTAGGAAACTACAGCACAGTTAGTCATCAGATCCCTGGGCACCTTGGTGCTGTGACAATTTCCAGACTCTTCTCATTTTTGACGACCTCGGCAGTTTTGAGGAGTACTAGCTAGGTGGACTGCCCCTCTGGTGAGACTTTTCTAATAGGTTTCTCATGACAAAAGTGGGTTCATACATTTTGGAAGGAAGACCACAGAAGTGAAGTGCCATTCACATCACATCCTGTCAAGAGTACTTAAGATCAGTGTGAGGTTAGCCTCTATCACCTGTTTGAAGTAGCGTTTGTCAGGGTCCTGCACTCCAAAGTTACCTTCCCCCTTTGCACACTGGACTCTTCAGAAAACAGTCACTGGGTGGGACCCCTCTTCGGGCATGGGGAGTTATGCATCACCTCCTTAATGGCAGAAGCCTACCGGAATTCATCGGAATTCTTCTAAAAGGGAAATTTATCTATTCTCTCCGACATTAATTTACTCAATCAATAACTAATCAGCCTGGTGGGTACCCATGAATATTTATTTTTACACTTTGAGTTATAATCTAACACTAACATGTTTATATTGTGGGTCAAATTGTTCCAGCTTTGGCCACTGGGCCATTGGACGCTCTTTGGCTCCGGTGTCTCTTCGACACACCCCAACACTCTGAGATTGGTCTTGCTTCCTTCCTTGGGGACTTCTTTACTGTCTGGCACTACAAGATGCTCCGGGCTGATAGCACAGGTTTCCTACTCCAGTCCTAGAATCAGCCATTTCTCCAAAAAGCTCTGCTTCTTTTCACTGGAGAGGGACACTTTTCTTTAATTTCAGATGGGGCCCCTAAGGAAGAATAAATAAAAATACAACTCAAGCCAATGGGAGTTGGTATGCAACAAAAATATTTTATACTTTAAAAATATCTGAGAATTTTCAAGTAGATATAAATTGGCTTGATCCTCACAGCCACCCTAAGAGGCAAGCAGGAGAGAGAGTGTTACTCTACGGTGACAATAAAGAAACGGAGGCTGGAAGACACTCTGTGATTCCTCAAGGCCATGGAGCTAGTAAATGGCAGGCAAATCGAGTGCAAACATCTAGAATTTTTAGTTTACAATTCAGTGCAATAGTATCATTACAGTATATATAGGTGAATCATTATAGGTCCCCAACTGATGTTGCCAAATTTCTATTTGGTAGTGCTATAGCACTATCAAAAAGCTGTTAAGAAAATTGGGGCTATTCCAAGAAAATTCCTAACTTCTGATGTCACAGGAAACAAGTAAGATTTACCTGAATATACTCTTTGGTCAGCAACAAAATATTGGACTGTTTGGAGACATTTATTGTGCCATCTCAATGAATAGTTTCAGTAGAAGACTCCATTTATAATAAAGTAGCAACCATTTTGTATCATAGTTTGAACAAAACATTCCAAGTTTTCACCATCTAACAATAGAAGAAACTCAACTTCTAAATCAAGACTGAAATAATCGATCAATTTTTAGCCAGCACTGTTATTGTAAATGCTAGAAACATCCACATTAAAAAAAAATGGGTAGGAGAATTAACATGGAACTGAATTGGAAGTCTTGAATATACTGATGTTATTTGCCAAGTTGGAATTTGTAAAATCAAATGCCCTGAATCCTGAGAAATCATATAAATTGTCTCTATCCAAAGTCAGAGTAAAAAGCAAGAGCTTATGGGAAGAGAAGCATCAAAAATGTAAGCTCTTCTATGTCTTAGTTAAATCAATAAAATGAACAAAAGTACCAAGTGAAGAAAAACTTAAGAACTACCCAAATAAGTCATGAAGACTTAAAGGGCTATGCCCAACACTTTGTATTCATTAAATTTCCCCTTTCGTTTCAAACCCATGCCAAATCACACGGTGACTTCCTTCTTGGTGCTCCTATTTCTCTAGAGTCCCTAACCCCAGACTCTGAATTCATATAAAAGTACCATGATAGGCTCCCTAAAAATGCTTAAAGAATGAATGAATTCCCATCCCCATCCCAACATAGTATCAAATTCATGACTTTTCAACAAGTAAGGTAGTTAGGTTGGAAACACTCATTTGATATTCATTATTTAGTGCCTTACATTTCTATGTTATCATGTCTATGTACCTTATTTTATCACTGGATCGTAAATACCTTGAGAGCTAAAATTAGAACCAACAACCTTCTCACCTATAAAAAATGAATGATCATATTCACGTTTCAAGGCTGTCATGACCTAATGCATGTGAAAATACATAACATAGTAATTAACAGATATAAAACAATTATTAGCTTTCAATTCCTCTTTATTTTCACTATTTTGTGTTTCTCATGGTTCCTTTTAGAGTCTTGCATGTAGTAGGTGCTCAGTAAATGCCTGCTGATGCATTGTGAGTGCTGCAAGTTCAAGGGAGAATTAATAAAAGCCAACTATTAAAAGGCAGGATCTAGAAATCAGTGGTTAACTTCAAGAAACAGTTCTATTTTTGACATTGGCTCCAGCAAATGCACTGAACATTGTGCTATTATCATCATCCAAGAAGTTTTAAAACAAGTTGCCAATACATAATGGTAATATGGTGTCTTAAAGGACACCAGAAATACAGACAGGTCTTTCAATAACAGATGTTAAGAGGTTGGGGGGAGCTGGAATTCTGTTCAAATAGAAATGGAATTGAATTGCTGCCTCTATTTCAGGTTAGGAGGACTGGGACTATTAAGTACAGTCTGAATTTTCTTTGACAAGCAAGGATGCTAAGAGATACTTTCAAGACCATCCACTAACCAATAAGCCGCAACATGCTTGCTTTATATACCATAGCATATGACATAGATGACTCTCCTCACTTTCTCTCCATGTTGTCTACCTCAGGGGTGGTTTTAATGGGTGGTTCTACCACTGGAGAAAGTACCAGTCCTGAGTGGAAATCAGGATTTCATAACCATGACCAAGGACTCACAGTCGAATTTACTCCATCAATATATTACAACTCTGTACTCCCCTAAACCTACTATGAAGAAATAATATGATAAAGCAACTCTCATCAACAAACAAATGAAAATCTCAAAAAATCATGGTATTTGTTTCCAAAAATGAGGCAGGATAGTAAGAAGCTAGGAAAATTCCTTGGCAGGTGGAGTGGGGACACAGAGACAGACAGTGGATTCAAACTAGCCTCATCCAGCACCATGGCTCACCTGCCTCCTTCACCCTTCCATGACCATTCCCTTAGGACAATGAGTTTCGGGTCAGCATCAAATAATCTTAGTAGCAAAGCCTCAGGTCTGTGGACCACAGAGACAGGTTTGGTCAAACTCGAGACAATATCTAGGCCTCAATTGTGTTTCAGCTCCAGGCCCAGAAAAGTAGCAAAACCAGAGAACATGATACCATGGGTGACATCGGGACCAGATGCAATGACTAATGACCCTAGTGCTGACCAATCAGTAGAGACCACAACCCTGACCTATATGCTTATTTTGATGTATCAGGATACTAAAGGATGCCCCTGGAAAGCTGATGAATATCCTATTGAGATCCTCCCCTGAGACCTCCCCTAAAATTTCTGCCTTTAGAAAAGAAATAAAACCCTTAAGATAAAGGGCACGCATAGTGCATACTCTCTCTCTCTCTCTCTCTCGAGCATGTCAGTGCCTTCTTTCTTCAGATGTGTATCCTTTGCTTCCTTTCTCCAAAGGTGAAAGAGGATCCCCCTGAGACTCGCAACAAGGGGAGCAGCGGGAAGTGGCAGCTCATCCTAGGTAACCCCCTGAACCTGTCTCCAAGGGCCCATCTTTCACCTTCGTAATTTGTTTCCTGAGTCCACACAGCCCAGCTGGCTCACTTCTTCTGTCTCAGTGACCTTCTGCCTAAAAGGCCAACGCAGCTCTCTAAGCAGCCCACTCACATCTTCTCTTCAAGTGCACTTTTGCTTTGCATGCTAAATGATCTTCCTCTTGCACTAGAGTTCTTGACCCTGAATTCTTTCTTTGCCGAACTCAAGAACCAAGAGTCCACACCACCAGTAAAAAGAACACTTCTTTGAGAACGTGGTCGTTGAGGCTTAAGAAAGTTTGAGGGCAGCTGTTCTGGGGGACACCAGGAGAGGGGAAATAATGAAGAGGAAAGACGGTGCCAGAGGGAGTGAAGTTAAAATGAAAGTGAACACAGGGAATCTGCGAGATGCATTTAAATCTCAGAACCAAACTAGCTCTTCAGAGGAAGCAGCTTTTCATCTTCTGAGCTGACACGAGCCTTTTGATACCTCTGTGGTTTTGACCTTTCATTAGTGCTGTACACAGCCACCTGCCTTCACCCCTCACCCGAGCCTCTCGGCTGAAGTGCCGGAGCCGATGCCCTCAGGTGCCCGGGAATAGCATGAGGCTTTTGCGGCTCTCACTTCAAAACCGGCCAGATTGGGAGATGGCTGTCTTGCAAGAAAAGGCTTTTTCGCTCAGTGGCAGCCTTTCTGGTGCAAGCTGTAATACATCAAAGCGGAGAACAGTAGCAATCATGCAGGGAATGATCTCAAAAACTTTAATGAACCATTTAAACTAAACTCATTTGAACGTAATTTAACAACACCACTTTTACAATTAAAAATACTATTTCACATACAAGTGCAGAACATTAGTCCCATGTCAGGAAGGAATGAAGTGAAACTGAGGGGCTTTTGAAACATGAATGCCATTGTGGTAATTTCTCCTCACTCCATGGTGCTCTTAGGCAGCCTAATGAAAGAATGAATTGATTTAAACAGCGTTTTGCTGGAGCAGTGGGGTTCGAGGAAGTAAATGCACTGGATGGTTAGTTGTAAGAGCCAGGCTTGGAACTAGAATTACATTGTTATTAAAATTAATTTCTATCCTTTCCTCGGTTTTATTTGGCTACATTTCTTTATATATTCCTAAAATATCAACCGAGAGTTCCAGCGATTAGGAGAACGGTCCAGCACTCCTTTTGATGTATTTACACTGGCTTGAAGATGGATATGTACAGGCAAAATTATACTCCCTGGAAAAACAAATTGGACTCCAACTGTTGCCCCCAGGAAACGCAGTAGTAGCTGAGTTTCCCTTTGAAGAGTAATAGGGATAACGAGCCAGCATGTGGAGTAAGCCAAGACAGCAATTCTCAGTCTTATCCTTCACCATGAAGCAGTCGATGAATAACATTGACTTTACACACCCACGGCTGTACCAGGTTATAGATCTCGGTGTCATGAGGACAGGCTTCAGGTTGTGAACCATCCTCAATGCACTGGCACGGGCTTCCACGAAGAAGTTTTCCTCCAACCCAACAAAGTAAATCAGATTGCTAGTAAGTGACAGTGACAATAGAGATAAATTTATAGAGATATAGAGATAACTTTATATGGCCCCAAATGGTTTTTTAAATGGGTCAGTTTTGTACCTTGACAGTTACCAAAGAGATGGTGGATTAAAAATAATAAATATAAATATGTCATCTAAGTGACATGCACACTTTCTGCCACAAAGTATTGCTCTTTTTATAAAGTTAAATTTGGTTTTGGAACATTAGCCTCAAGAAAATACTAAAGTCAGATGTTCTTTCAATAAGAACATTACTGCTAATAATTTTCATCATGATTGAGCAGTACCGAGTAGCATGTTCCAGGTACAGTTTGCATAATCTGTACTAATTCCCATACAACTTCCCCAAGATAATATTACTATGTTCTTTCTACTTTAAGGAGAAACAACAGAATTCAGACTCACCCAATATTCTCCAGCTGGCAAATGGTAGAACTTGGATTTTATAAAGGTCTATGTCTGTTGTGACTTGATAGTCACCTGTCACCAGTGTTCATGAAAGAAAACAATGGAGACACAAATACGATGCTATTATTTCTGTGTTCATGCAAGACCTACTGCATCCCAGCGAACACTGTTCGCTTCCAAAGAGTTCTCTTGGGAAGCTGCACGCGTTTCCCCACCAAGATGCTCTGGCCTCACGATTGCCTCTGTGGAGAACACCTCCATATCCACCTTATCCGTCACATGAGAAAATGTGTTTCATACAAATTTAAAATGAGTTCTCCGTCTTGCTCACCCACTGAGTCTCTATGGAAATGTTTCAACAAGAACTTACGACATGTTTTCAGCAAGGACTGTTTTGGTTTTTTTTTTTTAAACGCACACATAACATCTGAGGAGACTATTTTAAAGGGTACAACAGATGTTAATTTTTAAATTCTAATGTATCTATTTTTACAGTCTTTACTTTTAGAGCAGTTTTAAGTGTACAGAAGTATTGAGCAGAAGGTACCGAAAAGCCCATATACCATCTCTCCCCAACACAGTTTCCCTTATTATTAACATCTGCGTTAGCATCGTACCTGTGAAACAATCGAACCGACATTGGTCCATTATTAACTAGCCCACATAGTTTACATGAGAGTGTACTCTTTGTGTTTTATAATTCTATAGGTTTTAACAAATGCATAATATCATCTACACCTTGGAGCACAGGTGGCAAACCCAAGGCCCGCAGGCTGAAGGCAGCCCTCCACCTTGTTTTAACCGGCCTGGCCCCTTCTTTCTCCCCAGCAGCAGCGCTGAGCTCTCGCTTAACTGTTAAGGGGTGGTTACATTTATACAGTCCTAAAATTACATTCAGCCCTGTGAAGGCAACCGTGAGGCTGATGTGGCCCCCGGTGAAAGTGAGTTTGACACCCCTGCATTAGAGTATGATACGGAATAATGTTACTGCCCTAAAAATCTCTTGTGCCCAACTATTCATCTCTCACCCTCCCTAGCCCCAAGCCACTGGTCATCACTGATCCTTTTACTGTGTCCTTAGTTTTGCCTTTTCCAGAATGTCATATCATTGAAATAATAAACTATAAATCTTTTCAGTCTGGCTTCTCTCACTTAGCAATTTCATCAAAGGTTATACCACGTCTTTCTATGATTTTAGTATATCTATTTTAAATTTAACATGTTAAAAGAAATAGTGCAAAGATATCTATCCTCCATATTATATCTACATTTCAAAAAAAGTACATAGGAGAAAAGCCTGGAAGGGATTTGGCCAAAACACATTAGGACTGTGGGAATATGGTACATGGTTTCTTTCACCTGTTTCCATATTTTTTCTGAATTTTTACAAAGAGGTATTTCTTTTTTTTTTTAATTTTTTTATATATCTTTAGAGGGGAAGGAGAGAGAGAGAGAAACACCAATGTAGGGTTGCCTTTCATGCGTCCCCTGCTGGGAGTTGGCCTGCAGGGAACCAGCCTGCAACCCAGGCATGTGCGCTGACTGGGAATCGAACCGCGATCCTCTGGTTTGCAGGCTCGCGCTCAATCCACTGAGCTACACCAGCCAGGGCTACAAAGAGGTATTTCTTAAAATATTGTTCCAAAAAGCAAATAATGAAATTGACCATATATCTTTATGGCTCTTTTCCACTTATTTGGCATTCTAGTTAAATGTTTTTCTCCACCACCCCTTCCCCCCACCCCATGTGTGTGTGTAGGTGTGTGTCTTCTTTAAGTTAAGTATTAAAACCATTTGCAATATTTGATTGAGAGAGAGAAAAAGGCAAAAAGGTAAAGAATACCCCCAAAAAGGCAAAGAAAAGAAACACATTAGGAAAAAATTAATCCTTCAGATTAGCCCATGAGTATTCATAGTTCCCTTGTGATTTACAAACACTTACAACCAAAGAACACGCACTTCACGACAAGGAATGAAACGGAACTTAGTTCTGCTGTGAAGCAGCTTCTGTTCCAGGAAAATCGCACCTCTCGGCCCAAATCAGGTAAAGCCTAGTTCTCGTGACAGCTGTATCGCATCGAGCCCTTCCTTTATGTCCGACGCCATGCTAAGCACTTGGCATACATTATTTCATACAATCATCACAGCAACCCTATGAGAAAAACACTGAAAGCATGAGGAAACTTGGGCTTAGAGAGGCTGAACAGGGAAACCGAAGTCAAACCCAGAACTTAAAAGCCCTCTCCTATCTACTAAATACTCCTATGAGTTACAATATACAAAAGCTACACACATTCTTGTCCCCAGCTTTGTATTCTTCTCCAAAGTCCAAGAGTTATCACGGAGGGAAATGGGGGACAGTGAATGGGCCAAAGACCGGCATTTCGATCCTCCCAAATGTTTTCCACGCTAAATGGGAGAATTCAGTAATTAATGTATTTTTTTTTTAATCCAAAGTTCCCTGACTGGTGCAGCATGAAGGGCTCTGAGGACAATTAAACCTGGATTCGAAGCTGTGTGGTATGTGAGAACGTGGGCCCCTTCCCAAGCCCCAACTCCCCCTCCCACCCTGTGGGGATATAAAGAAGGCCATCTGTAAGACCTTGGGAGCCTGGCCAGCTCCTTGGTCAAGGAATGGCCGGATGGAAACCGTTCTCAAACGTGAGCCAGGATTGTAAACAGCTTGCCTTTTGATCTCACACAGCTTGCGCAGCACGTTCACCCTGCATGCCCTGTTTGCCTTGTTTCCTGTACCCTATGTTGCCCTGGAAGGGGAAACCCTGTGTTGCGGAGACTTCTACCAGGAGGTCGCTCCCAGTGTGCACATACATCCTAATAAATCCACGTCTTTCACAGCCAGTCCTCTGGGTTATTTCTTTGGAATCAGCAAGCAATACCCTGAGGTGTTCTCCGATCTCAGCTCTTTGCATAACAAAATCCCACCTCCAACTTTCCATTTCCCTCTTGTCTGCTCTTATCTTCAATTGCTTTACCTATAAATTGAGGATCAACTAAAGGGATTACTGAATATAATTCCATTCTACCTTCCCTTGAAAAATGGGATAAAGCTCTTCATTGGACAGAGAAAGAAATGTGAGGCTTAAAACATTTGGCACTGAGTGGCGCTCCTGCTTGGCTCCTGACTCCACCTAGTAGAGTGACCTTCGGCAAATTTCTTAGCCTCTGTGTCTCTATTGTGTCACTTACAAAAATGTGGATAATAGTGCCTGGCCCTGGTCATTAGTACAAGGATTAGGGTGGGTAACTACCTGTAAAACACATAGGACAATGCCTGGCTTATAAGAGTAAGAAGTCATTATCCCTTTGGTTGGTTTTAATCAGATGATTTCTCCAAGGATTCAGGGGTGGAAGGCTTAATAATCAACCTAAGAGACAGTAACTCAGAGCCTGTTCCTACCTGAGTGAAGGTGGTTCTGTTAAATGCTGGCATATCAGCAAGGAGAGGGAGCTGCAGGCCATCACTGGGTACGCGAGAGTGAAGAAAGTCAAGGTCACAGTGAGACAGAGACTACGCGACCTACAAGTGCATTTATAGAACATATTCCAATCAACACAGTTTAGGAATGGTGGCTTGCTGAAAAGGATCCTGGCTTAAGCCTCAAATAACCCTTGGATCAAATCCTGGTCTCACCACTTAATTGCAAATTCTTGAGAAATTGACTGAATGTGTCTGAGCCTCTGATTTTTCATTTATAAAGTAGAAACAGCAAGACACCCCCTAGTGGAGCTGTTTTGAGGATCAACTTAAGACAGCTACCACCTGTAAATCACCTACAAAATAACTGGCTGACCTAAAAATTGCATTTCTTAGTTTTTTTCCTCTATGGGAAGCTGATTGTACCCAGAAAAGATGAAAGACCTATAGAAGACCTACCAATTATTCCCGTCAGTAAATATTATGTCACCCTTCCCAGTCTTCCCCGCCCAAGTCCTCTTTAACATGCGGAAGCATTGTGATCAATTCTATCGTTCGTTTAGGGAAGACCCAGCAAGGGATTAAGTAGCCATTTACTCTGCCCAGGGGGGTCTTTCTTGTGCCATCATATCAATCAATCATCTTAACCTTTCCTTTCCAATTAGGATATGCTTTTTCTCAACTAATTTCCATGGCTCCACTGTCTCACACACCTGTAGGTCAGTGAGAGCCTGAGAACAGGGAAGCACTGAATTTTAATTTTCGTATGTGGAACCATTGCTCAGTGACCCTCCTTTCCACATAAGGAAAAAACTGCCCCTTGGCTCCAGAAATTCAACTCAGCTCCCATCGAACTAACATTTTAACTGAATCCAGTTCTTTGGTACGTAATATTGAAACCGAAAAAGTCAGCCTTTGGGCTACGTTTCACTACCACAACCAATAAGTAGGGACAAGCACTGAATCTTTATGGGTGCTTTACTCAGATGCCAGCCATCCGAGAAGACCACACGTTATGTGCCCTCAAAAACCATCTTAATGTCTCATTTCAAGCCAAACATTTTTTATAAGGAGAATAAAGGGTAGGTAAGGAGTTTTCAAAAAAGGTTAATTGGGTAAGAGGTGTAGTCCTGGCAGCAATTTTTTTGGTGCTTTCTCATCCGTTGATCAACAATGATTTATCTTGTATGTTCCTTCCCTGGAACACAATGGCTCTGATACCATCCCCATCCCTTGCAGACAGGACCCCTGAGGCACAGAAGTCAAATTGCTTGTCACCCTCCTGGAGCCAGAGTCACCTAGGCCATGCATTCCAGCTCCTGCAATAACGGCTTTCCACACGCATTGATCACTTCGGTCTATCAACTAAGGCTAAAATCTTCAACTCGTGAGTTCCCCCATCAATATGAAACTGAAGGTGTAAGAAATCTCAGTGTCTGTGAGAAACATCTGGTGGCAGCCTCCTCGCTGAAGCCCCAGCCCGCCTACCTGGATTTCTGTGGGATTGGGCAACGAGCTGAACTTTTTCACGGGTTTCTCTCAACCCCATCTTTCAACTTGAGCCCTGAATTCATCTCCTTAATACAGCATCAGAATCCTTTAATTCAACACCATTTTCCCCACAAGATGCCAAGAACTACTGCTTGGTGTTACATATTATCTTTTCCCCCTCAGAATATACCTTAGAGGGAAATTCTTATAACAGACTAACCTTGAATTTCTCCCAAACTCTCACTCATCAGGATGGTCACCATCAAAAAACTGAAAAACAAAAATATGAAACAAGTGTTTTGGTGAGGATGTAGAGAAATTGGAATTCTTTTGTACAACTCTTGTGAGTTGGCTGGAATACAAAATAGTACGGCTGGTGTACAAAACAGAATTGGAGGTTCTTAAAAAAATTAAAAATAAAATTACCATATGATCCAGAAATTCTGCTTCTGGGTATATACCAAAAAGGATTTAAATCAGAATCATGGAGAGGTATTTGTACACCCAAAATATTCATTGTTTTAGAAACATATGTGTAATGTTACAGCAGCATTAGTCTCAATAATCAAACTTTGGAAGCAACACAAGTGAGCACCACTGGATAAACAGATAAACAAAATGTGATAAATACACACAGTGGAATATTACTCAGTCATAAAAAGGAAGGAAATTCTGACACATGTTACAACATGGATGAACCTTAAAGACATTGTGAAAAGTTAAATAAGCCAGTCATAAAAAGGCAAATGCTGTATCACTTCATTTACATGAATTTCATACACGAGTCAAATTCACAAGAAGTACAATGGTGGTTTCCAGGGACTGGCAGAGGGGGTATATGGGGTTTGTTAATATGGGTATAGAATTTCAGTTCTGCAAGATAAAGAGTTCTAGAGATTATTTACACAACAAAATACTTAATACTACTAACCTATACACTTAAAAATGGCTAACGTGGTAAATTTTGCATATACTTTACCACAATTAAATTTTTTTTAATTTGTAAAGTAAGCTAATCATCTTGCCAACCGATCGCTTCTCCCTTGTGGTATCTTACACTGTCCCACCAAAGTATAACTGGATCTTCAGCCCAGCACTAGGCCAGCCGCTGGGACCACAATGAGTTCAATCCACAGTTCCCTGCAAAAGAAGTAAACTGCCCCTGAAGATACAATAAAAATTGGAAAAGAGTTCATGCCATTTGCGAGGTTAAAGAATGAGAACAGAGTCCCAAACTTCACAAACAAAAAAGAAAATGAAAGAAAAGTGAGTTTGTGCCACAAAAAAGAATTAAGGGAGAATGAAAGGCTTTGCAGACATCCTGAGAGGGAGGGAGGCTCAAGAGAAAATGAGCTTCCTAATGAAGGAGGAGGTGTTCGAAATTAATTACGCCTTTGAAATACTGACCTCGTTCCTTAAAGCGATTGCAACCCTGGAAATAAAGAAAAGACACTTGCACAAGTTAGAAGTAATGGAGCCTGTGAGGAATTAGGCGTCTATCAAGACCAATAAAGGGGATGTTGAGAGGGCTGGAAGAAATGCACATCAACAGGTCCCACTGCCTTACTTACAGGCAATTTACTGAATTAGCACTTAGAATTTCTCCATTAAAGAGATTATAAACACTTTCTGAAAGATCGAGGGAATACTATTGTAACGACACAAACCAAAGCAGAAAGGGCCCTTGAAATCTCAGATTTCTAAGCCTGGTGGCTCTAATAATAGAGACAAATATACTCACACCAAGGTCCTTAATAAAATAAACACTACACTGAGCTTCAGAGGGTTTTTTTTTTCAACCAAAATGATGAGTGTTTATTACAAGAACTTTTATTCTATCTCTTTTTAATAATTTTATTAACTAAGCAACTTAGGCAAGTCACTTTCTAAGTTTAATTTGGGGGGTTCAATCTTCTTCTCTTTGGGTTTTAACTATAGAAATTTTTGCAGATTGAGAGCATATAAAGTATGAGAAGTGCTGAACAAAGTGCCTAGTGTATAAGAGATATTGCCCTGGCTGGGGTAGCTCAGTGGACTGAGCGCAGGTTACAAACCAAAGGGTTGCCAGTTCGATTCCCAGTCAGGGCGCATGCCTGGGTTGCAGGCCAGGTCCCCAGTGGGGCCATGTGAGAGGCAACCACACATTTATTTTCCCCCCTCTTTCTCCCTCTCTTCTTCTCTCTCAAAAAAATATATAAATAAACTCTTAAAAAATAAAAATATTATTCACAATTGACCATTATTATTCTCTCTAGAATTAATAGATTGTCCCCCTCTCCTCCTTGAGTCCCCACTTCCTATGGCCATATTGCTCTTCACATCTGTTTCACTGAAAAAAATCACTGAACTCACCTGGCAGGGTGGCAGAGTGTGAGCCATTTTTCTGCCAATTAACACCTAAACCTATGTCACACCAATGTTTAAGAGTTTGTCTGTAACACCCTAAAAAAACACGCCAACTTTGCTCAGAAACTGTAGTAAATTTGTTTCAGTTTCCCTTAGGGTCAAAACACCTGATGATTCATAAGTTAAGCGGCTTCTGAAGACATAGGTTCAAATCCCAGCTCCTCCACTGAATAACTGTGTAACTTGGGGCAAGTCACATGACTTCTCTGTGTCTCTGTTTCCTCACTTACAAAATGGGAAAAATGAGATCCATCTTTCAGGGCTATTTTAAGAACTAAATGAGATTATGTATATAAAGGACTTAGCATAAGTAGACGATCAATAGAAACACTTGTAAAAGGGTAGTTATAACTGTTGTTATAATAACAATATCACCTATTGATCTCACAAAAGTAAAGTTCTTTGTTTGTGAAATCAGTCTGGTCCATGTATATTTAAAGTAAGGGGTAATTTGAAGGGGTAATTTTTCTACTTCTTTTAAAAAAGAAGGCATAAAGAGAATTTTAAAGAAGGAGAAAACATTATTTCTAAAAATAGGAAATGTAGAGGTGGTGAGTCACTCACACCTTAGAATCAGACAGTTCAAATTCAAATGTTGCTCCTAAGAGCTATTAAAATCAGTACAGAGAAAAGGGGAATTTTAATGGGGGAGGAAAAAGTCACCATGAGTGATGAGCTGACTGCCTTTGAAAACGGATCCAGGTCTGAGAATGTGGTGAGGCTGGAATATGAGGGGGAAAAAGACTCCAGAGGAAGGTAAGAGGGGCACCCCCTCATTTGTACACCCACGCACCCAACTACTCAACCGTTTATCACTGACCCCATGCAGTCGCTAAGTGTCTAACCGCAGACATAAAGAGAAACCATTGCTATGCGAACGGGGGCTACAGCACAGGGTGGTAGATAAATCTGCCACCAGTGCAGTTCTGTGTGGAACTGCTACAGTCCCAGAACACAGTCATTACTTCGGAAACCCAGAATGACTGGGTGGCGACGAGATGAAAGGCAGAAGGATAAGGGATCCTGGAAAAAGAGTGTCATATGAGCTACCTCCATCAGCTGATAACAGAGGGTAAACTGGAAGGAGCATATTTCTGGCAAAGGGAATGAAGTCATGAAAAAGCATAACCTATTGGAGACCTACCTGCAGGCAGTTCTGCATGAGTCCAGCCTAGGCCAACTGAGAGAAAGGGGGAAGGGAGAGGGACATATGCCAAGTAAGNGTGGCTCTCCCCCTCATCTTGCCAAGAGGGGGTCCTCACTCTGCTAAAGCCACATGGCTCTCTCGCAGGCACTCTCTCCAAGAAGCAGCCCCAGTTCCCAGCCTGGTTAGCTCCTCACTTCTGCTAAAGCCACATGGCTCTCAAGCAGACCCTCTCTCAGAGAAGCAGCTCCCAATTCCAGCCTAGTTTTTTCCACCACTCACTTCTCCCTGGCCCAAAACTTGGCCACAGCTATTTAACATATCTATGAAACCAGTTAAAGGTTATAGATATGTTAAATGCCATTCCAGAGGTTAGCTACAAAACTGTTGCTATGCAAAACAGCTCTCAATGGCCCTGCTCCATTCATCCCTTCCCCCAACTGACACCTTGGGGGGGGGGGGGGTGAGGACATCTCAATATTTCCTCCAATATTCCTGTACACCTTGAGTTCTGGACACCATTCCAAATCTTTTCTGGGGCCTCCCTTGGCTGCACCCTGTATCATAACCGCAGACATAAAGAGACACAATTGCTATGCGAACGGGGGCTACAGCACAGGGTGGTAGATAAATCTGCCACCAGTGCGGTTCTGTGTGGAACTGCTACAGTCCCAGAACACAGTCATTACTTTGGAAACCCAGAATGACTGGGTGGCAACGAGATGAAAGGCAGAAGGATAAGGGATCCTGGAAAAAGAGTGTCATATGAGCTACCTCCATCAGCTGATAACAGAGGGTAAACTGGAAGGAGCATATTTCTGGCAAAGGGAATGAAGTCATGAAAAAGCATAACCTATTGGAGACCTACCTGCAGGCAGTTCTGCATGAGTCCAGCCTAGGCCAACTGAGAGAAAGGGGGAAGGGAGAGGGACATATGCCAAGTAAGTACGGGCCAAATTGGACTCAATGAATAAATTTTAAGCAAAGAAGAGACACAATTATATCTGCCTTTTAGAAAGAAGATTCTAAGTCTCTTGGGAATTATTGACTACAAGTAGTTAAGTTCGAAGAAAGGGAGACCAGGATGAAGGCTGTTCAAGTGCATCGAGAGATGCCAACAACCAAACAGACAGGGACAGTGGCAGCGGAAGTTGGCTCTCTTTCGGGGACTAGAACTGATCAGGTCGGCTGACCCCTGGCTTGTAGGGCAGTGAAGAAATGACACTGAAGGCTCTGGTGTGAGTAACTGAACCGACGATGGTAACATTAAAGTCAGAAAGACTGAAGGAAGAATGGGATCAGAGAGCAAGTTCACAAACGTACAAAGAGAGCCAGCTTCCTACAGCAAAAGCAACTGAACTTACTTCATATGCCCGAACACTGGGAATAAAAGGACTATTGTATCACAAGGGATTATTTTTATTGTTCTCATCTAATAATCTGACAATCCACATCCTCCAACATCACAGCTGCTTCCCTTAACTAAGTTTCGACAGCGCAGCCCTGAAACAGCAGCAGGACCTGACCAAGAATGCCATAAACTTTAATGAGCTTTAAAAAAAAATAGCTAAATGTGCTCGTTCCTCTGAACAGCTGGAACGTTTCCTCCTAGAGTTGCTGAGCATTTATAATATACTTCTGCAGGCAAAACCAGGGAAGTCGACCTAGGAGAAGGCTTTTCTCAGATTATCCTGGTGAATGCCTTGCCCCCGAAAACCTGGCCAACATCAAAAGAGACAAGTCAGAATGAGTTAATGCTATACCACAGACAACAAGAAACCCTGTACACTGGAATGCAGACTGTCATGAAAAGATCCCTAGAACCTTTGGGGAGCTATAGAAAGAGACCAGAATGCCCACACACCACAAGACAACACTCAGTTGGAGTTCCAAGGCTATGGTGTGACAAGCCATCCAGAGATGGACTGATGATTATCCAGCAAAAGAATAGTGTAAGAAGGGGCCATTTATGGAAGGCTTTCTATGTACATAGACCTAAATGCTTAATATTTGATATTTCAATCCTCATGGCCTCCGCCCTGTGAACATCATTATTTCCATTCCCATTTTAGAGCTAAGGAAACAGCCTTAAAGAAGTGATGTCCCCACAGTTTCACTGCACATGGCGCAGCCTAGTTCAAGCAGAGATCTCTTTGCTGCCTGAACCGCTTGTGTTAACCATTATGCTACAGTGTCCTGGTGTATTGATAGCAGGCAGTTAGGCACGAGCAAGGCAGGAGCCATGGACCAGGTGCAGAGGGTCACCAGGGAGGAAAACCCCAGATGCCTAGCAATGGACAAAACTGGAAGCCCTTGCATGACCACTCCCTTAAGCATTAACCACTAGAAAGGGCATCTAGGCCTCAGCTATGTTTCTTCTCTGAGCCCAGAAAAGCAGCAAAACCAAGCAGAGAGAGACCATTAGGATCAGCCACAAGGACAAATGACTCCCTCCCCTGGTACCAACCAATCAGTGGAAACCCCAAACCTCGCCCAGAGGAGACACCCCAGGAAAGCTGATGAATATTCTATTGAGATGCCCCCCATCTGCTAACCTCAGATAAAAGCCCACAGGATGAAGGACCCAGTGCTGGCTCTGTGCAGCACACCATCATCTCTCTGTCTTTCTCCATGCGCTTCTTTCCACAGGGCATGTGCTTTCTTTCTGCTCCCCCCCCCACCATCCCCTTTCCCACACCTCTGTGTCTCCCCTCCCTCACATCCTTCCCCTTCCCCCTCTTTCTCTCTTGCTTTTTCCCCCACCTCCCCCACCTCCCCCTCTCTCCCTCTCCCTCTCTCTTCCCTCTTCCCTCTCTCTACCCCTCTCTCTCTCCCAACCTCCAAAGGCCCTCCTCTTGCTGTCACTGGTTTCCTGAACCCATTTCTTCCCCAGCTCAGGCCTCACTTTCTCTACCTCTACAACTTTCTAAATACACTTTCTCTTTTAATTTGAGTTTTGGCTCTGAATTCTCGTAGCCAGAACTCAAGAGCTGAGGCTGCCGAACCAAACTTTAATGCCTGGTGCCATTTTTCTGCCATTAACACCTATACCTGTGTCACACCAATGTGTAAGAGTTTGTCTGTAACACCCTAAAAAAAACATGCCAACTTTGCTCAGAAACTGTAGTAAATTTGTTTCAGTTTCCTTTAGGGTCAAAAGACCTGATGATTCATTAAGACCATCCAGAGGCAACCTACCAAAAACACATAATCCCAGGTTCAGGCTTCTCTATTTGAAATAGAAAGACAGATAAATATTATTACTCAGAGTCCCACAACTCCCTAATATTATGTATTTCTGTAATACTTCCTCTGGGTTCTTTCAGAAGAGATTATTTTGTTTTTGTTTTTTGTTTATTTTTAGCATTTCTCCACTGTTTGCCATCTCAGTCTGTTCCGAATAGAACAATATTCTCAGTTGGTCAAAAGTGCCATTTCCTTTTACAGCCAAGGTTTTGCACAGTGATACTAAATAATACAAATGATGTTTTATTTGATGACTGTTTTATACTTTCTGCAGCCTCTGGTGGGATGAGACACTTGGGCTTCCCCTGTAAATCTGCTGCAGCTATCAAGTTCTCCCCTGGAAAATTTAAATCTCTGCTTCAAACATTAACTTCTTCTGCATTTAATTTTTCACTGCTAAGGGTTTATAGCTGACTTTATGGCCCTGGAATGATTAATTTTTAATGCCTTTCTTTCTTTTGTCTTCGATCCACTTCCTCCATTTTCAATTTGAATGCAATTGTACTTTTCTAAAAGAGCATTTTTCACTTGCTGGTTTGCATATTTCAGGCAACTGGAGTGGTTGGTGCAGAGGGGAAGCCGGCATTCCTGCCGAGAACAACTGAAAGACTGTATCTCTGTGCCTTTCATGCACCTCCTGCTGCCAGCAAACTCAGCGCACCGGAAACGCTTTCAGTTCTAGGTCTTGGTGGGCAACAAATTCCCTGAGAGGACGATTGCACCAAATCCCGTCTTGGTCACGCAATCCCATTTTGCAGACTGCTGAACCACGATTTGGGAAGGCACATATGAGAAACATACCTTAAAAATAATTCATGCCTTCCCCATCCACCAAAAATAAATAAATAAATAAAAAGCAAAAAAAAAAAGCTTAGGATTTGTTTTGTAAAGGCAAAAAAAATCCCAACTTTTTATATTCACACAATATAAATATTGTAGAATATTTACTAACATGCAAAAAATGGCTGCTATATATTCGATGAAAAAAAACAGGTTACAAAACAGATGATAGGGTTTGTTACAGTATATGTGTGCTTAAAAAAAGTGGAAAAACTAACAATGGTTCTCTCTAGGATGATAAAAAATACTACATCTTGCTTTTGTGATACAAAATAAGTTATAACTTAAAATAGAATTTTGTTACACTTAGGGTAATTATTGAACTTAAACTTAAAAGAAAACAGAGGCCAAATTCCTGGCATTAAAAAGATGAAACAGATTTCAAAAATAAATGAATAATAATATTTATCAATATATTGAGGGGACAGATAGGAGCATTAATTCCTAACTCTCAAGAATGTAAAAATGTAATCCACATTTTATAAGAATGAAACCTGGTCTCAGAAAGGTTACATAAGTAGCCCAAGTTGCAGACATTGGGCTCTAGGTAAATAAACCCCAGACCCCTATGACTTCAAAATGTATGGTATTGTCACTGTCCTACATACAGGCTTTGTAGAAATACATTTCTACACATAAGTGACCTACCACACAGATTTATTTCTTTAAAGAGAAGTATTGACTCCTAGCACCAACGCTCAAGCAAGAGCATATTTCTAAACTCGTTTTTAGTCTTGCTTTTTAAAAATATATATGCTTAAAAAATGTACATGCATGCAAAAATAATATATTAATCTTTGCCATTATAACTTACGAGCATGTTACAATTTATGATGCATTTTTCACATCCATTAGTCTCTCTATTTGATTTATTCAGTGTAACTATAATGTCATCAAATTATATTTAAAATAAATATTTAAGGACCTGTGTAGAAAAATAAATGTATAAATCAACAATGAAAACTCTGTTCCTATTCTGTCTCTCTCACTAAGCTATATATACTTACAGGACTGGTTGCCAGTTACATAAGTAGTAACAAAAATTGTTTACCTGATTCATAATTTCTCCCAATAGAATAAACTATCGGCATTCCCCTTTGCTAGGTGCGCCTGTCATGAGGTGACATTTAGCCCTGGTGTGGGCCACAGTTTGATAGAAAACCGCAATCAAGCTCTTCTGAGTTGATGATCGTTAGGTCAGTTGTAGCCTAAGTTGTGAACTTCTCTGACCATCAGTAATGTGTTACTAAAGGTGCCCAATCCTCTCATCTTCTGCTGAAGTAACAGCAATTACATTCACATTTTTCTAGTTCTTATAATGAGGTCTAAATGCTTTATGTATTCAGTGACTCTACAATTAACTAAGTCACAGAAATCGTTTGGTGGCTTGTCATAGTTAAGTCAAATCTAAGCATTCTAGCTTCTGTGCTTGAATCTTGGCTATACTACACTTGTTTTATTTTAATTTTTTTAATTGTTGTTCAATTACAGTTGTCCCCATTCCCCCTCCATTACTCTCTCCTGCTCTACCCATTCCCACCTCCCACATTCAATCTCCTCCCCTCACCCCCATTGTCTTTGTTCATGGATCCTTTGTACATGTTTCTTGAATTGACCCTTCCCCTTCTTTCTCCTACTTACCCTCCTTCCCCCTCCCCTCTGGCCACCGTCAGTTTGTTCTTTATTTCTATGTCTCTTGTTCTATTTTGCATGTTATTTTGTTGATTAGGTTCCACTTATGGGTGAGATCGTATGTTATTTGTCTTTCACCACCTGGCTTATTTCACTTAGAATAATACTCTCTAGTTCCATCCACGCTGTCACAAAGGGTAGGAGTTCGTTCTTTCTTTCTCCACTTGTTTTAAATAGCCTCAGTTTCCTCATCTGTAAAATGGGGATTGTGAATAAGTCATTATACATGATGCCTGGCATAGAAGCCCCATGTAATCCTTAGCTCTCACTTTTATTAAAAGTTGAGGGCAGAAACAGCATGTTTTCATTTCTGAATACCTAGTCTCTAATTCAGGGGTCCACTGAATTTTTCTTTGAAGAACTGCATAGAAAGTATGTTAAGCTTTGCTGACCATATGAACTTTGTCTCAATTATTCAGCTCTACCACTGTAGGGAAAAGCAGCCATAAATAATGGTATATTAGTGGGCATGGCTATGCTCCGAAAATATATACTTGACTTTATTTGTTTTGTGTCAACCCCTAAGCCCTAACAGAAATGTCTAGCACACAGTAGATACAGGTGAAGGTCTAGTGAATCAGTATTGCTCCATCCTCTATTTTGAAGAGAGAGCAGAATTCAGCTCTGTTGCTAGGGCTTCACCCTACCACCATACAAACCGAAATATAAAGCTTGACATTTATTAGAGGGGGTGCAAATTTGCATAAAAGCAAAAAGATCTGGGAAGTAAAGTATCAAGATTTTTTGAACCTGCTTCAAGATTCAAAGGTACTGAAACATCAAAACATTTGGGGGAAGAAATAGCAGGTGCCCCTGACTGGAGCTATTAGCAGGAAGGTGCTAACAAGCACCCTGAGATCAAAAATCACCATAAATGTGAGGGAAGACATTGTTTCTTTATCTGTCAGAAAGCTAATCCCAAACCAGGTAGTTTAGCAACATCTTCATTCATGACCCTGTGACAGTGTGTTGATCCACTGAAACAGCCGGCTACAGAAACTGCCATTCTACTGAGTCAGTGCTGGTTGGAGCACTGCTACTTAGGACGCATTTTCCTTCTAAACTCCTCTACACTAAGTCACAAGTCAGCTTCTCCTGAATCCTTATGTGAACCCAGCAGGAACCAGCCTTCTTACAAAGTACCAGGTGTCAGCAAAGAATGGGCTTTTAGAGAGAAATACTCACCATCGGTAATCAGTTAGCATCCCAGGCTTCTTGTACATATCATGAAAAGAGCATCTCCTGCTTCTCCTAGCAGGGAGGATACTGCACATTACATGTCAATGCATCACTGTCGAATGACATTTATTTGTCCTAGTTAATAATGCAGGCTCTCTCTAACTGCAATTTGTAAAAATTTTGTATGAAAGGATGAATGATGGAACACATGCACTGTACAGAAAAGCTTCGTCTGAAATAGAATTCCAGTTCTTTGGCTTCTCAAGGCTTTGAGTCAAATGTCCCCGAGATCCACTTGACTTTCAAAACATGCCTCGTATGATTTTGTACATTATGATGTGAAGTCCATGGCAATCAGGTTACACGAGAGTTGACACAAGCCAACAGCTTTTAAAAATTTATTTTTGCCCTTGATAAGCACAAATTCGCAATCCACAGGTCCCTGCAACCCAGATATCACCACGGGAATATTTTTGGCATAAGCAATCAGTATCTCCCTCTGAAAGCATCAGGACCGAAGCACTGACAGCATCGCATTTCGTTACACCGCACCTGTCAGGTGTGACCCAGTTGTTTTGTTCAGTGGACATGAAATCTGTCAGTCAGCCTCTGCAGGTTCCTCTGAGCTGCCCCACCCCATTGCTCCTCTAGCTTCCAGCACCCAGAACAACCTTCACCAAGCTCTATTCAAGGAAATCACATAAATATTAAAAAGACTGAAGGGCTGATCAGAACAGGCTTTTGATATTATGGGATTTGTAACTCAATTTATTAACCATATGATAAATGGTATAGGATTCAAGAGGCCATAATCATTTTATGGGGGAAGATCATAAACCTGCCAAATGCCATCCCCTATGTGCATAGGAGACTCTTTGGATGCCAAAAATGATGCTATCTAGACCTTGTAAAAGCAAAGCTAATGCAATTCTAATTTTACTACTAGTATTTGTCCTTTTGGTAGTCCCCTCCAAACAAGAATTTCACTTTTTGCTGACATTTCCAATCTGGTCATTAACAGCTGGGTAGAGGCAACTTTCTCCCAGCGGGCTGGCAGAGACTTGTGCTACGATTCTGGCATGCGTTCTGCACCCCAGAACCCCCCAAACCCACATTTGCAGGGGCCTCAGCATCTTTTTAACCACTGGTCTCTTTATCTCCATCAGATACTTTTTAGCATTTGACCACTCATGTGTTTTGCCAGAAAGTCATATGAGATCCATTCTGTGACAAAGCTGCACAGGAGCACCCGAGACTGCATCAAAACACGTGGGACAAATGTCTCCTTTCACAAGGAGTCCTGGCTGAGTGGGAGTGTGCTACCTGGGGCATCATGCTTCACTGGCAACACGCTGTCAGCTTTCAGCAACATGCCCCGTCTGTTTCTGGTGTGTTGACAGTTTTGGGATCCATTGCAGTAAATGCATCCATGAGACTGAGGCATTCACCATAAGCTGTTTGACCTTGGGCAAGTCATTGCATCCCTCTGAGGGTCTGGCTAAGTAACAGGGACACAGAAACCTGTCATGGAACCAGACGGAATGGTAGTAGATCAAATGAAAAAATAGATCTACATGCACTTTGTAAGCAAAGAAAGCAAAATAATACAGTAAAGTGAGGGCTTTGGACCCAGCCAAGCAAAGGGTTAGAATCTTGATTCCCTGGTGTATAACTGAGCCTCAATTCCCTCTCCTGTGCAAGGGGGCAATAACAATCACCTTATAGGGCTCTCGTAAGCAAGTATGCTGCACATTAGGCACACCGTACATGAATGTATACACACACACACCTGGTGGGCAAAAGTAGGATTATGGTTATGCGTATGCTAAACAGTTTATTACTGTATTATTTATTTGTAAACTATTGTATTACCTTCCATACAAACAACTGTAAGCCTACTTATTCCCACCTGGTGTATGTGTGTCTATATAACTTGACTAGCAATTTAAGGAGACAACATAGACAAACGTGTTTCCAAGCCTCCATATTTAATGCAAAGCCTTTCACATGGTTTTTCTAAACTTACCTTCCCAATTTACCCATTCCTGGCTGGTGAAATGAGGTGACATTGTTTCCTCCTTCATGGAGGATATGACCTCCCAGGGGCTCCCCTCACAACCTTTCATATGATTCCTGTCGGACACCGACAGAGCCAACCTCTCTGGGAAGATGCAGCCCTGTGGGGGATCTCAGTTCCCACTAGCCTGTCAACCAGGGGCCTTGTGCGAGACACAGTCAGGGCAAACGCACAAAGTCATCTGGGGATCATTATGCTGTATAACACCTATGACAAATCGGACAAGAGGCAAGCCGGGGCTTCCCCCAGAAAGATTAGAAACAGGATGTGCTTCTTATATCCACAGAGTTTGCCTAGTCAATTTATGAAAAGGTCACCCAATTGTCCATAGTCTTTTCTGAAAAGCCAGCTCTCATGTAAAGTGAGTTTTCATTTTGGTCATTTTCCAAAGAACACTTGTGCTCTCATCTACATTCTAAAGAGGTCCCAGTTTCCATAGTCAATATGGTTTGTGTGCCTTAAAATAAATAATACCTTGCTTTTTAGAAGTATTAATTCACTGCTTCACTAGCAAAGGTACAAAAATTAGGCTATACTTAGGACCAAAAGGAAAGATAAAGAAGTTCTGTATTCCAAGTCCTCAACATATTGAGACAACTCATTTTCTTGCTGAGCTCAAAAAGCTTATGCTGCAATCACAAGTACTCAGTTCCAAGTGTAGTTGTAGGACCTTAAGATGTAAATAATAAATGTATATTCAACTATCAATATAATAAGAATAAATGTGACTCATTTCTACATAGGTCATTGCAATTAACAGGTATTTTCATATTCATTTCTTATGTAATTCTCCAATAACTCTATGAAAAAGGAAGAGCAGTCATCTTATCCCCTTTGCTGATAAAACACCAAGGCTGAGAGAGGAAGAATGATCTGCCCAATAATGCACATTTAACTAAATGCTTCTGACTCTAAATCTATGCAGCTTGAACTGTCTTATAATAGTTCTGTCATATTCTACATTTTTAAAATTATGCTAGCAAGTATCCCCTAATCCCCTTTTGCATTTGCTTTTTTAAATATTTTTATTTGTATTTTTCCATTCCCATTTAACCCTCTTATACCTCCCTCCCCATAAGAGGGCTTAGTGTTCACACCTGAAACCTCCTCATTATATTTCCCATCTGTTGACATTTGTCCTCTTCTCCATACACCCACCCCAAAGGAGGAGAGTCCAAACCAGTGGTCAAACGAGGGCTCTGTGCCTCTTCTTCCCTGCACTGCACACATATATCAAAGAATTCCCCTAGAGCAATGAATCTACCACTGACCTGGGATGCTGTTCCACAGAGGGAAGTGGATGCTCTTTCTTTTGAAGAGGGCCAGGACAATAGTCGCACCAGGCCAAATGGACAGACAGGAACAGGGTTTGCCATTTCCTTTGAAGATGCGGAATGCTCTAGTGCTATAAACGGCATCACTTACGGGTTCTTCAAAGCCTCTTCTGCGCTAGCCATTCTACCCCACTATGTGAAATGGGAGACATCTCAATAAGAGGACCTATGGAGGTTACCGCTGTCCAGTTGGTAACAAAATAGAATGTGCGATTCACCTTTGAACCCAGTCATTCTGACAGCTATTTTGATGTAGCTTCTTTCTAAATCAATTCCCGTATCACTAAGTAGCTTATCATGTCCTGGCAAAGCCAGCATGCCATTTAATGACATGAGATGGCACTTAGCAGATGGCATCTGTACATGCTGGAAGACATCCTCAAGGCCACTCTGAGGAAGGGCTACTGTGATTGTTCCCCTCTTGCAGATGGACATTTTGACAGTTGGCCATTAGTTATGACTACTTAACTAGTTTGAATGCCCATGCTAGCTAACTCTGTCCAAGATCTAGGCAAGTGACCTTGGCCAATTCTCTAATCTCTCGGAATCTGTTTCCTCATCAATTATATGAAAAGATTGGGCTAGATAATCTTTTATTCAATGTCCAAAAACATGATTTTTAATTTTTCTCTTTTGCTCTTCTCAAGTCATAAATTGAAAAAGGGCTGGATACCAATCCAAATGAGCAAAAAACATGGGGATAAGGAACAGATCAGCGCTGTCCAATACAAACTTCCCACAATGACGAAATGTTCTGCGATCACAATTCTATACAGCTGCCACTAACCACTCCTGGCTGGTGAACACTTTGAATGTGGCTAGCGAAACCAATGCAACCAAATTTTCAAATCTGACTATTTAAAATAAAATATAAACAGCCACATGCTGCCTGCCACGCCCACAGTATTGGATGGCACAGGCCTCTTACAAAGACAGGCCTTTCCATGGTAAGTCTCAAAGGACTGGCAACAAGGAGGAAGAAACAAGAATTCCTAAAATGTAATATAAAGGGACAGCTTTCTCTCATTTGGGTATCATTCAAACATTTTCAGGGCAGAAGCCCTGGGCCAAGTGGCAGATTCCCACTTCATCACTTTTGAATAAGACTATCTTTTTATTGCCAGCAAGAAAGCTGTACATAGCAGTTGAGTGAGATACCACCTGCAGAGGGTCACCATATAACACAGCACCCAAATCGTACACTTTTGACAGTGAAAATGAGTATATGCCAGCACTATCTAAGGCAAACCTGCACATAGAGTCACCTAAATTCAAGAGATTTTGCAATGGCAGATTCTCTAACACCCAGGATTCTGAGTCAAAGTCAGGGCTTCTGATACCAAGCTATGCTCTACAAATTATCTTAGGAAATTCAGCACCTGGGGGAGCTCTTGAAAACGTGGACTCCTAGGTCTCAGCTTAAACCTAATAATCAATTATCTCTAAGAAAGAATTACTGAATAACTGAGTAATTCTAAATCACTGCAAATGGACTTCTAGTTTACAAGATCTGAATAAAATCTGCAGCAGCGGAGCGGGGTTGGGCAGGAAAGATCCCCAGACCTAGACGCGCAAGTGGCCCGGACCCAGTCAGGGTGTGGGGCAGACTGACCTCGGTTGCACATTCTCGCACAGTGAGACGGACCACGCAGGCCCCAGGGGGCGAACCCAGTGGTGGAGGGCTGATGGCAGTGGCACACTCAGAGTACAGTGGGAGTGGCACACTCAGAGTACAGTGGGATGAAATGCACAGGCCCCGGTGACGGTGGCAGCTGTGGCACCTGTGGAAGCCGCGGCAGGAGGCAGCAGATGGACGCCATTGCTCCTCGTTGACCCCGCCCCCACATGCAGTGTCACAACCCAGCCACTGAGTTGCCCTGCTCAGGTGAACACCTAGGGCTCCGATCCTGCTACAGAACAGGCACGAACAGCCCAAAAGATGGCGCAAGAAGAACTCAAAGTCCCAGAGCCAATAACTCTAAGCAACCGAGAAATTGCCAGCCTCTCAGAAGCACAATTCAAGACACTATTTATCAGGATGCTCACAGAACTGGTAGATTATAGTCACAAATTAGAGGAACATAGTCACAAATTAGAGGAACATATGAAGGCTAAACTAATTGAAATGAAGGGAGATGCACAGGAAACCAATAGTGATGGAAAGGAAACTGGGACTCAAATCAATGGAATGGACCAGAAGGAAGAACAAAACATCCCACCAGAAAGGAATGAAGAAATGAGAATTCAAAAAAATGAGGAGAGGCTTAGGAACCTCCAGGACATCTTTAAACGTTCCAACATCCGGATTATAGGGGTACCAGAAGGGGGAAAGAAACAGCCACGAGTGGAAAACGTATTTGAACAAATAATAAAGGAGAACTTCCCCAGTCTGGCAAAGGAAATAGACTTCCAGGAAATCCAGGAAGCTCAGAGAGTGCCAAAGAAGTTGGACCCAAGAAGGAACACACCAAGGCACATCATAATTACATTAGCCAAGACCAAAATGAAGGAGAGAATCCTAGAAGCAGCAAGGGATAAGGGGACAGTCACCTACAAAGGAGTACCCATCAGACTGTCAGCGGATTTCTCAAAAGAGACCTTACAGGCAAGAAGGGGCTGGAAAGAAGTATTCCAAGTCATGAAATCCAAAGACCTACAGCCAAGATTGCTCTAACCAGCAAAACTTTCATTTAGAATGGAAGGACAGATAAAGTGCTTCTCAGATAAGGTCAAGTTCAAGGAGTTCATCATCACCAAGCCCTTATTATATGAAATGCTAAAGGGACGTATATAAGAAAAAGAAGATGAAAAATATTAACAGTGAAAGGACAGCAAACTCATAGTTATTAACAACCACACCTAAAACAAAAGCAAACTAAGAAGATGGCTAGATCAGGAGTGGAACCATAGAAATGAAGAACACATGGAGGGTTAGCAACAGGGGAGTGGGAGGAGGAGAAGGGGGAGAAGGCACAGAAAATAGCATAGATGGTAGGTAGAAAATAGATAGGGGGAGGGTGAGAATAGTGGGGGAAATATAGAATCTAAAGAACTTGAGACACGTGGTTATAAACTAAGGGGGGGAGAATGGTGGGGGAGGGAGGGTGCGGGTGGAGGGGAATGAAGGGGGGAATAGAACAACTATTGGTATGGTATAATGGTATAATGGTAATGGTATAATCAATAAAATATATTTTTTAAAAAAGACTGCATGTGCAAAATTATGGAGACCTAGACTAGGGGGGCAGAGAGGGAGAAGGAGAAAAGTGGGCAGATAATGGATATATTTTGGAGGTAGAGCTAGCAGGGGTGGCTGATGATTTGGAGGCGGGTGATCAGGCCAAGAAAGAAATACGGACAGTGGAGGTCTAGGTTTCTGGCCTGCAGAGTGAATATTCTCCAGGCCACACTTCACCGAGTGCTGATCTTTCACGGGTCCATGTGTGCTGAAGATCTGACAGTATACACGTCCGTGGATTAAAGGCGCCCCTCCTCCCAACCTTACCTCCCAAGTAAAGACAAAATTGTCACCTTTATATTGAGTAGAGAAGAATCCATGCTGCCAAAATCATAGGCGCACTGCCCAGGTTTGGAAATCTGTAGTCTCAGCTGAGAGACCGCTTGTCCATCTGAAAATGAGTAATGGCAACAAGGTCCACCAGCCTCACCCGCTGGGATGTTTACCCTCATTAGTCACCTTGGGGAAAGAGAGTTGTAATTATGAAGGTACAATTTGCTAAATAAGTACCAGAAAGGAGCAAGCAGGGACCCGTTCATAATTCACAGGACAGAGTTATTGGCATGGTCTAGATGGAATCCAGGAAGCAGCAGTGAGAGCACACTGAGAAAGTGCCAAAGCCGGAACCAAGAATCTGTAACTAAAGAAAGAGCCGAAGGGAAAGAATTCTGAAATAGGAAGAGCAATCCATCATGGGGTGGCCTGGTGGACTTTACAATGTGCATTAAATACTTCCTAGGACCTCAAAGCTTTTGACCCATGCCTCAAAGTCATGCAAAACACCTGGCTGGCCATCACCTCAGTAAACAAAGGGAGTGGGGAGGACCACAGTGTTTTCTATCAATAGCAAGTTCATTACAGAAAATCCACTCGGGTTTCACCTGGCTCATATATCACATAGTAGCATTTAAAGCAACACTTCTTCTAACAGAAATGAACGAAATTGGATACTGACAGTATGTCATCTTGGTGTATGCAAACAACTCAGCTGATATTTGAAAAATGTTTCTACTTATTGCCCATTGTTATAGTCTGTGATAAAAGGGGAGAGGAAGTATGGCTTCTGGTTGCTACGGCCATGAGGAGAAAGGCCTCCAGTCACTTTTCATTAATTCACTGTGGTACCGAATGTCACTTTGACATTTCAAATTACCCTGTTGCTTTGTTCACAAAATTATTTTGAGCTTAAACCCAATGAGTTTTTAGCCTGGCTATTTACATGAACTAACACCTCTCATCTTCTGATGTTTGGACCCACCCACAAGACTAGATTTGACTGTGTTAAAAATGACTGAATGCCTAATCTTTGGAGTCAAACAGACCAGTGATTTACCTTCTCTGTGTCTTCGTTTCTTCATTTATGAGTAAGGAAACTGATAATATCTACTTTATGTTTCCTTTGAGGATCGAGTGTGGTATTATACAAAAGGCATTAACCACTCTTCCAACAAAAGACGACTCACAGTGAAATAACAATAGTAATAGCTAACATATTTAACACTTCCTAGTTTCCAGACCTTTATCTACAGAAATAAAAGCATCATCCTGGCCAGCATGGCTCAATTGCTTGATGTCATCCCATGAAGCAAAAGGTCACCAGTTCAATTCCTAGTCAGGGCACAGGCCTGGCTTGCAGGCCTGGTCCCTCATTGGGGTATGCGAGAGAGGCAACCTATCGATGTTTCTCTCTCACATCCATGTTTCTCTCCCTCTCCTTCTCCTTCCCTTTCCCTCTCTCTAAATAAATTAATAAAATCTTTAAAAAATAAAAACATGTACTAACCTAACTCTACAGCAATTTCCTAACCTAGACGCTAGAATTACTATCTCCACTTTACAGATGAAGAAACTGAGTACCTAAAGGTCCGATGACTTGGCCAGAATCCAGCCCAGGGGATCGGGCCTCAGGGCCTGTGTTCGTGCACTCCGCTGTTTGGCATCTGTCTAGATTTCCTGGTGGAGCTACCTATCCAAATCTGAATGTCCAGCCCCAGCTTCACTCGGAACCAAGTCCACATTTCCAACATCCAACTGCTTCCTCATTATTTTCCCCTCAATGTCTAACAAATTTTCAAATTTAACAGGTTCGAACTCAACACTGTGTTACATAAGTTCCTTATCCTCTCCCTGGAACCTGCACTGGCCACTGTACCTCATGTCAGTTTATGCCAGTTCCATCCTTGCAGAAGCTGCCAACCACTCTTTATGCCTCTTTTGCCCTCAAACCACACATCTACTTTATTAGTAAGTAATTACTGGGTCCACCTTCAAAATATCTCTGGAGTTCAACCACTTCTCACTGCCTCCTTCATACCACTGGCCCAAGCCACCTCCGTTATCTGGCACGAGGATCACTGCGATGGCCTCCCGACGGATCCTTCCCAGTCTGCCCTCCTGCCCTTCATTCAGGAGTCAACCCAGCAGCCAGAGTTAGCTCAGTGCCTTCCAGTGACTCCCCACCACCCCCCAGGGAAAAGTCAAAATCGGTACAAGGCTCTACATAATCTGGTCCCTGCCACCATCTGTGACCTCATCCTCTCCTTGTTCCCCTAGCTCTTCCTCTGCTCCAGCCACACCGGCGCCAATTTCTGGAACACACCAAGGACACTGACACCACCAGGCCACTGTACTTACTGGTCCCTCTTCCCTGACTGCTGTCCTGGCAGATACTGACATGTGGCCTCTTTCACTTCCTGGCCTCTGCTTACTGAGGCCTTTACCTCCACCCTCCTCTGATCCTGTCCCCCGCTGATGATTTGTTTTTCTCCATCACTTTTATCACCATCTAACACACTATGTATGTTGCTTATCTTTTTGGTTATCTGTCTTCCCCACTAGAATGTAAGCTCTGCGGGGGCAGGGACTTTTGTCTATTTTGCTCATTACTGTACCTCTGCCACCCCCCAAGCCTAGAGCACTCCTGAGACATAGGTCATGCTCAACATATAGCTGATGAATAAATGACTGAACAAGTCCCCTCCCATTACTAGCCAAAGACATACAGCAACATGCCAGGTGTCATACCATGAACTTGATCATGCTCATCTTGTCCAAAGTCTCCCCTGGAGGTTTACACCTTGCCTCAGGTCCGGTCCTGGAAATTCATTTATCTGGGTCATCCTATTAATCTACAAATACTCATGAGAAGGAAGATTAAAAGAATCTACTATCAATCAACAGTCTCTTAGTATAAGTTGGTTTGTAGACTCTTCCATACCTTTTGAATTACCTAGTGAAGAAGATGACTAGGAGAGACATAAGTGCCAAGGAAATGACCTGACGTCAGTAACCCAATGTTAGGATATGGGATGTCAGGGAGGATGAGGGTAAAATCGCCAGTATGGGAAGAAGGACACCACAAAGAGAGAGGAATTTCTCCTCCCTACAGATTTGCCTCAGAGTGGTCCAGAATCTTCAGGAAGCGATCTTTAGCCTCTAGCATCCCTTCTCAGGTTCAAGTGAGCACCCTGCTAGTTTCTTTCTCTTTGCTAGTTTGCTTCTCCAGGAGACCCAAGAATTAATATTGCCGCCTCTCCTCTGCAGGACTACCCACACCCACCTCACCTCCCAGGGCGGAAATGAAGAACGTGTCCTCAACTCCCCATGCACAGTCCTCTGTTAGTCATCCCCTTTAGTGAATTCCTCCAAGTGACTGGAGGTGCAGCCAGGGTTGAAGTTGCCAGGGGACAGGCAGGGGCTACACGCAGGAGACGAGGGTTCAGGACTGGCTCCAGCACTCACTAGGGACGACACTGGCAGCCGTGCCATCTTTCTGAACTGGATCCCTGACTAGAAAAATAGCCACTATTCTTATTTCTTATAATTATTGCAGAGATTAAATGAGCAAATTATGTGAAAACATTTTATCCAGGGCCTCACTACTGTTGGGTCGTTACTCAGTGGGGTACAGGGAGAAGTTGGTGACGGCCTGAACAAAGAAAACACAACAATCCAAGGGAGTCCACAGCAAATAGCTATTTCTCTACGTCACAACGAAGATGGCACCAGGAGAGCTCCACGTCAGGACAAGAGATGCAGAACCCGGGGCTGCTCCACCGCAAGTATTGACGGAATTAATCCTTTGACTACCAAAATTATCTATCTCCACTATACAAAACATAGGCAATACTGGCAAGAAGACAGCAAAAATATTCATAATGTAACCAACCATGGATCACCAGTACTACCAGTGTGATACTCTTCCAAACTTCAAACTGTAAAGATACAAAATATGCAAGACCATGATCATATTTGTGTATTACTCTGTAACATCCCTTGCTCATTTAATATGACATAAATGTCTTTTAATATCAATGATTGGCATCATTGTCCTAAAGGCTACATAGGAGCCAACCTCTGAGGATTTATCACTAGGCCATTTCCAATCTACCCTTTCTTATAAACAATCCCGCCACCGTATGTCCTGGTATAGAGGACTAATCCTATAACATGGAGTCACTAATACAACTGATTAGTGAAGAAGTCACTAATCACTTCTTCAATCATGGTCCTAGAATAAGTTCCAAGTAGCAAAATTGCTTAGACAGAAGTTAGGAAAAAATAAAATTATATTATAGGGTTTTGATGACAGGATTTCTTTTTTAATTCGAGCAGTATATGCCAGCTGCTCACTAAAACAGACATGATCTTCTCCTTGGGCACATGACGAAACCAAATCTTCCCGCCTCTCCTGAAGCTGGGGGCAACCATGGGGCTAAGTTCCAGTCCTTGGCATGTGTGCTACCAGTAAGTGGATGCCCTGTGCCAGCCTGACCCTTTAAAATCTATCGTGCAGTTCTTTGTCCCCTTTGCTGGTGGATGACAATGCTGAGGGACTCTCACTCTGTGGTGAGAATGGCAGAGCCTTTGTCAGCCTGAATCTCTGAACGACAGTAACAAACACAGACCGTCCCCTGCTAAACGAGAACCAGCTTAGATTACTCACCTAAGCGAGAAAAACACTTCTCTTGAAAATGTAGGTGGGCCATTATACAGCCTGGGGTCTATTTGTGACACACATAAGACCTCCCTACTTAATACAAAAATATACACCTTAATGGGCCACACTGCTATAACAAAACCCTAACATATGTGACAAGGAGCGCATGGTGGAGAACCTTTTTAATAAAGGCTCAGAGATGGAGACACACAATCTACTTTTTGGTAAAAAGTCTATCTTGAAAGGCCTGTAGCTATGGGGGAAGTGGTGAGAAAACAGATATTAGAATATGTTAATTATTACTTGTTGCACTTAGGAAAGATTTATAAGAAATACATGCACTCCAAAAATAATGGGTTGATTTGCAAGCAGAGACCAAAGAAAAATGGGGAAAATATAGACAATCAGACATTGCAGAACAGAAAAATTGAACTGCTTCTGAACCACAAACAATAAGAAATGAAACTCAAAATGGGCTTGGAAGGGTCCATAAATTTGTATTAGTTAAACACATGTATAAAACACCATAGCAAATATCTTATTAAGTATGTTTCCTTTCCACCTAAGTGTTTAGTTTCAAATGGCTGCCAGAGAGCTACCATGAAGTTGAAGGAGAGAAACACCGGGTTAGGGAAGAGAAGGGGATAAGGCTTGAGTATTATGTCTTAAGAATTCAAGGTGTGGTTACTCTCACATGGAAGGAAAAAGATCAGAAGCCAAGCAAATTTAGACTAAAAAGGCTCTGACTATTCAAGCCAGAAAAAGACTCACAAACCCCATATCGGCTCAGGTGGAAAGCAAGCTGAGAAAGCTGTCAGGCCCTGAGGGA
Source organism: Sturnira hondurensis (assembly GCF_014824575.4). Taxonomy (NCBI): domain Eukaryota; kingdom Metazoa; phylum Chordata; class Mammalia; order Chiroptera; family Phyllostomidae; genus Sturnira; species Sturnira hondurensis. Next base: position 13,181,611 of record NW_028075269.1, on the reverse strand, counting down.
GGCTCACTCCAGTGCTCACTTCACACGTGACCATGAAGGACAGTGGACACAGAACCCACACCCACACCAAGTCCTCCCGTAGACAAGGGGATTTTTCCAAAGTGGCAAAATCAGGACCGATTTAAAGAACTTTCCTGACTACCACAGACCAGGGCCTCCCCAGCAGGGTTTCATCATTGCCCTGAACCAGTGATTGCAACGTGACTGTCACGCCCCCCTTCCTGCAAGCAGGTTATCACTGCAGTTACACCACCCCAGCCCCACTGTCATACATTGTGTGAATGTGTGTGACTGTGTGTGTGTTGTCACTGGGGTAGAAAGAAGATAACATACCCAGATCACCAGGCCACTAGGGACCATATCCGAATATGTTTGAGAAGACCTTACATCACCCAGAAACCCCTCACCTTTGAGTCTTGCGTAGAATTTGGATGGAGTATTGAGTTAGCTCCTCTAAAGGAGAGGGTAGGTGTGTCCACTATGCAAATGAAAGAGAGAACCTGGATATTTGATGACCAGAAACCTGAATATAGTCCGACCTGCTAGCTGTTCGCCAAAACTTCTGTTCTGTTCTTCTTCCTAAAAACACAGTCTCATTCTAGTCACCTACCTTCCTTGCAATAGATGTGGTCATATGACTGAGTTCTAGCAAATTAAATGTAAGCAGAAGTGCCCTTTTCAGGCCTGGCTCACTAAACACACACACACACACACACACACACACACACACACACACACGCCCCCTCTCCACTTCCACCACCACCACCAGCAGCACTGCTATATGGCAAATGAAAAATATTCTGTGGTCATTTTCCTTCTGCCACTTGGCTGTCACTGACCAGAGGATCAGATGTGATATTAATGCCAGGAAAATCTTGTGAGCTGCACGTTGAAAATCGGTCCCTGAACGACTGTGTGAAGTAGAGCTCCTTCCCACCCTTCCCAGTGCCCAGGAGCTGCCTTGCACTGGTTACATGAAGGAAAACTAAACTTCTATATCCACTGAACCATCGACTGCATTTGTCTACAGCAAATAGTACACCCTTACTAATATAATTCAAAAGCATATAAATTATGAAAATACAAGCCTACCTATTCTATCTAATCACCTTTGTGTATCCATCTGAAGCTTTCTGTGATCACATATGTACATACATACATTACAGATATTTCTGTACATGTACATTACATTACAAAAATCGGATCACACCATATACCTTGTTCTGAGATACTTTTAGGAGACTGAGGATCCATTTTAATACGACATATATTAATGAGCGAGATAGCACTCTGTGCCTTTACTAAAGTAACAATTACTCATTTTTGCCTAACAAAAATCTATTCAATAAACCTACAAAGATATCTATTCTCTTCAGAAACAGTTTGTTCGGTAGCCAGTAAATGAGATACCCATAAGTCAGAGTATTTTCCATTGCCTAGAAATATGTCAAGAAGACAACTTTTACCCCCATGACTGGCAGTAAATCAACAGCAAAATTCTATATGTGATTATAAAAAATACAGCTCCCTCCATCTGGCCCTCTAGTATTTGTCTTCTGAGGGTATTTTTCCCCAGGAAGCCAAGGAGATCAATGGAGATAAAAACGATCAGATCCTGTGTGTAATATGTGTTAGAAACGTAGGTATTAGTGAGCAATTGACACAGTGCCCAGTGTTTTTCTTAGCTGGTTATCCTTCTTTACAAGTACTTTCAGGCATTCCTTATAACAACACTGAGCACAGCTAGTACAGAGTAAACTACTTCAGTTTTTGTTTTAGGAGGTGGTACTTGCCTGGCATTCTTAGAATAACGTCACATTACCAACATCATCTCTAACTGAGAACACTCGGTACCATCTTCCATTTGTAAAGGTCAACTCTGCTTTTGCTCAATCACCGTTATACATTTTCCTGAAAGTTTGGCAGAGCTGAGTGTTCCCAGGAGATCATTCTTCACGTATCTTCCCACTGACCAGTCCCTCTCATCCTCGGGTGGGTGCACTGCTCTGAGTGGAAGCCCCTCCCCCATGCCCCCCATAGCACTATGCACGTGCCACTACCCAATAAATCCAATCCATATGTCACGGTCACCACATCTGTGGAGAGCCTATGGGACAGACTGTGTGTAAAACACTTTACATACATTATCTCATTCAAATCTAACACTCTGCTTTATAGTGAGGAAACTGAGACACAGTTTAGTGAGCTGCTAGCATCAGGGCCAATGTTCAAAGCCAGGCTATCTAACCAAGGAGACCATATTCTAAAGAGTCAGTAATAATAGTTGGTTTTCTTGTCTCTTTCTCCTATTTTCTTTAACAAATATTTATTGCTACTTAACAAGCATTATTTGTTGTTATGGAGCAGGTTCATTTTCACAGTACATTATGAGCATCATGAATTCCAGCGCTTAGTGCCACGCCTGAAACTCGGTTGCTAGTCAGTAAATTTGTGATGCATCACCCAATGCAGACATATAAGCACATTCTCTGCCTTGCACCCACAGTCAAACAGGAAGACAAGGAAAATAAAACCTCCCTGGAAGAAAAAGAAAGGAAATGGGCTGTCATTTTCCTGCCATTACAAATATATTGAAAAGAGGCTGCACCTCTCAGGGTAATGAATGGTCTTGATCCTGTTACAATAGAACCAGAAGCACAACTACAAAGCCTGTAACTCCTATGTTCTAGAAGCCTCAACATTTTAAGGATTCAGTCCCTTTTAAGTCTACACTCTGTTGGTCAAATTCTTTAATGATAAAAAAAAATACAGATCTTTCCAGGTTCAAATTGAGAGAGGAAAATTCATGAAACAGGTCAGGATAGAGACAGATATTTGAAGAATGAGGAGAATTTGAAAACAAGCCAAAAATCTCGCAGTTTCCAGGCTAGGGAAACAACGACGCCTCCAGGAAAACAGGAACGGTCATGGTGCCACGGCAGTCAGTGTGGAGACTCACCTGACTTAAGCGAAGGACAGAAATCTACAAGGGTAGAAACTCAACGAGATGATGATAGATAGATAGAGAGACAGAGAGACAGAGAGGCAGACAGACAAGTGGGTTCTGATCATAAGGGGACCTACAAAAAATAAAGTTCAAATTAAGGATTTATTTTAGGTTTATAAACAGAAAAATGACACCGTGTAAGTGGTATTTTAAGCACATGGGCTTGGCAACTGTCTGATGTTCCAAGAAGGGCTCCCTTCTTATTCTTTCCTATATCTTTCCTCTTTCTTGGGCTGGGGTTTGCAGTTCAGGAAAAAGAGCCGGTGGAGAAACTGTGCACGTAAGTTAGGTCACAACTATAAAAATATAAAAATACACCTTACACCCCTGAAACTTTAGATTTTGTTCTTTGGCAAAGAACCAAAGTCATCTACAGAGGTTCCTTGCCTCACACAGACCCTCCCTCTGCTGGGCAAACCACCTAACTAGCTCCCTTGTGACCACCACTGCTACCCTGACTCCTAGCCCTGAACGAGCATGTCCTAGCAACTTAATCCAGAATTGTCGTCTACACCAGAGCACCGCACCCCTTGTCCTGAGTGAAGACCTGGAATAGCACTGCCCACGTACACTCATGCCCATGCAAATCTCAAAACCACAATGGCTGTCTCCATGGCTTCTGGCTTTTTCCAGTGGCTCACACCTGCCTACAGAACGAAACAAAACCCCTAAATTGGGCTTTCATGAACTTGTTGACTTTGACCATCACTCTCTGGCTCAGAATCAGGACCCCACAATCAGAACTCCGCCTCCTAGACTCCCTTCCCAGCCAACCTAATTAGCCTAGGACACAACCCTATGTGTGCTTCCTACCTCTTCTGTCTCACCCCTGCTCTGAGTTTAATTGTCACGTTCTGACCTCCTCTCCCTTACCCAGTTCTCTTCAACTTCCTAAACACACAGAAATCTCCACTTTAAACTCTTAAAGAAATTATCGTTTCCACCAATTTTCTAGACACTTAAGTTTAAATTCTTACATTATTTCTTAATTGTTCTTGTGAGCACATCTTTTCCAACCAATTAATTTCCATGAGGAAACAACTTTTGGGAAAGCTTTTCTATCCTTCACAGTTCCAAACACCTATAGATGCTCAACAAATACTTCCTAAAGTGAATTTAAGAATACTGGTTATTCTTCCAGCTATTTGATGAAATGGCAATGGGATGGCAGATTTGAAATGGGTAACTCATCACTTCTCCTATTGTATCACATTGCAGAATTTTAATTAGAGTGACTCTTGGCATTACATGGGGCTGTTCAGAAAATCAAGTTGCAGTTTTAGCTCAAGGGTTTTGACTTGCCTAGGACCAAAGTTAGATGACCATATTATTCTAAAATAACTTTGTTTTTGCACTCTGCTCATTAGTGCTTAGCATTGGTAGCTGGGAGAACGCATCAAATTAACACCAATTTTCACTACCATTTTCTTTATCTGTTGCAAAACAAAGAATGATTTGCTAAACTGAGTTTTCTCTCAGTGCAATAAGTCTGGTAACAGCAGAGTTGCTCTAAAAACACCTATGCTTCCTCAAACCCTACAACACATTGTACTCCAGACTCACTGTACCCAGGAAGGGCCAAATGAAGACAGGTGCCATATTTTTAAGAAAACTGAAATGCAGTGACCTATCTAAACCACAATTCAAAAGCCAGGAATTGCCAACTAAAATTCAGAAGAACTGCTTGCTTTACAAAATAAAATGCTGCAGGGTCCTATAAATACATCAAATTCCTGGCACTCATGAACTTAACAATCAAACAATTATGGTTTCAGTTATTTGTACAATCAAACAAGTAATATGCAGTAATCTGTTGTGTTCTACAGGTACATTTTTTAAAAGATTTTATTCATTTATTTTTAGAGGGGAAGGGAAGGAGAGAGGGAGAGAAATATCAATGTGTGGTTGCCTCTTGTGTGTCCCCTGTTGGGAACTGGCCTGCAACCCAGGCATGTGCTCTGACTGGGAATAGAACTGTGATCATCTGGTTCATAGGCCCGTGCTCAATCCACTGAGTTACACCAGCCAGGGCTAGAGGTACATTTTTTGTTACTGAGGAGACCTGAGTCAGGGGGCTCCTGCCTCTCCGTGGTTCTTTCCTTGCTCACAAGAGATGAATTTAAGTGAGAGACAACATGTATAGTGAAAATGAGATGCTGGGTTTATTTACAAAATATATAGAGAAAATAAAGTATTAGTAAGTTTGTTAGTAAATGTGTTCTATACACTTGAACACCTAGCTCCAAGCGGGCACTCAGTAAGTGAGTAAGTCACCAACTACTGGGATTCAGGAGTTCCACACTTCATGCAGCTTCTAAGCACCCCTCCTTCTTCCCCTTCTAAACCTTGGGAGTAATGTACAGCTACAAAGGCTTTCTTTCTCAGTTAGTGAAGGCTCTTTTGTCTTAGTTACTGAAATTGCTACAGAGGCTCCCTTTCCCAGTTCACAGAGTTTCAAGGACTCCCTTCCTCCCATGCTATTTTTGCTTGCAATGTTCAGAACAGCTGGCAATCTCATCGCATGGGCTCAGGACTGCTGAACCAATGGGTGAGACGTCTCCCTCCTCCTCCCTGCCTCAGTTTACTATCATACCTAACAGTTTGAGTCATACTCCTGACATGGTTCTTATACACAACATGATTTAACTCAATGTCAGAAGCAAGGTAGGCATTACACAGCCCCATTTCACAGATGAGAATAGCATGCAAAATATATACTTTCATGGTGTTCACAAATTTGGGCATTCCTGAGACTGTGTGCTCTGTTTCAAGGCCAGTCTCATTCCTAGGAGTAGGCATCTTAGATACAAGTTTTCTTTAATGTTCTTTTTCTTTTGTGGGCTCTGGATCTGTAATAATTTTCCAAGTTTCTTTCTTTTCTACCTGGGCTGAGATTGATACCAACACAGTAGGGGCTTCCTTTTACTTTCTTTAACAAAGTTCATTTTTCTCTGTAAAGCTGCTATCTGACTCTCTAAGATTCACAAGCAAAATTTTCGTCTGTTGATTGAAAGAATACATCAGAGAAATCCACAGGAAATTGCAGAGCAACACAAGTAACCCAGACCTATACTGCTCCCTGGCAAAGGTCAACCCTTACCATCCCAAAGCCAAAGATACCTCCTAGGGGTTCTCAGATCTGGCTCAAAAATGCTACAGGGAATACAGTCCCTTCATTGGCCAAATTCTGAGCAAGTAGTCTAAACTAGACCTAAATAAAACTTTATAAAGAAGAACAAGGAGGAGGAGAAGAAGTGGGGAAGGAAGGAAGGAAGGAAGGAAGGAAGGAAGGAAGGAAGGAAGGAAGGAAGGAAGGAAGGAAGGAGAAGGAAAGGGAGGGAGGGTAGAAAGGTGGGAAGAAAGGAAGGAAGAAAACTGTTAAAGTTAAGGTTAAAGGATTTATTTTTCTGGCTATCCAAAAGTCTTCCCAAGAATATAAAATCCCAGGGGTTTTTTGTTAATGTTCTTGACAAAGACACTAGTGTACTGGAATTATCTGAGTGCCATCCCTCTTCCTAACCCCACCCACCAATCCAGGACCCAGAGTTTGAGAAATGCAATAAAAGAGTAAAGGTGGAGGTTAAAATATCCCTTTTTCTTAGCAGTACAGATACATCAAAGACTGCAACTTGTGAGAGTCAATGGGTCTGACATCTCCCTCCCCAGATCTGCATCCAGACTTGACCCAGCACACACAAGAGGAGTATGAGTTTGCANAGAAGTGGGGAAGGAAGGAAGGAAGGGAGGAAGGAAGGAAGGAAGGAAGGAAGGAAGGAAGGAAGGAAGGAAGGAAGGAAGGAAGGAAGGAAGGAGAAGGAAAGGGAGGGAGGGTAGAAAGGTGGAAAGAAAGGAAGGAAGAAAACTGTTGAAGTTATGGTTAAAGGATTTATTTTTCTGGCTATCCAAAAGTCTTCCCAAGAATATAAAATCCCAGGGTTTTTTTGTTATGTTCTTGACAAAGACACTAGCGTACTGGAATTATCTGAGTGCCATCCCTCTTCCTAACCCCACCCACCAATCCAGGACCTAGAGTTTGAGAAATGCAATAAAAGAGTAAAGGTGGAGGTTAAAATATCCCTTTTACTTAGTGGTACAGATACATCAAAGACTGCAACTTGTGAGAGTCAATGGGTCTGACATCTCCCTCCCCAGATCTGCATCCAGACTTGACCCAGCACACACAAGAGGAGTATGAGTTTGCAAAGCAGACCTATGTGCCCTAGACATTGCTTCTCACTGGGAGAGATAAAAGGGACCACACTCAGGGCCTTGGACAGATGTTCTCCAAACAATCAAGAAACCTGCTGCCTTCCAACCAGAACCTCACACCCCTTCTGCCAGGAGGAGAGTAAGGAGTAGAACAAAAGGTCATAGAACATGCTTTAGGAAAATCATCTTTCATGGAAATCAAGAGTAGAGAAAGGTATTCTCTCCCAGCAGATGGGACCTATCACGTATCAGCAATTTCACCAGCCCAGAGAGTGGTGCTATTAGCCACTCCACAGCTGTGGAAAAGGCATACATAGAACTCAACCCCATGATTTCCATACGCTACCTCCCCTCAGGGCCATGTAAGCTGCTTACATGCCAAGCAGCTCCTGAAAAGAGAGTAAAATGGAGAAAGTGTGAAAATCAGAAAAAATGAGGACCTTGGAATATGCTTCTATTTAAAGGGACCATTAAATATTCTGGATTAGATTAAATAAGTTTCCTTTGTCCCACCCAAAATGTGGGACTCATATGGGAAATGATTAGCCAATAAAGTCAGAAAAGAAATTCATTTTCTCTTGAGGGGGAATTTCCAAATATCAGATAGCTTACAAAACCAAGCACATTCTAAAACAGGTCAATAAAAATTAAAGTAGACCCAAAAAATTAAAATAAAAAAGAAGTAGATATAACTAGCCTCCTGAGAGAGTGAACACCAACATAAACATAACGGAACATAAAGCTTTGCTTTAAGTGTCCTGAACACTGAGTCAAACAATTCCTAGCACCTGAACAAAAAGTATGCAATTCAGCTGATTCATCTATTAATTTGCAGTTTCATTTTGAAAGCTGTGATTTTTTTAATCTAGAGGTTTGAAGGAAATAAAGTTTGTAGACTCAGACTTCATAGTGCAAACCCTACTCCTTGACTTGAAACTAGAACTCTCTGGAAGCAGAATTAACATTTAGGCCACTAGGGTGCAATTTAGGAAATTATTGCTTCACAGGCTCAAATGGTGCCCCAATGGAATAAAAGATTATACACTAAGTCTATGCTTTATTAAATTGTACCTTGGGGTTCCATACTATTGGATACTACTGGAATTTACTTATTTGTGGTTGCTCTCTGTAGAACTAAAGGTAATTACCTATTACCATGAGCTTAGAAGCCAAACATTTTTTAAGATACAGGAGTTCCAACCAAGATGGAGGTATAAGCAGAAACACTTCATTTCCTTGCACAACCAAAAGAAGGATAACAATCAATTTAAAAACAAAGAACAACCAGAACTGCCAGAAAAACATCTGAAGGAAGTCCAACAACCAAGGAGTTAAAGAAACATTCATCTGGACAGTGGGCTGAAACAAAGAAATATGGCCCAGATAAAAGAAGAGATTAAAATTCCAGAAAAAGAACTAAGTGATGAGGACATAGACAACCTGATGCAGAGTTCAAAACACCGGTAATCAGGATGCTCACAAAATTGATTGAACTTGGTCACAAAATGAAGGGAGAAATGAGGGCTATACAAAGTGAAATAACAGAAAATATACAGGGAACCGACAGTGTAGGGAAGGAAACCATGGTTCAAATCAACGATGCGGAATAAAAGGAAGAAATAAGCGTCCAACCAGAACAGAATGAAGAAACAAGAATGCAAAAAAATTAGAAGAGGCTTAGGAATCTCTGGGACAACTTTAAGCATTCCAACATCCGAATCATGTGAGTGCCAGAAGAAGAAGAGGAAGAGCAAGATATTAAAAACTTATTTGAAGTTTACTACTTATTTGAAGTAGTAATGAAGGAAAACTTCCCCAATCTGGTGATGGAAACAGACTTCCAGGAAGTCCAAGAAGCCCAGAGAGTCCCAAGGAAATTGGACCCAAGGAGGAGCACACCAAGACACATCATAATTAAGTTACCCAAGATTAAAGATAAGGGGAGAGTCTTAAAAGCAGCAAGAGGAAAGGAGAGAGTTACTTACAAAAGACTTCCCATAAGGCTACCAGCTGATTTCTCAAAAGAAACCTTACAGGTAAGAAGGGGCTGGAAACAAGTATTTGAAGTCATGAAAGGCAAGGACCTGCATCCAAGATTACTCTATCCAGCAAAGTCGTCATTTAGAATGGAAGGGCACAAAAGTAATTCTCAGATAAGACAAAGTTAAAGGAGTTCACTTTCACTGAGCCCTTATTAATATGAAATGTTAAAAGGACTTACCTAAGAAATAGAAAATCAAAAAATATGAACAGTAAAATGACAACAAACTCACAACTATCAACAACTGAGCCTAAGAAACAAAGACAAATACTAAGCAAACAACTAGAACAGGAACGGAATCACAGAAATGAAGATCACATGGAGGGTTATCAGTAGGGAGGGAGAGGGGGAGAATAGGGGGAAAGGATACAGGGAATAAGAAGCATAATAGGTAGGCACAAAATAGACAGGGGGAGGTTAAGAATAGTATAGGAAATGGAGAGTTGAAAGAACTTATATGGACAACCCATGGACATAAACTGTGGAGGGAGAAGGAGGGTTGGTGGAAGGTGAGAGGTGTGGTGCATGGAGGAGGAGGAGAAAGGGGAGAAAAAATTGGGGACAACTATAATAGCAAAATCAATAAAACATACTTTAAAAATGTAAAAGAAATAATTTGTTCAATAATTTCTCGGGAGTACACAGCCAATAAGTCATGAACGTAGAATTTAGGCCAGATGTGTTATGTGTCAAAGACTATGCTCTTAACTAGTACACAATATTATGATGTTTCTAGTAGCAAAGGTCTGGAAACAATAAAGTATTGGTTAAACTATAGTCTAGTCAATAATGTAATCACATATAGTCATTGAGGTCATGGTTACAAGCCTGTTTAGACAGACCAAGAGCGTAATGGTTACCAGAAGAAAAAGGGTAAAGGGGGTCAAACATACGGTGACAGAAGGAGATTTCAGGGTGGGTGGTAAATGCACATGCAATACACAGGACATGTATCATAGAACCGTACACTTGAAACCTATGTCATTTTATTAGCCAATGTTACCGCAATAAATGTAATTTAAATAACCCTAAAAAAAAGAAAAGAAAAAGATGTACTCTATTTAAACCCACACAAATATTGCTTCCCTGATTTGGTTCCTATTATGCAACAGTTAATAGAGTTAAGCACAATATATTAATTTCTGAAAGTGAATTAACATTTCATATAAACAAAAATGATTCATTGGTAAACTCAGGCAGATTTTCTTTCGTGTTTCAGGTACCTCACGTTGATTATACCAATAGATTACTTCCTAAATCTAGGACTCCTCAAAAAAAGCAAGACACCTTGAACCTATATGTGAATTCTGGAACTTTTTACTAAGTACTATAGACTTTCACTGTCCAATATAGAAGGGACTAGCCACATAGGGTTATTGGAATTTAAGTTTAAATTAATTAAAATTAAATAAGATTAAAATTTTTATTTATTTTTGTAATAATTGAAGCCCTGGCATGGCAATCCAAATTTATTGAACTACTGATGCTAAATTATACAAAATAGCACCACTTTAATGAAGACTTTTAGTTTACATTTAGCCACTTCTAAGTAGCTATAACATTAGGTTGGTCAATTTAAATATTGTGGCTCCCTGTTGAATAGATACACAGTCTTTACACACAAACATTAATGCATACAAAGCAATAAGGCATTGTTAAACAAAACAGCAATCATTACTGCACTTAGGCCTTGTGACCAGTTACACATGGTTAAAATTACTTCCCACATTCACGTCCACGGTACTCATCCACCATTTAACATTCCCACCAAATGTTACGCATGTGAAGCAATCGCCAACAGGCAAAAATACTAACTAAACCTGCATAGGTTGTAGCCTCTGGTTTTACCAGCTTCATACTCTAGGACTATTGTATAAGTAAAAATCTCTCTCACGATACTGGGAAGTGCTTAGAGTGTGCAAGCTGATGTGGTAGCTTTCACCTGCTTCCTAAAGGGCACCACCACAGAAAGTCCACGTAACGTGTCAGTAGCTTAAGAAAGTTGGAATGTTGGCACTGTTGAATTGGGCAACAGTTCCTCAGACCTGGCTCAGAGCAACAATGCGTTTAGTATATTAAAGCAGCTGACATGATGACTTTCTGCCGGCCTTCCCAGGCACTGGAGTTTCTCTGTTAATTTGCCTCACTAGGTCATAAAAGATCTCATTAGCATTTATTTTTTGATATTGCAGAGGATTCTAAGAATGCACAGTTGTTCCACTGTCTTGCTAGACTTTGACCTTGTGCCTTTTCTACAACTCTTTCTTCTTCCAAGTCACGCTTGTTACCAACCAGAATCATTGGAACATCATCAATGTCTTTAACTCAAAGAATCTGTTCTCTCAGATCTCGTAAATCACTAAATGTAGGCTGTGCTGTCATGGAATAAACTAATGCAAAGCCTTGTCCCCTTTTCACATACAAATCCCTCGTTGCTGTAAATTGTTCCATTCCTGTGGTACCCAAGATTTCAAGCATTCACAGTTGTGCATCCACTTCAACGTGCTTACTATAACCATCTTCTATCGCAGGATCTTACTTTTCAACAAAAATTCATTGAACCAAAAGTATAGTCAGCACAGGTTTTCCAAGAGCTCTTGAGCTAAGAATGACTAGCTTATACACATGCATGTTGCAAACTTGTCAAGAGCTAGTACCTCTCACACTGTCACGGGCTCCCATAGCCAGCATCACCCTGTGCCTCGTGCTCCCTCCGGGTCACTTCTCCCAGCACCAGGGCAGTCCTGCATCGCCACCGCTCTGGCTGGTTTACACTCCTGACTCTACTATTCACTTTCCTGACCACTCTAGTGCTCAAGACAGATGTGTAATGGCTATGTATTAGAAAGCATGGACTTGTCCATCATTGTATCAAGTTCAATTGAGAGCACTGCTCAAGCCTACAAGATACTTTTTCAAGTAAATGCTAAAGTATTTATTTAATAATAAGGTAAAACTGAATTACATGTATTTATTATATGTTAAAGACTGCAAAAATTATTAGCTGCTCGATTTGGTTTTAATGCGAACATTATGTGTTACACTTACACGCACTCGTTCCAATATCCAGCAAAAATACGTCCTGCAGTCCTACACTCTGTTCTGCTTCTGTGTGAGGCATTGCAGAGGCTGATGGGTTAAACCTGGTGGAGGAGAAATTCCAGCTACAAAAAAATTACAATTCCGTGAAAGAAGAGCTGTAATAAAGGTACAGAATAGAACCCCTGGGGATGAGAGTTGTGGAAACAGGAGTGAGATTTTGGCTGGATCTCCAGCAGGATTAGGGATTTCCAATTCCCATAAGAAAGGGGTAGAGGGTATTTTGGATGAAGGAAACAGTTTGTGCAAAGGCTCAAACGTAGAGAAAGTAAGATGTTTGAGAATTAAATGAGGCTAAAGCATGGCATAAAATTAGCAGGGGAAACTAAGTGAAAGGGGATCCGGTCAGAATTCTGACTGGGGGCCAAATGGGAAACACGCCATGCTATGAAGTTAGGGCCCATTGTGTAGAGGCTGTCAAATTAATGAAGGTTTGGGCATGTAGCATATTTCTATTTTGAAAAAAATGAAATGAGTTGTTGTCAAGGATGGACTGCAGAAAATAAAAATGATTAAGTGGAACAACTTAAAGTGAAAATTTATACCACATGGCAACTTACAACCAGGTGCCAATTAGAAATAATGTTCCTATACACATATTTGCATTTATATAAATATACATATAAACAGGCTTTTGTTAACTGAATTTATTGTGATAACCATTTTACAATATATACAAATATTTGTATCATGTTGAACACATGAAACCAACATAATGTTGCATATCAATTACACTTTAATAAAAAACATACTGATAGATTACAAAAAATATATTATCACTGTACAATGCTAATGAGGCTTTGTGGGTGTATAAGCATGTATCTCAGACTCCACTTTATTCCTAGATGCATACGCACACCCATGATGAGGGAGACCAAAACCCCAGAATTTATTTATAAAAATTATGTATTTATTCTTATATGTTTAAACTTCTGTCACCTTCAAAGTTCTCTCCACTTGATGTAATACAGTCCAGGGGTGTCCAGCCTGTGACCAGCAGGCCACATGCGGCCCAGGGTGGCTATGAAAGTGGCCCAACACAAAATCATAAATTTACCTAAACCATTATGAGGGTTTTTTGAGTTTTTGTTAGTGTTTGTGTATTTACTGTGTGACCCAAGATAACTCTTCTTCCAGTGTAGCCCAGAGACACCAAAAGTTTGGATATCAAGACTTTTTTTCCACTGTTCAAAACAGTCTTTGAACTCATCAATTTTGGTGCCTTTCAGTGCTTCTGCCCTTTTTGGTTTCACCTCATCCACATCAGCAAAACGCTTCCCTTTGAGACCTTTTCCACTGGGGGAAGCAAAAAATAGTTGCTCAGGGTGACATTGGTGAATAGGGAGAATGGGGCATGGGGGTCATGCCATTTATGGTCAAAAACTGCTGAACACTCAGTGTGGTATGGGCAGGTGCCCTCATAAATCGCCCATCGTGAAATGGGTAAATGTGTTGAAAGAGTCTTCCAAAAAAATGCACTGAAGCTGAATACAGCTTTTTACAAAAACACCTGCTTATACACTGATACAGATGGGTTCCTAGAACACTCACCCAGAGGGGGAAGCCTATGGGGTCCCACCCTCCAGAAGATAATTCCAGGGCTTTTGGGGGTCCCTTTCCTATTTATTAAGTCTTACTCTATGTTAAGGCCTGTGTTAATGCCATTCCCACATTATCTCATTTTTTAAATAACCCTTAGCAACTACTCCAGCAGATAGGAACTATTTTTATAATTTTAAAATTATGGCCCGGACAGATTATTATGCCTTACCCTAAATAAGACGACTAGGAGGAGACAGAACCAGTCACTCAAGTCAGGCATATATAATTTTTTAAGTTTCTGCTTTTACCTTCTAGTCAATATTGCCTTCCAGGACAACATAACATACTTGATTCTCAGAGGTTGAGGTCCAACATTCTTAAAATGTGCTTACTGAAATACAAAGAAAACATTAAATACAAAGAAAAAGTTTGACAAAATTTGGCACTGTAACACTCTCATCATAACTCAATAATGGCTTAGTTTTAAAATGTGTACACTGGACAAGACACGTACTCATTTCAACAAAGATGCATCATGGGAGAAAAAAAGTCAGAATGGACTCCAGGGACCTGAATTCAAAGCCATTGTCTTCTAATGGCTCTGACTGGAGTTACAACAACGCCTCTAAAGCAACTGTCCTAGCCGACCCCGTGCCCTTAACTTCTGATATTGGTGGCAAGAGAAGTTCCACCTGGATCTCTAAAGAAGTAGAAGTAAATAAGCCTTTGTAGCAGGCCCATGGGGGGAGGGGAGCACAAGAAGAAGGTGGCCAGTTGCCCCATCACACGCATAAAGCAAGCCTGTGAGGAAGCGGAAGGGGAGGCAGTGGTGGAGGAGGAGGGAGAGGGAGCACAGTTATGAGCAGACTTGCTAGGGTGAGGGACTGAAATCGTCCTTGACATTCCGTGTCTCAGCCTGAGGAACTCTAACAGTCAATTTGTTTTTTCTTCTCATGCAAAGCAACTGCAATGACAAATGATCTTCAAAGCTTCACTCAGTTATTGGCAACCCATTGGTAATTATCCTGAGTGGCAGCCTGCATTCCTCAATGCCATCAATATTGAGGAGGAGGCTGTCCCTCTGAGGGTTAATTACACTGGAAAGAGGTCTGGAGTCCTGGGAGACATCAGGAAGTCCCTGATGTGGAAGGGTTTTATGACCTCTAAGAAGTCACAAAGCCCTGCCTGCTTCCATGTCTAGGCAATGGCCATGACATTGCACAGACACAGTGCACAGTCATTCCAGTTCATTGCATTGAAGCTCCTCCACAGGGCAGGTAGATCAAGGAACTGGGGACCATCCACAGGCGTAAGTTAAGGGGCACAAAAATTGAACAGATTGTGTCATAGATTTGTTTGTCTTTGTCACACACCATGACCCCTCCTTTCCTAGCTAACAATAGTCCTAGACCTCCAGGAGACTCAAGGGAATTCATCAACAGCAATCAACCTGAACACAGGTCTTGGGCAGAGGAGCACAGTACGTAAAAGCTGACAGAGCTGAACCCAACGCAGGCAGAGAAGCCAAGCATCTGTGCAAGAAGAACACAGTGAGGTGCTCCTCTGTGAGCTACTGAAGAGTTAATACTGAGTAGGCAGGACACTCAGCTCTAGTTTAATCAAAAAAAATCATGATTGATATCTTGTCATAGGCTTTCATAAGCATCTTGAAAGTAAAACATATTTTGTCATTTAATTCTAAATATCACACACACACACGTGCACATACCCACCCCTACCACCGCCACTGCCAAAAGAGCTTTTTCCATGAAATAGCCAGCTCTCTTTCAGAAATAGCTGAATTAATCTCTTAAACCTAAAAGGGACCTCATAGATCATCTGGCCAATCCATCTGCATTAGGATGGCAAGGTACCCTTTGTACTATTTTGCAAGTTTAACTTCATTTATAGAGGTTCTACTGTGTGCCACATAATGAGAAGTGGCAACTGGGGACTTGATTTAAAGGGAATATCTTAAAATAAGTTTCTGAATGGAAAACAGCCAGAAAAAAAAAGAGCTTAGAACATAGTTTTCTGGCTTCCTACTACAGCATTCTCTCCACAATATCATGCTCTCCTGAGTCAGTTAGGAAGCAATTACTTGCATGAAACAAAAAAACCCTTCCAGTGGAACTACTAACAAGCTTAACCAAGTCATCTCATAGATGTGAGTTCACTGCTTAACAATGCCAGGACTGATGTGATACTCCCTTGGTCTTTTTTTTAAAATATAGTTTATTGATTATACCATTACAGTAGTTCTATTCCCCCCCTTCATTCCCCTCCAACCCCACCCTCCCTCCCCCACCATTCTCCCCCCCTTAGTTTATAACCACGTGTCTCAAGTTCTTTAGATTCTATATTTCCCCCACTATTCTCGCCCTCCCCCCTATCTATTTTCTACTTACCATCTATGCTATTTTCTGTGCCTTCTCCCCCCTTCTCCCCCTCCCACCCCCCTGTTTCTAACCCTCCATGTGTTCTTCATTTCTATGGTTCCACTCCTGATCTAGCTGTCTTCTTGGTTTGCTTTTGTTTTAGGTGTGGTTGTTAATAACTGTGTGTTTGCTGTCCTTTCACTGTTCATATTTTTCATCTTCTTTTTCTTATATAAGTCCCTTTAGCATTTCATATAATAAGGGCTTGGTGATGATGAACTCCTTGAACTTGACCTTATCTGAGAAGCACTTTATCTGTCCTTCCATTCTAAATGAAAGTTTTGCTGGATAAAGCAATCTTGGCTGTAGGTCTTTGGATTTCATGACTTGGAATACTTCTTTCCAGCCCCTTCTTGCCTGTAAGGTCTCTTTTGAGAAATCCACTGACAGTCTGATGGGAACTCCTTTGTAGGTGACTGTCCCCTTATCTCTTGCTGCTTCTAGGATTCTCTCCTTCATTTTAGTCTTGGCTAATGTAATTATGATGTGCCTTGGTGTGTTCCTTCTTGGGTCCAACTTCTTTGGGACTCTCTGAGCTTCCTGGATTTCCTGGAAGTCTATGTCCTTTGCCAGACTGGGGAAGTTCTCCTTTATTATTTGTTCAAATACATTTTCCACTCGTGGCTGTTTCTTTCCCCCTTCTGGTACCCCTATAATCCAGATGTTGGAACGTTTAAAGATGTCTTGGAGGTTCCTAAGCCTCTCCTCATTTTTTTGAATTCTCATTTCCTCATTCCTGTCTGGTGGGATGTTTTGTTCTTCCTTCTGGTCCATTCCATTGATTTGAGTCCCAGTTTCCTTTCCATCGCTATTGGTTTCCTGGACATCTCCCTTCATTTCAATTAGTTTAGCCTTCATATGTTCCTCTAATTTGGGACTATAATCAACCAGTTCTGTGAGCATCCTGATAAACAGTGTCTTGAACTGTGCTTCTGAGAGGCTGGCAATTTCTCGGTTGCTTAGAGTTATTGGCTCTGGGACTTTGAGTTCTTCTTGCGCCATCTTTTGGGCTGTTCATGCGTGTTTTGTAGCAGGATCAGAGCCCTAAGGTGTTCACAGGAGCAGGGCAACTCAGTCGCTAGGTTGTGAAGTTGTATGTGGGGGCAGTGTCAAAGAGGGACAATGGCTTCCCATCTGCTGCCTGCCGCCACGGCCCCCACCGGCACCGCAGCCACCACCGTCACCAGGCCCACACGTTTTGTTCCACTGCACACGAGTGTGCCACCACCGTCAGCCCTCCACCGCTGGGTTCGCCCCCTGGGGTCTGCGTGGTCTGTCTCACTGTGCACAAATGTGTGACCACGGTCAGTCTGCC
This sequence comes from Sturnira hondurensis, assembly GCF_014824575.4. Taxonomy (NCBI): domain Eukaryota; kingdom Metazoa; phylum Chordata; class Mammalia; order Chiroptera; family Phyllostomidae; genus Sturnira; species Sturnira hondurensis. The sequence continues at coordinate 13,163,960 of NW_028075269.1, read as the reverse complement.
CCATACCCTGACTGGTTCCAGGCTGCCTGCGCGCCTAGGTTGGGGGATCTGCCCTGCCCAACCCAGCTCCACTGCTGGCTCCGCCTCTCTTACCGTCCCGTTGAACGGTTCATAGTTGTCGGACTTCCGTATAATTCCGTTTTCTGGTCTTTGGGTGTGTCCTAGTTCTCCAAACCTTTGTTGTATTCAAACTTGGTTGTGGGAGAAGGCACAGTGTTTCCACCTATGCCTCCATCTTGGCGGAAGTCCTCCCTTGGTCTTTACATAATATCTGTTGCCTCATGATTACAGTATGGCTGCCACATTTCCAGACATTATAACCTCTTTTCTTTTTTTTAAGATAATAATAATCTTATTTTTAAATATTTTTTAATTTAATTATTTTTCAAGTACAGTTTTCTGTCTATTACCCCCATCCCATCAATGGGAAGAAGGAGTAAGAAAAAATGCAAAAGGCTCTCCTGCCTGTACCACATTGGTCAAAACCTTACTACAGAGCCATCCAGCCTGCAAGAGGGACTGTGAAATGGAGTGTTGCGAACTACTCACATTGCTACCTTAAACAAAACCAGGAATCTGTAAGCAAAGAATAAAGGGAGAGTTAATACTGAGTGGGCAATTTATAACCCCTTCACACACCATGACTGTCCAAGGAACTGTTCCATTCCTTTTAGAGCAGATGCAAGATCTAATTTAAGAATTCAGTTGCTTATTCGCCATTAGCTGGGCTGGTAGGGAGAAGAGATACACCTCACACACCACCCAGGTGGCACTGCCTTCCACTGACCCAACTCCCACCCCCAACTTCTGTCACCCACCAGCTATCACCACCCAGGACCCCTAGGAAGAATCGATAAAGGAATGACTGCTTAACTGTCCTCTGGAGCAAAGGGTGTTCAGCATTGGCTTCAAATGAGAATTATCAATAGTAGAGCTAATAAATGATGATGAATTGTGAAAGAAAGTGCTCTACTGTTACACGGGTTCTTCTCTCACGTACATGCAAACACACACAAAATAATCTTCTCACCATCAAAAGGGAAAAGGTCTTGCTATGCAATTAAGAGATTTAAAAAACAATGAACTATATGCCTTCGGTAAAGGAGTGACTTGTTCATCAAAGAGTGATCTCAAAAAACAAAGATGGTCAACCATTACAAAGTCCTAAGTTTGCCCATCTTTATTTTCAAGTGAAAATAGGAAATCATGCAAGTAACACTGTTTTATATAAACATGCTTAGTCATTTCGCTTCTTTAGGCTGGCTTATTGGTTTACAGAACAAGAGGACTGCGGCCAGGGGGCCTCTGTAAGAGCTGACTGCAGACTGACCACCCTGTGCAGGAATCTGCTTTTGAACGATGCAGGTAGGTGGCCATTCCTTCTATTCCTGGCTCTAGTACTAGGGTGTCATTACCTAATAAGGGAGCCAAGCTGTTCCCGGTGACCAGTCACCTGGGTTTGCCTAGAATAGGGGGCTTTTGCGGGATTCACGGCCGTTGTGTTAAAACTGGGGAAGTCCCAGGCAAACCGCTGAGCTGCTGTACCATTCCACTTAGGTCATGCTTCCTCCTGCCCTGACCCCGGTCTACCTGGCGAGTCCTGCTTAGAGGGACAGGATCCACGGTAGAGCCCTACACTATAATCAGACCCTAAAATGAATTTCTAGTTATTCAAAGTGTCGTTCTACGCACCCAAGTTTCCACTACTCTTTATCATGTGACATCTGACCATGAAAACTTAGGAGAATAGCCCATGAGATGTCCTTTGCTGAGGATTTTCTTTCGATTTCACCACCTGCTATAAAGTGGCAAGCCGCATCTAGACCAGCTCAATGGCACCTTTTCACCGCTGCATCCAGTTGTCACAGACAGACGTGTCCAATGCATTTGATGTGCTTCGGCGTTTGGGGCGCAAACTTAATTATAATACACCAGTCCAGTTCTCTCTCACCTTCCCTCCTCTACAAAATGGATCGCACTGATAAAGCGCAATTTAAGTATGTACATATTGCAGTAATTCTAATAATTGACCCAGGAAAATTAAAATAATATTTTCCTGTTCTACCTGTCATAACCTGTTGAGATATCTTTCAAAATGTGCTGCTTCAGGGAAAAAAGAAATTTTATACACACATTACTGCTGAAAATTTCTTGGCTCTTTGCCTCCCAGAAGAGCAATGTATTAAATATGTATTAAAAATGGAAATATTAAGAATTAAATGAATTTAAACCATCTTAATTATTTTATGGCTATTTTCCCACTACTCAAGAAAACTCTAGACTGGGTTCAGTTCTGCACAGGCAGGTGTTGACTGGAACGGTGAAAAATTCCTCTCAATAGTGAACTTGACCCATTTAATTCTACTTAAATAATTGTTCTCAGGATGAAGTAACTAGTTGAGTGCTGCAGGAACAAAGAGGAGTTAGAGAAGTCTCAACTGCGTAGGACCTGGGAGATCACTCATTCTTTCACTGCATAGATATTTATTTGATGAGCACCTACTACGTGCTATGCACTATTTTAAGTGCTGTGAACAGGAGAGACAGCTTCTACGCTCATGGCACTCGCATTCTGGGAGGAGACGTAGACAGCCATCCCCGTGAGAGTGAGATAAGTAATATGAAGAAACCCATGTGAACAGGTAACAATGACAAATATTGTTAGATCGTGAAGGAGGACTGTGTCTCAGAAAAAGACATCTGAATTGTGACAGGAAGTAATCTAAGAGAGAAGAGAGGACCCTCCTCTCCCACCATCATCTTTTCATGTCTAGAACAGTAGCTCTCAAAGCATGGTCCCCAGCATTAGCATCGCCTGGGAGCTTGCTAAAAATGCATATCCCCAGGCCCCGTTCCAGGATATGACACTTGAGAGGTAGAGCCCCGCCCCTCTGTGTTTTAACAAGTTTCCCAGGTGACTTTGTCGCATGCTGGCATTTGAGATTGACTGCTCTGACAATCCCCTCCTTTAAGGTCCCATTCAAAACTTCCTCCTCCAGGAAGCCTTTCCAGATCTCCACAATTGCGAGTGATCTAGTCCCTCTTCTAAAATCCTGAAACATATTACACACAACCAGTCTGAGGCACTCTGACCCTCTCCTTTGTATTATGATTACTCATGTGCTTGCAGACGCTCCATTTATTACCAGTTGGATCCTTTAAGGCAGGGACGAAGTGATGGTTAATTGTACGTGTCCACTTGACTGGGCCATGGGGTACCCAGAGATATTTGGCTAAACATGTTCCTGGGCATGTCTGAGAGGGTGTACCTGAGTGAGATTAGCATTTAAATTAGTGACTCGGAAAGACTGCAGTCCCACTGTGGGCGGGAATTATCCAATCCGTTGAGGGTATGAACAGAACAACGACATGGGGGAAGGGAGAATTCATTCTCTCTGCCTGACTGCCTGAGCTGGCACACTCCCCTGCCCTCACACTTGGACCAGGACTCACACCATCAGCTCCTCCGCTCCTTGGGCCTTCAGACTTGGAATGGAACGACCCTGGCTTTCCTGGGACTCCTGCTGGCCGAGGGCAGATTGGTGGACTCCTCAGCCTCCATTATCACAGGAGCCAATTCCGCCATGTCATATAGATAATATATAGCTATACTGTATGTTAGGTTCTGTTCCTTTTACATGGACTGCACCTATTCCGTTTTAGTATTCCCCACCATTTGGCAAGTCCTGGCATAAAGCAAGGCCTCTAAAAATACATGGAGCAATGGTGTAGTAGACAAAATTATTGTCTCCAAAGATATCAGGTCCTAATCCTCAGAGCCCACAGATGTTCCCTTACATGGAAAACAGTCCTTGCAGATGGGGTTGAGTTAGAGATCTTAAGATGGGAGGTTATCCCATATCATTTGGGTGGGCCCTATGGTCATCACTGTGTAAGAGAGAAGCAGAGGATGATATGGTGCACACTCGGGTGGAGAGACCAACTGTGACCACTGAAGCTGAGACTGGAGTGATGTGGCTGCACACCAAGGCATGATGGCAGCCACCAAAATCTGGAAGAGACTCTCCCCCAGGGCCTCTGAAGGGAGCAGGGTCCTCTGTGGGGGCAAATTTGCCTGCAAGTCCCCCCATCGCCATGGAAAAAAATAATACTACCAAGACATGATCTGCTTGGGGAGGAAAGGTGGTCTATCTCTCAGAGGAGAAAGACCAAGAACCTTTTTCTCAATGGGTTTTTATTGGGTTCATTTGCACAAGAATACAGGTAAGGATCAAACAATAGATAGCACTCAAAAAACCACGAGGGCTTATTCTCAGTCAGGGTCAGACAGCTAAAGAGCCATAAAACTTTGAGGAACGAACTTCTTGCTTGGACCCTTATCATTTAAATGAGAGCATTCTAAACAAAGCAGGTTTCACAGGATTTTACATAGTCTTTCTTAGGCCTGATCACCCCGGGGAACCAGCCCTTTCCAGCACAGGGCTGCACCGCCTTCCCAGTCATAGGTTTTTAGGCTTAAGTGGATCAGAGCCAGGAAGCACTTCTCCCAGAGGACATCACCCCCTCTTTGTTGCAGTCTCCCAAGTCCTTCCATCATGGCCTCCCAAGTGATCGTGTCTGGCTTAGGTTGCCCCTCCTCTGAGGGGTAGTACCCATCTCTGACTAACTGACCAAACTTTGGGGGCAGGGGATGAAGCAGAAGCAGGGCTGCTGCCAGAGACAAGCTTTGTCTCCTTGTGGCTCGCCTTCCAGAAGTCACTCACTCAGCCTTAGCCACGGGGGGGCAGGTACAACTCCTGAAACCAGGCAGAGTGGTTCCCAACAGTCCTCCCGACACCCTGGCTTCAGCCCAGCAATGCTGGTTTCAGATGTCTGGCCTGCAGAACTGTGAAAGAATGATCTCTGCTGTTTCCATCCACCACATTGGCGGTAATTTGTCGCAGCAGTGACAGGAAACTAATACAGATTGTAACAGCTAACAATTGGTGACGGCTTTTAATGCGTCACCTTGACTAGGTGACGGTCCTTGGTTCTTCAATCAAACGCTAACGTAGGTGCTGCTGAGAGGTTTTGCAGGGGCAGTGCAGGTCCCTAACCAGCTGCCTTTAAGTGAGGGAGATTACCCTGAGTGAGCTCTGCAGTATTGGTCAGGAGGATTTGAAAGGACTGAGGCTCTCCCTAGAGAAAGAAGAAACTTTGCCTTTAGGCAACAGCTTCGGGCCATGCCCATGAAGTTCCAATCTCTTGTGATCTCCCTTCCTGGCAACCGTGAATGACATCTTTGGCCCATGCCCATGCAGCGAAAACTGCCCATGATCTCTGCCAGCTCTGGTCAAATCCGGATGGATGCAGGCATTGAGCATTTACACTGCAACAGACATTATTTATATATGCGTTATGTTACTTAATCTTCACAAGACCAGATTAGAGGGGTGAACCAAATGACCCAAGTTCTTGGGGGCAGGGGAGGGCAGATCCGTCATTCAAATGCAAGCAGCCTGATTCCAGAGCCTCACTCACAACATCCCAGTGCCTCCCACCAAACCATGAATGAGCACCGGGCAGTGGAAGAGGCATTTCAAGCAAATTTCTAGGCCTCTGCAACGTTTCAGGCTTAATCAGGGGAAACAGCAAACCAGGGAATTTGCTTTAGAATGAGCATGAGTCCCATTAATGTGGAGCATTCAAGGCAGACCTGGAATGTTTTCTAAGTGATTTTGAGATGTCCAGCCCAGCAGGACTCAAAGCCTCCTCCCTCCCTCCCCCATCAGAGGGGTCAGCTGGCCGCCCCTCCTTACTGCTCCCTCCCTCCGAGGTTAGCAACTGGAAGGGACAGATGCTCCAGACAGCAGGGAAGGGCCAGCGCAGGTGGTAAAATAGGGAAATTTAGGAGCCCTCCGCTGGGTTCCCATATACTCTCCCATATTCATGAGAAATACAAGAACTTTATCAGCATTTGCCCCAGGGTGCTGATTAAATATGCTAAAAATAAAATTTTCATATCTGGCATCTTGCAGCTGTAAAGAAATTTGCTCACCACACACAAGAATACTCTAACCTATTGCGAAGCTATTAAAATGAAGTCCTTGTAATTGTCTCCATTTTAGAGAATTCAGGGCAGGGTGGTTCCAAGACTGCTGGGTTGAGGATGGAAACTTCCCCCAAAAGCAGAAGGACCTTATAGCAAGCAAGGTGCTTCTCTAACCAGTGCTGCCCACGTAGTCACAAGCCACATGGCCTTGGGAATTTACCAGAGCAAGGTTCCAAACTCAACTCATTAAACACAGGGCTTTGGAAATTACTTTCCCACAAGGAAAACAGGCTCATTGGGCTTTTATTATTATTATGTAATGCATGCTCATTTAATAAATTCAAACAATATGTAGTACAGAGAAAAACAGTTAACTTCCCTTGAAATCTCACTACCCAAAGACAACTGACTTGGATGTTCTAGGGGAAAGTTTGCTAATCTCTTCTTGCCGGGCAACTTCCCATAAAAATGGAAGCAAATGTAGGCCCTGGCCGGGTAGCTCAGTTGGTTAGAGTGTTGCCCAATATGCCAAGGTTAGGGGTTCCATCCCCAGTCAGGGCACATGCAAAAATCAACTAATGAATGCATTTAAAAAAGGAACAAATCAATCAATTAAGCTCTCTCTCTCCCCCCACTCCCTCCCTCCCCCATTTTTCTCTCTCTCTTAAAAAAATTGATAAATTAAAATCTTCAAAATCACTTGAAAAACAATAAAATGGGAATAAATGTAACAGAGTTTGCCTCAGAGGGCACAGAAGAGATGCATGAAACCGACCGGGTAAAGTGTTTGGCATGTAAGGCTCCCCGCAGTGAGTGAGGTCAGTACTCCCGGCTTTCCAGGGTCTGACTTGCATTCAGCACTGAAGGTCCTACATCCGAGAAACCTCTCGGTCTCGGGCAAACCAGGCTGATGACAATGCCCACGGCATAACCCCCAAGGCGAATTAGCAGTGAGGCACCCACATTCACTGCAGTCCAGACAGAGCTGAAGCAGTACACAATCACTATTTTAACAACAAGGAATCGTTGTGTGCTTTCCCTTAGATTCATATTTACCATCTGACACAGGGCCAGCTTGGACTGCATGGGAAGTGCCCTGGTATAGCCCTGTCAGTCACCCAGAAACCGTTCTGAGTTCCCAGCAAATTGCACTTCATTTCTGCCTGCCTTCATAAGGTAAAGGAACAGGCAAAAGAAATCTGGACTCCCTTGAGCCATAAGCCACTTTGACAAGCAGAAGGGAAGTTGTGCACTTTGCAAACAGGCCCCCCGTGGACCACTGGTCCCCACCCAGCTTGCCTGGCCAAAGAATACCATCTCCAGGCTCTGTTTCCCTTCACTTTTTTAACTTCTCACATCCTGGAGGGCCCTGGCACAGAAGGACATGTCTCATCATTAAGGTGTCAATTCTGCCTTCCAAAGCTCAGCCTTGTTCTAACTCTGTCAAGAGTAGAAGCAGCAGACACTGGAAAGGTGTTTTCAGGAGCTGACCTTAGGCCTCAGCCCTTATTACCAATGAGAGAGCAGATTTGACAATTCACTTTCTGTGCCTCCAGTTTAATGAATCTCTCACTTGAGACATCCTGACAAGTGTTCAAGTGATGTTTGCTTGGGCTACCACTCATTCCATCCTTTCTAGTTGTCCAGTCAGTTCTCCTAGCATCTAAACAAGGACTGGCCAACCTCCTATGAGTTATGGTCCTTCCTTTCCCTTTCTTCTCCCATTATTTTTCATTTGGCTTCCCTCGATTATTCTTCTCTATGCTCAGCTGGAGATCCTTAATTATCTTCTACTGCACTGAAACCTTTGGACTAACGAGTGTCCTGAGCTGTATTTTCCTCCTGGGAAACCAGGAGGAAATGCACCCAGACCTGCTGCCCCAGCTATATTTCAAATAAGCATCAGCAAAGCAGAGATGGATCTTCAGGGACCACTGGAGTGCTGATTGAGCATCCTTGAGTTTGAGGCACACACACACACACACACACACACACACACAATTTCATAGCCTGTGGGTACAAGCGCCATGACGCTAACAGCAATAGTTATCTGCCTTGCTTTCATCTGATCATGCAGAACCTCAGCCTCTGACAAAGACCGCCTTCCCCCGCCCCAGGGACCATGAGCATTTCTGGGGGTCCATTTACACGTTCACATGCAAATCCAGTCAGTACCATGGAACTTGTTCTGCACACACTGCCACCCCACTGCGTTTGTCCCCTCTCAGGAGCTGCAGTCTCCCAGCTGACAGTATAACCCACACTCTGAAAGAGCCAAAACTGAGCCAACTGAGTTTGTGGCACAGTGGAGTGGGACCATCGGCACTGCCAGGAACCTCCAGGTGAGTGTGACATTAACCGGAAAGGATTCATGAGATGGCTCAGAGGTTTTCCTTTCCCCTCCAGCTCAGCTCCAAGTCCACGGGACTGTGCCGCATGCAGATCTGAGGGGCCGGCTCCACACTTTACTCATAATCACATGCCGCCACCATGACCAAAGCCATATGAGTGGGTCAAATTCAACATACACAAGTATTTCTCCCCTCAGGATAAGTTCTCACCCCAGGTGCTCCTCATACAAATACACCCGCGAGAGCTGCCCTCGTGGTCCCTTACCCCAACCCCACTTACCCCAGATCCCAGATTGCCAGGCATGCTTAAACCCCCAAACAGGTTCCACTGCACTTCCCCATATGTCTATTATTTTTAAATGATGCCTTTCAAACACTGAGAAGAGGTCTAGACACTGGAGATTCGAAAATGAGAGACGCAGCACTACCTTTGAAAGGATGCACAGTCTTGCATTGTTTTCCGTCGTCTCAGATCCATGAGTCTCCGAACTGCAGCACAAGACACATAAATATGTAACACGCCCGGGAGCTGGGGTGTTGTGTTACGCTGGCCAGTGTGGTTGCTTTTGTGAGTTTTCCTAGGACAAAAGCCCGTGGCCTGTCAGAAGACCCATAGAAATTATTAGAAGAAGTTGATCTTAATACTATGCAGAATTAACACAATTCAGAAAGGGCTAAAAGAATTGGATGTTAACACTACACTCATAGATTTTTCATAGGAGAAAATGAATTTAGATGCAAACAATGGAAATAAATGCAGGCACCCTAAAGAAAGTCCTCCTCTTTCTAAAGGTGGTTTTTTAATACAGTCTGTCCTCCCTTCAAGATGACGAATAGTGCTACAGAGAGTCCTGGGAGATAACGTGCAATTCGAATGAGAGGAGGAGCCTCTGAAGGCTCCATGGGCTATGAGCAGAGTTGCTTCTCAAGGGGAGTGGTTAATTTCCATAGCCTTCATAGACCACTTGGCTGATATTTCAATACCAACCGTCCGTGTCTGCAAAGGGTATTTATAGCTTTAATGGCATTAAGGTGACTGAACTCCCCGGGACTCCGGAACTTTTATCTGCTAGTGAGAAGTATAAATCACCTTGACACCAGATTAGCCTATGGAGGTGAAATTAATGGCTCAGTTATCTCTCCAGCTCTGGAGCCTCAGCCCCAGCAAGGCCAGATCATCCTGAGAAGAAGTGAACACCTTTCAAGGGGACGACAAAGGTCGCATAGGGCGTTTAGGGGATGTGTGATGAATAGGATTTCCATCCTTCATTGGTCTGTAATGTGCCTAAGGCAGAATCTGGGTCACCCACTTGAGATTTTCCAGCTAAAAGACCTTCAAGGTCCTAATGTCACGAAATTACAACACCTCATGCTCTCAGAACCTCCCGGCATTCCCATGCCACGCACCTTACCTACTCCCAGAGCACACACCATTCTCTGATTCACATGACACACATTGTCCACATTCCCCCATTGGAATGTAAGTCCCATGCAGCAGAGATTTACATCTGGCTTCTTCACTGATGCATCCCCAGTGTCTAGACAGCACCTAAAACCTGGTAGAGTCTCAAATAGGTGTTGAATCATTGATGGAGAATGAGTGAATGACAAAAATCAGAGAATCTCTGGGTGGAAGGGACTGTGAAGCCATCTGATGACCAACCCCTATTTCTTCACTTACCGACTCTGATCATCACAATGGACAAAAAGAGTTACATGGGAACTAGTTCAGGGATCCCACTGGGCATGCATCTGGGAAAACTGGACCTTCACGCCTGAAGGGAAATGAGGAAAGGGGACTGTCGGGCCGGAGGACATATACACTCGGCCCCATGCCTTGGTCTTCCTGACGGGTTCCACTGGAAAAGCAGCAGGAAGACTTACAATACAGTCTATGCTCCCCAGCTGGCCAGTCAGATATTGATTGGTCATACCATATTTCTACATATTACTGACCACTTTCTACATGCCAAGCACATGGAATAGATAGTGAACAGGACAGAACCAATCCCTGCACTCATGGAACTTAAAGTCTCTCGGGGAAAATAGCCACTCAACAGTTTCTTACAATCATGGAGGTGCCATTAAGGGGAAAGGTAGGGTGCATGGGAACACGTGAAATGTCGCCTAAGCTACAAGCAGAATCGGGGGGGGGGAGCCTCTTGAAGAAGCAACACAGATGCTCCTCCATGCAAAAGCAAGTCTGAAAATTAAAGTCAAAGGAGCAGGGAAGAGTCTGGACTGGGAGGCCATGGACCTGACTTTTGGACTCTTAGCTTGTTCTGCGGCCTTGACCAAGTCACTCCACTTCCCTGAGTTTCAATTACTCTGTCTTGTTGGTCCTTTCAAATTCTGATATTTTCTAGCTACTCGGGGTTCAGAATAGACATTAGATCATAGGCTTGATTCTTACCATAGAAAATATATGTTTGGGGAATGCATCACTTTGGTAGACGGTGAGAAAAGAAACTGGAACAATATGAACGGGGCTTGGGAGAGGGAAGAACAAGAGAAAAGCAGGGAGTCGGGTATAGGCACCTGACAGGAACAACCCTGGAAGGAACCGAACGACAACCACAGCAAACCATTATGACAATAAATAATATTCATTGGCGTTTAAGCCTTTGATGCCTACACTCTTTCATTTCTCTAAAAAGTCTGTGATTTATGATTACATCTGTTTCACAATTAATGAACTAAGGTTCAAAGGCACAGAATCAGAATCTGGCAAAGCGGAATGTATATACCCAGGCCTCCAGATTCTAGAATTCCATTTGGGGACTCAGCAGAGATGCTGATAAGCCACTCTTTAAAAGAGGATCTGGACAGGTTCCAATCTCAAATGGAACAGAGGGCATCAGAGGACAAAACGGCCTGAGCCTTAGCTAAACAGGCTAATGGAAAGCTGCCCAAGATGGGCAGAGGAGTAGTAACTGTACATGTGCCCATTGATTTACAGGAAGAGACACCCCGGTAAGGAAAGGAGACCCCTCCTCCTCCTTTACCCAACATGATGGGGCTTAGGACAGGGGCTGGCGTCTGGGGGCGGTAGTTCTCACATGTGTTCATTCATTCAACAAACACTCATTTGCAATCTACTAAGTGCATAGCAAAAGGAAGCTCCTTCCCTCACGACGTGCACAGGCTGGGTCAGTATAATGGGTAAGGGCACGGTTACTTTCCTATGAGTCCTGACTCTGCTGTTTACCAACTTTGAGATGTTACACAGGTTTTTACACTGTCTGTGCCTCTATTTTCCCACCGGTGAAACAGGAACGATGACAGCATCCGTGCCTGGGGATGAGTGGATAATGTACAAAGATCACTTTGCACAGCCCCTAGCACATTGGAAGGGCTTGATGAATGTGAACGATCATAACTGTGACACAGGATGTGTCCTGAAGGAAAGACAGAGATTTTCAAGGGCATGAGGTAAGACGAAGGGCCAAAAAGTATTTAAAGTCTCAGAGTGTTTGACATACTCCAGACCACATACTGGAGCACAAGGTGTAGGTTTGGCAGCAATGGGAAACGGAGCTGCAAAGGGGACTGGTGTTCTCAGTTCATTAAGGACCTTTAAACCCTGCTAAGGAGTTTGGACTTTATCCAAGAGACGCCTGAAGCAAGAAAATAACATGATCCAATTTGCAATTCATAGATACACAGGGTCCAGCAGAAGCAAGGCCTGTTTACATGTGGTTGGTAGGGTAATAATATGGGTGTAATAACTTATAGTTTTACTTTGCATATTTCACCTAAAATGTCATATGGTGTGCTTGAGTGTGATACTGTTATGTGACAGAATTACAGGCTTCTGATTTTATCATTTAAAAAAGGGGTGTTACTTGGGCCAGGCCCTGTATTATTGTTTTCTGCCACCACCAGGAAGCGGCTCAAAGTTGGAAATTAGCTTGCAGATGTTTATTAAGGAGGGTCCATGGGATCAACACCTATGAAAAAGGGAAGGGAGGGAAGCAGGATTGGGCAGAACAAGTCAGAATGCAGCGCCATCATCCCTACGATGCATCCCCAACCCTCGGGGTGATCAGAAGCCGCAGTGCCCTTCAGAGCCATCCTGAGCGGACAGGCGCAAGCCAGGACATTACACCCTGCTTCAAACACTCACTGGATGGAGCCCCCGGGGCAAGGGGACTGACAGCAGGAGGATACTGAAGTCAGGCTCCCAACAGCCAGGGCAGTTGAATGAGGATCCCAGCAACGCCTCTTCACATCTGCCACACCTCTCCTGTCCAAGGGAAAGAATAACAGTGACCCACCGGGAAACTGAGCAGAAGGCCTCAGGTGCCCCACCAGGAGTGCCGAGCAGCTTGCCCCGTGAGAGCGCAGGCGCACACTCGCACGCCTGTGTCTAAAAATAAAGAATTCCTAGGACAGAACTTCATCCTTTCACTCTGACAAGGTACACCCGGCAGCTTTTCCTCTCTCTCGAGGCCTTCAGAGCCTTTCCTGCGGAAACAGTTTTATTTATGATACTGAACGATCCCTGAAAAGAAAAAGAGCCCAGCCAGGGGAAAAAACGAGAGGCTTGGCTAGGGGATCTTCGAGGCTCCTCAATATATTTCTTACTCTTTTTCCAGGTAGGAATTTCCATTTATAAAATTCATACAGCTCAATATTTCTTACGTGAGTTTTTCATTATCCCCATCTTTTTAAAGCACACCCACTCGCCACGAATCATCATTTTCTCTGATTCATGTGTTCAATTAGTCTAGATATTAACTCGGTCTGCCTGACCAATGACGGTGAATAAATGGGCACCTTCAGTGCTGAAGTTACCTAAACCTTTCGGTATTCAACGAGCGCTTCACGCATGTCAAATAGCTGGCATGGAGGATGACTTTTTAATGTTTCTGCTTGTGTGACAGAGAAGCCCAGGAGTTGCTAGTTCCTCGAAGCCTGTGAACTCACTGGGATGGGCTAAATAATAAGGGACAGTTCAGGAGAGTAAGAGGCCCGCATCGACATTAGATCCAAAATGCCAAAGACAAGAGAGAAACAAGACGAAGGGCCTAAAGAACGTGGAATGGATATTTTAAGAGCTAGAAGGCATTGGGGACAATATATCCTATTTCCTCATTTTGCAAAACAGAGAAAAATAAAGCTAAGAAGGGGAATTGAGGGAATTACCCCAGTGGTTCAGTTCCTCAGTGGCAGAGCTGAGACACAAATTTCTTGGCTCCCAGCACCGGGACCTTTCTCCACTCCACCTGCAGACCGTAAGTGACGGAGCATCAGGACATTTGCTGGATTTGGAAATATTTCAAGGCACATCTGGGCATGAAGTTATAGAATCATGGCTCTCATCATTTTATGACTCACTGGTGAAATGCTGGATTGTTTTAAAGCCATATTGGAAGCCCCATGAAGGTTCATGCAGGGGTGGGAGAAATCAATCATCCCTTCCTACCCACACTCTCCATCAAAGAGGCCAAGGGGCAAAAAAAAAAACCCAAAACACTCCCCTCTGGCTTTTTGGAGGGTACATTCTTACATCCTCTGAAACTGGGATTAATTCTACTGTCCTCCATCTCTTCACACAGTTCATTTCTTTTCACTTTTCACAGCTTGTTGTCATTTGTTTACTAGTTTGTTTCCTTAATTACTGTCTATTCCCTTGACCCTGGATTAAGAGGTCCGAGAGGGCAGGACAATGATTTTACTCTTCCCACTACCCTTAGCACACAGTGAGCACATAAAAAAATCATTATTGAATGCATAAATGAATGGGCAAGTGAATGAATGAGTTGAACAAAAGGACAACCATTAGCTACTTAACACTATGTTTCGTTTTGGAATCATCAAGTCCCTTTCTCTATCCCTTCCTATCTCTCCCCTTTTGCTAACTTCCCCAATACCTGTTCCATCCTTTACTTATTAAATAGAGAAACTGAGATACAGAATGGTCATGTGTCTGCACACAGCTAATTAGCGACAGAAGTAGAATGAAAGCTTAAAGTGTCCAGACTTCTGTCTCTTTCCACTGGACCGTATTACCTTACCAGCCATTTGAGTCTCTCATACACACATGGGTTTAGACACTGTTTCTCTATATAAGTCTATCCATCTCCATGAGGTAGAGAGAAGAGCATTTACAAAAAGGTACTTGTTCTGTGGGCCACTCAGTCTAATAAGCTTCTGTAGGAACAACAACAACATACCAAAAAGCCACTAATAACTTTGAGAAATGCTTCCTGTTTTATGCCCCTGTGGATACTCACGAAGTACTTTAAACCCTGAGGATGGTGTTATGAAATGAACTGACTGTTTTTAGACCCAATTTCCCCCAGTTTATTGGACAAAGACAATGCTTTTTTGGAAACTAACACCCATCCCCACCTCTTATAACTTAATGTTCCAAGGCCTAACTGGAAGAAGCTAAGGCAGAAGCGAACCAAAACAGCATGGAATTGCTGGGGCACCTGTGACTCTCCCATAAATACTGAGGTTTCACTACCCAGAAGCTTGGACCTTGTGAACAAATCTACCTGTCCTTGTAGGTGAGCTCAGCTCTAAGGCGTGTTTTCAGAATGTGCCACAGCCAGGGAAGAAACTCGCCAGGGAGAGAGGAGAAGGCCACGGAGAGCAGAGCAACCGCCACTGATTCCTGGGTCTCGCCGTCTGCACGCCAGGCTGACCTTGACACTTGCCCGGATGTCTAGACACGTTTCTCTTCTCTCCGCCGAGGTCCACTAACCCTCTCATTAGACTCTAATGTCAAAACTAAATCACGAAAATCCTGTCACCAAACGGCCAGCCCTCCTGAAGGCTGAACAACTTGTAAGCGCTCGCATTTGATAATAAGCAGAGGTTTTGCGAGAACTGGTACTCAAACCCGTCTTCAGACCTCTGGTTCCCCAACTGGAACTGCAGCACAACTAATTCTTCTGATTTACAACATCTGCTTATATTTTTGTAGCACCTCAGTCTCTGCTCCTCCGCCCATCAGCTCTGCAGATAACCTCGGGCAAGTTCATTAACCGCTCCGTGCCTCCCCTTTCTCCCCCGTACCACTTGTAGTGCAAAGGGCCAACTTAGTTCTAACGGTGTCAGACAGGGACTTGTCTCTCCATAAAACAGCTGTTATTTTTACAGTCAGTGTCACCCTCATGATCCCGCTGGATCTCCCTGGAGGACTGGTTTTTAATTGATCATTTCAGCATTCAGGTAGTCATCTCAGCGGAAATGGGAGTTACTATCATTCTCATCCTAAAAGCCACCTTAAAGGCGAGATCCCAGAAGCTGAGGGAAGATAAAAGAAATGTGGAACCCACGTATACATAATTATTTCTTAACCAGCACTCAGGACACTGATTAGTAAGAAAAGGGCCAGCCAAACTACTCTTTCGTGCAACTATAGAAATGTGAATAATCGAATTGAGTTAATGTGTCTACATTCCTTTTAGATTGTCAACTTCAGCCCACGAGTAAACACTTATATTGATTATTAGCATAGAAAATTTAAAGAGAGACTCATTATGGCAGCAAGGTGGCAGTGATGGTAAATTTTATTTAAACTAATCAGCCATCATCTCTCAGCAGCTCTTCGGTAACTGCAGAGACCAGGAGAACCCAAGGGCGTATGGTGCAGCACCTGGTGCAGCTGCAGCCATGCAGACCACTCTGAGGAGAGCCGACCCTTCACCAATGCACTCGCCCATGCATTTGGCATCTGTATCGACTGGCCTCTCTGAACCAGCACCAAGCTAGGCTTGCGGAAGAATGATGAGCCCAATAGACACTGCGTGGCTCTCCGGAAGCCCGGGGTACAATGCAGGAAGAAAGTCAATTTGAAGAAGACATTTCAACAGATGCAGTGAGTGCCATGGGGTTGTAGCTGTCATACTGAAATGCATTTTTTTCTAACCATTCAGTTATTGAGTATCATTGTTTTGTCTCCAAGGACTATGGAAAGCAAATGCAAAATGCTTTCGAGAGACGTAGAATGACGTTTGCATATTCTTAGAATGGTATATCCCTCTTAACTCAGCCTCTTTCTCCCAACTGATGCTCAGTGGGGTGGGATGGGGGGGTCGACTGGACTCACGGGACTGAAGTCCATGTTCCATCCTCTCCTTCGATGAAGACTCCATAGGCCAGGTGTGCTAAGTATACTAAGGGGATATATTTCCCGTGGAAATACTAACTTCCAATAGAGGTCTTATTCCATAGAACATGTGCTTCAGTGACGATGGCTGCATTGGATGTACTTGCTCGGGGGAAGCAGTAACAAGTCACACATTTTAAGAGCTAAAAAAACAGTGGAATAAGGCTATAATGGCCTTATTTTCCAAACCAAAAATCAGGACACTAAGAACTTTTCCCACCCCTGGGAATTAGGGTGTCTGAGAGATGTGGCTTAAATGCCAAAATATGGGCAGTGCATGCAGACAACGGAACAGCATGGCTGAGATCAAGACTGCCCTGGGAAGCTTAAGAAATATCAACCTAAAAGAATTTTCACAAAAGACAGAGCCTTGAGACCTTGGGAGATTAAAAACAGTGGAAACGTCAGTGGAGGGAGGAATTTCTAAGAGTTTAAAGAGAGAACAAATTAGTCTTGAATACCCTTAGGTGCAGAGAGAAAAAATAAACACATTTCACTTTATAATACGACCCCCAAGTCATTTGCTTTCTTTTACCCCTCCAATTTAAAATATGCGTCAGTATAGTTCAAGTGAAGGAACCAATGATCAACTAGTTGGATGGAAAGTGAGTCCACATATATGTTTTCTGTTGGGCTCTTTTAGTTACAAGTGACGGAGACCCAGTAAGGTTACCTTAAAAATGAAGGGTGCTTATTTATTAGGAAATGGATATATATGAATTATTAGGCCTCTCCTGCCACTTCGACCTCCATCCGGACAGAGTTGAACTAGCAGGTTTTTCCAGGTTTCAAGCTTAAAATCCCAGGAGAGCATCCGATGGCCCATCTTGTTTTTTCATACCAACTCACGGTACAAGTGGCTAGTCCAACTGTGGGTTCCTGTCCAACCGTGGTCTTAGAAGTCACGCATGAAACAGCACTCTCGGCTGGCAGGTCTCACTAAGAAGGAACTAGGGGAGGCCAGCCATATAGAAAGTCTCCTCACTGCTCTTAAGAGAAGATTTTGAATGCCTCGCCTGCAGGGGGACTTTGCTACCCTTGTCCCACTCCAAGCCCACCCGCCTGTTCCAAATGTGCCCCTGGTGTCCGCAGACATCACCATCCATTCAGAATGTCATCCACAAGATGACAGCTGGGGGCACTGCCCTCCACCTTCAAGAGGGAGCGGTGATGCTGAGTGGACATCAGACTACCCAACGCGGTGTTTACAGCTGTCTGTACAGTGAGCACACCATTCGAGGCTCCAGTCCGTCCAGGGCAAGGAGAGGAAGTCTCATACTTCTCAAACGCTAAGCAGGCCTCCAGCTTCTTACTTGGAGTTAATATACATTTCAATTTTTTTAAACTCCTTAACTATAGACATTTGTCAGTTAAACCCTCTTGCACAATAAGTAAGCCCGAACGTTATTCTCAGTATATGACACTGGCAATAGCTCAGATACAACAAATACTTTTTTTCTATATTAGCAACAGTTATTAATTATCATGATGCCCACAATGGATTAATTTTACCTTTACAAAAATTCAAGGAGGGGAAAATACACTTTTGTGCCTGTGATGCTTTTGTCATTGTTTTAAATAAATACTTCGGCGTTTCTGATAGTCCCTTCAACTGGTATCTCACTTGCCGGAGAATTTGCTGGTTTAGATGACCCCTGTAGGTTGTTGACTTCTGACAAATGGTTATTAACCAGTAACTACGTGGCCTGTGATCACTGCCGCGCTTTATATGCGTTTTCTAATTTGAACTTCTCAGCGATCCTAAGAAATAGGTACTACTGCATGTACTTATTTTTTCAGAAAAAGACACTAAAATTTAGAGAGTTAAAATCATTAACCCAGGGAGCCACATTAATAAGTGAGAGAGCTTAAAAAAACACTCAACCTGGCTGGTGTAGCTCAGTGGATTGAGCACAGGCCTGCGAACCACAGGATCACAGTTCGATTCCCAGTCAGGGCACATGCCTGGGTTGCAGACCAATTCCCAGCAGGGGACCTGTGAGAAGCAACCACACATTGATATTTCTCTCCTTCTCTCCTTCCCTTTCCCTCTAAAGATAAATGAATAAAATCTTTGAAAAAAAAAACACTCAAAACCACTTCTACTGAGTCCAAAATCCACAATTTTAACCACCACACTATACAATCTCAATTTCAGTGCCAGGAAACGTCTGCCTGCATACTTTCATCACACAGAGAGAGAGAGAGAGAGAGAGAGAGAATATCTTCCCCTTTTTGACTTGACAGCCAGGAAGCTCATGCACAAATTTAGTGCACAATGTCACTAACTATAGCCTTTCCCATATGGTTTCTAACTTCTCCTTTTATTCCCATGATCTCTCCCATGTATAAATGTATACATTTCTGCTCACAATTATTACATATCATTAAATAAGGTATATACAAGGTGGGGCAAAACTAGGTTTACAGTTGGGAGTACGCAAAACACAGTTCATCCTTGTATTATTAATTATTGTATTATTTTCCATATGAACAACTGTAAACCTACTTTGCCCCACCCTATACATACACATCTTCATTTTTTTATCACTGACCTATTTTAAATCACCATTTAGAACAATAAGAGAACATAGTGATGAGAAGGAAGAAATGATTCTTCTCATTTCAAACCCAACTTAATATTTAATTTATAAATTACTGATTTTCTGATTACTCTGTGTACTGTCCATATGAATACCTGGAGAGAGTGTTGCCTTTTAAAAAGTATTCCAGGAAGAAAGTATGCACACAGACACCGCTGTGATAAATAGTGCACACTGGTCATAAGTACTCATTCTGAACACCCGTTAGATATATTGATCTGATGTTGAAAGAGAATCTGCTTTTGATGGAGCAAAGCAATTCACTACTTGGAAGAATAAAGAAAACAAGTGCAATCTTGTGAGTCTCCAGGCATCCCAAAGACCAAAGGAAAAGATCAAAGAGTGAACGGTAGAGTAAGAATCAGACAGCCTCTGCCTAGATTGCCACGTTGGTGACATTAGAACTACTAGATGAGCCATTGTGTTGGAATCAGGGGATGTCAGGATGGTCTGCCTCCAACAACAGCAAGTACATCTACAGAATCTTTGTTCCAAAGGCACCTGAGCACGTGAGAAAGACTCCTGATAGCCTGGAGAGTGATGGTATCCCCACCAGCCCATCACAGTTTCTTTTCCATCTGGAGGTCAGCCCATGTTCTGGCATGGTCTCCCTACTTGCAAAATTTGCATAGTTCTCTAAGACTCCTTCCAAACCTGGGGACTCTGAGTCACACTTGCTTGTCCTCTCTAATCCACTGGGGTCTTTCTGTGAAGCTCATCCCTATGACAGGGGCTGGACCCACCTTCTGGAAGCAATTGCCCTTCTAGATTTCCAGGGAAATCCACCCTCTCTGGGGTTCACCCTCCTGTCAATGCCTCACTAAATTCCCTTGGGCCCCCTGCTTCCTCTTCCTGTGCCTGTGCAGTTCCTAGACACCACACCAGTAGCACGGTGCTCCCTCTGGACGCGGCACTTTACCTGCAGCTGGAACTCTGTTAGCACCTGAAACTAGTCCAGGTCCTCAAGCCCTGATTCTGCCTGAGACTCAGCCCTCCTAACAGGCCACATGCTTCACTGTCTCCTTGGGGCAGCCGGGACCACAGATTCCTTCAACACGACTCCTAGAGGTTTCACATTGGAATATTTGCCTCTCAGCGGAGGTATGCCTTGGATGTATTTCTTCATCCACTGTATGCAACTTGCATCATGCTCCGCTTGTAGACGAGCATTTAACTTTTTTTAACAGCTATACAGTTCTGCTGCAAGCCTGTCCACATTAAACGGCAATGTGTCTTTCCCACTGACTGAAACATCCATCTGTGCACTGATCTAATAGGCCCTATTAGTCACAGGGTATAGATTGGAATTGACTTGTCAAGCCCTCCCAGGGTGTGAAGTTACTCGCCCCTCCCAGAGCTACCAGGACAATTCAAGTGGGCTCGGGTCCTACACGCCGGAACTCGGTTGCCTTCTCTTCACAAACCTCCCTTGTCCATATTTCTCTCCAACCCAATCCAAGTTAGTACCAGTTACCCATTTCAGAATGAATATTTTCTATATCCCCTCAAAAAGGCGGCTGCTGCTGTGTGTGCATTTTACCCAACACTGAGAGGAGGCAACGCGCTCATTCAGAGCAAAACTGAAAAGGTAAAAATGCCCGTGGAGGCCTGTACTGACCCCTCCTCTGTATCTGGATGACTTAGTCTAGAACTGCAGCTACAGCGTTGCTTCCTCCACCAGGGGGTTCACACTTCAGCCTAATTAATAGGCAGGACCCACTCAGCACTCCCTAGGTGAGTCTATTTGCATCAAGCTCTTAACATGGCCCGTGAGGGTTTACAGTTGAGTTTGTGCTTCCAATTTCTTCACTCATTGAATTCTTAGGCCAACCCAGTGAGACTCTACACTGTGATGGGCCCGTAGAAAAATTCCCTTTTGAGGTCTGGGCCCCTAAGAAATAATCACTGTAAATAAGACTGTGCTATAGTAAACCTCATACCTTCTTCTAACTTAGTTGCAGCTGTAGGCCTTAAATTTTTTTTTTAAAAAAGGATGATATAAGTGGATTATGGTTCGGGAGCTTGAATTGGGCACAGGTGCCATGTTGGAAATGTCAGAGGTGACCAGCTTAGAGCCATAGGAGGAAGCATTATTGGGTTACTGCACGTGAACAGAGCCTGCCCTGAAAGCCGGGGAGTCCAGTCAAGCTCATGTCACTAAAAGGAGAGCCCACAGCTCTCCCTCCGAAGCAGGCACCGTCGGCAACGGCATGGCTGGTACACCTGCTGCAACCAGCTGGCAAAACTCAAGTGTGTCCCCTGACCAAGCAAAGTTAACCCAATGCTATAAACACCTGCAAGCTACACAACACTGCCATTTCTTCGGGCAGGTTTTTCTAATGGAGCAACATCTTCTCTCATTCATAACAGAATATGCCAAACCTCACTCTCCTAAAGCTGTGTTAATAGAGGAAGAGCCTTAAGGAGTCCCACTACTACCTGTGCATCACTCTGGTGGGCACTTTTGCTGACGGAGCTTGAAGGTTCTATTAGCACTACAACATCAGGCACAAACTCAAGGGTTCCCTGTGCAGGATGCAAAATGGGGCTTCACTGCCTGTGCACTGGTTAATTGGAATATATAATTCCATAATAAAAACTGGACTTTAGAACGGGGGTTCTTCCATGGGAACCCGAACACTACGACACTAAAGCAAGATGGTCCTCTCTGATAGAGCACGTGGCTTTGGTGGAGCACACCTGGAATCGTAAGGGAAGGAAGAGACCGTCTATAACCACTCTTGTCACCCAAGTCAGTCCTGGAGATTCAAACGATGATCCTAAATCCAGGATCCTATGGAGTCAACTTCTCAATAAACATTTAATGAGCATCCCAGATGGCATAACAGTCGATGGAAAGGTTTATTAAAAAGTAACCCTTGAGCCCAAATGTTGCAAGTAAGATTTATCTGGGAACAGAGAGCAAGATGGACATTTGCATGCAGGAAGCCTATTGGAGCATATTAATGGGATCAACAACTGGGAGGGAGAGAGGACAACCGAGCTGTGAAGTGGGAGATGGTGATGCAGACACAACGGAGGCTTCACCTGATCCCATGGGAAACTAAGGAGCTTGGATGACTCCTTATTATGATCTCATGTTGAGGTGAGGCAGCCAGGACTTTAAAAATCACACTCCAAAGGGTCTTCTTGGGCATAGAGGAGGTGAAAATTCCCAGAGGGGCAACCCCCACAGAGGAAGTCATTGAAACCCGTTACTCCCGACAGCTGGGGAAATGGATAGCTCTGCCCTGAAAGGCGGGGGAGAGAAGGGAGCGGTGGGGACGCCCCAGAGCATCCACTACAAAACGCAGCAATACAGACCCGGATTTGTTTCTGAATTAAGAGAAGGGCCCAATTATTTTCAAGCCACCTAATTCAATCTCTGAACACTGAAGCTGTTATGAGATCCTAACATGAATCATTTACCTTACAACTGGACGATAAATTTTTGTTGTAATTATGCCTAATTTTTCTTCTGAAGGACGACAGTGTCCCCAAATCATCCTCTAAAGCAGACTCATGACATAGTGAAATTAACTAAGCGTGAAATCACTGGTACTGTAGAGTTTAACCAATTCTCCTCCTGTTCAGGACTCCCCCAGCAAGGTATACTCCTGAATGTGAAAAAAAATTTTTTTTCTACAGCAGCCTGAAATCAAAGCCCCCGCTCTGGCCCTGCTGGAAAACAAACGGCCAGCAAAATTAACCACTAACATTTGCCAAGCACTGATGCTCAGCCTGCTGCCGCTAAGAGAGCTTTGGATGCATTCGCGCTGCTCATCCTCCAAACAACCACATGGGGCAGATACTGTTATTACTACCAATGTACAGAAGAAGAAACTAATGCACGGGGAAATTCATAGCCAGCTCAAGGTCATACATATTATGTGTGGCAGAGCCTAATTCCATGTTATCCAACCCAGAGACAGTCCATAAACAGAGCTGTCTTGGATAGTCTCCATTTGTCCCTACAGACGCCCTCTCCACCCTGTTCCAGGAGGCTGACAGCTAGGGACTTCCTCAGCTAAACTCTTTCGCCTCCAGGTTTGCAGTTGAATTGACTATAGGGAGTGACGAATTAAGATAAGAGGGTAGGAGGAGACCCAGATCAGGGTGTGTAATCCCTGGTTACCTCCCTCCTGGGCCAAGTCCACAGTGAGTTCTGCCTCTATGGAAGGTTCTTCCTAAGGTTAGCGGCATCACCACGTCACTGTGTTCCAACAACCACACCCTCCTCGCCCCTTTCTGATCACTGCTGCTGTCTTCCAGAGACCTCTCCACGCCTTATTCATTTCTGATCACCCTGCCTACCCTCGTTGTGTAAAAGAGACTTCTATGGAACTTGCCATTTGAGAGTTGTACATGCCTTCTGCCGAGCCCTAGTTGGCTCGGGAAAGTGCCCAGATCTCCTACACAGTGACACGCAGTCTATCGGGGAGGACATGATCTCCCAGATGGTGCCCACGTCATACCTCCTCCTTCCTTCCACGCAGGCCCTGACCCCTTCTCTCTCCCAGCAAGCGTCAGCCTAGGCAAGGTTTCTTAAACTCAGCACTCCTGCCATTTGGGGTTGGAAAATCTTTCACTGTGGGCAAGGTCAGGTGTGTCCAGTACATGGCAGCTCCCCACATGCCCTACCCACTGAACACCCATAGCAACCTTCCCCTCAAGACCCAGACAAGGTCTTCACATCCTAGCAAATGTGCCCTGGGGGCAAAATTAACCCCAGTTGAAAACTGTGACCTGGAGTTAATGGGAAAAGAGCTGCAGGGAAAAATACAAGGGTGATGAAAGACAGGAGGGAGGGAAGGAAGGAGAATGGATCAAGAGACATTCGTAAAATATTTTCGGGCTACATTTCTATCACTGCTGATTAATATCCTTCACTAAAGGTACTTGCTTTTACTTAGTTGTGACTCTGCTCCTAGAAGCTCAGCCTCTGTGAAGGAGAAACCTGTTCTGCTATCAACTTCGCCCTCCTCACAATCACACCCTTCCCAGGCAAGTCTCTGCCACTTTCCAAGCCACGCTGCCCTGCCTGCAAAGCAAGAATATCGGACAGGATCAGCTCTGAGCTGTCTCCCAGCTCTGCTCGTCGACTGCTCCAAAAGAACACTTTCCTGTTCACAAATAACAACCCAGATGGTCACCTCTCCCTTTGTAGCTGTGTGAGCTAAACAAACCCAAACACATACCATTAAAGCCACTCTCTTAGATAGACAGCCATTATCATCTCATTTTATTTCCACATTTTCTTAATGACCTTTTTGGGGGGAGGGCCTGTTCTCAAAGATTCTGAGACTTGTGTCTAACACCAACACATCTTTGTCATCCTAAAAAAAAAAAATGAAGCTCTGACTTGAGTTAAAGGATAGACCAATACCAAGAAATCTGAATGGTTTATGCCTGGTGGTGGGTATCTGGACCACATTCGAGGGCCTGTAGTAGAAATCCTTTGTTAGCACCTTGACATTTACATTTTTGCTGGTAGCAGTAAGGAAAGTGTTGCAAGTATTTGGGAGCTGAGGTTTCAACATTTGTCACACGCAATTATGCAGATTTTTTAGCGCCAGAGTTGAATGGAATGCTATCTTCCACTTCTCATTCACCCAATATGCAAAAAAAAGGAAGCAAAAGGGTAGTTTATAAAATAGATACAGTAATAACAGCATCGTGTTTAAATGAGAGTGACATGAATGAGTTTGTAATACTTTGAAACCATATAACCCTGAGAGCACTAAAAGGCCCATTAGAGCTAATGAGGCTGGTAGCTACGGTGTTCCATTGAGCACAAATGAAGCAACGTACACATGAATCACTAAACAGAATGCAATCCAAATGCAGCTTTCAAAACGGAAGTAAAATGCTGGCATAACGCAGAGTCTGTGTGCATGAGAAACAGAGAAGATTCTGAGGTGCTGAATCTCCCTCTTGGAAGGGACTACCCCTAACCTACTCCTGCGGGCGAGGATGAAAGATGGCCGCTGCCCCTGAATGTGATCCCAGACATCTGCCACTCTGAAAACTGGCCAACAGACACCCCTAATAATCACTCTTTCAGACGCAATGTTCAGGCACATCACTTGTGACAGAGCCCCCAATTTCTGCTGTATCCCAGGGTCAGAAATGCTAGCTCGGTTCCGAGTTATTTGGCTGTTTTAAAACAGGTTACAGCCCTAGCTGGAGTGGTTCAGTGTATTGAGCACTGACCTGCGATCCAAATGCATGCGGGCCAGGTCTCCAGTAGGGGGCGTGCAAGAGGCAACCACCCATTGGTGTTTCTCCCTTTCTTTCTCCCTCCCTTCCCCCTCTCTAAAAATAAATAAATAAAATCCTTTAAAAAAAAGAAACATAACTTTAAAAAATAAAATAAGACAGGTTGCAAATCAGGAACTACTGGGGACACTGAAATACACTTAGACACAGGGTTGTCCTGGGAGACCCCTCTGCCGTAGAGGCAGGGGTTTGCCAGAGCAAAGCGCTGTTGCTAGTAGCCAACCACGTTGGAGATGATTTGTCTCTTCTACTTGAGATCGTGATTGGCTTCACCATAAGGAACATCAGCACCAGATAATCTCCTGGACATTCATTCCAGAGCATCCCTAGAGTCACAAGTCACATTGTCAAGATGGCAAAATACAGAGGTGGAAAGTGGCAAACTTCAAAACAGGCGAGCAAGAAATTCCCAAAGTTCAGTCAAACATGTAAAAGGAAAAAAAAATCAACTCCATCAAACTTGAGCATCAAAAGTCACAAACGGGTAGTCCTATAATTGGGAGAACAGATGCAACCAAGTTAGTTTTGCTAAAACGAATGTTTTGGAAAAGTCGAGACCGAACGCCNCACGTTGGAGATGATTTGTCTCTTCTACTTGAGATCGTGATTGGCTTCACCATAAGGAACATCAGCACCAGATAATCTCCTGGACATTCATTCCAGAGCATCCCCAGAGTCACAAGTCACATTGTCAAGATGGCAAAATACAGAGGTGGAAAATGGCAAACTTCAAAACAGGCGAGCAAGAAATTCCCAAAGTTCAGTCAAATATGTAAAAGGAAAAAAAAATCAACTCCATCAAATTTGAGCATCAAAAGTCACAAACGGGTAGTCCTATAATTGGGAGAACAGATGCAAACAAGTTAGTTTTGCTAAAACGAATGTTTTGGAAAAGTTGAGACCGAATGCCTTTTGGAGGGACATGCACCTTTTTCCTATCCACCGCCTCACTGTTCCCTGATGCTTTTAAACTGGCCCACTTCGGTCTTCTTTGTGGTTTGACCAGCCCCTGAAGCATCTATGTGTGTAAGCCTACGCTGGTCAGGTTTCTTAATGGCACAACAAAAAATCTGTTGTGATAAGTTTAAGCAGGGGGTGGGGGAGGCCTGTTAAGGATACCAGGCGGCTCCTCGATGAGCTGAGATGGTGAGAAAAGCCGAGGAAGGAGCTACTACGCAGGAGCAACACCAACCACAGAACCAGCTTCTCTGCTGAAACCCACTGGGACCCCACTTAGCAGCCAGAGGCCTCAGAGCGAACCGGCAGCTCCGCCTTGCTTTGCTCCAGAAATGCCAGCTCCCCAGGGCTCGGTGCAGAAGGCTGACCCCGCCTACTGCCGCCACCTCCACGGGTTCACTGCCAGCTCCAACTCCGCTCGGCAGAACCAGGGTCCTATTCCCTCGCCCCAGCCGCAATATGTTATTCGACAATGGGGATGAAAGCAAATAAAGTATACCTACTTCTTACACTATAAAATTATCAGAGGAAATGCTTTCATTCTTCTGTGACTGGGTTTCACTATGCAAGTGAAAAAAAAGAAATAAATATCCCTTGTTTAATCTGACTTTTTCTCAAATGTTTAAGAGGCACCATTTTACCACCTACTTCCAAATGTGTCATAGTTTAAAACACAAAGGCCCTGAAACAAACAAACAAAAAAACATTAAAAATGATTAAAAGAAAATTATCTAAATAAGTGCCAAGTGATAACATGTAGACCCCAAAATACATAGAGCAACAAACTTAAACGAAGTGGCTACGATAGTTCTTCAGAAAATAGCTGCTTCCTAGCAAGCAAAGCAAAATGGGAAAGTAATTTGTTACACATTTCCTATTGTTTACTGAAAGGGCAGACACCCAGTTCATCCGGGAAACACTCCAATTCCACAGCTCTGAACGGGGGAGAATTTGTCAGGAGGAAAAGGCACTGAACAAAAACAAACTGATGACAAACAGCCACAAGATAATGATTTTTACAAAATCTTATAAATGTACTTGTATTTCTGACCATTTCTTATTTCAAAGCTTAGGAAATAATTTTAAATTATAGTTCTATCAAGGCATTTCTAAAGGGAACCAGGGCAATAAATTCCCACAGGGGGCTCACTCATGGTGTGCTTTGATGCCACAATAAAGCCAAGAGAACCTGGTAAAATAGACGGTTCAAGAGTCTCAAAAATTGGAATACCAATTTTCTCAGCAGGACTTTTGTCAAGCAATGTGTAGCAGTCACGTCACGTGACGGTCCTTCCATGTAAGTGCCCTGTGCTGCTGATTGAATGGCAGAAGTCCCCAAATGGAGACAGCATCATCACTATTTCACTGGGGATACTGAGGACCTTAAATGTTTTTTGTCTCACACAGATTCAGGCAGTTCATTGAAGGGAGACAAAGGGCAAAGTATGTTTGTTTTGTTTTGTTTTTCCCAAGCAGCAGTTTTGAATTAGCCCAAACACTCAAAACAGGGTTCGATAAACCTAATAAAGTTCCACGTGTAAACTAGGAGATAAAGAAGTGAACCTGGGTCTAGAATTAAGAAGATCCTGTTTTAGACCTAGTTCTCTTAACTAAGCTGTGCAACCTTAGTGACTCGCCCACTACCCCAGGCTAAAAAGGCCAGGAACCAAGGTTGTGGTTGACACTGACTTTGTGGACGGGACACTGTATCAGCGATCCACTGCTCCTTAACAAATTACTCCAAAACTTAATGGTGGAAAACAATACAATTTTAATCTGACAGTTTCTATAGTTTAGGAATCTGGGCACGTGACTTTGCCAGCACAGTCTGGTTCATGCTCAAGTCACCATTCATAGTCCCCCTTGAGTACTGCCTCTATAATGGTTAATTCGCTGCTCAATCACATTCTGAATTCCGATCTACTACCACATTTTACAATTTTTCCATGTAGAATTAGAGCATAGCTGGATAGTCAGAGTTGGGATCCTTGAGTCTGATGTCACCTTGTGAGTACCTGGTAATCAATATCAGCAAGGTTTCGATCCGATGAAGGCATTCAAGTCCCATAACTGGCGACACAGACTTACCCCGGAGCTACTGTGGGTTCAGTTCCAGTCCACCTCAACAAAGCAATTAGCACAATCAAGCGAGTCACACTCTTTGTGCTGGAGGAGAGTCCTGCCTTCGGTTTGTAAAAGACACAACATCTATGAAGTGCGATGAAGCAAAGTACAATACAATGAGATGCGCCTGCATATCACAGAAATTCAAGCCTCCTTAAGAAGAAAAGCTCTCCCTGAAGAGAAACACCAAGAAGCATCTCTCAGTAATAATGGCCCATGGTGGCTACTGTGGGAAGGAGGCAGAAGGATGCTTACTTAAAAAACTGGAGAAAAGGCTTTTCGACTAGACCTTTCCCTATACTCATTTTTTAAATCTGAGCTAGGAAAGAAACATGCCAACACTCTCTCACACGATGTTAGTGTTTAGTCTCTTATTCAATAAATACTCCTGTGAATTTGTGAGTCAGACACTGAGTCTGGGGTCCCGGGGAAGGAGGTCAATGTCCAGGCACAATGTAGCTTCCAGTGCCGGTAACAGGCACTGGGCAAAGTTGTGAACAGCTCTGGGCCTCAGTTTCTCCATGTGCAAAGCAAAGGTCTTGAGCTCGGTGGTGTGGACATCTCCTTCCCTATCCGTTTCCAATGTCTGTGTTTGCAACAGTGCGTTTCATCGGGCATTTCTGAGCCACTTCTTCATACCGGAAACTGCAAGTGCTAGGACTAACTTAAATCCGACACAGTCCTTTCCTTCAAGAAGCTTACAGTTTAGTGGACATTCTGGAATATTACAAAGTTGGAGGTAAGTTCAGATCTCCAAGGAAGACAGAGAGGAAGCACTTTGTCTGGTGTGGGGGAACCAGGTAAGGCTCCTTGAAGTGGAAAACACCAGAAGTAAGTCTTTGTGGACAGGAAGGACTTCATCTGGGAAAAAACGAAGAATATTCTACACAGAGGAGTCAATGTGAGCAAGGTCTCAGAGGCTTAAACCAGTGCTGGGACTGGGGGAAACGAGCGGATTCAGTAACAGAAGGACTTGGAATCAGGCTGGGCTGCTGTGTGGATGTCTGATTAGAGACAAATTTAGATATTAAGAGATGTGGACCACGCCCAGTATTTAAGGATGACCTCTTAAAGCATCTTCAGGAAGGGAGTAAATAACATGTTCTGATACGGGGCTAAGCCAAACTGAACCAAACCTAGACTCCTCTTCCAGACTTGTGTCTCTTGAATGTTCAACAGGGATCAGGACAGAAATCAAATAAATATTCTAGCGTCAATACAACGCTCTAAAATATAGCTGACGGAAGCACAAGGAATGACAGAGCCACCGAACAGGCAGCACAATAGGCAAGGTCATGACTTTGGCCAATCTGAAATGAAGAAATATAAAGTACGAGAATTACAAAATGCTCCGAGTTTTGTTCGGTCCAACCCTTCCGTTTCAGAGGAAAGGCATCTGAAGCCTTGGCTAGGGAAGTCGTTGGATCCCAGACAACTTACTTCTGTCTTTCACATTCCTACCTTCAACCCCACGGGGACTGTGAGCAGAGTAAAAGCACCCTGAGTCGGGACCTGCACCTAGTCAATCGTGTGGGAAGCTGGGGCAAAGCGAACCCTGGGGGACATGGGGTCCTACCAAGCAAGGT
Source organism: Sturnira hondurensis (assembly GCF_014824575.4). Taxonomy (NCBI): domain Eukaryota; kingdom Metazoa; phylum Chordata; class Mammalia; order Chiroptera; family Phyllostomidae; genus Sturnira; species Sturnira hondurensis. The sequence continues at coordinate 13,133,943 of NW_028075269.1, read as the reverse complement.
AAGAAGGGATTCTTGGCAATACAAACATAACACAATTATGGGGCCAATAAGACATGACAGTATTTCTTACATGTGAATCTTGTACACCAAAAGTAGAAATAAGCACGTGGTCTCTTTGAGCCAGGGACATACGCTAAGTGTGGGAGTTTGGGGCAGGACCAAATTTCAAGGACCTTCTGGTGTGGACCAAGTGCCTCCATGGACATTGTGGGGAGAACAGAATGTCCACTAACCAAATGAACTCCCCACAGTATACATACATACTTTGACATTTTATTTTAAATTAAAATGTAGAGATGCACATTCATTCTCTAATCTTTCAACGCAGGGTCAAGGTGTTCTTCTGAATATATGTGTGCACAGTCATACCCTTTGTCTTCTTTTTTGAACAACACACAACTCTAAAGCATCATCTAAAACTTACAGTTTTGATTTCTTTAAAGTAAATCAAGAAGTTGAAGACACAGGCAAACAAATCAAAGCATGGCATCTTTTAAAAACTCTTTCCTAATCCTTCAAAGTGGTCTTACATCTAATTCAAGAGCAATTTTCTTTTTATCAACTCATCTTTCTCAATGATTTGCAAGTCATTCCCTCCAGTTTGCACAGAAACAATGATCCCTTTCTTAAAAATCGTATTTTACTACTTCATTTCCTTAAATGACATACTACAGTATGACTGCAACAGTATAAGCAACTTAAATACAGCTGAGTCTTGATAAGCTCACCACTCAAGTTCTGGGGCCACAGGCCTGCGGAGAACCCGAGTTCCTAGGAACGAGCAGCATCTTCTGGGAAGACCCTGGGTCCATGTGTTCCAATTTGCCTGAGGTCACTGCTCCCATTTTTAAAAACTTGATTACCCAGTATCATTCTTCGGATACTTGCTGCAACTCCCCTGTCTTCCCACACAGCCTGCGGCTATAAACAAAAGAAACTCAACACATTAGCAACCAGACACTGACTGTTAAACAGGAGGAGGTTAAAATCAGGAATCTGTATGACAGATGACTCACTGTAACTTGAAGTTTCCCATGTTTTTTTGTGTGTTTCTTCGAAGGACATCTTAGATAGCACAATCATACTTTCTTCTGACAAGATTCGTGCCATCTCCGTGTCTCTGCTTTATTCAAACACAAGACTGGAAGAGACGACCTGAAAAATGCGGATTCTCTATCCACATGGACAACATAGGCCCATAAAATGATTTCGCCAAAGACTCCCCAGTCACTTCCTTGTACTCGCCAAAGATTCGCCGTGCCGGGCTCCCCCTCAGCGGCAAAGAAGGTGGCAGGCGGCCCATACCCTCCAGGCTCCTAAAACCTGTGTGTACCCCCAAACTTCTCCGCTTAAATGAGAAAATGATACAGTTCCTCCAACAACGGCAACAAGATAACAGAGCACGCTGGGATGAAGAGCTACAAACTCAGGAGAGAGACGAACAGTGGATACTTTGGCCTGAGAGAAAAAGACTAGCCTTTAGAAGGACTGTCTTATTTACAAGCCCATAAATACGAGTGCAACTGTTTGAAATCTAAGCAGAAAGTAGAGGTTTTTCTCAAGAATACAGTTTTTTGTGTTATCAATAATTTAAGTTTAAACATACCATATATTTAGAAATTCTGTCAAATAACTCTCGGACAGAAATTGGGTTTATTAGTCAACGTATGAGAAATGTTGAGGAAAGCAGTAAATATAGTTTTTTTTCATTTTTTATTAGATTTTTTCCATTACCATTTATCCCCCCACCCCCTATTCCCTCCAGAGTCACCACACTGTTGTCTGTTCTTTTTCTACTATAAGGAAACTGATGAGAAGAATAAACCTGTTTAAAATTTGTCAAAGATCCAGACAATGATATGGCCCCTGGATTAATTATACAATATTTTTAGATGTCTACTATATGCTAGGTTTTGTATTTAGGTACTAGAAGGACAAACATAAAAAACAACACTAGATAACTATCTTTTGAATACTTACAATATGCTACATACTGAACTAGGGGCTGATTATGCAAAACATTCTTTGATTCTTCTAACAATCCTAGCTATTATTACATCCATTTAACTGGTAAGAAAGCTAAGACAAAGATCTGTTCAGGGTCACAAATTTAGCAAGCAACAGAGCCTGAGTTTGAGTTTGAACAATTATAAGCAAAAGAGTGGCTGGATAATCTTTATTAAATATCACTTCTAAGACAAAGTCTTACGCTCAAAAAAGTTTGCTATTTACTTAGGGAAGGATACATAGGGCTCGGCTGGGTGGAGAGAAAGAAACAAGGAAAAGAATACGAGGTTAAGAGAATAGGAAATGTTTCAAAATGACATTTCCAAACTTATGAACATTTTCCACTGAAACATAAATGAAGCCCACAGTTGAACCATCTGAACAACAAGGAAATCAAAGAGTCCAATGAAAAATAAGTTGATTACATTTTTTAAAAAAAACAAGCATCTGAGCACCTAACTAAATATTCTCTCTTCTTTCAGTGGTTGTGGGGTGGGTAAGCACCATCTTCGAAGCTGCCCCACCCAAATTTTTCTTCCAGAATTTCCGACCAGGGAAACTTCCGTTAAGGAAACAACAAGTTAGAGTTAAGATAGTAGCAAACCAGGGGCCAAGAGACCGAAGACGTATGTGCAAGACCTGAATGTGCCACTTACATACTTCATAACATTGGGAAGGTCACTCGGCTTCTATAACCGGGAAGCCTCCCTATCTCTAAAATGAGAGAATCGTGCACCAAACATATATTATGGATCGTTAAAACACCCTAGAAACACACTGGTAATTAAGACGCCACTCCCCAGAAAGAGGCAATAATAGTGTCTACCTCAGAGGGTTTTTATGAGAATCACACAAGGTCAGTGGAGGGTTGCCCAGGCACTCAGCAAACACTTGCTGTCTGCTGAGCCGGTGATCCCACACAGAGTAACAAAGGGAAGGTCCCCACCCTGCTAGAGCTCACATTGTAGTCTGGAAATAAATGAGCACGGGACAATTTTAGAAGGTGAGAAGTACTAAGAGAATAAAACTAAAATTGGGAAATGCGTTAAGAGTGGCTTGGGGAAAGGGGCTGCTTTAAATAGGTTGGTTACACAAGGCCTCCCTGAGGAAGTGGTATTTGATCTGCAGCCAGAGTGGTGGAGAGAAAGGACATGGCCATGTTAAAAGTCCAGAGGCGTCTAGTCTGGGCAAAGCAAGCTGCAAAGGCAAAGCCCCCGGGCCAGAAACCAGACTTCCAGAAATACAAGTAAAGTCTTGGCAGCTGAGTGAGGCACAATGAACAGGATGAGAGGGACAGGGAGAGGGACGAGAGAGGGACCAGAGGGGGCAGCAGGACTGGGGAACGGGGGCTAGGCAGTATCCCCAAGGGCAAAGGGCTCCAAATGGGGGCTTTCAGCAAGGGTGTGCCACATCAGACTACACTCTTAACTCCTCACTTTAGCTGCTGGTGGAACAAGAAGGATGAGCCATCGAAAGTGCAAGCCAGGCTACAGTCCAGGAAAGAAATACGCCTCTCCCAGCCCAGAGGGGTAGCGATGAAGATGGACAGATGTGGACAGATTCCGTCCAGGTTGTGTAGAGGAAGCTGCGAGAATTGCTGATGACTTGGCGATGGGGAAGGATGAGGAGGAAAAAATCAAAAATTGTATCTGCTTTGGGGTTGGAGTAACTGGGTAGTTTGTAGTGGCATTTACTAAACTGGGGAATGGAGCTCTGTTTTTGCCACGTATAGAGTTCAAGATACTTCAAGATCTTTACATGAAATAGGCTATTCTGGGGCTCGGGAGAGAGGTAGAAGCTGATTATGCAAATGTGGGAGCTCTATACGAATAGAAAGTAGTTAACTGTCTTCCTAGATAATGTTAATGACAGAGAAAAAAAGGAGAAGAAAGGTGGCAAAAAGGAAGGCAGACCATCAATTTGAGTAAGGCTGCTAGATTATTAATTCAGTCATATATACCCTAGTCGCAGATCATTATTGTAATTGCTCTATTATTTAATGTTTCTGTGTGTTTTATTTATTCATACTTTTCCTAGTTCCAAAAATAAACTTAAGGCTATTTTGACAAAAATGTGCTGTATGCTAGCAATCTTCTATACATCATAATAGAAAGCTGTCTGTTTTATATCTCATGCATACAACAAAGGAATAATTAGCCTCTTACTACGGATGACACATTTGTGGTTTCATCTAAAACTTAGGCAAAAAAAATGTTGAAAGATAAATCAGTTTAATAAAATTCGTTGATTTAAACAAATTAACTTTGTGAAACAACCAGACACAGAAGAAAGAAAACACTTTTCAACACAGCCTAACTCAGTACTTGTTAAACTGAGGTATGACTACCCGTGGGCCTATGTACTGATGTGTTCCAGAGATACCAGAAGTCACAGGATAAACACCTTCCAGAAGCTTTGTTTTGTTTTGACAATTTGGGCAGACATTTTTTTTTCATTAAAACAAACAGGTAAGTTACTGAGTGGAGGGTAAACTTGGCATTAGATAAGATAAAATATGAAGTTTCCCAAACCTACAGAACTGGTAGAAAGCCGCTTTGGACTACGCTGCCAGACCCTCGGGGACACAGCGTCTCGGCCCTGCGCTGCGCACAGGCCTCCAGCAGAACCGTCCGATTTTCCCCTGCGCCTGCGGAAGGTTGCTTCCGCTCCAGCTCCACACTGCGGAAAGAGAGGGGAGATTCAATCAGACCTCTCCACATCAGACCCGAAGAAGTAAGTTTGGCAAGTTGGAAAGTGCCAACTGAAAACATTGGAATTGGCCCAAAACGCTAAGCTGACCTCAAGAGAGCTTCTTCGCTGTCTTCAGAAGAGACAACGGGAAAGGCAAGAAAACCGCCTGCGAGACCCCGCCCTCTCCCTGGCGCCCACCCTCGCACTTTATGACACGCAGGTTTTGCTCCTTGTTATTATTCAGCAGCAGCCATTCGACTTAAAAAGCCACAAGGCCAGGCATTTAGGGAGAGGAGAATCCCAGACAGGTGCTTCAAATATGCTGTGCTGCTCTCAGGGGGCTCCTGGGCTGAGCCGCGCGGCTTCCGCTGGCCTCTTCTTGCTCTGCGAGGCATCCCCTCCTAACACACTGCAGGAAGGAAACACCAGGTGGGGGGCGGGGGGAGGCAGTCGTAGAAGAAAGGCTTAGCTGGGATTTTTTTCCCCATGTATTTGCAGGATGAGTCCTCAGAATCGGTGGCCATTTTCCTGCTCTGGGCTTCAGGACAGGAAGGAATGGAAATGTACCCAGATTTGAGTTTTTTTAAACCGCTTCCTACAAAGGCCATCTCGTAGCCCTACCCCGTGGACTCAAATGTGAAGAGCAATGTCTTAGCCAGAAATAAGGGAGTGAAAAAGGCTACAGAAAACAGTTGTTATCAAATAAAACAAAAACTCTTTTTAAGAACTTTTGAATAACAGTTCCCCATTCCCAAGTCGTATCCCATGGTTTTTGTTCAGTAAGTACATAGTGCATGCTGAATAAAGTCTTATTTCCTGCAAAAAAAAAATGGCTTTCTGAGATCATTCTTTTTGAAAGTGTTATTTTCTTCTTCCTTTTTATTCCTTCTTCAGGTGTTGAGATTTGGATTTTATATGATTATAATACAATATTGTCAGTGGACAATGCACAGTCTTCTTTTAATTTGTTCACTTATTTTTCTACTTAGAAGTAAATATATAAATGTATAGATGTATGGGGAGTTTTACCACATATGTGTATGCTCTTAATAACACACTGTTCAGTTTTGTTTTTAAACATTATAAGAAGCATGCCATAATACATATTACCTTCCAGAATTTGTGGGTTTTACCACTGTTATCCCTATTCGCTTAAATTGTTGCATATTGCTATAGTTCACTCATTTTTACTGCTGTGTCTTCTCTTGTACAAATAAATTGCAATTTGTTTTTCTATTTTCTTCTCAATGGTCATTTAGGTTGTTTCTAGATTTTCGTCATTAATAGCAGAGCTGCCAGGAGCCTTCTGCAGGCCCATGAGTGGGAGTTCTTTAGGACGAGGTAAGACTGCTGTAAACCGTCAGGGTTTCTCCTCACTTTGGTCTGTCTTTGAATCCACTCTGGCAGGGGACACTGAATCAGCAGGGAGGGGACGTATTCAACCAATTGCGTACTCTTCCTGAGAATAAACATTCAGACAGTAACTAGTACATATAAGTTCATATTTTATGCCCACTGCCCAGGGGTTACATTTTGAGCACACAGACAAAAGAAAAATTCAGTCTGCTTTGTGACCCAACTTACTGAAAACGAACAATAGGAGGCATCTCTCAGACACGCCCCAGTAATACGTTTCATCGGGTGCACCGACAAAGTCACATGCAAATGCAAATGGATTATTGATACCAACCAGCAGCGTGAGAGTGACGAGATGTGAGCAGTTCCTCATGAGTTCAGGGACGAATTGGATGATCTCCTCTGATAGCTTTACACAAATGAAATATATGCACTAGGTTTAAACACCCACATAGTACACCTACACACACACTATACTCATACATATCATTCAGATGCGAATGCTTAAATATATTTCTTCTCTGTATTTTAAGGGTTTTTTTTTGTTGTTGTTGTTTGCTCACAGACAACACTGGGCTAGGGAAGTCAGTCAAGTGACAGCAGTAGCAGCAGCAGTAGCCCTACTAACAGGAGTCGAGACAGTGGTCGTCATGGTGCCACCACTGACATTTCCTGAGTACTTACTACTTCCTGGGTACTGGTCTAAGTGGTTCACATGTATTTGCTAATTCAGTAGGCAAGCCAGCCCCATAGACCAGGACCCTTACGGTCTCCACTTGCAGATGAGGACAATGAGGCACAGAAAGTTAAATGTATTCCCCACGTGTCTATGGCCTTAGTTTTCTCATCCCAAAAATGACAGAGACGACCTGGATGATCTTCAATATCCTTTCAAGGTGTATTTTTCTAGATGTTTACACCCCTGGCACAAGTGACCTCTGATCATCTGTTCTTTCACTGGGAGCTACCAAAATTATATCATGCATCACATCGAAACGAAGCCGCGTAAGTAAATGTTGTCTTAGTCCATTTGGACTGCTACAACAAGCTATCACAGACCAGGTAACTTATAAACAATGGAAATGTATTGCTCACAGTTCTGGAGGCTGGAGGTTCAAGATCAAGATGCCAGCATGGTCAGATAAAATCCCTCTCCTGGCTGCAGACTTCTTGCTATGTCCTCATGTGGCAGAAGGGGCTAGGGAGCTCTGTGCCTTCCCTTTTATAAGAAAACTATCCCATTCATGAGTTGAACTCTCATGATCTAAACATTTTCCAAAGGCCCACCTCCTAATACCATTACATTGGGTATTAGTATTTCCACACATGAATTTGGAGGGGACAGAAACATTCAGGCCACGGCAAATGTCCAGGAGCACACTGCATGCACCTACCATTTCCAACCCTCTTCCTATCTAACAAAATTGCCAAAACACACCTATCACGAAGGACAATACACAGATGAGAGCCACAAGCAAGTTTGGGGTGAAAACTTCAAGTGGGTGGCCCCTTCCTTAGTGATCGAGGAATGGCTTAAGTACCGTCGCTTCCTGAGATGTCAAGAGAACGAGCCCCACAGTTTCTGTATGTGTCTGGAGGACACCTTGATAACTTGTCCATAGATCCTAGAAGAAATATGAATCCTGTACAAGCACACAGTGAGTATTTAGAACTCACTCCATAAACACAGTTACACAGAGTGGCCATTGAGAGCTCCCAGCTGTGGCATCCCAAAGCTGCGAGCTGTATTTATGTGCAGGGCTGCTAATCCCTGGTCCCAGCTCTGCTCCACGCCGTAGAAACACTTCGTCTCTGTGACAAGTCCTTGTAAATCTCTCCTTGTCCGAGGATTTAGTTCACTGATTGTCAGCCATGAGCTACTTCATAAACAACTCACAGAGGAACGGAGCCTCCTGCTCTGCCTTTGGTGGAAGCTTGTTACACTAGATAACCTCTTAATGACTATATTCCATTTTAACTTGGCTCCAGAGAGGGAAACTAAAGAGAAAGAAGAGATCCTGCCTTAATGCTTGCTTTTTTCATATCGCATCTACTGAAGCAAATTAGAAAAGATGGAGAGAGACTGCTTTTGCCTCCGGAAGCCTGGGGCCTTGTAACATGAAAATGGCCAGTCATTTATTGGAGTGATGATGATCGCCGCTAAAGGAACCATTGAAATATGAAAAGATCAGGTTTCTAAACTGGAAGCGAGACCAAATCCACCTCAATGCTATTTTTAACATCTTCATTTGGTTGAGATGTTACTTTTTAATTCTTTGTTAACACTTTGCAAAGATTGTTCTCATTTTAATAATTTAAAATTAATATTCAGGAGAATGAATATTGGTTTAAGGGAACAAAGATAGATGACTAAGCATGCTAAAATTTTTAAGGAGATTTTATTCATACTCTGTGCTGAACCAAGAGATGACAGGAGGAACGTTCTCTGATGAAAGCACCAAGAACAACTGTAGTCACTCGCTGAATCTAGACAGAGTAGCGTAAAGAATTTCCCTTTGATGTTGCACGGAAGACAGGGTTTCTGGGAGCGTCAAATCAGAGTTCTGAGAACTCTGGCAATAAAGTCTCTTAAGTTAGAAATATGAAGTACAATAACATGAAATATTTTCCTAGATTAATAATGCCAAAAGCTCAAAATCCCAGATGCAAGTTACCTTGCATGAAGGACACCTACATGACATCTCCAAACTCATGGTTCTAAACATCACATGCAAATTTAATTTGGATCAAATCTTACACACGGCAAAAGCCCTCATTCCCAAACTCCCCTGGGCCCACTTGTCACATTCACCAGACCTCTCCCTCCTTTGTAAAATGTAGGACAATGACCTGGCTCTGTTGGTGGCTCAAGGCACTGGGCTCCTCCCAGGGACAGTGCACCCTGCTGCCCACCAACAGAGGTGAGTACTCACCTGAGTCAGCTACGTTTGTCCACAAACTGAATTTTGCTCTTCTAAGAGTTAAGGTACTTATTTCAGTTTTATCGAGGTATAACTCTTATCGACATATAAGAGTGTAAGATATTTAAAGCGTGCAGCATGGTGATTTGATATCCTCAAGTCCCTCCAAACTGATTGATGGTTGTTTGCACCTGTTAGTACCACTGTGTGATTTATAGTGTACGTTGATGAAATGTGACTTAAATAAGAAAGAGAGCTGTTCCTGTAAAAAAAAAAA